>NC_050448.1:117119001-117748549 GCF_903995425.1 Onychomys torridus
GAATAAAGAAGCAAGCAAGAAAAGTATTCTTCAGAAAGGCATCAGGTTTCTGCCCACCTCAATTAGTGCCAATTTCTGGTTTATGATAAGAACTCTACCAGATCTGATGAGCCCACATACTAATCATTCTGTAGTGGTGTAGAGAACATACAAATGGCCTCTCAGCCACTCTATTTTTGAATGTTACCCTTTTCTCCCCTCAAATACTAAATACTTTCATCCCAACATTTCCTTTGTGCTGTGCCAGGACAAATTTGTGGCTCCTAGTGTTCAGTCTTAAGTTCAGGAATATTGCCATCACAAAACCACGAGTAACAGAGATACTGTGTTAACCAAATGGTGGAAGCCACTTTAATAAGTCTCCCTTCCCAGTTACTATTTAAGTGCACAGGAAAGTGGCTGAACTGAGCAGACATCACTGAAACACTACATTTATTTCCGTGATGGATCTTGTTAACAAGCTATTATTACCAGAACCAAGCATGCTATCAGCAGAAAAGTGCATACCAAACGGGGATGTAACTGTTGCATTGAGCCACGTATTTCTGCTTTATCCCTGAACATGTTAGTGATAGGCTATAAGTTGCATATAGACTGAGAAAGTGCTGAAAACATTCAACTTACCAAACATGAACAGACAGAATATTAAGTACCTACAAAAAGCCATATATATTGAATAAACTTTAAAGAAAACTCTGACAATAAAATAGTGCAGGAAAGAACAATTATTCAACTTTTACTCTTAATTTCAAAATGAATAAAAAGGCCTAGGAGCATACATTGGGTTAAAAAAGACACAACGGTGGTCCTTTCAATACCTCTGATATAACATGAATTCGAGTTCTACCCATCATGTGATAGTACTTGCAGGAGGAGCCTTTTAGAAGTGAAAAGGATTAGATGAGATCCTGAGGGTGGGGCCCTCAGGAAAGAGTTAGTGCCCTTCTCAGAATAAACACTACAGAACATCCTCTCTCTCTCTACGATGTGAGTACACAAGGATTAGTGGCTGTCTAAAAACTACAAAGACAGCCTCACCACAACTCTGTCCAGTTTGGCATCGTGATTTTGGACTTCCAGCTTCCAGAACTCTGAGAAAACAAATTTCTAGTCTTTAAACTACCTCATCTATTTTATTATAGAAACCTAAGACACATGATGCAATTTCTCTGATTGCTGTCTTTATATAATAATCATTCTATATCATAATATGCTCATAGAGTTTAAACTACCATAAATTGTTTTATGGTACAGTAAGAGGGCTAGAAGTAGTTGGTAAATATTCATTCTTCAACTGCCAGTTGTTGACAAAAATACAAAAGAGAAAGTTAGAAAAACCCCACAATTATTTTAACAAGTAACTCAGAAATGCACTTCCGGGGTGGGGGCTGCCCCATTAGCAGTAAGTGCAGACATGCAGACATGCAGACATTCGCCACACAAACCTCTTTCAGCAGCATCAGAAAAAGAATGCTTTCTGCATGTGTCACTTCTCAGGTCCAGGCCTCTTGCACGCTTCTTGTTATATGCAATTAGCTCTGTGCCAAGATTTAGTACATTTCATAATAAATCCCTTGACCGCATTAACTGTAGGCTTGGCAAACCTGGAAAGGCCTTATTCAAGCAAGCAGAAAACAAGCCACAAACTTATCCCACAGCAAAATGCACTTGCTAGATGCCAACACACAACACATTTCAACAGTTTGCCTTGCCCTCCTCCATTCATCCCTCCCCCTCCACGTGAGGTGGAGAAGGAGACAGAAAAATACAACCTGCCATGTGACTGTGATTAAAGAGCACACAAGAACAAACAAAGCAAGACCCTTGGCTTACTTTCCTTCCCCTCTGCTTCATCTTGCTACTAGCTCATTCTCTGGCTCGAACCCTCCAGACCCACTCCCTCACCCCCACCCAGAACCTGAAGTCACTTCACAGATGAGAAGCAGCGTTGACCCTCATTTAAACAGTAACCATCTGTTCCTGGCAGGAGGACCATGGCTCCTTCTCAGGTTTCCAGCTTCGGAATACAAAGCCTGGGGTGCATTACGGTGGCTGTGTGGGAAACAGTCTCTGCACAGAATTAATAAGTGCTTCCTCTCTTCGTGCCACAGCAGAGAATCAGACCTTTGCGTCATTCCAATGATCACCATTAGTGAAAATAATCGAAACAATAGCCCTGGTGGGGGGTTGACTTGGTGTTGCACAAAGCTCGATTTCAATCTTGTTTTTATTTGGTTAATTAGAAATTCTATTCTTTATCTGAGAAATGCCTTGAAAAGGAAAAAAAATCATTAATTTTAGGTTTCTTAGATTATGATATACTGATATCGATTAAGAACATTTTAATCACAAGTAAATTAAAATGAATATAAAAGGAAAAGGGAAACATATCTTCATTAAAAATCTACTAAGTCTCCTTTGCATAATACATTTCGAATACCACCACTGTGGTATGTACAATAAAGATACCTTGGGCTATCTCTCTCAGACCCCACGCAAGAGACTTTTGGTATTGGCATACCTAAAAGGTTAATATTATACATCTTTTCCAAAGATCTGATATGCACCTACAACAAGAACAAAAAGACTCCTAAAGCCTATACTTTGTTCTCTTTAAAAGCTATTCCCCCAAAAAGAAAGAAAGAAAATAATTACAGAGGGTGGGAGCAGCAATACAGTTCAGTCAGTCAGACACTACAAGAACCTTACCCCTGCCTTTGATCCCCAAAATCCACAAAGGAGGATGGAGAGAACTGAACCCACAAAGTTGGTGGATGCACAGGTCTTCCTGCTTAGCTACAAGAAAATGTGTGGCTGTCTTTTGTTTTTCAGGATCCGAAGATTAGTCCCACCCCCTTTCTCCTTTACTGTCTGTTAGTCTGGTTTCTGATACTCTAACAAATGTCTGAGATAATTCACTTAACAGACAGTGAAAGTCTGAGAAGTTTGCTCCCATGGCCTGTATGGCTGGAGGAGCATGTAGAGAACAAGTTGTCCACCTCCTGATACTCAAAAAGCAAAGAGGAGAAAGAATCAGAGGCTAAGGTTCCATGTTTCCCTTTGCAGGAAGGGGCCCAAGATCTACAACCTCCCAGTAGGTCCTGCTACTCCACACAGCACCAATCTGATCAGTAAGCGTGTAACTCATGGGCCCTTAGAGAACAGTTCTAGATTAACACTGTCCAAATGCCAAGAAGTCTCCTTCCCTTCCTTCTCTCTCTCTGTCCTCTCGTGGGAAGGTCTGCATTTGTAAGGCTAACAGAGTAAATTGTTGGTACGCTTCTTAATCATACCTTCAAATCTTACCTCTAACTCTTATCTCCATCTGCCCAGTTTCTTTTCCAGTGTTTTCTGAGTTTGGTCACATGACCTGTGTTGTGCTCACTACAGTGCTTCCTTATATTCTGGCCTGTCTCTTCTTCCCACCACTTCCAGTGTGTGTATCCACTCTAGGTCTCTGTCAGCATGACCGGACAGGAAGAAGGGCTCAAGGGTATTGTAATAATGATATTCTGGGTCTATTGTGATAGTAAGGGAACTTTTACACTAAAATGTTTTCAATGTAATTTTCTATCACATCATTATTTTAAGTTACTTGGTACAAACCTAGCATTGACATTATCTATTTGGAATGTATGTTCTTAATTTTCAAAAACAATAACCATGACTTTGTGTGCTCAACAATGTAGTGTATAATATAGAGCTCAAAGCCATTATATCTTATATCTAATGGCTGCATCTCAAATCACCAACTTGCTTACTGATACTGGTCAATCAATAACAGAGACAATCATGTTCAAATCTACTGTAAGCTCCATTTGTTAATCCTTACCTTCTAATTCAACTAATTTTAACTTTATTTTAACTTTTTAAACTAGGCTTTGGAGCGCATAAAATTTAGAATTTTTGTATCTCTTAGAATATTTAAAATCCCTTACCAAATCACAAAAAAAGCACACTGCATGTTTATGTTTATTGTGATTATAGGTATGTTTAAATCCATTTGCAGCGTCTCTCTTTGTGCTCTGTTCCTTAAACTCAACCTCCTCTGTACAGAAAGCATCATCTCCTGCATAACCTTTCCCTTGAATACATTTCTGGGGCTGTGTCACCAGAGCTCAGTCAATACAGGATTCTCTTTTATTCTGGACTGGTCATTTTTTAATATTTGGCCTCTAAAGATTTCCCTTGGTGTCTTTTCAGCTCAGTGATACATTTAAAATTACATTAAATATTAATTTGACCTTTTACTTTATATATTTTCAATCCTAGAAAACATTTTTACCACTCATTCTACATAAGGTCAAAAATCTAAGCTGTGTTCTTTTTTATGTATATAAATTGAATAATTCCTGCACACACTATGCAACAGTCAGGCTCCTTCCCTGGTTATAAATGTGATCTCTATTTAAAAACAAACATGTACTATCTTCCTCTATTATGATTCTTAAAACAATTCAGAGTAAAAAAAAAAAAAAATTCAATCTCTACTATTTTATGTCCTTGTTGGGTATGAAGATCTACTTAAATGCTTGTAACATCAATAATTATGACTTTCAAAATAAAGTTCTAGCTTCAATTTGATGGGTTTACTGGGTTCTTTTAGAAACTGAATGGAAAAAGCCACAACAGCTGGGTGTCGTCTCAGTTCTCAGCTGGGTTCACTCAAGCATGCTCAGCAAAGTACAGGCTGCTGAGTCAGCCAACCTGCACCAGGGCCTCTTAAAGGATTTCGGGTCAGCTGGGTGATGGCTCCTGTTAAAGTTGACCTTAAATGGGTGAACTTGACTCTGCTCCACTGGGCTGTTCACTCGATACCAGGCTAGCCTGTCCTTGTTCTTACTAGTGGCAGGGTTTCAAATGAAGCAGAGCAGGGGCAGCTCTAGACGCCTAGAAACTGGACAACATCACTTCTGCGGATCACAAGTCCAACCCTCATTCAAGTGCTAGGGAACATACCATACCCTAATAGAGATCCAAGTAATGCTGCACAAAGTTTAGACTGAAGGTCGAAGTGGTTTTGCCAATGCCACAATAGGCACATATGAAACTTACATATGCAGTATTGTTTCACAAAATTCCACTGTCTTTATATGTGAAAATTCTGTAACACCTAAATAACATTACATGGAATATTGGAAACCCCACTGAGTGATGGTAACTCTTATCCAATTGAAGGAGATGCTACAGTGAAGTAGCTTGAAGTCAAGAACGTTAACTAGTTAGCCAGGATTTCATCCCAGGGGTAAGTTAGTCTATCAAGGCTTTAACTAAATAGCTTCATTTCAAATGCATCCAATATGTTGACATTATCTCTAGTCCTACAACAAGGAACACAGGTATGTATCTGTCCTTGCCCATGTTTGTTAAGCTACAATGTGTGTGTGTGTGTGTGTGTGTGTATAATTAATTATCCTCTATTTTAAAATAATTCTACCTATTACCCCAAATGCTCTATTACAACAGTGTGATGAATTAGAAGTTTACAAGTTCAAATTTTTAATCACTAAATTTGAGAAGCAATCAAAAACAAACTTGTTACAATCATGACAATGAGGTAAAAATATTTTATACAGAAAAAAGTACATATAAATACACATTCTATATTCTGCACCTTACGTTTCTCTGTATTTTATATGTAAATTGGGCAAACCTAGCCAAGGATTTTATATCTACTTTCCATCTACCTTCCAGTTATATAACATGCTTATGCAATATTAAAAGATTATTCAAAATATAAGATATGTCTACCTATAATGTAATTATATAATTATATTACATCTAATAATATTATGACATATATTAAGGAATATACTAAATATTACAATCAACATTATAGTAACAGATATATATTATATATAAAATATATTACCTATGGATAAAAACTAAGTTATTAATAAGCTGATCATTCTGCATGAACAATCTTTGTGAAAATAGGAAGAATGTAAGCAAGAGACAAATAAGTATATGTCCATATGCAAAAGAGGCCCCTAAGGAAGGAGTTGTCACTGCTTCACTGATTGGCAGCAGAGATAAAAAATGAAAGATGAAAACACCTGGAGTTGTGATGGAGTGCAAAACACTCTGTCCTATCATGTTTTAATAGATACCTCACAGACTGACAAAGTCAGGGACCAGAAAATTCACACACATACAAATACAGTATGTGA
Source organism: Onychomys torridus (assembly GCF_903995425.1). NCBI lineage: Eukaryota > Metazoa > Chordata > Mammalia > Rodentia > Cricetidae > Onychomys > Onychomys torridus. The sequence continues at coordinate 117,125,172 of NC_050448.1, forward strand.
TTTCACAGCCTACCACCATCCTGTCCCAAAAAACTACCAAAAAATTCACAGTTACCTTTTAAATCAAGGAGTTGTGGATTGAAGTCTGGCTGAGGATGTCCCCTTAGTGGGGAGGATACTTTCAATAACTCTGCAGCTCTTCACCAAAAAGGAAAAAGAAGGAAAATCAGTAGCAAAACAGAAGGAAAACTAAGTACTGGGGACATCCTAAAAATACAGTGTGACCCAAAGACTGTGGCAGGGAGCAATCTCACTCTCTTTCATAATCCTCCCATGAGAAAGTTTGGACCTTAGCTATAAGTATCTCTGAAGGTACATTATCCATTTAATTTGTACTAGATACCAAAATACAAGGAAAATAGTATTTGCAACCATAGTACTATATGACATCTGGTAAATGCTCTTTAGAAACCAATTATTTTTACCATTGCCTCAAGATTGTGAAGGAGGTCTGAAGAATCCCATGTGAAGGTTACACACGGTTGTGCTAGCTTGCTTTTCTGTTGCTGTGGTACACATTACGACCAAAGGCAACTAGGGATTGGAAGATTCATTTTAGCTTAAAGGTTACAGTTTATCATCAAGATAAGGCAGACTCAAAGAGGAACTACAGCAGAAACCACCAGAGGAACATTGCTTACTGGCTCACTCTCTGAGTCTCTCACCATCAAGCATTTTATGTAGCCCAGGACCAAGGCATAGGGATAGTACTGCCCACAGTGGGCTAAGTCCTTATTCAACAATCATTAATCACGACAATTCCACATAGATATGACCATAGGCTAATCTGATGTCAGCAATCTACCAATTAGGCTTGCTCAAATGACTCCAAGCTGCATCCAGTTGACAGCTGTAGCTAAGACAACAATGTAGCTTTGAAAACTGAAAACTTGAGTCAGCCTTGTAAGGACAGTCCATCTCTACCCTACCTTTTTCAGACTGAGTATCCTAGACCAGGAACTCAAATCCTGACATTTTCCTTTCCCTAATCTCTAAAATCAGGGCTATGAAATCACTTTCCTGTGGAGCATTCTAGGAGGTGAATAAAACAGTATGCTGAGTGTTAAGTGCAGCACCTGACAAGTACAGGTCTGCAGAAACAAGCAGTAATAACGACAGCATAGAAAGGCCAAGGGCGATTTGCCAGCCATTTCTACTGCCAATTCCCTGATGAAGAAGGCAATGCTTCTTGTTTAAAGCAGGCATATGTCTGTTTCCATATGGAAACCTAAAATATACTTGGTGAAAGAACAGTCTATACATCCTGAACTTAAAAAGAAATACAGAATCCACCATGCTTCCATACACATATCTTCTTTCATGGAAAGGGAGAGAAAGCCATTTTGAAATTTAACTGATGGAAAAAAATATTATTTCTCCAAAGCTTCCTTGGGAAGAAAACAGTGAAGGACAGCAACATAGGAGCCTTTTTTATACCAGTATCCAAACCTGAGCATCCATTAAATTCACCACACAGCTTCTTGGCAATATACAGCCTGGAGCTGAGGCACCGTATAGAGAAGGAAATACACTTTTCAAAGCCTCACAAATTCAGTCAGATGAACAGCCAAGCTTAAGCCACTGACTTATCCTTTAGAGTAAGACATTTATTTTCTTCTCACTTACTTAACCCACATCATATATCAGCCTATTTTACAAAAACTACTTTTAGAGCTGGAATCTCCTGAAGCCAGCATCCACGGTATCACCCATAGCCACATTTCACTCTTAAAGTAAGGGTCAAAACTTGCCTACGCCTGGACACTGCACCCATTTTTTCTCACTACCAAATTCTCACATGGCATTCTTTCCATCTTTTAACCACTAAAGTGAAACTCGGTTGTTTCTAAGAATTTCTTACAAAACCATTTTAATTCTTTGTTTTGAAGGCAAATTGTTCTGCCTTGAGTTTACACAGCAGCCATGCATTTGAAAGTATTCTGATACTCTGCTAGGTGTTGAATAAAAACAAATAAAAGATATATGATGTGCAACTAATTTTAGAAGTATCTTTCCTGCTGGGAAAATTCTGTTTTAGTAAATGAGAAATGCACATAATGTAAACAGAATTTTAATGTTTCTCTAAAAGTCCAAGTACACTGACACAATCATATTATTTACTGGTTTTGCAACATTATATAATAAAATAATTATCTTCCAGATACATTCACTACTCTTAGGCACTGGATCAATACCATAAACAGTAAATACCAAAAATATAAATCCAAAATCAATTAAACGTACCCTAAGAACTCTAAATAATCCTCATGCTGGTAGTTTCATGTTAACAGGCTAAAGTCATTTGGGAAGAGGAAACTTCAACTGAGAAAATGACCCCAACAGATGGGCCTGTGGGCAAGCCTGTGGTACATTTTCTTAATTAGTGGTTGATGTAAGAGAGCCCAACCTCTGGTGGGTGGTGCCACCCCAGGCTAGTGGTCCTGTGTGTGATTAGAAAGCAGAACACATAATGGGAGCAAGCCAGTAAGTGGCATTTCTCCATGACCTCTGCATTGGTTCCTCCCTTGAGTTCCTACCATGATTTCCCTGAATGATGGACTACAGGTAGATAGATGAGCCAAACCCTTTCCTTTTCCCACAAGTTGATTTTGGTTACAGCATTTTATCAGAACAGTAGAAACCATAACCAAGACAATCCTGACAACAAGAATAACTACAACACTATCAAACTTTATATGTAAAACTAACTTTTCATTATCTAATGTAGCCTTACCCACATGTAGCAAGGCTTTAAGATAGACTTTGAGCTAAGGTTAGGCAAAAATCCTTTCCCAAAATGTTGGCCTACGCCTATAATCATGGAAAAATCTGATTACAGATCTTCTGACCAATAATCAGATGAATATAATCACTGAGTAACAGAGGAAGTAATCAATATTACTTATTTGATTAAACTAAATTAAAAAAAAATTGAATCCACCCAATGTTTTTCATGATGCTTTCGATTGATAACGTGTATATTCAAGGCATCCTTTAAATTCACACTCTGAAGCAGTATGAGACAGTGATGAGCAGCAGAGGAGAGGCTCATATGGTTCAAAGGCCAGTTCTTACTTCTGTTTACCCTAGCTAAGCGTCCTAGCTTCTCTGTGCCAGGTTTCCTCATCGGCAAAACAAGCTAGGGGTAGCGACCACTCTCGAGTGTAAGAAATAGTAAATAACATGAGAGATCCAGACACAAATCATATGCATGTTATCCAAAGTTACCATCAAGACTGTAAACAGGGGTTTTAAAAACCAGAAAAAAATTATAGGGAAACTTTGATGAGATCTGAAGATATAATGTGGAATCATTTTACTGTAATAAAAATCATTGAATAAAATCATTAAAACAAAATCAACAAAGCAGTACTAAAATATTCAACTGACAGTCAAAGAGTTGGTAGTTTCAGTTCCATGAGGACTTCATATAACAGACTAAAACTGTAACAGATAAACTGAGAAACACACCATGGGAAACTCACACATTAAATACATATGTTTAGAAAGCATGCCGGAGGTAATAAATAAATAAATAAATAAATAAGCCAGTTAAAGGAAATTTGTGGAGACTGTTTTCTGAGTATCTAAGCTCTGCCATTAAACACAGTGGATCAGATCAAACAGGGATGGACAGCCAGTCCTAGGTGTCACATGAGGAAATGAAAGGAAGCAAACATAGGAGCCTATGTACTTCCACTGCCATGGTACTGGATCCTGTGTTCTAACCCCATGAGGAAAGTAACTCTGAATAGCCAATCCATGTATGTTCAGCTACTGTGGATATTGCTCTGTATAAATAAAATGCTAATTGGCCAGTAGCCAGGCAGGAAGTATAGGCAGGACAAGCAGAGAAGAGAATTCTGGGTAGTGGAAGGCTGAGTCAGGACATGCTGCCAGTTGCTGTCATGAGTACCAACATGTAAGATACTGGTGAGCCTCGAGCCATGTGGCAAGGTACAGATTTATAGAAATGGGTTAATTTAAGATGTAAGAACTAGATAGCTAGAAGCCTGAGCTATTAGGCCAAACAGTTTAAATAATATAAGAGTCTGTGTGTTTATTTTATAAGTGGGCTGCAGGACTGCTGAGGCTTGGCAGGAGCTGGAGAGAAACTCTCCACCTACATTCAGCTTCTACTTTCTTCATCCATTTGAAATGCATAAAACAAATCTCCTATGTTCAGCTCATTGGTCAAGGACACAGCTTTCTAAATTTTTGTACAGGCTATCAAATTCATGGGTCCTAATTAAAATAAAATTAAACCTTTAAAGTAAATTTGTTGAAATTTTCTAAAGGAATCAAAAGTTATTAATGCAGAGGAATACTGCTACCACATGGGGAAAATGGGGTAAAAATCTTCCCCTGAATATCTAATTAGGATAGATTTTCATAACATTGCTACTCATTGAAAACAAATTTACCTATGCTCTTGAAATAAACACAAGTCACACAGCATTCCAGAAGGTATTTTTGCAGCAGATATATGTGTGTGTGTATGTATGTATGTATATGTATATAATGTATGTGTATATATATATATAAATTTTTACTTTTTTGGTTTTTTGAGAGAGGGTTTTTCTCTGTAGTTTTTTGTGCCTGTCCTAGATCTCGCTCTGTAGACCAGGCTGGGTTTGAACTCACAGAGGTCCAGCTGGCTCTGCCTTCTGAGTGCTGGGATTAAAGGCGTGTATCACTGCCGCCAGGCAGTATATTTTAAAGAGCTTTAAAGTTTAAGGCCAGCCCCAGCTACATAAGTATTTCCTAGGCTAGCCTTGGTTTATTAATGAAACTTTGTCTCAAAACAACAAAAAAGCTTTAAAATGTTCTCAGGTTGAGCATGATGATGCATGCCTAGAATTCCAGTATTTAAGAGGCTGAGGCAGGAGGATCATGAGTTCTATCTAGACCAGCCCTAGACTCTGTCTCAAAAAGAAAATAATAAAATAAAAAGATACTCCTATAGATACACAGAAAAGCTATCATAAATGTAGCAGTTTTATTTTGTTACCGTCTCATTATTTATTTGAAGAATACTATTAAATATTATTATTGCTGGATAATATAGGCAGTGTAATTTATGATTCAATGACTGCTATTTCTGGAAAAAAATGGGTGTATTACAGCCTCTATATTCCTTCATCTCACTGTTCAATGACATAGTTACAAATTTAACCCACAAGCTGAGCCACTCCCATTGTCCTGACATAACTTCAGAAAGCACACACTTGGTAGCAGTCTTACCTACACACAGTAGGTGTCTACCATAAGCCAGTACTCTAATCTTCAGTATTAACCCTTGGGGCAGGGTTCTATAGGCAACCTCTAGCTACAGAGCCTAGTCTACAAGCTGAGGTTCCCTTGTTTTTCTGATTTATCCAATTCAGTGACTAGAACTCTCACTCTGAAGCCTACCCATGTGACTGGGCTCTAGCCTTACCCCATGTCTGGTAAAGGGCTCTTTTCCTGTGGGCATGAACTGGGAGGACCACATCAACAGCTGTGCTTTAACCACAATTCTCCAGAAGAGTGGAACCATTGAATGCATATACAATTCCAAAGGGAGAGTTGGTCACATGATCAGAGGCTAGGTGGTCCAACAATGGTTGTGTACACATCAAAAAGGCTAAGAACTGGGAAGCTGCTGGTCCTATAATGCCAAGTAAGTATAAATCAAGGCCTAGAAGTACCCTATAATGTCACTGCTGTGAGTCCTATTGAACTGCTCAAGGAGTCTGGTAGGCAAGAGAAGCCTTCAATAGGAAAGGTTCTTGGATGCTGGCTTTATCTTCTGCTTTTTCTTCCATCCAGGCCCCAGCATACTAGATGGCACTACCCACATTCCAGGTAGATCTGTCCCCCTTAGTCACTCTCTCACATATCAATCCTCCCTGCAAAATGTCCACAAAGGCACACCCAGAAGAATACTTTACTAATTCCCTAGGCATTAATCAATCCAGTCAAGTTGAACATCAAGATTAACAATCATCAATTGGAAGCATGACCCCCAAATGGATAAAACCCTTTTCCAAACACTTCACCCTGATCCTCAGAAGGCTACTGATGCTCTGCCCCATACCTGAAATGCTAATGTCTGGGACAGGATAGCAACTAGATCACAAGCTATTCATTTCTGTCATCACCCCAGTCATTTCTCCCCATAAAGAAACCCCATGCTTCGGATAAACAAGTACAGCAGTCAACTTTGTATACAATAATAATAAAACCTATGCCATTATTATTTTACAAAGGGGGCATTTATTTAAGTTCACGGAGGTTCCAGCACAGAGCTGCATGGAAACATGAACTCTGAGCCTCTGGTGAGAAGAAATCACTTAACATTGTGAACCAGAATGCAAGAAGAGAGGACCCAATTGAGATCCCACAATTCCTTGATCCAAAGACCTTGCACAAGATCCATAGTCTTTTCATCAGAAGCCTGTAATATTCCCATCATACACTGGTCCACAGCTCTTTCAACAGGACAGCAATGGATACCAACTTTTTACCTCAGAGATGTTTGTAAATGCAACCAACCAAACATGGCACCGGAGGTATATAATATAGTCACCCAAATAAAATTCTCTATGCTGAAAACTTCAATTTTGAAACAATGATTGAGATGAAAAGTGTGTGAATTTACCATGATCTAAGCATTAGATATTGCATATATGTAAATTGTTATACCCCACTAAATTATTTTAAAATATTTTTAAAAACCAAAGTAAATTTAACTTCAAAATACTTAGCTCAGGGAAACAAATTCAATTCCATTTACAACTCCCAAAAGATAACAGTAGGAGCCATAAACTGAATTATTTCTATATTCTTACTTAAAATTATGTACCCAGGGGCTAGAAAGATGGATCAGTGGTTAGGACTTGCTGCTCTTGTAGAGGACCTGAGTTCAGTGCCTAATACCCACATGGAGAATCACAACCATGTGTTAACTCCAGTTCCAGAGAATGCAATGCCTCTTCTGGGCTCCACAGGAACCAGGCATATATGTGGTGTACATGCATACATGTAGAGTAACACCTACACACATAAAATAAATTTCAATCATTTTTATTTAAAAAAAAAAAAAGTATATTAACCAGGGGACTGGAAGATGTCGTAGCAATTAAGAGTAATTGTTGCTCTTCCAGAAGACCCAGGTTCAATTCCTAACACCCATATGGCAGCCAACAACTATCTGTAACTCCAGTTCTAGGGGACCCACCAACCACCAATCTCTTCTAGACTCCATGAGCACTGCACACACATGGTAACATGGTATACTAACACAGGTAACTAATACATATATATCATGTATGTAACCAACATTTCTTCCAGTCATTTTAATAAATAAAAGCTTTCATAAATATGTACAAGTATCACTCAAAAACTTTCCTGAGTATATTTACTTTGATTTAAAGGTTTGAAAAAATGAATCAAAAGGAAAATGCATAGTTTTTCCAGGCATGATGGCTCATGCCTTTAATCTCAGCACTTCAGAAAAAGAGCAGGTGGGTCTGAGTTTGAAGCCAGACTGATCTAGAGAGTGAGTTCCAGGACAGCCAGGGCTATATAGAGAAACCCTGTGTCATAAACAAACAAACAAGTAATAAAATTTTTAAATGCATAGTTTTAATTCTTCTTGTTCTTCATTTCTTGATGGAACAGACATAAAAGAACAAAGTACATTTTGAGATCATTATTATGAGCCAGTTCACCCTGCAGCATTCACACAAAACAGGCATCAGTCAAGTCAATTGACATGCTCCTGATCGATTTTCCTTGCTTTTATTCCTCTTAATGAAATGTAAACTGGTTTAATCTCACTGAAGCACCTAGTAAATTTTTTCTATTAATTCTTGGTCATATTTAGATTTTACTTATCCCCTAATCCTCTCCTCCCCCCAAAAAAAATCAAGCACCCCCTTAAATTGACTCATAAAAATCTGGCATCCTGAGTCTTAAATATTTTTAGTTTACATGCAGTAATCTTTTCCTATATTGCATTGTATGAATTTATTCACCTGTGGTATAGTTGCTTGAAAACTGTGAGATTTATGTCTGAAGCCTTCTAGAGCCTTTTAGTTCCTTTCTCAACTAGGGTTATGACTTAGGGAGTTGACCCCCTATGGCTACCTTTGTTACAAAAAGAACAAATGCAAGGGACAATGTTTTCAATAGTCAACTCTATTTAATTTTGTTTATTTTATTGTATATGTATGGATATTTTAACTGCATGTGTGCCTGGTGCCCAGAAGAAGGAGTTAGATCCCCTGGAACTGGAGTTAGATAGTCATGAGGTACCATCTTGTGCTGAGAGTTGAACCCAAGTCCTCTCAAGGAGCAGCAAGTACTCTTAACCACTAAACCTTCCCTTCAGCCTTTTTGAAATATATAGGCCAAGCTGGCCTCAAATCCACACTCCTCCTGACTCCACCTCTTCAGCATAGCCTACTGATGATGTCATAGCCAGCACAAAGCATGCCACCCATGTCACATTTCCTTCTAAAATCAGTGAGGCCATTGGAACCAATGGGCCTCCAAGAGTGGTGGAGTAAGTTTGCAAGGAAGCAGAATAATTCCGTGATCTAGTTTGTGCTAACCTGAAAAATGTTATCATAATGAAGTCATCAATATTGGAGAAAAGTCATGACTGAGTGTGTAAATGTTTGTGGAACAGACTAAGTGTGTAAGCCAACATTACAAGTGAAAGAAATGAGCTTGCTCCTTGCAAAACAAACCCACATCCACTCTGTCACACTGATATAAACCAGTTTTCCTTATCTTATGTACTTTTGGTGATAATTGGAGGAACAATCACACATTCACTCATTGTAGAAATGATATCTTTCTCTTGATTTCAGCAGACCATAAAGTCAATATCAAAAAGCAATAATGTCACCTACAAGCGTCCCAAACTCTTTACTAATTACCATGACTTTACCTTTATCAGCAAGGCACTGAATGATCCTCACTTCCTTTCACATCTAACAAGTACCTTGAACTCCAGCCTGTCAACAGAGGATTAAAAAATTGAGTTTCTATTTGCTTTAATCTGTTGACTTGCAGAGAGTCATTAACTAAAACATATGCAGAAGGAAAAGAAAAGCAGACACACACCATGAACCTTGAAGTTCTTCCCCACTCCTTTTGTATGGGAAGCATAATTTATCAACACAACAGACACCACATGTTTTCTTTCTGAAAACAACATGAAGTCTACGTGGACTTGCAATTTCTGGATGTTTTAATATGAGGTATCGTGTAATGAAAATAGCACAGATTTATGAATAGATATATAAACCATATTTTATCCACAATATTTTTCTAACCAAATTTGTTTAAGCTTAAATATATATAATTGTTTAAATACATATATTATATATATAACATATATTAAATATATTAAACAAATATATATGGGAATGTATGAGTATGTGTACTTATGTATATATCTGTTTGTGTATGTATCGTATTTTCACAGCCTTTGAGTATTCACAATAAATTAATATATTTTCTAATAAACTATATAAACCACAATTAGATCTTTATTGGATAAGAAACATGTTTTTCTATATATTCATATAATCCATGTTTTTCTATGTTTTTAAAACTTAAGAGAATAAAGTGAATAATAAATATAATAAACTGAATAATAAATATTATAAATAAAATAAATAATAAACTGAAAAGTAAAATAAACACTAAATAAAGAAGCCTAAATGCAGTACAACTATGTCTCATAGTAGGGCTAAAACACACACACACACACACACACACACACACACACACAACAAAAATAAGATTGCAGCACTTTTCACTCTGTTGCTGAAGGACTGGGTTGTGAAGGGATTATCTGGATTAAACTGCCAAAGGTTATATCTCCTACATAGTTCCAAAACAAACTAAAATCTACATCATAGTTCAAAATTAACCCTAAGATTTTGTCAGATACAAATGTCTTTAATCAAAATAAGGGAAGAACTTTGATTCACAACACAAAGTATATCAATAGCTTATGAAACAAATGGCCTAGATTCTGATGGCAAATAGGAAATTAGATGATTTTTTGGTGCTGCAATGTAAAGCAAATTACAAGTTTTAAGGGCCAAGTCACATTCATGAGAAGGTGGCTCAATGGGCAGAAAGTCTTGCCACATGAAGACCTGAGTTCAGATCCCACAAACCCTTAAACACTAGACATGGTTGCATGTGTTTGTAATCCCACAGCTGGGACAAGGGATTTCTGGGGCTTGCTGTTGTCTAAAAACAGTGAGCTCTAAGTTCTATGAGTCTGTCTTAAGGGAATAAAGTAGGTCATAATAGAACAGAACACCGGACATCCTACACATGCATGTGCACACAGACACACACACACACACCACCAACCAACACCATCACACATCAGATGCCTTAATAAACAGTACAGCTAGCATAAGTTACAGCACTCTTCAAGATATCAAATGGAGATACATCCTTCCATGGCAGTTCTGTCTGATACTAACATGAGAATGTGTTTCAGTTAGAGCACCAACTTGATGCATAGTAACTAATTAATAAGAAATAGTAATAAAAAAGGAATCAATGCATTTGAAAACTGTAACCCATCCCAGATTAGAGGAGTTATTGACCCTCATCAATGGTTTAATTCCTTCATCTTAAAACAATATAATGTATTGAAATGGCCCTAACATCCAGTGAGACCTTGATGTTACAGACAGTATGAATAATGCAGCATATTAAGTAATTTTAAAGTACGGGTTATAAACAAAATTTTATTTCCGTACAGAAAATATAAATACTGAATAAATACAGAAATTATAAATAAATATATAAATATTTATTTATATAACTAAATATAAATATAAATACTCTATGTCAAGGATTTTCTTTCCAAACAGAATATCTAGGCTTGTAAATGGGGAAATAGAAATCACACCTTTCAAAAGGCAGAATATGGGACCAGAGAGGTAGCTCAGCATGTAAAGGGGCTTGTCACCTTGACTGGCAATTGTGGATGATTCATTGGTAAATAAAACACTGATTGGCCAGTAGCCAGGCAGAAAGTATAGGAGGGACTAAGAGAGAGGAGAACTGGGAGAAGAGGAAGGCAGGAGGGGACACTGCCAGCCGCCATCAGGACAAGGAAGATGTAAGGTACCAGTAAGCCACGAGCCACATGGCAAAGTATAGATTAATAGAAATGGGCTGAATATAAGAGTAAGAGCTAGACAATGGTAGGCCTCAGCTAATGGCCAAACAGTTTAAATAATATAAGCGTCTGTGTGTCTATTTTGTAAGTAGGCTGTTGGACTAACAGGGCTTGGCAGGGGCTGGAGAGAAGGTCTCCAGCTACAGGCAATCAGAGTTTGAACCCCGGCTCCCACATGATAAAAGAAGAGATCTGATTCCCACAAGCTGTCTCTGATTTCCACATGCACACAAACACACTTGTACAAATATGTACACACACACACACACACACACACACACACACACACACACACACACACAGTATTTTTAAAGCAAAATAGCAATTTTTGCTTGCTATCCTTTCAAAATATTTTATTCAACAAGATAATAACACATGACTCTCAGGGGACACAAAAGTATATTGAGTGTGTAAAAATGTGGAGCCATCACAAATATGATATATAACAATGTGGATTTTTATACCCACTTCTCAAAAACAAAAACAAAAACAGAAAATGTATCCTCCTCCAGATAGAGAGAAGTGAGAAGTGGCTTAGAGCAGGGCCGTGGATCTCCTCTAGATATCATCTCATAAACACAAACTCACTACAGAACAGAAGTTTTATATTCCAGAAAAAAAAAATCTAAAGTAAAATTAGGGGCTGATAAAATGGTACCATTAGGTTGAAAGCTGAGTGCTTGACCTCAGGAATCTTTTTAGGGTCAACCTGCTGCCATGACAGCGCTCAGATATCAGAGCAGAAATTTCACTCACAAATTTGCCTCAACACACAAGCAAAACAATAGTTCATAAGTCAAAGACCAGTATGACAAGGAAGAGAATGTTGATGGATTGATCTATAGATCACACCATAAAAGGAAGTACCTAGTGGGAACCATGTGGATGCAATCTCAGGAACCTCACAAAAGAATTCCGACAACTGCTTGGTGAGATGCACTGTGGGCTCAGACTCCGAAGATCCAGTGCACACCTGGCTCCCTCACCAGAAATTCCTCCATTAAATTATGGTTGAATATGAAAAATCCTCCTTAATTAGAGTGCTGGACTGCACTAAGGTGAAACTATGGCACACTGTTCATGCTTCCTTGCCCTGAACAGTCCTTTGGTAAATGCAGGAAGGCTCTTGAATAGGCTGACCTTCCTTTTCAAATGCTACATTTATAGCTTTTCTTTCTTTAAAAACAAAACAAAACAAAAACAAAAAACAAAACAGGATTTCTCTGTGTATCTCTCTCTGCCTGACCTGGAACTTGTTCTGTAGATCAGGCTGGCCTCAAACTCAGAAATTCTTCCCCTACCTCTATCACCCTACTGCTAGGATTAAAGGCGTGTGTCATCAGCACCTAGAAAGATTATGGATTTTTTAAAAATACCCACCAAAAAATGGGGGTGATGTTTAAAACAAGTGGCTAAGCAGTCTAAACACATAATCTACCAGAAGAATATTTTCTATCTTCTTACTTCAAAACACTTATTTATATCCTTACCAAAAAAAAAAAAAAAAAACAAAAAACAAACTCCAAGAATTCTATTTTTCATCTTGTAAAATATGTATCATGGTTGGTACTTGCTTATCTTTTAGTAAATGCTCATTCTCATTACATAGTTATATTCTGTCACAAATGAAAGACTTTATATAATTTAACTCTTCTTCACACTCCCATCGGCCTTGACTCAGATTGGAAACTCAGTACAAAAGTAGGTTAGAACATTAATTTATCTAGCATTTTCTAAGTAATTACTATAAGCTAGATACCACAAGATCTCAAGGAAAGACAAACATGAATAAGCTATATACAACATCTATTTTTAGTGACAATGTTTCAAACAGCCAAAATAATTCTGAAAGAACAATAAAGCTAGACAAATTATAACTCTGGATTTCAAAGAACATGGTAAAGGTATAATAATCAAAACACTGTCTTGGAGTCTTGAAGATAGACATACATGTAACTGAGACAGAATAGACTACAGAAAGAAAGTCTCACATGCGGCCAAAGGTACAAAGGACAAGGGGAACAAGAGCATTCAAAGCAGAAAAAGAAGATATTTCAACAACTGATCCTTGGAAAACCAGATATTCACATGTCAAAGAAGGTAAGACTCTCACCTAACACCATCTGCAAAAACAAATAAGCACAGGATCAAAGATTTAATTCTAGAGCTAAAGCTCTAAGAAGCCAAGAAAAAGCTTAGGAAAGAAGAGTTATAATTGCAGATTTGGCAGTGGTTTAAAAATAACAAAGTAAAAGCATGGAAATGAGACTACTAAAGTCAAGAAAACACTTGATTTAAAAAATGGGTACAGAACCCCAACACTACTGCTGCAAAAATGGCCAGCAGTATCATGAAACCATGTCTCTAACTGATAAAAGCTGAATCACAAATGTTCCCCAAAGGCACATAAGATGAGCTTTGGTATCTTTTTTTTTTTTTTTTTTTTTTTGAGCTGAGGATTGAACCAAGGGCCTTGCGCTTGCTAGGCGAGTGCTCTACCACTGAGCTAAATCCCCAACCCGAGCTTTGGTTTCATGGTGGTACTATTCTGAGGTATGAAAACCTTTGTAAGGTAGGTCCAAGTGGGAAACCATTGGGTCACTGGGCAAGTGCCCCTAAATGGGCATGGGGGATGCCAGTCCTCTCTTCACCCCTAACTTAGGGTATTTGTGGTTTGCTTTTACCACAATGTGCTGAACTGCCAAAATCCCAAAGTAATGGAGCCAACTGATCTTGTGCACAATTGTGCAAGACTGTGAGACATTTTCTCTTTATATGATAATTTTGTCATAATGATGGACAGTGCTAACTATTAGAAAGCTATGAGATATCACCTAACATCTAATTATAATGTCCACTATCACATTCTGGGATGCTGAGGTATAGTTCAGTGAAAGAGCATGCATTTAGCATTGCAAGTCTCTTAGTTTGATCACTGGGAGGGGATGGAGAATATGGAAGAATTAAAACCCATATGCACTGTTGGGAGAAATGTAAAATGATACAGACATTATAGAAAAGAAGATGGTGGCTCCTCAAGAAATCAGTTATAGAACTACCAGGAAGTCTAGCAATCTTACTTTTGAGTGTATGTCCCAGACATGAAAAACAATGTCCAAGAATTTAAAGAAGGATCACAAAGAGATGCTTATATAATGTCTGATCATAGCAATACCATCCAAATTAGTCAAGATGTGGGAGCAACCCAAATATCCACTGAAGTATGTACAAATAAAATGTGGTGTGTACAAAGAGTGAAATACTATTCAGCCTTAAAAAAGAAGGAAAGCCTATTTCATGCTACCACATGGGGCCTTAAGAATGTTATGCTGGTGAATTAGCCAGTCCCCAAAAGGTGAATAGTGGGTATCTAAAGTAATCAAACGTGTAAGAACATAAAGCTGCAAAGTGATTGCCAGAAGTGTTGAGGGAGGGCAGGGATTGGGAGCAGCGGTGTAATGGGTGTAGTTTCAAGATGAGAAGCACTGCAGAGCCATTGCCCAGCAGTGTAAGTACTGCTGATACTCTGAGGCACATTCATAAAAGTGGTTATGAGGGGTAAACTTTTTTCCTTTTTTAATTTTATTTTTTTATTAAGAAAATTTTTTCATTCATTTTACACACTAATCAAAGATCCTCCCCTTCCCTCCTCCTGACCCCCAGTCTCCCCATCCCACCCCCACTCCTCCCCCACAAGAAGGCAAGGTCTCCCATGGGGAAACACATTCTGTAGAGGCAAATCCAAGCCCCTCCCTTTGCCTCAAGGCTGCACAACGTGTCCCATCATAGATAGTGGGCTCCAAAAAGTCCCATCATGCACCCAGGTTGGATTCTGATCCTACCGTCAGGGGGCCTCACAAGCAGATCAAGCTACACAATTGTCTTGCCCATGCAGAGGGCCAAGTCTAGTCCCATGCAGGCCCCACAGCCATTGATCCAACTTTCATGAGTTCCCACTAGTTTTGTTTGGTCGTCTCTGCAGGTTTCCCCTTTATGATCCTGATGCACTGGCTCATAGAATCCCTCTTCTCTCTCTTTGACTGGACTCCTGGAGCTCTGCCTGGTTTTTGGCTGTGGATATCTGCATCTGCTTCCATCAGTCATTGGAGAAAAGCTCTGTGATGACAGGGTATTCACCTATCTGATCACTGAAATAAGTCAGTTCAGTTCAAGCAACCTCTCCACTATGATGGGTAAATTTTAGTCAATGGCTCTTTCCATATTTTTATAGTCAATAAGGCATAAGTAATGAGCTCTACACAGGAAGCTGCAAGACAAGCATGTATAACTTTTGAGTGTGGATGAGATTTAGATAGAGGAGGGTGGAGAATCTAAGTAGAAAATTCAACTAAAAAGTCAACTGCATATAAGAACAAACTTGCAGCTGACAGAAAACTGAGTGACAAGGTGAAACCAGAACAGTATGTGGAACTTCATGGCATATGGTAGTCAGTCAATCCGCAACAGAGAGTCTCCAAATGGCCACACACAAAAAGCTCTGACCACACAGTGTGAGATGAGGGAAGAAATTGGGGTATCTGCTACCACTCAGCACTGACCATGGAAATCAGAACCAGTATGAAAAGAACTCAGGTGGAGAGTTTCTCAATATACCAGGTATATTCAATGTAGGCTGGAGGACCCTACAGACAACCCCATCATCTGGATCCTCAAATGGAAACCTAGATACCTTTCGAAAGCCCGTACAGACCCATGCTTTGTATGAACTACACCCAACTGAATTTCCCTGTCCTGAAGCCTCTGAGCAGACTGTGCCTAAGTTCATCTGAGGCTCACATTAAGACTCACAGGGTGCATTGTACATGTAGCTGTTCTTTTATATGACTGATGGCTATATTTCATTGATTTATTTAAGTAGCCCCCAAAATAGATTCAATTTATATATGCCATTTACGAAAGACAAAGAAAAAATTCAAATTTCTCATCTATAAAAATTAACAAATTCACATACTTTTAAAATGAAGACAGAATTTGAAATTTTATATTTCAAACAAATATCAGCAACTAACTCTCAATTGTACTGATAGGAAAATTTCAAACTATTCTTCCTAAGTTTAAAATTAAATTTTCCCAATATTTCTGTGCTATCTAAGACTATTTTCAACTACTGTTAGTATTTCAGAGCTATTTCTACAAAGGGTCACACTCTCTTTTACTTAAATTACCACTTCTGAAACCTCAAGCCGTATTGTAGGCCTTCAATGACAATGCTATGTGAAGCTGAAATATTAAAAAAATAACCTGTGAGGTCACAGAGGCTGCCACCAGCCAGTAAAAGAAAACAGACCTCATTGCCAGGATGTCAATTACCCAGCCCTGGGCACTGGCTCACAGAAAGCCACAGCTTAAAATCATTATAAAGATAGCATTAAGACAATTAAACAAATTACTTGGACTCATGAGTCCTTAAAATCTCTTCCTAACTTAAAAAAAAAATGTAACAGAGGACCACCTCAGAAATTGAGGTAAATTACAGAAAAGTGTTACAGCATGAACAAGTGCTCATTTAGTTTCCTCTTGCAATTTAAAACTTTTCCAAGCATTTTAAAATCAGGCTTTGGGGTATTTCAGCAATGCATACAAACTAAGCAAGTTGTTTAAGTATTTCAGCAACATGAGACCTTTCAAAATAAATAGCACACAGAGGAGGTAAACTAAGTTTATGATTTTTTTGACCATTCAGAATTATCTTCTTCTTTCTGAGGCAGGGCCTCATCTAGCCTAGAATTTCCTCTGTATCCACAAACAGCCTTGAATCCCCAGTGCTGGAATTCTGGGCAGCATCACCATCCCCAGCTCCATTCGACACCCTCAATGAAGCAATCAGTCCTCTAGGTGTGTCAACGTTCTATTAAGTAATAAAACATTACTTAAAGAAATAGAATATTAAAGACCCTACTCCCTTCTACAAAATTATAATTATTAAACTCTAGAGTACAGAAAATCTGCAAAGAGATCCTGGTAAAGTTACTATGCTCATTTTATTTTCAAAACACAAATTGATGACATATAGGAAAGGGAAGAACATAGATTTCCTTCCCTCAGGGTAAAGACTTAAAAATTAAAATAACAGGAGCATTTTGTAAATAAAGAGACAAGACTTTGACAAAATATTAACAATCCTGTATGTATAAAAGTATTTATATAAAAAATTATGAAGTAAATGTAAATCCTAACATAACAGAAAGGATTAATAACAATTCCAAGCTCCAGGACATTTTTTTTTGTCATATCAAGAGTAATAATAGGCCACTATACAAAGGATGACACATTAGCCTCTTCAATCTTGTTGTGAGCACACAGCACTTTACATATACCAAAAGCCCACAGCAGTGAAAAGCCAAGTCTTTGAGCTCGACAATCCCTGGGTACAAGTGTAGTGGCATCTACTATTTGGGAGATCTTGAGCAAGCTACTGAACTTGCCTTGGGTTCATCATCAGTAAAATGGGATAATGCCTAGTGCATGTTTACTGTAAGGATTAAATGAGGTGATATGCATGGAACATGAGGCAGAATTCCTCTCACTGAAAAGAAAAAAGAAGTGTGCCTGACGCCCACAGTTAAAGGCAGCACTTGAGACCCCAGGCAAGCCAACTTCTCAACTGAGGCTGCCTCAAACACCAGAGCTCCAGAATGACTCTCAAGAGTTTACCACAAACCCCTTGGACAGGTTGGAAATCCCAAACATCACCTGCCGTTACCTTTCTTCATACTATTTTAGCTTCTAAATGAAGGCCAGAAGCCACAGTGAAACTTTCAACAATGCTAGGGCAACTGGTACTTGGTGTTGCTAATAGAGGCCACTATGTTGGGCATTTACCACATGAGGAAAAATGGAAAAGCCTCATGGTAACCAAGCTTTTAGGCTGACTCCACTATATTGAAGCAAAGGATGGACTACTACCCCCATATCCATTATTCCTAATCATCGGTTCCCCAAGGTATGATGAATGGAGCTAAAAGAACTTAGAAAATAAATAGTGATCTGATATGAAAGCATTGATCTGAAACCTAAACAGAGAGCTAGCTCAAAGATGACAGTGTCTATGATGGCAGTAACCCCACAATCACACAACAAAAGCATAACCAACACAGTCCACTCTCCATAAACGCTAAACATATAGGCTCCTTTTCATTGAACGTTGCAAAAGTTCTTGGACTGAAACAGAAAGGGAACATCAGGAGCAATCCATTGGCAAGACACCCCACAGACACAGAGGTGAAGAACGACCGTGGGGCAGGAATGGCCTGAGAGAGCTAAGGCTGCTTTTCCAGACCACAGTGCAAGTTGAGTGCAGGGAAATACCACCAAACAAACCAATTACAACACTGAGTTCTCATTGCTACAGCCCACGTGGTGTGAACTGTCACCCAAAATAGTTTAAAAGCAAAGTCTGGTTCAAACTGATCATAGTTTATAAAAACAGAATTTCACAGGCAGTGTAAGACAGCAAGATAAATTTATTTTCCTTAAAGCCTACATTTCTTTATCTCTTCTCTAAGGTAAGCTTTTCAACCTATAGATTACATACATTTTCAGCCCCATAAAGCTTGTTAAATAGCCCTTGAAAGAACTCTTGACTTACTAAATCCAAAAGGTACTTGTTATGCTGTGCACAAATACTACTCAAACCTCATAGGAGAAAACAGTGCTTCTATTTCTTAGAGCTGCTTGGTTGTACATTCAGAAACGATAAAGGCCACATCACATCAATCTAGGATAGTCCATAAAGACTGAATTCTTAAGTGTCTGTAACAAATTAAAATGTTCCCATGAAAAGCATGTGTACACACAAGCACACTTTAACTCATAATGGCTGACTGTAAGGGGTGATACACACTTCTAATTCCACCAAACTTAGGAAAAATATATAAAACCTAAAATCCACAAGAACACTGAAGGTTGAAGATGCACATCATCCAAATAGACACATTTAGACAAAACAGCTCAGGTTAAAGCACTGGTTATGTGCACTTGAGTCTATATTTCACTGTCCGAGAAAGACCTCAGAGAAAAGAGAATAGTAATTCAGTGTGTGGTCTGAAAGAAATTTTAGCATCACAGGAAAAAAGTTCTGACTTTCTTCTTATATTTAGTAATCTACATTTTAAAGGGGTTGGACAAATAAGTATAAAAGTGTCTTCAAATAACATATGTGAATGAGGATTCAGAGTTAAAAACACTCAGAGATTTCATCTTGTACCTTAAAGAATAAAGGAAATTTTCAAATTATCCAGCAAGGGAATCCAAATTATCACTGACATTTCTAGCGTGTGTGAGAAGTTAGAAAGACCACTGTGGTTTTATTTTGCAGAAAGTATCTTAAAGAAGTTAAGAGACAATCAATCGTTGATTTCTTTGGCATTGCCCTGGATGTCTAAGACTCTCCTTCTGAATGGTGGATCTGCGGAGACAAACACCGCCGTGATTGTGGATAGGAGAGTTAAAATCCAGCTCTCTCTATACCTCTCATACAGTCCACCAGGATGGGAATAAAGATAAAATACACACCATGACGTGACTCATGAACATAAAGCCATCCTCCAGTGAAACACCTTTGATGAGCAGGGAGTCAAAAGGATGTTCATAAAGAGCCAAACATTTAGCCCCAGGAGTCAATGATACCTTCACTCTACCTCATCTCACTGTGCTAAGCACTGGCTTCTGCCCTCTCTCTGCTTTCCATGGTTCTTCCCACTGCCCAATCCCTTCTCATCCTTCAGCACTGGAGTCAGAAGGTATTTCTTGACCCCAACTAAGGGTGTGTGATTCCACATATTCTCCCAACACCCAACTATAACAGTACCCCTTTCTATTGAGTAAGGAAATGAACTGTAACTTATATGCCACTAAATATAATATCCAACAATACAGTCAGACTTAAACCATAGACACTTATTGAACAATGTGTTGATTGTGGTTTGAAAGTTTGAAAGACTTACATTCATTCCCTCAAGGGTTCATGGACCAGTGTTTTCAATTTGCTCCAGGGAAAAAATATATTTATCACAATGAGGATATATATGCTTCTCCTAAGTTAAATAAAATGAAATGGGGAAAAAGGAAAAAGTAAAAACCAAAGATAGACAAAACTAGAGAGCCAGAGAGAGTAAACTAAGGATATTTCAGATAAAAATTGAAGCAGTATAAAACTGAAGCTCTGAGATAAAATAATAAAAATAAATGAATGATTTAGAACTAGTCATCCCTTCTGAGATTTCTATTTTAATTAAATATCTGTGTACCTTGTGATGTCAAAATGTGGATGTCACTCAAAAGTAATATGGTAAAAGGACCAAGTTTTATGTGACTGATAAGAAGTCTAAAATTGGATACAAACAGGTGGGGAAAAAACAAGAACATTTAAGCATTTTAATAAGCATCAAAACTTTAGATTAGAAACTTGCTACATGCATGTCTTTTAAAGTCAAGCTTGTAAACAGTGTCTACACAAGAGACAAGTCAATCCTGCTAGAATGGCAAAGGAGATCCTCAGAACCTCAGATAACATAAGCATTTAAGAGCTTCATAAAAGCCAATTAAAAGCTAAGGGGAAGGAAAAAAAACATAAAAATAAAAAATAAAAAAACATACAACTAGAAAATGTCATTCATTTAAATAACATTTATTCTGTATTCACTATGGGACCCTCCAGAGTACAGTGATGTGGAGCCTGAATCAAGTGTCCAAAGGACCAGCAAGGCAACTGTCACTAGTATATGATGAAAGCATTTCTAGCCACATACTAAAGTGACATAAACAATGGATGGGTGGCAAGGAACACAAGCTCTCGTGGGTTGTCTGTTTGTTTACAGAAGACCTTGGAGCAAGTCTAAAGGCTGATATTGGCCCAGGAAATATTTTGCTAACAGAAATATTTTTCAAGGAGTCAGCAAAAAGCAAGGGAGGGGTGAGGAATTCTGAAGGGAAGGTGAAAAAGAGATACAACTGAATAATAGTATGATTGGAGAAAGGTAGTCCTTACTCAGCCTTGAAAGACAAGAAGGCAGTGGAAACACTTGATGCAGGGAATCCCTCTACAGTGCAAAAGGCTTATGGCCTGTATCTTCTTAGAGAAGGAAATGGACGTGGAAATGCCAGTGTAAAGAATTGAGAATATGGGTGGCAATGTGATGTATCCAACAAACAGACTTTTAAAATCATGGTAGGCATTTCAAAACTTCTAACAGAAATCACAAAACAAACATCATATGCTTAATAAAACAATTACCCTACTCTGTAATTACCCCTAAAAGTTTGCAATAGTCTATCACACAATGCATATTCTCAGCATGTGAATGAAGGAAAAAGACAAGGCAGATGCACCTGGGACGTTCACCGACCCTTGAAGGTAACTGAAGTCTCTTAAAATAGAAAATACAAGGATCAAGTTCACATTAAGAGTTGTGTTCTATAAACTTGTGTTCATATTAACAAATAGCTAAGTCTGTTTTTTCTTAATCTAGAATAAGTTCATAAAATTTGAAAGTGATAAAAATCTAAAAACTACTGCATTTTAATGGACATTTGGAAGTATAAACAAGCTATCTACCTCTAAATACTAAAAACTTTTCCCCATGTGCATTATGAAGATATCTCTTAGTAGAAAAGAACAAGTTTAAGATATTTTCCCTACAGGTCTTATTTGCCCTCTGAAATCTGATTAAACCTAACTGAAAGGAAAACATGAGTCTAACACT
This sequence comes from Onychomys torridus, assembly GCF_903995425.1. Taxonomy (NCBI): domain Eukaryota; kingdom Metazoa; phylum Chordata; class Mammalia; order Rodentia; family Cricetidae; genus Onychomys; species Onychomys torridus. Next base: position 117,147,105 of record NC_050448.1, read on the forward strand.
TTGTTGACTTTCAGCCTCTAAACCTAATAGTTCCACACCCCGCAGGCACCTTGAGCCTACACCCTTTATCAAACATGATGACCTATGTTAAGTCACATTTCCCATCTACACACATGAAGTCCTAGAAAATGACCTCCTTAAAATCCAGGTCCCTTAATATATCACTGGACCTTATCAAAAGAGATATTTATAAAAGAAACAGAAAAAAAATCTTAACCATGGGATTCAGGTCACCTTGATACTCAAGCTGAGCTCAAGGTCCTTTGTTGTCCCTGCCCAGCCCCACCTCAACCTATCAATATCACATGGGTACTAACTGTTAAATATCTTAATAACTGTTTAATAAATCTTACCCTGATCTTTAGCCCACCTTCCCTCCTGCCACCAATAACCCCATTTGCCAGGGAGGATATACAAAGTTTGAGTGGTTAAGATCCATGGTGGCTCCAGCACAGGCTCTATCTTTTGAAGAGTAGATTGCAGCACTTCACACTAGAGGATGCTCAAGCTATAGACCACACCGTTTCTCTGCATTCATGGTCCCCAAATCCTTTTTATTAAAAATCCTGATAACTGGGATTACAGCCTTGTGAGTCATCTTTTTTTTCTATTTTGTTCTATAAATACCAGTGAGAAAGCACCAAAGCCTACAAAAACTAAACTCTAGTTATTAAAGAATTAAGTATTCAGTTCACCATGTATGTTGTGTTCTGTCTTCCATTACCTTTAATCTCATGACCAGACACTAGTTACTCATGCAGTTTTAGGAGGAAGCCACATTGACCTGTAGGAAGTCATATTTAATTAAATAAAAAAAAACCTATTGAATTAGAAGATGATGTGATTATTTATATACGGTTTGAGGAATAAACCCAGGAGCAACTCTTGAAACACATAGATGAATCAAGAAGATATGTGCCTCTTTTATTTGTATAATTAACACTATTTCTGAATAGTTTCGAGTCTGGTTCCCATCACAAATGATTCCAGTAAATAAAACGCAGCCACATTGTCGCCTAGAACTTAGGAAAAGGCATATCATAAAATGTTATCCACAAGAAAAGTCCTTTTTAAAACACACGGTGTCAAAATGAAACATTAGAGAAAAATATGCAACCAAAATTAGAAACCAAAGAGCAACTGCCAGCTAAACACTGAGAGCCATGATTTTTTCCACCTTTCACTTTGAACAGCCTGGAGGTCTTGCAGAGACCTTTAGCTAGAACAAGTTTCTTCTTCTGTTTCTAACCTCTCTAAGCTGCCATTGACCAAGTCAACCACCTTACTTTATTCCCTGTCTGACTACCCCTAACTAGTGTGCTTCAGACCCACACAGGGTCTGGAGAACACTGGAGAATCACTATTTCATACCAAGCACAAACTCTCAAAATTAACATCAGTTTTTAAGAAAAGTGTCTCCAAAATTATGTTTGAGCTTCTTACAATCCCCTTCCCCACCGTATTTTTTAAGGTTTTCCAATCAAGATTAGGCATTCATAAGTAGGTCCTACTTGGAGAACAGTATGATGCAATGCCAGTCACTATTATTCCCATTGAAATGGACAGTTTCCTCCTGAATCAACTTTAAAAACAAGCACATATCGTGTGTCACCTAGATACAGTTTAGCTTTAGACTGATCCCATTTCTATTCAATGTTCAGGGAATATTCAATGTGAAACTACCTCTGATAGTCTGTAATCTGTCCATTACAGTTGGAACAACTCTATTCTGACCTGGAGAGAAAGAATTAACAGCACGAGTAACTTTACAGTCAGCCTGTTTCTTGTACATTTTTCCTTAGCTCTGTGATAAATTATGGTCAGCTAGGTAGTATAAAGTATAAATTCTCTCTCAACTCTCAACAAATTTGCAACCGAGTGTGACAGGAGGTATTCACCTAACACTATTCCTTTCTTTTGATAAGCAAAAAAGGGTGAGGGAGGAGACTCAGCCTGGACTCCCATGAATAATTTAGCAGCTGAAGCAGAGTACAGTGTGTTCTAGGAACTCACAGAGAACAGGAATGTATACCAAGGGACAGTCTATACTAGGCCAAACAGAAATACAAACATCTACCAGATCAGCAAACCCCTTGGGCAAAACAGGCAATATCAAGCCTAAACAGCCTGCAAGCCTCACAGAGTTTACGTAGGCACCAGACACCCTCTAAGCACTCTGTGCATACTGCCACGTGTAATGTCGCAACACTCCAGAAAGTAAACCATGTTATCATCCCAATCACGCACTTTAAGAAACAGATACATGGCAGGATTTAATCATTTGTTCCAACTCACATACAGTGAGCAGAACTGGATTTTGAAGCCTGCTTAGCTGCAACATTGTTGCATATCACTACCATCTCTCAGACACTGCAAGAGGCATCTGCATAACTCCAAAGGAATAAGAACTAGAAATGAATGCAATGAGATTCTGTGGAGTGCAAATGCCAACTTTGAAGTCAGCCCAAGAACTCCTTGAAGGATGCAATGACAGCAGGAATGCCTAGAATCAAGATAACGCAGGTCTGTCCTGCTGTAGAGTTTGATTCTGTGTTATAAAACAGTATTGAGGGCTGGCGAGACCAAAGCAGTGACTGTAGCACCTAATATATGAGGAATAAGAGCAGACTGCAGATCTCCAGAACCCATGAGAACCCATGTTGAGTGGGTGCGGTGCCTTACCTGTAATTCAAGCCTCTGAAAGTGGAGACAGGAGATCCAGCCTGGAGCAGGCTGGCTAAACAAACTAATCATGCTGATGAGATCTGGGTTCGATTCAGAGACACTGCCTCAAAGAATAATGTGGAAGAGTGATCAAATATGTAGCATCAGCCTTAGGCATCCGCATGCCCTGGTACACATGCAAACACACATACACACATGCGTGCATACACAAGAAGACAAGTAAACATTTTTAAATCAGTATTTTCTGTACTATAACCTCAACGCTTATTAATGGAGTAAAACAATTTTCTAAGAACACTTTTTTAAAAGAGAATTTATAAGCAATAAATGGGTCTTAAAGGATAATAAAAGAATATGCCTGGCTACAGAGACTGGGAGATAAAATCTTTGATGATGAAGAAACAAGCTAGCCTTCCTTGATGTCCCCAAGGGTACAGCAGGGTCGCACAGCTTCCCCCTGACATTACTGACTAGGTAAGACATCAATCAGTTTGGAAGACCTTGTCAGACTTACTTATTTTCAGACCAGTCCAAGACAGGGAGTGCTGGAATCCTCACGTGGTCAGCGCCTGAATTCTTGATGTATTGTTCGCTTTGATCAGTGTCCTGTGGCAGCTCTGAAGCCTCTCCAAGCAGGTGGCACAAAGACGATGGCATTTCTTAAGGAAAGAGGGCACACTGACAAAGCAGGCCTTCGGAGTTCCCTGACAGTTCTACCTCAGCGGGAGCTTCAGACAGCCAGGAGGGTAAGAAATAAAACATTCTCTAATTTGGCATGATTGTGAGCAAATTACTGAATTGTTTATCAATGGCAAAGGGGTAATGAGGTTAGGATTTCAAAGATAAAACATTTTCACTTCAATGAAAAACCTGCCTCCCCCTGCGTCTCCAGGAGCCTAGTTAATCATTCTCAAAGCGATCAGAATCATTTTGGTAAATTTCATCTGTAACTAAGTAAAACTCAGTTGTCCGATTTGAACGTCCACCTCCCAGTGAAACCCTGTCATTGGAATAAGAGAAGCAAACATTCCTGCCGCATTTACCCAAGGAGTCGACTCCATAACACTCCCCCAAAATTGACAGAAAAGAGCTTTAATTAACAAGGTGCTACTTTATTTTGTGTCTTGATATTTTTTTTTAACTAACAAAAAAATTTTTTGTCTCTTCCAAGACTCTGAAAACTAAAGTCAGAAAATAGAATCTCAGATGTTACAACACTGAACAAATACAAACGCGTGTGTCTAGAAACATTCACAAATCCAACACCTCAGTTTCTTCGGCTCCAAAGAAGCCCTTGAGAGAGGAGTATTAAGGAGGTACGCTTGTGGTCTTCCATTTAAATTACAAAAATAAAAAATAAATAACTTAAATATTCTAAAACTAGAAAGCTTCTTGAAGGAACTATTAATTATAATACACATCCCTACTTCAATATGCAAACCAGTCGATTCTTTATAGCATAAGTAGCCTCTTGAAGCTTAATCCTCTCACCTTCCAATTTCACTTGCTGTTAGTCTGATGGGACCAGAGTTCAAATTCTTCTAAAAGGCAAGGATCTAAATTACTTCCAGATCTGCCTGGTAGTTTAAACTTCTTTCATTAACAATGTGATTATGGCCACAGTAAAGCGTGCTGGCATGCTTATCTATTAACAAAGCTGCCAAAAGAAGGAAGTGACTTCCAAAGGAAGGGAAAACTGAAAGATGTGAACAAAACCCTCTCTTGTACTAAATCTCATCTGTGCATAATTAGAAGAATTTAAATTGATCTGGAAGAGGTAGAGGAAAAACTGAGACAGGATTACAGCTTTCACTTTGATGTCGTAAAAATGAAGAAAATGAAGATGCTCCAAAGCTCTGTTAAATATGTACACACAGCCACAGCCCTCACTCAGCCTTCAACGGTGACCAGTCCTAGGTAGGTCCCTATGGCTAGGGACCATGCAGAGAAGTAAAGCTGCATGTAATTCTTTGACTAAAGCAAAATCTAAAGCATTTCCCTGCCTAGTTCACCCCTTGCAGTGATGAGCAAGGGGCGAGGCCAGATCTTCTGCTTTCATGTCCTGAGGGTCAGTTCTCTCATACCTACACCTTCAGGGCCATCTCTACTGTGTTAATCAGGCTTGGTGTAGGGGCCACTCTCCTGAGTGCTGCAGCTGATAAGGGGCAGGCACAGCTCTCCCACCTGCCTCAGGCATTGATTGCTGTGGATATCGCTCTGTACAAATAAAATGCTGTTTGGCCAGTGGCTAGGCAGGAAGTATAGGCGGGACAAGAGAGAAGAGAATTCTGGGAAACAGGAAGCTGGAGGGAGACACCGCCAGCCGCCGCCATGAGAAGCAACATGTAAAGACACTGGTAAGCCACAAGCCATGTGGCAAAGTATAGACTAACAGAAATGGGTTAATTTAAGATAGAAAAGGTAGATAACAAGCAGCCTGCCACGGCCATACAGTTTGTAAGCAATATAAGTTCCTGTGTGCTTTCTTGGTTGGGTCTGAGTGACTATGGGACTGGCAGGTGAGAGAGATTTGTCCTGACTATGGGCCAGGCAGTAAAACTCTAACACAAATGGCGCCCAACATGTTTGCAAAGGTTTCCACCTAAAACCTGAGAAAAAAGATTCTAAAACAGAGCTAAAAACAGCTTCCTAATTGTTTCTCTCAAGTTAGTGGCAGCTTGCCGGTTTGAGCTACTATGGCAGGTTCCTGGCGTGTGCGTCTGACCTGCAGTGTGGTGGGAATGAGGAGTCTACAAGCAGCACTTTACTCTGCTGCATGGTGGATTTAGCCTTTGCTAGTTAAAAAAAAAAAAAGTTTCTGGGCTATGTACTGCTTTGATAGAACTGCTTCTAGACCCAGAGCTGGCGGTAAACTGTACCACCGCCATGTTGGGAAGCTGAGGTGGGCAGAGCCAGCAGCCACAGTGGCATTTCAGTTTTACAAAGATGTTTTACACAGAGAATCTGGTTTATATTGTCTTTGGGATTTTTAACTGCAGAAAAAGATTTGATCGTAAAAGCTGTTGAGTTAAACAAATATGTAAATTTTAAAGGTACCTTGACTTCAAAATTTGGATATAAGGATATGTTGCTTTGGAAAAGAGTCTCTGCTTTTGTTTCCACAGAAAACCAGAGGCTGTGGATTTGTTCCAAATTAAGATACATCAGGTTTGATCAGCCAAGACCACCTGAAAGGTCTCCGATGACACAGTGGCCCAGATGATCCAACATCCAGAATGGTTTCAAGGCAACTGTCTCAGAGGTTCACCCTAATGGACTACTCCATAATCCTAAAATTTTCTTTGTGTCCCCATAAGATACAGAGCCCCCCTCCAGCAGGAAGTAGTAAGAGAAACTACGCCCACATTCCCAAAATTATCAAGCTGGCTTTGGAGATGGAATTGGCTCACTCCTTCTCTAAAACCAGACATATTGCTAAAAGAAAAGGTTAAGAGATTCTTGTGTCCCAAATCAAAAGAGCCCTCTGGTGTGGGACAAAAAAAAACCAATATTTTTCTTTAAAGCAGTTTGATTATAAATGAGATCTCTTTCTAAAGAAGAAAAGGGGATATGATACAGATATAATAGGATGAAAGGGTAGATTAAGGAACTTACTTCTAAAGAGCAACAACTTGTTTAAAATGTTTTACATTGGTATAGATTTTAGTCTATTGATACAAACTTAAAGTTAATTTTGTTATACTGTGTGTATACTTCTAATCGTGTTTAAGGTATTATGTTTGTATAGCTCATTTTAAATTGAAATGGATAATTAAAAATAGATTAATAAATAGTCATCTATGATAATCATACTTGTAGCCATGTTAGTTAAGTCTTCTAGATATACATAGACATATTTCAGATAGACAGGTAATCTTCAAATACTTCAAAGACCTACAGAATATGGCATTTAACATACTTTTAAAATTTAGACTTTCTGGACAGTGAGACATGTCTGCTCCTGGCAACACCGATTTACATCAGAGAGGATGGGCATTGAAGACACTTCATATGGAGTTTATCTTCACCTTGGCAAAAATAGCCATTTGGGCAAGAAACTGTTCTTGCCTGGACTGCTCAATCACCTGGACATGCAGGCCCCATAGAAAGGTGACCATTGAACTTTGCTTTCAAAATGGTCCTTCAGGTTCCTGCTTCACAGAGGAAACTGCCAGACATTCTACAGGACACTGAGAGAAGTGAATGAGAGACTCTAGCCCTGTGGGCTGAAGACAAAAGCCCCAACTTTACAAAGGAACATTAGGTGACTGTTCAGGCTGCCAGCTGTCTCTGTCTACCCTGCAAGACTCCCGAAAGTTGCTTGCATCCTTCTCCCGGTTCTCAGGTAATATTATATCCTTCTGAGGTCTTTGATGTGGTTGAAGACTAGATAGTTATAATTTCCTCAGTTATGATACAAGATAAGTTACATGTAAAACCTTAGACTCACAAATATAAGATAGATAGGATATCTTCTTTAATATTGTAACTGTAATTCTTGCTAGATAATTGTTTTGTTATATGTAATTGTACTATGTAAAAGTTATAACCTTCCTTAAAAACAAAAAGAAAAGGGGAAGTGCTGTGGATATCGCTCTGTACAAATAAAATGCTGTTTGGCCAGTGGCTAGGCAGGAAGTATAGGCAGGACAAGAGAGAAGAGAATTCTGGGAAACAGGAAGCTGGAGGGAGACACTGCCAGCCGCCGCCATGAGAAGCAACATGTAAAGACACTGGTAAGCCACAAGCCATGTGGCATAGTATAGACTAACAGAAATGGGTTAATTTAAGATAGAAAAGGTAGATAACAAGCAGCCTGCCACGGCCATACAGTTTGTAAACAATGTAAGTTTCTGTGTGCTTTCTTGGTTGGGTCTGAGCGACTGTGGGACTGGCAGGTGAGAGAGATTTGTCCTGACTGGGCCAGGCAGGAAAACTCTAACTACAATTGATGGGTGGGGGTGGGGCTAAGGAGAGCATCTCTCCCCTGCCATTGCCACTACCTGACAGATGAGTAATGGAGACAGCTCTCCCATGCTCACAACTTCAGGGCTGGCTCACCCACACCTCTGCCAACAGGATTGCCAGCCCCATTTTTTAGAACAAGTCTTCTGATGCTAGGCAGAACATACAGGAGACTAATACTGTTTCCCCCAAAGTCACAAATGTCACTACTAGAAGAACAAACTCCTTCTCCAGCAGCAGGTGGCATCGGAGATGAGACATCCACTTTCTTGGTTAATGTGGGAAGATAGTTAGCAAACATTAAGTGCTAGTGTCTGCCTTCCGAGTTTTGTTATTCAAATGGTATTTGTTAAGAATGTGGCAAAGTTCTCTTATTCCCTAGACCCCTAGACCACACAGGCTAACTCTGTCCACTTGCTTCTCACTGACTAGCCTCACAACACTGGGCATCTTTAAAGTACCCAGCCCCATTAATGTCTCTTCGAAAATACCAGGCAGAATCCCTGTGTATAATTCACCTTTGTACCCAGTACTCCTCAGCAGACTGACTCAAAAGAAGGGAAAATAAGAATTATGGAAGGGTGTGCTATTAGGAAAGGTACTGGGACAGCTTCTGAAGGCCTGTCTTAGACGTATCTCACAGTGCCCATCCACCTCTGGAGATTCTCTGGACACCAGTGTAATCCAGAGTCACTGCAGCTGTTACCAAAGCTACTTGTAACTCCTGAGGAAGGAAATTAGCCTCCTCATGTTCATTGTCTTTTGAAAACTGGCAATGCCTAGTTCATCAGCATAGTTATCACTCACTAAGATGCGAGACGATCGACATGGTGTCAAACACATGTTCCTTAATCACCTTGTTCTCATTTTTGCACACATCTTATACTAAAACACTTTTCTCAGTATGAACTAGAATTCCCCTAGTAGCCAAAGCAACCCTTTGTGAATTACGTGGTTTGCACATAATGGATAATGTACTTACAAATTCACTTTCCCATCTAGATTACCATTGCAATATGTGGTAGGCATATTTTAAGATTAAGAAATTTGACTCACTTTTCCCAATCATATTTAAAGGTAATATAGGGAAACATGGGTAATAAGGTAAGGGTGGGGTGTTCTATGTTTGAAATCTTATCCTGGAGATGCTTACAAAGGTGGAAAATGTTTATAATTATCTAAGTCCAAACTTCAACTGCATTATCCATATACACACATTATAATTATCAAAGACTTTCAGATTACATGAAATTTTCCAAGGCAACAACTACGTCAGTCAAGGAGTTTGTTTTGTCAACATATCAACTTCTTTCTTCCCCAACCCTAGTATGGCCTGTTCTGAGCTGCAGACACCATCCACCCTTTTGAGTCTGTCATTGAGTCTGTGCTGGCCATAGTCACAACACATATAAGCCCAAGAATCAAACCACATTATTCTTGGCCACACATCTTCATTTTTACTTTTAGTTTTGATACTGTATTAACGGTTTTTATTTAAAAAAGTGAATGATTTTGTATATAACCTAAAGTAACCACACAAGCCAGGAAAGTAAAAAAGAGACCATGTGGCAGGGAAGATCAGGGCTCTGGAATGGAGGCTACATCTCTGTGGTGTAGTACTTCCACAGCATACAAGACTTCCTAGGTTGAAGCCCCAGTACCACACAAAGTATATACATATACATACTTTCAGTGTCTCTAGGTCTAATATGATAGAGGCCTTTTTTATGAAGCATAAATTCAGTATAACACATTAAAGATTAGAGCAGAATATATGCACTATCACAACAAATGCAGCTTTGTTTCAAAGAAAAGCAATAAAACCATTTCATTTCTCAGCCAAAAATTTAATATACAATATAATACATATTTATATATAAATATGCTTACATATATTTATAATTATGTAAAATATAATTATAATTTAATATGAAAAGGTAGTTCAAGACTCAATACTCTCTGTGAAATAAACTCTGAGCCAGTGAGAACAGTAGTTCAGTAATACAGACCTCCAGGAAGCAGCAGACTCTCATAACTGAAGGCTGCAGTCCCGACTTCAAACTGTTATGAAAGCTTAGGACACAAAACAAAGTTCCCTTTTTAAGCTAAAAAAAAAAAAAAAAAGTTCATTTGCAATAATCAAAACCATACTACTTCAAATCATGACTTCTGACCAGGATTGTATAATCAATGATAGCAACCTGGGTCTGTAGGTCCCTGGGAGTCTGGAACCTCCAAACTAAGGACTATAAATCTACACTGTATTAAACTTCTAAAAACATAAAACAAGCCCATTAAGAGGAGACCAGTTTTTGCAAATGAACTTTCAATTTTAAACCACCTAATATTTCTTTGTCTAAATCCCAGAATTTTTCCTGTAGCTGAAATTCCACACATGGTCTCCATATCCCCTAAAGAAATGCCCTTTCCAGATGAGTTCCTGAGAACAGAACCATGTTTCTTCGAAGTCAGCAAGCTATTTATAACATCTACAGTAGCCCTCAAGGGAAGATCAACTGGCAAGTATAAAATTACTTTATATATAGTCTAGTAATTACTCTGCCTTTTCTTACACAGGAGAAGACAATGATAATCAGAAAATAAGGTAGGTGAAATGTGATCATTCTAATGTGGGTGCTTGCCATTCAAACAAGAAAATGCTACTAATTAGTTTTCATTACCTTGTAAAATACCTAAATCCCCCTCAAACCAGCAAGTATATGAATGTAAAAAATAATATGCTTTCCTTGCCATACTGCAACACTCCAGCCAGGTGGGATGGCATAGAACCTCTAGTTCTAGCACTTGGGAGGCAATGGCAAGCAGCTATCTTTGAGTTCAAGGCCTACCCTACCTAGTGAGTCTGGGGCTACAAAGTAAGACTCTACTCAAAAAAGGGCAATACCAATACTCTAAATATTACTTTCAGAATATGAAAATAAGCTCATCAATGTCTATAAGATTGATGATCCATAAATGACATTTGTTAAATAGATGCTACAATTTCTGTCATTAAAAAGTATTTTTAGTTAGCCTGAAGATAGGTGGTATATGAAGAAAGCACTTGCTGCCAAAGCATGAGGATCTGTGTTCTTCAAATCTTAGATGGTCTTTTAATAAAGAAAAAAAAAAACAAAAAACCAGAGCCAGATATCAGGGTGAAAGCTGAAAGATCAGAGAAGCAGAACAGCCAGCCACTAGTTCTTACCTCTATGAAATCCTGAGTCTAAAGAGAGTGAGTTCCTGTTTTCTCATGCCTTATATACCTTTCTCTACCCTGCCAAATTACTTCCTGGGATTAAAGGCATGGGTGCTTTCCAAGTAAAGCCATGAGATCTCAAGTGCTGGGATTAAAGGTATGTGCCACCACTGCCTGACCTCTATGTCTAATCTAGTGGCTGGCTCTGTCCTCTGGTCCTCAGGCAAGTTTATTAGGGTACGCAATATATCACCACAATCTGAGCTTGACTACTCAGAATCCATGCAAAACGGGGTGCATCCCCCTGTAGTTGGAAGTTTTTCTGTGTCACACCTGGCCTGCAGCCAGGACAAATCTCTCACCCACAGTCCCTCAGCTTTTCATAAAATAATCACACAGAGGCTTAATATTAATTATAACTGCTTGGCCATTTGCTAAGACTTTTATTACTGACTAGCTCTTACTCTTAAATTAACTCATAATTCTCATCTATGTTTAGAAATGTGGCTTGACACTTTTTTCAGGTCTGCCTTTGCATCTTGCTTCCTCTGTATCTGGCTGGTGACTCCTAACTCAGCCTTCCTCTTCCCAGTATTCTCCTTTTCTGCTTATCTCGCCTATACTTTCTGTCTACTGGCCAATCAGAACAACACACATTCACAGCATCCAAAATGACATTCCACAGCATCCCATGTTCCTATCAGGAGATGGGAGGTGAATAAGAAAGGCATGTGTTACAGAAATGTTTCCTAGAAAGACATGAACAAATATCTATTCACCTAGATAGTATGCCAACAACAGACCAATGAAATACTTCTACCAAGGTCTAACTTGGGACTTGATTGGGCTTACTTACAAAGAATGGGTGAGGAGTTGCAGAAGTGTGGGTAAGCCCCAAATAGCTGCAGTACCTACAAGTGTCACACCAGTGTGGATGACAGCTTCACCACAGGTGCAGAGGTGAGTCCTCCTTCACCTTTCCAGAGTCTACCTCCTCTAGTGCCTCCTGTGACCACAAGAAGAAATGCAGCTGGGGCAGAATTAGATTCAGCCACTAGGGAGGCCCAGAAGGTGTGGCTGAGGCCTCAAGTGAGGGTCTTGTGGCCCTCCCAACCCTCTTTCACAGAACATCAACAGGGCCTTCTGTGAGTAGCCATAGTTCTTCTGATGAAAATAGCAATGGTTGCTATCCTGGGAAGGCAGCGTCCAACAACACATTCCAACACTAACAGATAGTGCATTCCCCCAAACTAAGTGCTACTGTCACAGGACTTCTACTTTTAAGGCACACTGTGTCTGTATTAATGCGCTACAGCATTTAAGTCAGAAGTATTGTTTTAGACATCTGACAGATATTTGAAATAAATCATATTTTTGAATTATGAATTTCAGCAAGTTACAAATCATTTGAAGTTAGCTTTTCCATTATTGGTTTGGCAGAATCAACTTTCACTTTTCCAATCAAAGTTAGTTAAATTTAGAAGTTTGGCTTATGAGAATGTTAGCCTCCAATGGACTGACTGAGAAAACTTATATACACTCTGCTAGGTTAAAGAGGGCTTACATGTGCTCATTAATCCTATGGGGATCTTGCCTTTACCAGTCGGAAGACATTCATAACATCCTGTAGCCTCACAAAAGTCTATAAACATTCACTGGAAATAGAAGCATCCATGTATCTAATAAACATGGAGTGAGTACCTTCTGCAAGCAAGACACATTTATAGAGTACTGTCCGTCATTCCAGTACCACACCAGACAATAAGGCTATTTACTATGCTCAGAGGGATCGCAACATAGGGTAAATGCAAGCAGAGTGCAAGAAAGAAAGGAAGGGGTTCCCAAAGAGATTTAAGGTATCCAAGCACTCTTGGATACCTGTTTTGTTTTTTGTTTGTTTGTTTGTTTGCTTGTTTCCTTTTTTAAAAATTAATATATTTGTGTTTTAATTTTACACATAAGCCATGGGTTCCCCTGTCCTCTCCCCTCCCACCCCTATCCTCACCTTCCCCCCATGCCCTCCCCTCCATTCCCATCTCCTCCAGAGCCAAGACTCCCCTGGGGATTCAATTTAACCTGGTGGATTCAGAACAGGAAGGTCCTGTCCCCTCCTTCCAGGCTGAGAAAAGTGTCCCTGTGTAAACTCAAGGTTCCAAACAGCCAGCTCATGCACTAAGGACAGGTCCTGGTCCCACAGCCTGGGTGCCTCCCAAACAGTTCAAGCTATTCAACTGTCTTACTTATCCAGAGGGCCTGCTCCAGCTGGGGGCTCCACAGCCTTTGGTTCATAATTCATGTACTTCCATTCGTTTGGCTATTTGTCCCTGTGCTTTTTCCAATCTTGGTCTCAACAATTCACACTCCTTACAGTCCCTCCTCTTTCTCGACAATTGGACTCCTGGAGCTCCACCTGGGGCCTGGCTAAGGATCTCTGCATCCACTTCCATCAGTTATTGGACGAGAGTTCTAGCACAACTGTTAGGGTGTTTGGCCATCTGATCACCAGACTAGGTCAGATCAGGCTTTCTCTCGACCATTGCCAGCAGTCTACAGAGGATGTATCATTGTGGATTTTTGGGGAGCACTCTGCCTATTCCTGTTCTCATGTGGTCATCATTTATCACGGTCTGTTATTCCTTGCTCTCCCTTTCTGTTCTTGATCCAGCTGGGATCTCCTGCTCCCCTAAGCTTTCTTTCACTCAAACCTTGCCCTTCATTACTCCCACTGTCGTCCAGGTTGTTCATATAGATCATTTGGCTACCTGTTTTGAGTAAGTGGGTTAGGGTTGGGATAGAGATCAGATCAACCCCAGACAGTTCTACACCCCAGCAGTATCTCAGAAATGGGTCAGAGATACCAAGGCCTACAGTTGTCCAATGGATTCATTTACAAAATGAAGATCAGACTTAGACAGAGGAAAGATATGTCTCTGTGTTAACAAATACATAAAAAACTTAGCATTTCCTTTATGAATGTAGAGACAAATAACAGAACTGTGACCAACATTTCCATATTTCATCCCAGTGCCTAGATATCTTGTTTACATTGCTAATTTAAAATCAATGTATTCACATGACCCATTTATTTTTTAAAACATAATAAAGACTCATCCATTATCATTACAATTGTGCTTCTTATTGTTAAAAGTTTTATTTCATTGACTGGTTTCTTTGGTATTAAGTCTTTTTTAATTTTCACTTAAAAATAATCTTATAGAAGTATTGCCCCAGGAGTCCCTCAAATGCCAAAGGGACCAGAAAAGAGGAAGACACCATGATCTGAAGTATAAGAGATGGTGTGAAAGATGAAGGGAACAGGGATTCTGTTTTAATCTCTCCTTCCACTGTCTCCATCTTTCTCAGAGTCAACTTCACAGGATCCCTTTGTTCACACACTGTAACAAACTGGAGGAATGGTATCGACATGGATCAGGATGAAGGGAGCAAATTCTCACGTGGGGTGATTCCTTGTGTGCTATTGGTTTTGACTGAAGGGTTGGAACAAATCAAGAAGACAGTAAGTCTGAGAACGGACAGTAGCTGTCTAAAATCTACTGGCCACTAGCTTTCAGTTTATTTAGAAGGGTGCCTTCTCTCCCCAGCTCCCTTCTCAGCTCATTCCCATACCCTTTACTCTCTGTCTAGGGACAGCTCTCACAAACAAAAAAGCACACTGCTGCAAGAATTCCTTCCCCAGAGAGATACATACAACATCTATGTTCTTATGCAGCCCCAGCTATAAAGAGAAGAAGGATTCCACCAGAGTCCAGCCTATGGAAACAATGAGCTTATTGGTCCGCCTTACACAACAAGGGTGGAAGACTACTGCTGCATGCCGCTTGGATGGTCACCTCCCCAGAGCCACACAGATGGAGTCACCTCTCAATTAGATACCCCAAGCTTTTACTCTTGCCTCTCCGAGCCCTGGAGGCCACATGAAATTACAGCAGAATTGCTTTCAAATGGCTGGGAGGAGTGACTAACTCTCCAGTGAGGGTCTAGGACCCTCTCCACTCCCTCCCTCTATGAAGGAAGGCCAAGGTTCAACAAGCCTGATCATGTTGCTTTCTTTTCAGCAGGCACAGCTGATCTAAGGAAGAAGGCAACTGTTTAGAGGACCAAACTTGCATTCCCCCCTCTCTCTCTGTCTGTGTGTGTGTGTGTGTGTGTGTGTGTGTGTGTGTGTGTGTGTGTCCCATCTGTAATTTCTCCAATAGTATTCAGCAGATCTCTCCTTGCATGCCTCTCAATGAAGCCAGTGACAGCTCATGTTACACATTTGATGAAAACATTCCAGTAACTTTCCATATCACTACAAATAAAAGTAGACTCCAGGCTGCTTACAAGACCAAGCATGATCTAGGCACATTTGCCTCTCAGAATTCTTTTTGCTTTCATACTGAATCAGACATCTCAAAGAATATCAGTCTACTTGATCAAGTTCAAGCACATCAACCATGAGGCTACTCTGGCCATCTGCCCTTGTTTAGTCTTCCAGGAAAGTCTCCCAAAATAGGAAATAAATTGGGCCTCATTCCTATTCCATGGTAATCACTATCATAATGAATTCTTTAAAGTAACCATCTTTTTTCCTTTTCTCTGTTCTGTGAAAGAAAAGATCCCAGCTGAACATGTTGAGGAATTAACTAGGAAGAGCTACCACATATGAGAGAGCTCTATGAATATTAATTCTCCACCTAAACATGGCTGTCAGAGTCCATGAAAAGTGTAACTAAAGTACAGTTCCTCCTTCCACTTCCTAACTGACACCTATGGGTTTAACAGTCCAGACTTACAGTCACTCACCAACAGTTCATCTAAGAAAAACAAACTATTTTAGTGCTGTGGATATCGCTCTGTGTAAATAAAGTTCTGATTGGCCAGTGGCCAGGCAGGAAGTATAGGCAGGACAAGAGAGAAGAGAATTCGGGGAAGTAGAAGGCTGGGAGAGACACCGCCAGCCGCCGCCATGAGAAGCAACATGTAAAGACACTGGTAAGCCACAAGCCATGTGGCAAAGTATAGACTAACAGAAATAGGTTAATTTAAGATAGAAGAATTAGATAACAAGCAGCCTGCCACGGCCATACAGTTTATAAGCAATATAAGTTTCTGTGTGCTTTCTTGGTTGGGTCTGAGCGACTATGGGACTGGCGGGTAAGAGAGATTTGTCCTGACTGGGCCAGGCAGGAAAACTCTAACTACAATTTTTAATGCTTACTCTAGTTGCACAACATTTTTTAAAATTATTTTTTTTATTTTCCTCTTTTTCTATTTGTGGTATGCACATGCATACATATGGACACACATGTATAAATTCTCTTTATTCGCTAAGGCAAAGTCTCTAAAAAAAAAACCACCACAGCTTGTGTGGTAGCAGCTAGTGTTGCTTGCCAGTTTGTACTGGGGATCCCCTGTCTCTGCTATCTAAGGCTAGAGTTATAGGCTGCCCACCCAACATACACAACCACTATTTACATGGGTTCTGAGAATCACATTCTAGTAATCACACTTAGCAGCAAGCACTTTAATTGCTGAGCACTGAGCAATCTCTCCAGTCCCTTCAAGATACTTAGTGCAGTATCCTCTTCTGAATTTGTCTCCTCCATATATCCTGATCCTCAAAACAGCCACACTTGCTTTGTTTGTTCTAAGGGATTCAAACAGCCTAAATATTAATATTTATGTGTGTTCAGATCTTTAGTTAAAAGCTTCTTTTTCAGGGCTGAAAAGGTGACTGAGCATTTAAGAGCAGCAGCTGCTCTTCCAGAGGACCCAGGTTCAATTCTCAGCATCCACATGGAGGCTCAAAATTGTCTTTAACTTCACTTCTAGGGGACCTGACACCTTCTTCTGACATACACAGGAACAGGTATATACATGGTACACGTACATACCTGAAAACAAAACACTCATACATTAAAAATAAATAAATCATTTAATTAAACTACTTTTGCAAAGTTTCAGTGAAAAAGAATGCTCAGTGGAAAACTTCCTATTGTGACTGAGAAACACATGAGGAGCCACAGTCCAAAAGACCAGTAGTTATCAGGGGCTAGAACTTGGGAGAAGAAAGATAAACTCAAGCTCACTAAGGGATAGCATGTCTTCATATATGAACCAGAAATCATTTGAGTAAATACTGAGTTCTTGATATCCCACCTCTATTACAGTTTAAAGAAACACCTAACTTGGCTTTTTCTCTGGTGGTGTTTGTTTTGGGAGCCAGAGTAGGGTTTTTTAGGTTTTTTTGTTTTGTTTGTTTTTGTTTTGTTTTATGGGGAGGGTTTTTTGTTTTATTTTAGTTTTGCTTGCTTGGGCTCATACTGTCAATCCTCCTGCTTCAGTCCTGAGTGCTGGGATTGTAGCTGGCACTGCCACTCCTGGCATGTGAACTTTCTTAGGAATTTCTTTCATCTCACTTTCTCCAAGCTAACCATTTATTCTGAACTGTCTAAAAGTTCAACAACTCTCACACTGAAATGAAATTAATTGAAGTAATACAAACTTAACTGAGAAAAAAGTCCTCTCATGTCTTTTCCAATTACTCTTTAAAGTATAAATCAAATTCATGACAGAATATGTCATCTGTTGTACATGCTTTCATAAAATTCCAATCACCAACACTCTGTGATTCTCTCCTCATCTCTGTGCTGCCGTTCTGCTTTCCTCCACTTTGGAGGACAACAGAAACCTCATAAGAGATGCTGACCCAGACCTGCCCCCACCAGCACTCACTCACCCTTCCTCTTGGTTCTGGGAGCTTTCCTGAAGGACACAGGTGGAAACTCAAGGCAGCTGTGCTCAGACCCAGCATCCCTGCATCATCCTCAAAGTCAGTTAATGTCATCAATTCACACTGCTGATTAGTGAGAAGCATTCCCCAGAGATTACTATGAATCTACTTTGAAACTAGAATCACTACTACTATTTTTTAAGTGTGTCTTTCTTCCCCAGAGCAAAGCCCAACATCAGATTAGATCACCAGTTTCCCAAACTGTATATGAAAAGCAGAGAAAGACAAACAGGACACCAGGGGAAGCCTGCTGCTTACCTCATCTGAACTCCATCCTCACACAAGCCATAGAGACAAGACAGGTAGACACTGACTTGAACTCTCCCACACATTGTCCAGGGCAGACCATGAGATCTTGAGAGAAGGGATGGTGGAAGGAAGGAGAAGGACACCCACCTGCAGCATCTGGCACCTAGCTGAGCAGGCCATTGGCTCCAGTCCTGAAGCCTCTTTGTTCAACTCCCCCTTTGAAACACTGAATCCTCCCAGGGAGTCCACTTCCCTTAGAATTAGTTTTCCTTCAGAGTGAGCTGGGACCAGGGAGGCAAGAAAGATCAAGCCACGACTAAAGAGCCCAAGTAGATAATCCATACTCAAAGAATGGCTCAAAATTAAAAGGTTATGCTTGAGTTGTTTAATGGCAGCAGAATAATAAAAACTCTTTATATTTACTCAATACATTTCAAATGAATAGATTAAGTATAGTCACCATGCTATTTATTAGATCTCTAGAATTTAGCTAATTTCTCTTACATTCTGAACCCTGTTGTACTTCATTTCTCTAAGGTTCATTTCAAAAAGTTGAGTTTACATTAAACATCTCTTCCACATTTGTGGGTTAGGACTGTAGCCATCAATACATTTCATTAGTCCCAAAAGTCAGAGTATACTGACCAGAGGGGAAAGCAATTTGTATGTCAGTGAAGGGAGAGATTCACTGAAGACTTTCATCTGTTGTTGCTCGCTGAGATGAGAACAAATCCACTCACCATACCTCTACCCAACAGGGCAGCTGTGTTTCAGAAATGTTTCACAAAGCTATTCATCTATGAAGCCATTGAATATTTATATTTAAAATAACCAAAAGTCAGTCTTAAAAACTCACTATCCCGATGAGCTAAACTTGAACTACTCTGAAAACCAACACTTCATGACCCACATAACAAGGATAAAAGAACACAATTCCATTATGTTATTGCTGAGGAATGGAGCCATTACCATTCATTTGAAGTTGGACACCTGAAAGGAACCTTGGCAGAAGAAGCACATCAAAGACCCAGCCAGTGATGCATGACTTCAAAAGGTACAGCCCAACAGTGGCTTCTGGGAAACAGCCTTCGGATGCCAGACTCAACTGTGGTGGCCTGACCAGCCACCTTCCATCTGGAAGGTCCATGAGCGTGTCCCCACGAGGTTTGCTGATAGCAAACTTCCACAGACTCACCTGGCAATGTTTCATTTACTAATCTGATGAATGTGGTCCCCACAGTAAGAAGTGAGCGCCACAGGGATCAAAGTCCAACTGCTGGAGTCCTCCAGTAGGCTTCTCAGTCACATGGCTCTGTGCAAGTTATTTAATCATTCTGGACCTCGATTTCTTTTTAGGGCTAACATAGAGATTAAATGTGATTATACTTAAATGCTAAAACAATTCATGGAAGATAGGTAATCCCCAATTTCTACTTGAAAATAACTGTTGATTTAAAATTGGTATGTCACATGGCCACTGAATATGGAGACAAATGAGAACCTATTTCCTAAAAAGAAATACACATACATGCATACATCATATATGTCCTATGTGAGACGAACCACTAGATTCAAAAGGTACTAAACATGACCGTGAAAAATATTTACCAATGAAGATAAATTGATTTATTTTCTTAGCTATTTTTCATCCTGCAATTACCTCAGAGGAAACCTGGGGTTAAGAGTTCAATTCTAGTTTTTAAATTATCCTGAAGCACAATTATGGCTGCTAAACACATTTGCAGACCAAACTTAATGACCTTGGTACAAAGCATGTTAAAAAAAAGTATTCTCAGATGTTTATTTTTATACTATGGCTATTAATATCTAAGAACTAGCAAACTGCAACAATGGCATGTATATTGCTGTGAAAAAAAAAAAAAAAAAAAACTGTGGATAACTTGCCCTAAAATGGATGCTATTTTATAAAAATCATGATTTTTCAAGAAATGAGAACTAAGACATTGTCTTTATAAAATATTTTTCTGTTTCTGTTTACTTTTAGAGGGTTGTCGTTTGAGGTAGAGTCAGTCTTATTATGTATCTCTGGCCTAGAACTCACTACATAGCCCAGGCTATCACAACCTTGTAGCAGTCTCCAGCCTCTGCCTTCCAAGTGTCAAAAATACAAACAGATGTACAGACACATTACACCACAGCTGGCTATGTTCATTTTACACATCAAAAATCTGAATGTATTAAAAAAAAAAAACAACTAGATGAAGATAATTTAATGTCCCTTCTTTCCTCCTGGTTACCAAGGATGCAGTAGCTAAAATTGGTTTGTGTTTTAAACAGTATTTTGGCACATTTCATCTATCTCTGAGCAGATAACCAAAACCTGATCCCAGCAATTTTCTCTAAGAACAGGAGAAGCACTACCTTCAGATGTTTTCAGTTTTGTACCATGTACCTATGAATCTATTTACTTGGAAAACCAATTGAATTTTTAAAAACCTAACCACTTTTTGTTCTGTTGCATAGAGACCTTCAAAAAGCATGTTTCATACTTAAGAGCCCAATGAAGATGAGTTATTAAAATAATGCTCCTTGGTTTATTCAACCGTCATTTTCTTTAGGTCACAAGGGAAAGCTTTCCATAAAGGTTAGAATCTATGTCAAAAATATTCTTGAAAACTGCCATTTACAGATAGTTTCCTCATTGCCATTAGTAAACTTGATGACTCCTAAATAAAAATTAAGCTATGGGGGCTGGAGAGATGCTCAGTGATTAAGAGCACTGGTTGCTATATGAGCATTGGATTCAATTGCTAGCACCCACATGACAGCCCATAACTACCCATAACTCTAGGTCCAGGGGACACAACATACTCTTATGGACTCCATGGGTACTGCAAAGAGTGGTACACTTGGGACACATGCAAGCAAAAGTTTATCCTCATGAAATAAAATAAATACAACTTTTAAAATATTATTTGGTATACGTTTTTTAAACTTCTACTATTTAAAAAATTCTACCACTGAAAACCATACTCTGTTTTTTACCTAAAATGCATTACTGTATCATTCAAGCAACATTTACCTATTGTCAAAGAGATTATCACTTTGATAGTCTGAAATTGTTTTTCCAACTAGTATAATCTATAGCAACACCAAACACTTATTAATCTTACCAGAGTATCAATTTAAAAAAAATCCCTTAAGAAAGAGGTTTCAAATGCTGGAAATGGTCCAGTCAATAAAGTACTTGTCTAACGAAGGCAAGGAGAGCTAAATTCTGATGCCCAGAATCCTGTAATCTTGGGGATGGTGAGGTGGGGGATGGAGACAGGCAGATCCCCAGAGCCCATGAGATGGCTGCC
This sequence comes from Onychomys torridus, assembly GCF_903995425.1. Taxonomy (NCBI): domain Eukaryota; kingdom Metazoa; phylum Chordata; class Mammalia; order Rodentia; family Cricetidae; genus Onychomys; species Onychomys torridus. The sequence goes on from NC_050448.1 coordinate 117,168,322, forward strand.
TACTTGGTGAAATCCCAGGCTAATGAGACACCTTGTCTCAAACAAATGATAAAAAGCACCTGAGGAACAATGCATGAAGTAGTCCTCTGACCTCCACACATGCTTACACACATGCATCCACCCATATAAATACATACACACCTGAATTCACACTATATGAAAAAAATTCAGAAAATGTTGAGCTATATAAGAAATGAATGTACCTGGGTCAGGGATTTGGGTGCTGTTTCCCTCAGTAAGACACCAGAGTTGCTACTGTACAGGTTGGTGATGCGGGACCTGCTGTGCTGGCCAACCAGCCATCCAGAACATGTAAAACACTCCCATTCTAGTGAAGCATTTTATTGGTTCTGGTTCATAAGAGTCTAACTATAGAGTTTTATTTTCTATGCCAAGCTTTAATAGTCAATTGGAACAGAGTCTAATGCCTGTGAATGGGCTTCAGGGTTGTAAACTGGCTTTTGCTCCCTATGTCAAAGATATGGAATTCTTTAAAGAAACAAAACAATAATTATAGTTTAAATTGAAAATATACCTCCCCATGCTTTTAAAACCAAACAGGAGTTATAAAAAAAAGAAAACAAAACATTTCAAGCACACAAACCTAGAAGAGGAGGGCAGAGACTTGAAAAGTGGAATAAACACAAGAATATACACGTGAGAAAAAAGAAATGATTGTGAGTACATTGTGAAAATAGAACCTTCTGGAACTAATCCGTGACTTCCTACAGACAACAGCCTCAAGGTGCTCACTTGCTGCTATGATCTTGGAGCACAACTGTGCCTCCTAAAGCCCCAAAGCAGCCTGGGAAAGCTGCTCATGCTGGAGCTATGCAAATCCTCAGGCACAATGAGAAATGACTGGTAATGTTCACACTGTGATTAGCATACTTCAAGCACAATAAATCTGTTAATCTGTTTAACACTATTTACAAATACAAAGAAAATAAAGCATTGAATCAACAAAACTAAACATTACACTCTGAGTAGTTCTCCAGCACACCTGAATACATTGGGGCATTTACCTTCTCAGCTTTCAAGAACAACAACAAAGATGTCTAATCTCCCATGTCAGGATTATCTGGCACCTGTGTTTCAAATTCCTAAATATGAAAAATACCCAGGTGTGCATAGGCTACTTGCTCACTCACAATTCTCTCTCCTTTACACATCAGACAATTATTCTGCACCTACTATGAGCTCAGGACAATCTTGGTCCATTAACCACTGTGGTGTCAAAGACAAGTGATCTAATAATTTCATGGCAAATTCTGCAAGGAACAGAGTCGATGACATGGGGACCGCATTTAGGGTAGGCTGGAGACTGTTATGATGAGAAGACCAAGAAAAGTTAGATTAAGGCTCTGATTTGAGCTAGAATATGAAGCCTGAAAAAAATGATCAGTCAGTCAAGCACGAGGCAAACAGTACAGCAGGAGAGACAGTGAGGAGGGGGTTAAAGTCCCCAAAGAGTGAAGCATCCTCAAGTTTAGCAAAAGAAGAGACATGTAAAGCCTGAGGACTGGCCTCTTCTAGGGACCCTATTGAGGAGACCACCTTTACCTTAAGAATAATGAAAAGCTGTTGACAGTCAAATAAAAATGATTATTAATATTTACACATCATCTGTTACATGCCAAAGATTATTCAAGGCACTCTGTAAAACCTGATCCTCTTAATCCTCACAATAGCTTTACAAAGTAAATAACATGTAAAATTGCATTTTATAGATGAAACTAAAATGTATGGAAAAGTTCAAAGACTCCCTCAGTTCACCAATGCTCAGGATTTGCCCCAAGCAGTAGGGCTTTAAACATCCCTTCCTAAACCTCTACAAAGTAACTTTTTCTGAGAGACCGACATGGTAGTCCAAGCAACTGGGCTGTTCTGTGGTACAAACAAAACTCTGAGGACTCCAGGTAAACCAGTAATATTAGTTCTGGACTACTAGACAATACACTTTCACTACATCCATTACAACTAATGGATGCATAACTGTTTCATATATTTTACTTACAGACACCTCTATTCCAGACACTACAGAAATATGTAGTAGGAAATTTTCTCAAAGGCAACCCCAGTAATACAATGCCTTAAAGAGCTTAAAAGGGTGGAGGAAAAAAACTAATTATTCACTAGAATAGTCCTAATTATAATGCTGGTAAATAACAGGTAATTAATGGAAGGTAGTTACTCAAAAACACCTTAAGCATTGAAAGAAAAAAATAAATATTGATTTTATTAGTACAATATAAATGATGTATTTATTGTGGGAGCCAGAGGAATCGAGGACACCAGGAGAATGTAGCCCTCAGAATCAACTAAGCAGGGCTCACAAGGGCTCACAGAAACTGAAGTAGCAATCATGGAGCCTGCATGGGTTTACACCAGGTCTTCTGCATATATGCTGTGGTTGTTAGCTTGGGGTTTTTGTGAGACTCTTACTATCAGTGGGAGTGGGGGAGGGTGTATCTCTTGACTCTCACCTGCCCTTGGGACTCTCTTCCTCCTACTGGGATGCCTCACCAGCCCTGATGTAAGAGTTTGTGGCTAGTCTTATTGTAACTTGTTATGGCATGTTTGGTTGATATCCCTGGGAGGCCTGCTCTTTTCTTTCTTTCTTTCTTTCTTTCTTTCTTTCTTTCTTTCTTTCTTTCTTTCTTTCTTTTTTTTTTTTTTTTTTTTTGGTTATTTTTCCAGACAGGGTTTCTCTGTGTAGTTTTTGGTGCCTGTCCTGGATCTCACTCTATAGACCAGGCTTGCCTTGAGCTCACAGAGATCCTCCTGGCTCTGCCTCCCGAGTGCTGGGAATAAAGGCATGTGCCACCGCCACCTGGCAAAAGTGAGTTTCTCTTTCTTTCTTTCTTTCTTTCTTTCTCTCTCTCTCTCTCTCTCTCTCTCTCTCTCTCTCTCTCTCTCTTTAGATTTATTTATTTACTATGTGCACAGTATTCTGTCTGCATGTGTCCCTATAGGACAGAAGAGAGCACCAGATCTCATTACAAGTGGTTGTGAGCCACCATGTGGTTGCTGGAAATTGAACTTAGGACCTCTGGGAGAGCAGTCAGTGCTCTTAACCACTGAGCCATCTCTCCAGCAGAGGAGGAGTGGATCTAGGGGCCAGTGGGTATTCGGAGGAGTGGAGAGAGCAGAAACTGCAGTCAGAGAAGAATAAACTTTTAAAAAGGAAAATAAATGTATTTCTCATAGAATTATATTTAAAAGTATAAAAATATGAAAGCACTAAATGTAAACATAAAATGGACAGAATTCTGTAATTGCAACTTTGAAATTAGAAAGTTTAACACCAACAACTTCTATTATTTTTTTTCTACTTGAAAACTTCTGAAACTGTCCAAATAATTAAGATTATGTTGATAATCACTATGACAAGTATATTAAGTTAGTATTATCATTCCTTCTTACAATGGCACAAACACATTAGTTGTCAGAATTGAACTGAATGGCTAGCTCTAGTTTCACATATTTATTTACTAAATTGCATTTCCAAATTTTTAAATCCAGGATTGTTGTTCATTTTTTCTTAAACCCTATTTTTAAGAGCATGATGTAGTGAACTCATGATGAACTTCCCACGAACCAGAGACACTTTCAAACTAACCACTAGTTTTCCTTCTCCAATATGCAAAGATATTATAATAGTCTTATACTGTTTTGCAATATAACAAATGTCTCTTTGTTTTATTCTAGAGTTCCTATGAGCAATCTTCTAGAATCCAAGGTCTAGTTATGTGCACTACTTTTCAAAAGCCTGGATGTTGGAGTTCCTTCCCTGAGTGTCCTCTTCAGGAAATGCCTGTTTCCTGGTCTCTGTCCCCTGCACACTGTGATGGTCAGCACTGTGCTCTTATTTTTACCACCATGTGTTCAGCACCCACCAGGACCTAGCACACCCCACTAAGCACCAACAAACAAGGGCAGTATCAAAGCAATAAATTCAGAATGTCAAGAATCTTCAAGGACACGAGCTTGTACTTCTGTGAAATTTTACATCCTGAGGAATTTTATAAGCATCACTTCTTTAAGATATGGAAGTATAAACCTGAAGTTCAGTCAGGATGTGGCATATGCGGCCAGATACATGATTGCAAACTAATGCAACTCCACTTTCATAAATCCTGAATCATAAGCTTTCCACACCCTTTTTATCCTCCCACACCTATTCTGCTTGGCAAGGTGCATATTCTTGTTCTTTGACAGTTCGCTCACACACCCCACACCTCAGCATAAAAACTGCGCTCAAATATCACTACTCGGGACAGAGTGACTTTCTTTAAAGGCATCTATTTGAAATGTATTATATCTTCATTTTCCAAACTATGTTCCAGGAAAGCCTGGTGTAGTCACCCCCACACATATCAGAGTCACTCGCCTGGAGGCTTGTTCAAACATACACTAGGGGCTCAAACTTCTGAGTTTCTAATTCCATATCCAGGGCAGGGCCCAAGTGGTGGCTTTGCTCCAGAGGGCATACCTACAAAACAAGTACCTACTGTGGTGGGGACAGGTGCTGTGTGGTCATAGGTGGGGGAGAAAAGGGATCGCTCCCAAACAGTGTTTGAAAAGATAGCGTGTTCTGTATGTCCTCTGACATTTTAACATAGTCATTAACTTATAAACTTTCAAAGTTCTGCAGTAAACTGACATGTTTTACATTGTTTATCAACCAAAATTATTTGACTCTGGAATGTCAGATCAAAAAGGAACGAATACTCTCTGACCATGCCCTCTAGAATACACTTTGAAGGGAAGGGGAAAAGCATGTGTTTGACTGTTTAAAACTGTTTTCCTTAAAATATATTTCAGCAGAAAGTGATTCCATCATTGGAAATAAATCCAACTTCTTACAACATATGACTCCTGTCCAAACAAAACAATAGAACCTCAAACTTCAGATCAGGCTGTTCGTCTAATTGTGTATAATAATTACATTACATTAAATGTGTGTGAGTGTCTCCCCCCCTCTCTCTCTACACACACACACACACACACACACACACACACACACACACACACACGCTCGCTCATGTGTGTCTGTGTGTGTCTGTGTCTAAGTGCAAAGTAGATATCAACATCACACAACATTCCAATCTGTAACACAATTAATTAGAAACTGTGCATAATTTTATACCATTTTTATCTGTTTCTGGAAGCTACAGATCCCCTTTACTTGCTGACATTTACTAATAGAGCACTGGAGGCGATGGAATGAAATGTTTCAAGTGTGTTCAGGCCAAGTGTTTTCTTACAAAGATCTTATCTGTGGTCTACAACACCTGCTCTGAAGCTTCGAGGCCAGGTATTTCTCTTACTGCAGACTGAGTCACCAGCTAGCTACCTGGAATTTTTGGGGTGGCTTGTCTTTCCACTCACATTCCAATCTCCATTTCCAGGATTGCCTGGATAATAGCCTCCATCCTCACAGTGTGCATTTTAGCCAAGCTGCTCTTCCTCCTCCTTTTCACATGCAGAAGTTTCATGCAAAACTCTTTCACAGCAAAATACTTTCAAGAACCAGAAGCTGTGTATTGCAGGCTTCCATAAAAACAAGGCAGAGAGGATAAAAGGCAAGAGGAGTTGAGCAAAGATGCTAGGGAGCAGTTAAAGGACCTTAGTCAAGTAGCTGTGTGAGGAAAGTGCCTAACCTTATGCCTGGCTCACTCTAACTAGTCTCTTATTTGTTGAATCTGGGAAGAATAAATAAATAAGAATGAATAAAAGGCAAAAATTTGAAAACACAGAAACACAGATATGTTTGAAAGCAGTGCTTTATCCTTTACATACACTTCATTTTGAAAGGAATTTTTTAGACATCCAAAGAGCAACCTGACCTTTTGTTTTACAATCATAACTAGTGTCCAGACAGAGAAATGACCACCTTAAGCTCACACCTGCAAAGGAAGGTGCTTTGCTGGTCAAACCTTAGCTAATTAAACCAGAGAGCCACCTGGATGGTGAGGAATGGGGAAGGGATGCCTGCCACACAGCACCAGTTTAGGAACAGTTAGTTTTAATGAGCCAAAATAAATCACATTCCATATTGGGGGGAAAAAAAACTTCTATTTACTTACAAGGAGTTTTGTTTTGCTTATTGTTTGTTTTGGAATTCAGTATCTGGGAGCTTATTATTGTTATTGAATCATTTTAAAGTAATAGTATACTACAATATTAATCATACACATTTTAATTAAGGAATTTACATCTGCTTTTTAATTCCTATATTTTATGGGCAAAGTTATTACTCTTGGAGATGTAAGATTTTCAAATCATTATGACCAGAGGAAAGCTACTGATTTCAGCAAAAGCAGATTACAAGTTTTTCTAAACCACTAATATCAGACTTTGGACAGGAGGCAGGACAGCAATTATGCATCTGTTTCCTTTTTTTTTTTTTTAATTATTATTGCACAGAACTTTCCAGATGTTTTTCCTCCATTGGTATTCCCCCAGGTAATACATCTACTAAGTTCTTTTTATAATCACCTTCAGAATGGTAACAAAAGAATAGAACATAAAAAGGTGTTTATAAGAACCACAATGACCCCATATTTTTATATAAAGGAAATCTGGGGGAAAAAACCTGCCCTGAAATGGCTCTAAGCAGTGTCAGCGAGGACATGGGGGGAGAGAGCAGCAGAGAGAGGGGTGACTCTGAAAGCAGTCAGGTCCCCTGGCCTCATGACGCAGATGGCAAGATGATCCCTTGGCTGTGGGTGCCAGATTGCTTCTGACAGGGAAGTGACTTCAGCAATGTCCCCTCAGGTCTCAATGAACCATTAAAGGTAATGACCATTAATACATTTATCTCTTGACTAGAAATTATCAGAGAAAGAAAAAGGCAAATTCACGTTCTTTCTGTAAAACTAGTTTTTCTACAAGTGAAAACTAACTTCCAGATCCTGTTCTAGTAGCCAATACCATGAGGAAAGAATTACCATCTTAATACAAAAGCCTGAAAAAAGGAATTGCATTCCTGGGCCCAACACTTAGATACCTTGAAAAAAATAGATTCCTTGCTGTGTATTTTTAATTCTTTAGGCCTATAAAGGACATCTATGGGGGTTTCCTTCACTTTCTTGTGAAAGTCTTTTGATTGATATGCAATAAGGTGCATTTTATCACCACATCTTAACAAGGTTTGCCTTATCTGCCAGTATCTCTTACTTACTATTTCAAGACCAAAGAAAGCCTAAGCCAGTCATTCTCCTTCTTTCTCTTCAATGACGTGTTGAGAGAAAATGGCCCAGGTCTTGCCAAAGGAAAGGTAAGTCCACTGTGGGGTCCCTGGGAAAAAGGTCACAGAAGACAGCACGGCTCCCCCATGGAAACTTCTCAGGTCTGAAACACTGTGTGTGTGAGGCACTGACACCAGAAGACGGGGCCAACACAGAATGTCGGAGATTAGATATGAACTATTCCTTCCCTCTCCAAAAGCCTCTTGGAGGTTGCTAATTGGGACAGGCTACTGAATGAGAAGCTGGGCAAACCCTTGAATGTCTACATTGCTGCAACTTTGAAGGAAATTTAAACACCAAATGAGACAGAGTTTTCATTCTTTTTGTTTCCTTTAAATTTTCAAATACATTGTGAGTGTGTGTGTGTGTGTGTGTGTGTGTGTGTGTGTGTGTGTAAATCAGAAGACAACTTCTCTCTTTTTACCAGGGATTGAGTTGGGGACATCAAGCTTAATAACAATCATCTTTGCCCACTGAGCCAGCTTGCCAGCCTGTTTCTGTTTTTACTTTTGAGACAGAACCTCATAGGTCAAGCTGGGCTTAAGCTTGCTATGTTGCAAAGAAAACACGGAACTTCTGGTCCTCCTGCCTCTCCAGGTGTGTGCCTGCACACATGATTGCATGTGGTGGGGAGGATCAAAGCCTTCCTGCATGTTAGACAAGCTCTCTACCAACTGAGCCATGACCCCATAAAATGAAAGGACTGTAGAGTTAAGGGACGCTATTCTCAACCTATGGGCTGCTCAGACAGACACATGTAATCTTTACTCTATTACATCTTGGTCAGAAAACAGACCCTTTACTCTATTACATCTTGGACAGAAAACAGACATAGGAAGTAAACACAACATAGGTGCTTTGTCAGAAAGAGTGGGTTGCCTGCAATGTACACTCCTATTTTAATTCATAAACTCTAATCATTAATTTCTTTTCCTTGGTTACTTGTCTCTGAGAAACACTTTACAGTCAAGAGTTGCCCAGGTTGGGACGAGGGGCTCCCCAAAGCACATTTCCAAATACCAGACCTTCCTCCAACTCACACCTGCCTATGCACAGCATCTGAAAGCCTACCAGGAGAGGACTAGGTGTGGGAAGGGAAGCAAAGCTAATTTTCCATTAAGCCAGTTCTTCCACTAATCTCCCAACAACAAAGGACCCCCTTCCCTTGGCCTAGTCAAACACAAAGTTAAATAACCTTTTGAAAACCAACCATCTGCATCTCAGAATTCCTTAAGTACTTCTGCTGTTCTTTGGGGTTTCTAATTTGGGATGGGAGCCATCGTCTCAATAATAAATTATTTTGAAAATATTTCAACAAAGCATTTTAAGAAGTTTCTGCTTAAGAGGAAGACTTGGGCTGTGCCATAAATAATGGTTGCCTGCGGAAATGTTTGCCTAGCATTGGTACCAAAAATTAGCTTGTAACCATGAATCAAAAATATAATTCTATCTAAAGCACACTTGAGAAATACCATTTCCCATTCAAGCATAGTTATCGTTTATGTCTTAGTCAGCAAAAATGTTACACCATGGAAGAGCAGGGATACTAATACTAAAACAATTTGCCACTCCATAACCTTTGCGCTCAGCAGCCATGTGGCAAGGATACTTCTCTAGAGACCATGTAGAACATGAAGGTTACCCAGAATCTTAGGGAGACTGGTTGTCAAGGAAGTGAGTCTATGACATTGATGTTTGACTAGCCTTGTTAACACATCCCAGGCCAAAGCCATCATTGCTGCTGATATCACTGCTAGATATATACAGATAAGTGTACAGGATGACATCCCCACGGCCCAAGGCACTCAGTGTCCTATCTCAGGTGAAGAGGAGTGGAAAGAGGGGTGGCTGGTACTCTCCTCTCCACCCTTTGTCTTCAGCCCTATCCATCTTCCTCCTCACTCTTCTCTGATTTCCACATACCCCTTTTCCTGCAAGGTATCAGTCTATAGATATCCAAACACAGTTACATCTGATGTGTTGGGAACTTTGTATTGCAAGAATAAAAGTGCTATCTGCTTTCTAGGAGCTCTTGGTCCAAGTAAAATATTAGTTTAAAAAGTGCTATCATTTTGAATCTCTTTCCCTTCCAACATTTATGTTTAAACTTGGATGCCATTATGGTGATGTTGGAAGGTAGGACATTTGAAAGTTGCTTAATGCTATTATGAAAGGTTGACTCAGCAACCTTTTATCTCATATTCATTTGGCCTTCGGCTTTGTGATTATAAGACCAGAAAGGTCCCAACAGTTGTGGGCACTTCCCACCCTCCAGAACTGTAGGCCATTAAATCCATGTTCTTTATAAATTACCCAGTTGGCTACTGTAGCATAATCAGAGCTAAGACAATAAACAATGACCCTATAGTAAATGTGACCCAACAGCCACTTGCCAGAACCCAGAAGTATCTCATTATCGAGGAAGGAGTATGGAAGACTCACCACTCCTAGTCATTTTTTAAAAAATCTTCTAACTGCAGTAACCACTTGGAACATTATCTTAGGTCAAATTTTAACTCCTTTGTATGTATTAGAAATGAATTTAAGTTAAAAATTTAATAATTTTTATGAGATAGATACACATATCTCCTAACTAAATTTTAACTAAAATTGCTCCCTGAGACAAGTTTGCTATTGTTAAATTTCTTTTATTAAACATCAAAAAAGCTAAATAAAACTTACCTCTGAAGTGTTTACTAACATGTACAAGTTTAAGAATATATGTTTTCAATTAGTAAGTTGTAACACCTTTTGGCTTTATTTTTGCCATAATTTTCAGTGGCAATAAATTTAATTTCAAAAGAAAGTCAGTATAAAATATGGAGTTGCCTGCAACCGTGTGACACATAAATAAGTCTGGGGCAGCTTTAGAGCATATTAAGGAGAGTTGTGAAATACATGTGTAAACATGAAATTCTGAAGTGATAATCCAGCAACACATAAGTTTGGGCTCCAGTTTATAAACAGATGCCCTGAAAGCTTCCAGAGGACGGAGGGAACCATTGTGGTGTGCCCTGTCACAGCTGGTAAGAGTTAAAACACCCTGGGAGCGCTAATGGCCTCTCTTAGAATATGTTATTCTAATTATGGTAAATACCATATTTCTGAGAAGTTGAATTGTAGCAACACTTGTTATTTGGTTGAAGTTAGTGCTAGAATTAAAATGAGTTTTTAATTCTTGAGTCTCTGAATATCCACTGTGTGATTTGGCTAACACCTATACAGGAGAACTGAAAACATGGCTTTGTAGCCCACACTGTTATTTTATAACCTAAGGTACAATTTCCCTTTAAGACAAGTGGCCTTAAGAATTATCATCTCATTAAGTCCTAGGCTAACAGGCTTCTGTTATAAATCGTTACCATATTTCTAAGAAAAAAACGTTTAATCATCAGGCACTGAGTAGTTAAAATCTCATGGAACACATGGCACGGTTCTTAGAGTAAACAATAAACTTCAGTGATCATAGAGCCATGGAGCATGTGGGATCCAAGGAGACACAGACAAGCAGGCGGTCAGTCACTCAAGTGCTCAGTTTCTGGGAATTGGGAGCTGTGTAAGGTTTTCCAAGGAAACAACAGGGATTTTGTGGATGACTTGTTCTGACTTTTAAAATATATCTAATAGCAACCAATTGGGGTGGGGATAAACCACAACCTTTGGAATCTGACCACAGAATCCAAATTCTTCATCCCACAGTGAAGATGTAGGAGAGCCTTAATGTCCTTTCTACCAGTGTATGATGGGAATTTTGATGACCCCCATGGAGGGGAGTTTAGGAATAACACAAAGAATAAGATGCACTCCCAAGCTTCAAGGATCATAGTTTTGTTGCTAAAACTGATAATAAATCTGGACAATTAGATGCATAGAGCTGCTCCCAAATCAGGAGGTCAAGGGCTAAAGAGAATGGTAAGTGCAGGACGGCAGAGTGTTTTAGGAACTGTTCCTTTTGGCAGGGACATTCTCTTCTAAGTAGAACTGAGTAAAATGTTTTCAGACCAACATTTTTTTTCAATGTGTCGGGCGAATTTCTTCCACTCTGAAGGGACTACCAACTGTGTCCAAGAGCCCTGGCGAGCACTCGCTGAAAGGTTTGCTCCTTGTCTTTAAGCAGATACTTACATATTCTCACACAATCCCTGTCAGCATGTGCTTGAAAATCTCAAGAGGGTCCAGATTAGAGCGAAAGGTCACAACCAGTGCTATATTTGTGAAGAGCTGAAAAGGGGTCTCCAATCCAAATCCTCAGAGAGGAGGGGCAAGAGCTTGTTTACACACAGTCAGAGTAAACAGCTGTCCAGTGGTAAGACTCAAAAGGGTGCTGGAAGGACCCAGGGCTAAAAATACTTCCACTGGCTGTGACCTGGTGTCTCAAACTTCCCAAGACTCCTCCTCCGGAGTGCACATTGAAATTCCTGCTGAAACACACCTGCATCAGAGTAGGTAGCTCGATGTGCTATGAGGAATAGTTTAAGCTCAAATCATAATAATTTAGTTCACTGCCTACTTGTACAGCTTATCAGGTCTTTCAGAATAGGATACCACGCAAAGAAACTGCAAATGTAAATGAGGTGTAAAAGCATCCGAGAACTTGAGGTTCTCCTCTTTAGGAAAAGAGGAGAAAATGTTTTTGACCCTGTCACCCTAAGACTAAGGAAGCTCTGACTATAAAACTGTAATCTGACCCAAAACTAAACCTATGAGATTAAACAGGCTTGAGAAAGTCTCCATAATAAGTATGGAATTCTTTTCCATAAAGACTCACATATTTCACTTTACACAAAATCAGTACAGATGAGCATTTTCTCAAGCAAGGATGCCACATGTTTGAATCGCTCACAATTATAAGCCATGACACAGGATGAACAACAGCGGAGTGGTAAAGTATTTACTGAGACATGTGATCTTGACTAAGACCCAAGAGCATTTTAAAGTTCTTAGAATTTGTATGAGGATGTACAATCTACAAGGTAGCCTTGCTTTCTCCTCTGATCACTTCCTTATTGCCAGTACCCAGAACAGCAGTTGGCACAGCAGGTGCTCATCTGCTAAGCAGTATAACCTAGAAACTGAAGCTGAGAGTACCCCCAGCAAGGCATGCTCCATTTCATACCCTGTCTAGCCCTAAGCAAGAGTGTTTCTGTTTCCTTATGTGTAAAACAGGGGTGATGATAATACCTACACCATACAATTATTAATGAAAACTAAATAAGAAGCTGCTCTCAACAGACTAAAGCATGCTATTAACATGCCATCTTAGGTCACTGCCAGTATGTTGTCCTTGCCCATTTTCTATTAGGTGCAATGCTTCCTTGTCTTCAGGATGTCAAAAGCGTTTGCCAAACCCCAATAGGAATGTAGCTGTTCCACCATAAGTTCCCCACAACGATAAGCTGGTAGGGTCCAAAACGGCTGGAATATGTCTTTCCTTCCTCATCTCTGCCAGGTACTTGGTGACAGCCATGCAAAAGGAACCAATACAACAATAGAGATTTGTTTCATTCAGTTCTAAATGCTGAGGGATCCAAGAGGGAGGGCCTAACAAGGCGGCGTCTAGGGAAGGCTGCTCTGCACTTCTACCATCTTGTTGGTGACTTACTAAATGAAGTGAACACTAGAGTGGGAGAGCAGGAAGGAGTAACACTCTCAGCTGCTTTAAGAACCTCTTGCCCTCATGACTTAACCACCTCTCAATGCTATCACATCAGCCATTTAGGTTAAACATGTACATCTGAGGGCACGGAGTCAAAAACCACAGCTCTGTCTTCAAATCCTTGTCTTTTTGCTCTCCAGCTAAAGACATTAAGAACTGAATCACGGCCGGGCAGCAGTGGTGTGCACCTTTAATCCCAGCACTCTGGAGGCAGAGCCAGGTGGATCTCTGTGAGTTCGAGACCAGCCTGGTTTACAGAGCAAGAGCCAGGACAGGCACCAAAACCCTGTCTCAAAAAACAAACAAACTAAAAAAAAAAAAAAAGCTGAATTACTTACTTGTCTTCATAATACCAACTGACTAAGTCGTGTAACTTCCATACAATTAACATTGTAGAAACTTAAATGAGTAGCAACAATGCACTTCCTGCAGCCATCTCATCTGGGCATGAGGGCTCGTGCCTGTAATCCTTGTACTCAGAAGGGAGAGGTAAGTGGAGCAGGAGTTCAAGGCTAGCCTTGGCAACATAGTAAGTTCAAAACCAGTCTGGAACCTGTCTGAAAAATAATTCATAAACATGTATTATCTTTGTTTCCCATAGGAATCCATAGGTACTAAAAAAAAATCAGTACCATAAAAATGCTAAAGCATTAAAAAATACAAAATACAGTCTGTGGTACATGATGCATTCATACATTATCGTTCAAGGATAATAGTGTGAGAGTGATGAAGAACGAGGTATAAGCCACACTGTCATCTTTTCTCAAGCTAGCAATGTACAGAAGATACTCTCATAACTCTAAGGAGCAGCAGTGAACCACAGCTTCTGGTCACCCGCAGCTTCCGGTCAGCCACACAGTCATTAAGAGTCAACAATCTATACAGAGTACTAGCTTTAAAGTATGGGGTTTTCGGATGAGACATCTCAAATGTATTCTCAATTTATGTTTTGATTCATGACAATTCACACCATATATGAACTAGCACAAAGCAGAGTGTTTTGCTGAATATATGAAGAGGTGAAAGGTGGCTCAAACAGAGGAAATAAAAACACAAGAAAGCATCACACTTGAAAAAGAATAACTCCACCCCGCTAGAACACTGAAGTGCGGGTGGAAGCTGTAAGATGTAATGTTCTTACAAAACACAAGGAACTGTGCTGTTTTCATACATCTCCTTTCTCCTTTTATTTTAGTTTTTCCAGTTTCTCTCCTGGGGAAAGAACCCAGGGTGTTACACATGTGAGGCTAGCACACTATATGTAAGCCACAGTCCTAGGCTAGCACTCTATAAGTGAACCACAGTCCTAGGCTAGCACTCTATAAGTGAACCACAGTCCTAGGCTAGCACTCTATAAGTGAACCACAGTGCTAGGCTAGCACTCAATAAGTGAGCCACAGTCCTAGGCTAGCACTCAATAAGTGAGCCACAGTCCTAGGCTAGCTCTCTGTGAGTCACAGTCCTAGGCTAGCTCTCTATAAGTGAACCACAGTCCTAGGCTAGCTCTCTATAAGTGAACCACAGTCCTAGGCTAGCTCTCTGTAAGTGAGTCACAGTCCTAGGCTAGCTCTCTGTAAGTGAGCCACAGTCCTAGGCTAGCTCTCTGTAAGTAAGCCACAGTCCTAGGCTAGCTCTCTATAAGTGAACCACAGTCCTAGGCTAGCTCTCTCTAAGCCAGCCACATTCCTAGCCCTCACTCATTCCTTACAGCCCACACTAACCAGGTTATGAGTCACATTATCTGGACCAGATGAGAAAGTCAGTGCTTAGAGTAACCAAGAAAATTTCCCAAGATACTGGCATAAATTGCCAATGGGTATGATTCAGTCAGCCAAATTCCAACATTCCTCACACTATCTCCCTCAAATCAGTGAAACAAAAACTAATATGATTATTACTACTCCCAATGTTAGCAAAATTAAAATATCACTAATAGTAAGAGGGTATGCTGCTCTTTTCAAAGAATTGTGATACCATGTTTATGATGAAGTGCGTGTACCTTGCCTAACATTCCCACCATTAGATTGGGTATGAAATGAGAAAATAAGTACAAAGGGAACGTGTAATTCATGACAGCACCATTGACAGTTAAAATGCTTCCAAGGCCCATCAACAGACATATGACCGAGTCCTTTCGGTTACTTTAATAAACAGATAATCATTATCACCATACTGTAGGATGGATGGCAACAGGAAGCAGTAACAAATCAAGTGGGCAGGACTAAGACAGGCTCAAAAGTAAAGGAGAAAACTCATTAATTTGAGGTGGCTGAGTTCAGATGACTGACTTTCAAATTCAGTTTCCTATTTGTGCCATTATTTTGTATGGCAAATCTATGTGACCCTGAAAGTGAAGTTTAAAATCCTACCGTACAATCACATCTGAAAAGTGCCTTGACTGTTCTGACATACTGTAAACAGCAGATAGCAGCAGCTAAGATTTACACCTTTACTCTGTGCCCAGCATGACACTGGGCATTTTAAATCCTTTAACTTACTTAACTCTTACAACTTCCACGGACTTAGCATTGTCTCTAGTTTACTAACAGAAAGACAAGACACAGGAATAGTAACTTACTTACATAAATTCATTTGACTGAGAAATCGAGGGGCCAGTCTATTATGCATTCCACAGCCTGCACTAACAACTAAGTGGTTCACCTCTTTGGCATTCATATGTGGCCCTGTCAGAAACTCACACTTAGCAGTAAACAATCGTTAAGTGTGATGTTTATTATGACACTAATCATGCCATGGATTTAGGAAAGCTAACTTCCTAAACTCAAATTAAACAGGAGCCATCCCTTAAATACTCCTTGCCATTTATAAAAATAGTAGTCTGTAAACAATTTTAAGAGAATATGAATAAAACATGGAAGTCTCTGAGAAATACACACTAATACACAAAAAAAATCTACTTTTTCTTGCCCTTGGATCTCAATCTGTATTTAAATGGTATAATTCTTTTAAGTATTTGGGTAATTTGAATTCAATGCTATTAGCTTTATATTAAGGCTATTCTCCAAATATAATCACAACATATTCAAATTTCTCCCTTGACCTTCAGGCTTGTATATACAGCTACCTACGTGGCAATTCCACCCACATATCTTACAGACACAACAATTTAACATGGCCAGAACTGATCACCTATGCCTTCAAACACATTCTCACATTCCCCATCTTGACACTGTTAAGACTATTCTTTTGTCCAGAAAACAAGAGCCCGGGTGTCATCTCTAATCCCTCACACCGTCAGACCTGTCAAGCACAGAGCAGGAACTGCTCATCACCTCCGCTATCAGCCTGTTCTCCACCATTCTCTTTTAACTGCTGTGGCTAAGGGAGCCTCTTCACTGCCTCCCACCTTAGGCCACTGCAGTCTACTTTTGACATGTGGGCTAAAACAGTCACTGTTGAACCGAGATGGTGTCACAACGCTACTAAAACTCTCCGTCCTAGTTAATCCATAGAAAATGCCAAGATCTTGACAATAGCGAGACTCCACTGATGTACCCGCCATCTCTCTCACAGGCATTATCTCCTTTCACAACCCCCTTGTCGTTCTCGTCCAGGCACACTCCCATGACTGCCAGCCAGGCAGCCGCAGTCTTGGCCCTTCCTATTCCTTACCTCTGGGACAAAAGTCACACAGCTTCAACCTCACTACTTTCAGGTCTCTCTCCAGAGGTCACCTTTTCTGAGTGCTATACTTCAGTTACTCTCTCTAAGACTCCTCACCTAGCATATCCTCTTCCATGCATTTCTATATAACTTATAGAACGCCACTACTTACATTTTCTCATTTATCTGATACATTGTCCACCATCCTTGACAGAATAGCAGCTCCATGCTAATAGTGGCTTTATACCCTAGCTTTATAATCTATATATTTTTAAATGTATGTTGATACCTTATAAATATTTCAATTAACAATTTAATTAATAGAATTAGAATAGTGGATAAAATTCTTATATGAAATAAATCCTTAAAAGCGAAATACCAAATGCTCTCAGAGTAAAAAATAGCAAAGGTTTTGTTAGTATTCTTATACATTGTAAATTGCTTTGTTTCCTTGATTTAGTGGATGATGTAACATGTAGATTACATTTAATATAAAATCATAGCTTGGGTAAAATATATTACCCAGCTGTGCATCTTGCTATCTTTTTAATTCTCATGAAAAAAAAAGAGAAACATTTTAAAAATAAATTGACCAACCATAAAATATTAGCAATCCCACCTATCAGTTACCCTCTCCTATCCCTTTTGTTATTGCCCTCACAGTGACTGCCCTTGTCCTCTCTACCATACCTCTCATAATATGCCCCCTAAACACCCAACAGTGTTCTGTTTCCAAAATACAGATCTTATCTCATTATACAAATGAAACCTCTCAGTTACACAGTTCCAACAGGAGAAAAGAATCACAATGTTCTCAGTACGTTCTGTAAAACTAGCCCAACCTATTGGAACATAAACATATCCCATGCTTCCTCCCTAACCCACCAGAGAAATTCCCCCTTTATAGAATCCTATGCTATGCTATTGCTATCCGAGTGTCATTGTCCTTTGCTTTGGGTATTCTCATTGTTTCACATCGAGAGCAAACTCATATTGGCCAAAGAGACTCTGGCCCTCTTCCTGAGAACTTTGCAGCTTCCAAACATGGGTCCCTCCTTTTACTGCTTCCTCCCTGTGAGCAGGATCGAAGTGTTCTGAGACCTCACTGGCTGATGTTCTAGGGGAGCTGGGACTAAGTGTGAGCAAATCACATAGTAGATCACTGATGCCCAATAATGAGAAAATAAAGCAATGTTTTTAGACATGCCTTGCAACCTGGAAAATGAAAAGCTAGGAAACCATTTAGATACAATTTCTAGCACTTCCACATCATAAATCTTGAGCTATAAAAGTTAAAAGATTTTCACGTTTTTACCTAGAACAAAGACTTTATGAGGACCCTTTACATCTCAGAACCTATAAATTATATGAAAAAATAAATGTTCACACTTCAGAATATGGTAAAATTATGTTTATATGGAAACACTGGCACCACAATTTAGGAGGAAACTCTTTTTGGCACTTGTTCACAGGGAGGAATAAATCATTTTTTTCTACAAATGAATGTTGTTGTGGGTGGCCCTTTATACAGAGGAAAAATACTTGGATTCAAAGGTTCCTTCCTGGCCACATGTCATGACTAAGCTATAGGAGCTGGCAGTTTCAAACTTGGGAACTTACATCAAGCATTCAGTGTAAGCCTAATTTTTTGAAAGAGCCATAAATTCTGGTATTCAGCTTATCCCAGTGTGACAATCATTGTCTCCTAGTTTTCACTCTATTGCTGCGACAAATATCATGACCAAACTAAGGAGAAGAAAGGATTTATTTGACCTTATTCTTAGGTCAAGATCCACCCCTGAGAGGAGTCTAGGCAGGAACTCAAACAGAACTTGAAGACGAAACCATGGAGCAAGCCAGTTTGCTGGCTCCCCCACAGGCTTGTGCTTGCCTACCATTATCATATAGATCAGGACCACCTTCCCAGAGAAAAGTCAGCCCCCTGTGCTGGAGCCTCAGTGGATAATTAACTATCAAGAAACCCTCAAGAGGCATGCTCCCAGGCCAGTCTGATCTTTGCAATAGAGACTCCCTTCTTGGATGACTCTATGCTGTGTCAGGTTAACATTTAGAGCTAACCAGGACACAGATTAAGACTGTTTTATCGACAGAGAGTGACTACTAATTGAGAGACCACCACATTCTAGTATTCAGCAAGCATGCAGTTCTCATTCTTTAGAGTTCATCAAGGGCCTCTGTCTGGATTCCAGCCCATGGAATATAGAAAAGCATCTTCAGGCTTAAGACTAAGAGATCTGGAAGTGCCCAGTGCCCCTGCCTTTTCCTTGCCCTTCAGGAAGCTGAGTGCACACCATAACTACCACAGATATATCAAGGATGACAGGATCTTGACCTGCACCCTTGACTCACACACTAACCAGAGGACCAACCACTGAAAACCTGTCATTTATGTGAAGTAGAATTAAATTTCTTCTTTTGCCCAGTGGTTCAGCATGACATTATTTTGAGACATCCTTGTTCTGCAACATGCTGCATTATGACTGATACACTCATTGATTCAGAAAGGTAGTAACTTGAGTGATCTTTTTCTTTTCTTTTTTTTTTCCCAGACAAGGTTTCTCCTAGCTGTCCCAGAACTCAATTTGTAGACGAGGGTGGCCTTGAATTCACAAAGATCCACCTGTCTCTCCCTTCCAAATGCTGGGACTAAAGGTGTGCACCACCACAGCATGATCAAAATTCTTATTATTCATTACACTGCCTTTTGTTTGTTTGACTTACATTTTACTGCATTATATTTCATAGGAAGCAGAATTTTTCTTATGACCAGGGAACTTTTCTACCCAATCTAACACTTCATTATAATATAACACATATGCAAATATGTGGGCATCTGTACACTGTATAGAACTATTAATAACCGGCAGCAGCTTTGAATAATCATTCCTAAATAAGCGGCTGAGGCAATGACTCCATGGGTAAACTTTTCTGTGCATGTATGAACCCACACAAAACCAGGACAACTCACAATTCCAGAGTTCAGGGAGGCAGGGCTCAGGAATCCCTAGAACAAACTGGCTAGCAAGACTAGTCAAATCAATAAGTTTAAGTTCAGCTTCAGCAAGAGAGACTGTGTTGATACCTAAGATAGAGAGAGCAATCAAAGACACCCAGTATCAACTATTGATCTCTATACACATATACACAGATGTGTACACACATACCCACACACTTTTGAACATGTATATACACATGCATGACTACCACACATACACACATAAAAGCAATCAAGAAACAAAAATGAATCATCCTAAATTAATCCAACTACTCAATTAATTCCTCACTTTGTGCTTGACACTAAAGCAGCCACTCAGCAAACAGGATGAAAACTCCACATTCTGGGCCCGCCATAGAGAAATTCGCTGTCAATACCACCAGAATCCACTGAACATTACAAGGGCCATCTCAGTCTAAAGTTAACCCACACGCTTTCATGGCCGACTTGACACCATAAGGAAGGGCAATGGCCTAGTTAGATTTAGGGAAAAGTGGTCCGTTTTCTTCAACAAAATTAAATGGACCATACTTACAAGTTATTTCACAACATGGACTGCTTGGAAAATCATTTGTTGACTTGCAATAGATTCTAAAATATAGGACTATTAACACCTAGGCAATGAGACTATCAAACAAGCTGTACTATATGAGAAGAGGAAGCTTCTACATCATATGGACAATATTCTTCTGTTCCACTATTATTACAGCTAAAGCTTTATAGATATGTATTCATCTATTCATTTTCTTCATTCTATATATAACTCTTAGTGACTAGTATGTGTGAGGATATGGACATTTCAGAACCTAAAAAGCCTGAAACAAAGGAGAAAATAGTGATTCATGCCTGGGTTAAAAGCCAGGGCTTTCCACACTCTTCAACTATATGCACACTGATTTCCTGGAGTTAGTCTCCAGGTCCGATCAGAACTATATCTATATATGTCATATCTATAGCCCATGTCAGTCCTGGTGAACAGCAGTATAGTATGACTGATAACTGCATTGTAGACTTGTTTCACTATGGCTGGCAGACTCCAACCCCTACTGTTGGAAGGAAGGGTCTCCCCCAGCCAAGCTCCAGCTCTCAGGTATTTCAAATTTAAATCCCCTCTTATTTCACAACAAATGAAAAGGCAAGGCTGTTTTTCCCTCACATATTTACACATTTTGCAAATATGCTTTCTTTCAGTGACCAAAATATATCTCATACACACAATGAGCAATTTGACAAAAATGATGTTTAAATTAAGAAATTCTTATTAAAAAATGCATTCCTTGAGTGTCAGTATTTTATTTTATCCAAAAAGAAAAGTTATCTAAACGTTATTTTCAGTTTACCAATAAAGGCTAAATGATATTTATTTTAATGCTCATTAAGGAATACTAAAATTATGATTTAATTTCTTTGGTCCCATTTTCTGCTCCCATATATGAAATATAAAGGCCAAGTCTCAATTTCTGCTAGGACTAATATTCTCTATTTAATTACAGACTTCTAAGTCTTCCTATATTCCTATAATAGACACAACACATTTCATTTTGTAGATCATAGAAAAACTCATAAACCAGTACTAACAATAAATTACTTCAGACAACTGCACATCCTGGCTCTTTCTGTCCATAATGAATTCATAATTATGCAAATATAAATATTATTAATATTTTACTCTCCATCTGCAGAGAGCTGACACAAAAGAGGTCCTAAGTAAATCCATTTACCCAAAGCCAAGGGAAACATTTTCCTCTCACATTTAATCGGAAGAGAAAATGCTGGCTGGATCTAACAAAAGGCTTACCACTTAGGTGTGTGTTCCACAAAATACTTTCCACATCACATAAACCACATTAACAAAATGGAGTTCCCAAAGAAAATGATTTCTGCCTTGAGTTCAGTTCAAAGTAAACATCAGTGAATGGATTTGAACTATACTTTTAAAATGATTTTATACGGTTTGAAAACACTCCTTAGACACACACACAGATACATATATATATATATATATATATATATATATATATATATATATACATATATAAATACATACATATACACAATATATATGTGTGTGTATATATATATATATATATATATGTATATGTATATAAAGCAGTCTTTCAAATCTTTGATTTCTCTTTATTTTCAGGCTCTAACTGACCTAGCCATGATCCTACCATGAATGTTAAGTATGGGTAAAGCTACAAAACTACTTTCCAGTCATACTCTGTAGATAAATAACTTCTGTTTTTAAGGAAGGCTTTCTGGTCAAGATTTAACACTTTTTGTATTTTATCACAGGACTTTTCAAATCTTTAGTTAATCAATATTGTTGTGACTCTCCAAAGGCAGATAAACTATTTGTCCATAAATTCATTTTGAAGGAATTGGTTTAAACTTCCCCTCAGCCACATTTACAGAAAACAGTTTGGAAAAATCTAGTTCAAAAAAATGGCCAATTATGAGAGTAACTTCCTTTTTTGTTGTTTGTTTTGTTTTGTTTTTTGTTTTTTTGAGACAGGGTTTCTCTGTGTCATTCTGGTTCCTGTCCTAGATCTCTGTAGACCAGGCTGGTGTTGAACTCACAGAGATCCGCCTGGCTCTGCCTCCCGAGTGCTGGGATTTAAGACATGTGTAGCTACCGCCCAGCGAGAGTTACTTCCTTGCTACTCAGAATGTGCTAATGTGGGTTTTATCTTGTGACTTGTTAAGCACATGGCCTTTTCCCAAACCTGGCCCAAGCTTTCATCTTGGAACAATTAATATTTATCAGAGAAGAAACATTAAGCAAGGAAAAATAAATATTTCACTTCTAACATTTAGAAAATGAGATTCTACATCAAGGCAAGAGTTTTGCAAATCAAATTACTATCTTCAGATTATATAAAGTCCTCTGTCCTTTATTCTCCTGCCTGAGCTTAACTTTGGAGTTCCGTTTTGTAAATGGACCCCATTCCATAGGGGAAAAGAGGGCATGAAGTTGAGAGGCAATGGAAGAGCAGAAGGTGGATCTGGGAGGAATTAGGAGGATGTGTGTGTCAGGGGGAGGGGGGATGAACAGGATTGAAATACATTATATGCATGAATGAAATACTAAAAGTATTCAAAAAATTGTATTTTTAAAAATAAAAGAAAGAATTCTGTCCATGTCCAACAGTATAAGAGCTCTATGCGGGGTGGGGGGGGGGGGGAAAAGAAAGAAGGAAGAAAGGAAGGGAGGGAGGGAGGAAGGAAGGGGCTAGGGCAAGTAGATGTACTGCCATCCTCCACTGACTTTACTCTGTTCACAAACTCCTATCCCCTAAAAGACTCTGAGGCTACTTCAGTCAACTAGGGGAGTCATATCAAAGTGACAGAGACACTGAAGTCAAGCCCTTGTAACTGTGCTACTGTACCCCATGGGACAGGCTGAGCTTAGAGTTACCATTAAGGCCACAAAGCTTCTTTGAAGGAGATCACTAATATTAAATGACTCTACATTGAGGCCTACAGGGTGGTTCACAGCCAAATGGCCAAGGGTCCCAGGGTCTGGCAAGAATCAAAGAGGAGTCTACAGGCAGCCAAGGGTACTCAGTGAGAAATCTGAAAAGAGACTGATAAGTTGTTCATCAGTTCAGCATAAAAACTGAAGCTCAAGGGGGCAGACAGCAACTAGAGGAAAGACAAATTCCCGATGACAAAGACAAGTGATAGACGGCTGCCTCCTCCATCGTACCCCAATATGTCTCTCTATCTTAGTGTAATATAAGCCCCAGGTGAGGTACCTGAGAAATGAGTAATGTTTCCAAGACAACAGACTCAATCACTTTTTAATCCAAGTTGTCTTACTGGTGGATTACTTTTTCCTTTGCTAAGCAATGAGTAATGAAGCCTTATTAGACAGCCCACGGTGCTGGACATGGTGCTGCACACCTGTAATCACACATAGGTAGCTAAGTCAAGAGGCAAAGCCAGCTAGAACTACATTCCAAGATCATATTTCAAAAAATAATACAACAAAACACCAATTTAGAAATCTTGGATTAATTATATATACAACCCAGTATACATTCCTCCTTGTATCCAATTTATTACATAGGTGACTTTTGTGATCCCACAAAACATTCTCCTCTACCTAAACTTCCACTAATCCCTCCATATGCTATTAGCTCTCAGTCTTTCTCAGTTCCTCTGTTGAAACTATTTAAGTAAATCCTACTGGCACCCAAAGTTCAGCACAATGCCAGATCTATTTTCACTCACTCACCTCTGTCTTCACTGACCTCCATGGACAAAGATAACTTTAGGCTAAACTAAACCATTAGGGATAAAAACAACAAAAATGCAGCTACCATGGAGATTTTAAGAGGTCCAACAGTTTTACTTGATTCTGAGAGACAGCCAATCTACCCGGGACCTCTCAGCAGCAGGCTGCCTCCCACTGCTTCCAGTGGTCCCAGTCCTCGGCCACAAATGCTTGGGGTCAAGGAAGAAGCAATGACCTAAGAAAGCAGTGGGCCAAACATCCAGTAAGCTAAGCATTTGCAGCCACTCTTGTGGTAGGCAAATACTATGCCTATAAGCGAAGTATTCCTCCCAAACAAAAATAACAATTTTATAGTAATTTACCAATTTGCTTTGGTATATATTCAACTCCTTTTTAAACAAGCATCAAATGAAGTCATAGAGTCATATAATCAGAGTTAAAAAAGTGACAGTACAAAGTCTAATTACAAAACAACAATTCTTGATAACCTTACTTTACTGTCATGCAACTCATAGCTCCCTCCAACATAATTATCTTCATTTACTCACCAACTAGCACATCCAAGGGGGGAAGTCATAGTGGAAGCTTCCAGGTTATTTTTATTTTCTCTTCCATATTTATATGCAAAATCAAAACTGCTTAAGATCAATAATTTAAATTTTATCTTCCACATTTCTATCATTTAGAAAAACAATTACAGAAACTTAGTTCAAATCCAAACACTAATTAAGGCTAGAAGACCTTGAACAAATTAAAATTTCAATATCTCAGGCAAGAAAGCATTCCCTATTTAAAAAACAAAACAAAATAAAACACAGACCTTGTAGACGATTGATCAACTGATCAACTGACCCCCAGCAGACCACCTGGGTCTGACACTTGGGCTCCACAAGGTAGAAGGAGGGAAATAAGCACACCAAAAGCTATCCCCTGACCTCTATAACAAGTACATGAGCACATGTACATACACATATGTTCTCACATACACACAAACACACCACACACGTAGTGTTTCAAAAATTAAAGAAACAATACATTTAAATCACATGACACTGTCTCTAGCAGCAGCCAATGCTAAGTAAGTGCAATAAGCAAGGGCACTATAGGAAGGGGAAAGTGGGCTTAATTACACATTGAGGGCATCCGGGTGATGGTGATGGTAAAACACACTGTAGAGATCCTGGGTTGAAAGGGGAAAAGGGAGCAGAAAGAGTTCCCAGAAAGAAAAAGGTAAGAAACCCAATTTTGGGAGCCACAGGGTATTTGAAGGCAAAGGCAGACAAACTTGAACTCTATGATACTTAGTCAAAGTGAGATTGCTCAGCTTCCCTGGCCTCGTCTACCACCACTGGCCACTCTATGCTCTAGGTATAGTCTCTTCACATCCTCTCTCCCATACACACTTGAAGTTCCAGCTCGAATCCTTCAGACTCCCACAGGTGCCTCTGAGAAGAAGCCCATCTTCACCTTTCCTTCTCCTAAGCTCCTGCAGTGACTTTTGGAGAAGAACTGCCATTATTGCATCCTAGTGTTCACTGCTCTTTAAGTATGTTTTCATGTAATCCCTTTGCATTTCATAAAGTGCAAATTCTTGAAGGGACAGGATTATTATCAGAAAAGACAGATTACAATAAACTAACTCTAGGCTTTTCAATCTCAAAACCCTCCAGTTAAAGGTAACACCTTAGAGATTTTCCCTTTCAGAGAAGTATGCTCAAGGCCAGAAGTGATGAGGAACGGCATGAAGTCACACTAATAAACAGAGGCCAGCCAGCCAGTGCCAGCATCCAAGTCATCCCTTCCACTGCTGCCTACTTACTCTACAAGAGTAGTTGGCTCAAATTAAGTACTTAATAGACTGTCTTGTTCACTAAATAGCCATTTGCTAACCAAAGAAAATAATAAAACAAGGGAAAGACCTTAAAATAGATTTGGTTCTCACCACAAGTAAATATCTAAATAATCCTTAAAGTAAACTTCTGTGATTGGATTATTTACCAGTCCTGAAACAGCATAAATTATCTTCTATATACTCTTCAAAACAAACTCTAAACTAAAAAACTACATGTCTGAATCAAAAAGTTTTGTCTGAAATAATGATTTCTGACTATAAATCTGTGATTCTACCAAAAGAGTAATTCCTGGCGTAGTCTAGCCAGTGAGGCCCTGTAAACAGTCTGGAACTTCTAGTAGACACAGCTATGGAAGGATGGCATCTACAGAGGACAGCATTGAAGAATGGGACAAAATTCCAGGGCCATCTGCTGCTCTGCCTAACCCACATCAATCCTACCAAGTCCATTTTAGAACTCAGTACTGAAGTTAATGAAATGCATACAAAACAAGAGTAGGACTCAGAAATTTAAGGCCTAAAGTCAGTTTCAGTTGCAGGAAAATCAATTTTTTCAAGAACTTCTTTTACAAACTCTGATATGCATGTTCTCTTTTAGAATTTCTTGATTTTCTCCTCCAGAGAGTAAGGCATGAGTTGGCATTGTGATCTAACACAGTCACTGTCCATCTATTCAGCGCTGTAAATCAATGGAAGATTGAGCTTTCAGCCTTCAGGAGAAGCAATGACCAATCCTCACCTGTGTGAATGAGAAGCAGTCTACGCTAGAAAATCACATTCTCCATTTATACTCTGAGTGCTAGCCACAGTATTTCTTCTACTTCAGACTTGGAGAGAGGAACTTTAGGTTGTCAAGGAAACACATTAAACACCCCAGTGTTGTCA
Source organism: Onychomys torridus (assembly GCF_903995425.1). Lineage (NCBI taxonomy): Eukaryota > Metazoa > Chordata > Mammalia > Rodentia > Cricetidae > Onychomys > Onychomys torridus. Next base: position 117,194,854 of record NC_050448.1, read on the forward strand.
CTTAAATACCATGAGGACTCACATGAGCCAAGTATCTTTGTGAAACACAGTTCCTCTGTCTTACTCTCTTGGAAGTTGCTTACAATGCTCTTCCTGTTTATTTAGGTAATATTATATCCTTCTGAAGTCTTTGATGTAGTTAAAGACTAGATAGCTATAATTTTCCTTGGTTATGATAAACAAATTAGATATAAAACTTTAGACTCACAAATATAGGATAGATGATAGTATATTTTCTTTAATTTTGCAAAATACAAATAGAGTAGATATTGTAACTGTAATTCTTGCATGATAACTGTTCTATTATATGTAATTTTACTATGTTAAAGTTAAAACCTTCCTTTTTGACTAGACAGAAAAGGGGAAGTGCTGTGGGATGTTGTTCTATGTACTGTGAGTATGTGTTGCTTTGATTAGTTGATAAATAAAATGCTGATTGGCCAGTAGCCAGGCAGGAAGTATAGGTGGGGTGAGAGATGAGGAGAATTCTGGAAAGAGGAAGGCAGAGAGAGGAGTCACCAGCCAGATACAGAGGAAGCAAGATGTCAAGGCAGAACTGAGAAAAGATACCAAGCCACGTGGCTAAACATAAATAAGAATTATGGGTTAATTTAAGTATAAGAGCTAGTCAATAATAAGTCTGAGCTAATGGCCAAGTAGTTTTAATTAATATAAGCCTCTCTGTGTTTACTTGGAGGACACAAGTAGGAGAGATTTGTCCTGACCACCGGCCGCCAGCCAGGATGCAGAAAAACTTCCAACTACAATTCAACTTCCACTTGACTGTCATCACTGCATATTTTGAGTAAAATAAATAGAAAATTTAAAATAGCAAGTATTTTTGCATATTAGAAGAATTAAAGCATTCATAAAAAGATATTACAACTTCCCCAAAACAATGTTTTTACATATCTAAATAGCTCAGGTATATTTTCAGTCTATTTGTAGAAAAGTAAAAACACGCTGACAGAGCATGAGGCAGTAGCCATCTCAGACCCCAGATTTACCCAGACAAAAGACCATGGTACTACATAATTTGGAGAAATGAAAAGAATGCCTTCTTCCTCAGCAAACTCTAGGGAGATAGATTACCAACTTTAGCTAACAATAGAAGGCAGAGAAACTACATGAGAAGCAGAGATGACAGCCTGCCCAGACTCCCCTTTACAAACTCCTCTGCAGAAAGTCCCAGGCCTAGAACACAGGGAAATTCAGCGAACACACTGAGGATACATGGCCTTTAAATTCAGATGTTTAATCTTCCACTTCCAGGCATCTAAAACCCTACCAGCATTCAACAGAACTGACCATTTAACAGAAAAGTCTCTTTGGAAGGCCAATACTCACACTTGTTCACTCGCCATAACACATACCAAATGTCACATCACCTTCCCTTCAATCAAAAAGAAAGCATGCACACCACACACACACACACACACACACACACACACACACACACACACACACACACCATCACAATATGAAATCTATTTCTTCTAATAATATTACTAGTCTGTGTTGGAACCCTATTCAGTTTAATCACCAAGGAAACACTGAGCAGCAAGGTAAGGAGACCACAAGTAGAAGAAGCGTCACCCTACAAAGCACAAACCCAGTTTAAAGTCACTGCATAGAATCCAAAGAGGGGTGGTTTGGGATTCTGTTTGTTTGTTTTCATTCTTTGACTAAGATAAATGAAGAGATTTGGAGGCTTGATGCTTCAGGTACATCCAACGAAACCCCCAGGTCTCAGAGCCCTACCCTTGCTCTATCAATCTCTGTATTTGACATAAGTGGCCTGCCAAAATTCTGAAGCTAATTTTTTTGTTTCATGACCATAAATTTTATTTTAGTCCTAATTTCTCTGTGGATACAGAAATGAAGTCTCTCTGAAAATAATTGCAGAAACCCTCTGACTTTCACAGGATGCCTTAAGCTATCTAGTAGATGCCCTGGGAGTATCATTATTTTCACTTTAGAGGCCAAGCTGCTGCCAAACACAGAAATCTTTACAGTTACTTCTGCTGTATTAATCATGCAGGTATAGCAGCCATACATTTTGCCTTTCACACATATGTCACACCAAGTCACCTGCAGTCAAAGCTGCAATCACTGTGATGTCAATATATACCAGGGGCTATGGTCAGCAACCTTACCACCAGTGATCCCTATTGGCTTCAAAGGAAAAACAACCCACATATAGAACACCTACCTACCCAAAGCACCTGTTTTCTAGACATGTTGCTAGTTAAGACTAGGTTTGCTTCAGTTTGTTAGAAATCAGTCTGAAGAGAATCTGATCCACCAATTATGCTTTATAGAAAGGAGGCAGCATAATGAGTAAGCAAGTAAGCAAGGGGTTAGTAAGAGTGAGGGTAGAGAGGGAGCAGGGCAGGGTGGGAGAGAAAGCAAACTGATTCCACCTCACACAGAACCTTGGTTGGCTACGAGTCCCTGGAATACCTCAAGAGAGGCTAAATGGAAGTGACTGTCTCCCTGTTCCTTTCTATCTCCCTCCTCGCTGGTCAGAATACCTGTGGTCTTCTGAGGGATACACTACACGACTTCCGCAATGCGGTTGTTCAGGAAAGTTTAGGCACTGAACAGTTCAGTGGAACAAAACATTCCCATGGATTTGTTGTGGCTTTCTGCACCAGAGGTCACATGAAGGCTGCTCCGAAATAAGCAGAAGGAGATTAAGGTGACTTACTGTACTCAAACGGAGAATACGCTGAGAATTCACAGTATCACAAGGTCCTGAACCATGCTAAAAACTGAAAGTAAGCCACCAAGAGCTGAGCATAAAGCCAAAGGCATCATGGAAGGGAGGTAAGTGGACCCAGTGAAATATGTGCCTTATAAGAACTCTTGACAAAATAAGCAAAATTGAAAAACAGACTAAGAGAAAGATAGTCTGAAAAGCATAGTAAGAGATCCAATCAACAGTTTCAAATTAATTCCAAAGACTTGGATAATTTTACAAAGTTCTACCAAACTTTCCAAGGTCATAAATTCTAATCTTATAGAAATGTATCCAAAGCATTGAAAAGTAAGTTACATTTCTATCTGTTCCATTAGGTTTGTATGTCTTGATCCCTAATTCTCTCATAAATTTGAAGAAATAAGAAAATTGAAAGCTGATTTCATAGTATCTGTTTCCACAAAGCGCAAAGGCACGACAGACCTAGAGCCCAAACCACCCAAGCAGTCTGAATTAAACATTGACAATTTAAAAGTGTGTGGAAATGAACTTAATGAGGCAAGGTTAACTGTCCCTAGGTAGTAAAGGGAAGAATATCCATGCTAAAACTACCATGGGACCACATATGCATGAACAAAGAAAACACAGTTTAATTAACAGCCAAGGCTGGAGACCAGCAATACTTGCCACACTGAAGCCTATCACCAGACATGGCCAGCAGCCAGGATATGAGCCAGGGTCAGCAGCTAACAAAGGAAACGTCAAAAGATGGACAGACACAGGCTTCAATGCATGACCATCCCCTTAATGGAACAGGCAGCGCATGAACAGCATGTGATCATCCCCATTTGGGCCAGGGAAGAATGTGCATCCCTGAATGATCAGCTTATGATATGCCCAGAGATAACTGACCTCAACAAAATTACTTTGTCCAGTTTCTTGGCTAAGCCCTATAAGAATTTCTAGACAAATAGCTCAGTGGTAAAGCCCTTGGGTCCCCTACTATTACAAGAGTCTCCTTGGTCTTTCTTGTTGCTCTTCTCTAATAAATTTTGATGCCTTTGCTTCATTTACAACTGTGTCCATGTCTCTAATCATCATCAAAATGCAACAATAAGCTCAAGTCTCAGGGTGACTTTTAGTGACCATTCAGTGTCCATCACCTGAGTCCTTGAGTCATGAGAAAGGCCCCATCATTCTCAAAGATCTCCATTAATGATAGAATAAAGCAAGCCAAAGAACATTCATTAATGAAATGCATAAATATTGACAGGAAAATGAGAGCCTATGGCTTTTGACACCCAGCCCATGCGCGCTTTCCCTGTTCCAAGCTTAGCCTGAGGGAAGCTTCACTCGCAATTGAAGTAGCCAAGAAAATGAGGCTCCCTCTTTGCTCAGTACTCCCAGTCAAGGAATAAACACTCTTACCAGGAGAAGGGAGTCTCTGGCAATTCTCAAATCCCTAGTTCTAAATGTCACAGGCTACATTCCCAGTAAGCATGACTAGGACAACAGTGCCTTCTTCTTCCCTGAGCCCCATGCCAAGGGCCAAGGCTCTCCACTAGTAGAGCATCCACAGAACACCAGCACCCAGAGGGGCCGAAGCACAGATCACTCATGAAGATATACCACACCAGGAGAGATAGCCTACAACAAGTATCTCACAAACACCCTACTCACAGAGCAATGGTCAACACTCCAAGAGAAGGAGGTCACTACACCAAATCAATGGCTCCAGGTCAGAGATTATGCTGAGTGGTGGAGATGGGGAGAGCCGTGCCATGAGAGTAAGATTGTGTGAAAACAAAAGCACTAACATGAACTGGAGTAACAGAGCACAGAGAAGTTCAGACCTAAGAGCAACCAAGAAACAGAGGAATGTTGATGGAAGTGAAAAAGAAATCAGTAGCACCAGAGAGCTGTCTAACCCTATTGACCAGATAGTTTACCTAAGACAACTAGGAAAAAAGTTGTTAACAGCCCTCCTGGGACTAGCTCTAATCTCAAACACTACACAGTGGCCTGAAACTAATTCAATCATACTATGAAGCCATATATGACCCAAAGCATAATCAGCCAGCAATTAGTGGAGCTTGATAGCTATTGTGGTACCAGAGAAACAAAGCTATACCATGCCAGTGTAACCAGGGGAATGCCTGCATCTCCAAGAAATGACAGACATTAGTTGCAGAAGGAAAATAATTAAGTCCCACCAAGTAACTAAAGAAGCAAGCAACAAAAAATGTTTGTCAGAAAGTACGAAGAATCTGATTCCAGAATTGCTGTTGCCTAAAATATCTAGTTCTCAACAATGACAAGAACTACTGAATAAGAAAGGTCCTATATACAAGGCAAAAAAGCAGGTACCCAGAACTACCTGACAGGGCCAGATCCCACAAGTCAACAACTATCAAAGAACTAAGGGAAGCCATGGTCAAAGAAATAAAGAATAGTGTGATAACCATGTTTCATCATTCAGGAAAAATAATCAAAGACAGAAAAATTATTTTTGTTAGAAATTCTGGCTACAGAAGGTAAAATAACCAGCATAAAAACTGAATGGAAGGGATTAACTCTGCTTGTTGAACTGGCAGAAGGATGAACAAACTGAGTCAATACAAATTACATAATCAAAAATATAAGTCATAATAAATGAAGAAAGTAGGCAGGGCTTTGGGGGAACATGAGATGCCACTGAGCATACATACCAAATGGGACCACCAGAACAGAGAAAGCAAAAGAGCAAGAACAGTCTGCAGGAAGAAAGAACGGATACTTGTCCAATTTGATGAAATACTAACTTAAAAACAGTAATCCAGGACGCTCAGCAAACTCCAAGCAAAATAAACACAGAGAGAATACACACCCAGACACATCACACTGAAAATACTGGAAGACAAGAAAGAGAGTATTTTGAAAGTGGAAAAACAAGAATGACTTGTCACATACAAGGAAACGTCATTAACAGTTAACTTCTCATCGGAAACAATTCAGGCTAGAAGGCACTGAGTTTACAATAGTCAAAGGGCTAAAAGAAAAACAAACTATCAACCATAAATCTCATACCCAACAAAGCTGTGTTTCAAAAATAAAAGTGAAAAATAGGTATAAATATGTATTACCATGGATGAAGCAGTGGATTATTAGTATTCTATGTGATGGTTAAATTTAGTTGTCAATTTGGCTGAAGGGAGAGTTATCTAGAAAACCAGTAAAACACACTTTTAGGTGTGTCTCTAATGGTGTTTCAGGATTAGTGGCATATGAGTCAGTGAACTGCGTAAGAAAGACCCATCATGAACATGAGTGGCACTATCCCATAGGCTAGAGACCCCAACACAACTAAAGTAAAAGAAGCAAAAAGCTCAGGACCTTCTAGGAGTGATTGTATTCTTAGCTGCTGCAACTGCCCATGGACATCAAACTGCAGATTCATCCTTTCAACTTGCACTGATGCCAGCAGCTCTCCAAGAGCCTCTCAGACCTTCAGCCTTGAGCTGATACTGCCGCTGAGATGAGGCCAGCAGCTTTTCTGGATTGAGTTTCCTCAGCTCTCCAAGCTACAGGTGTCCATTGGGGAGCCATCCCGTCCCTGATCCTGTGAGCCAATCTAATAAATCCCTGTGTATAATTTCTATTAGTTCTCTCTTTAGAGAACTATATTAGTCATATTAATATAATATCAATGTATAGCATAAAAATAGGTTGAACACCGAGGGAATTGAAAAATGTGTCTGCCTCTAGATTACATCTGCGATCCCAGCACTCGGGAGGCCAAGCCAGGAGGACTGTCATGGGTTTGAAGCAATCATGGGCTATAGTGAGCTCCAGGTTATCCAGAGCTAAAGTGTGCGAGCTCATCTCAAAGCGAAAGAGCAAAGAAGGAAAGAAGAGAGAGAGTGAGTGTGAGTCCTCCCCACCCCGATACAGAAGAAAATATTTGCAACTCATGTGTCTGACATAGGCTTGTATTCAGAATATATGAAATACATAATTCCCCAGTAAAAAATAACATACTTTTTTATAGGCAGGAGGATCTGAATAGGTACTCCTCGGATTCAGATGCACAGGTCATTTGTAATGACCAATAGCTCACAAAAATATACCTAACATCATTATTCATCAGGAAGATATAAATCAATTATCAGAAGAAATCACTTTACATTTACTAGTATAGTAGCATGGCTGCCATCAAAACACAGCTGTCCAATGTACCTACAAGGAACTGCAGGATATTCCCTGTACTCCCAAGTGAGACAATGCTCAAATGATTTTATAAAATGGCTAAGTGTGTGTATTTCTGAATACTTTCAATGACATCTAGATTACTTTAGTGCCTAGCAGAATATAAGTGCTATATGTATAGTTCATTCTTTACAGATAGGGAATGACAAGAAAAGGATATGTACATACACAAGATAGGCAATTTAAGAAACACTTTTGCTCTTTTGTTGGTTGATTCTGATGATGTGGAAAGTGCAAGCACAATGGGCCAATTGTCCTAAGGAAAGGTAGATAAGGTATAGAATAACTGGAAACCTTGTACATTGCTGATAGAAATGTAAATTGCTGTAACCAATTTAGTAAATACTGCGATTGTTCTTCAAAATATTAAACACAAAGTTAGCACATAACTCAGAAGGGTCACTTCTAGGTTTACTCCCAAGAAACAGGAAAACACATGCACATAATCCTTTGGGCATACACATTATTAATAACACCACCATCAGCCTAAGTATAAACAACCCAAATGCCCAACTATTAACGAATGACTAAACATGCTGTATATCTATGCAATAGAATTACAAAAAAGAAAACTGTCTTGACAATGAAAATTAATTACTATCTCATGCTATATATAAACGGAGTTTGCAAACATTAAGTGAAAAAAGCCAGTTATAATACATTAGATAATACATTGTTTGATCCCATTTATATAGACCTAAGACAGACAGATACAGAATTTAGATTGGTGGCTAATGGTTGTACAAAAAAGCAAGATTTTTAGCCAGGCAGTAGTGGCACATTGTTTTAATCTCAGCACTCAGGAAGCAGAAACAGGTGGATCTCTGTGAACTCAAAGCCAGCCTGGTCTACCAAGTGAGTTCCAGAACAGCCAGAGCTACACAGAGAAACCCTGACTTGAAAAACCAAAAATTAAAAAATAAAAATAAAAGGAATTTTACATGTATGTTCAAAAGTAAGATTAGTAAAAACACTAATTTTTACATGTAAAAATCCTAAATGAGATTAACAAACCAAATCTTAGCAATATATAGCTAACCACACATTGTGAGTAAATGAAACTACCTTAGGAATGGACAGCAGTTTAACACAGAAAATAAATAATTCTACCACAAAAGGACATTAGAGGGAAAACTGTGATGTCCTCGAAGATACCAACACTAATTGAGTAAAACACATACTTATGATGAACCCAAAATAGAATAGTATACTATAAACAGAAGGAAAATGTTTAACATTATAAATGCATAAAACAGAGACATTGTGAGAATCTGTCTCAAATTCTGTGACGAATGTTCTTTTACTCACACATTAAAATTTTTGTCTATAAAGAAAATGAAAAGTATGAGCACATTTACTATTTCTATCCTGCATTATCTTATAGTTGCTAGTCCACATACTAGGGTAAGGAAAGGAAATTTTAAGGACTCAAAAAGACATAAAACTGTGATTCACAAATAACAAATGTTTTCATAGAAGTCTCTCTGAAGCTTAAAGAACTGTAACCAAAATCCTGCCAGTGGCAGGACACGGGACCAGCACACAAGAAACAAATGAGTTTTTATTAAAAAACAATTAGAAAACTATTTAAAGTTGTATTACCCACAAGAACAAAAAGATAAAATATCTAGGCACAATCACAACACAGTATGTGCCAAGTTTCTTTGAAGAATATTTCATGAGAAGGGAAATGTTTTGAATATAAAAATAACAAAATATGCCACATTTTAGTTTTAAAAAGACTGACACCATAAATATGACAATTGCCCCAAATGTCACATATAAGTTCAATGTAATTTCAACAACAGAGATTTGAAAAGCTTATTATGGAATGTACTGGAAAGAAGAAGGGTCAGTAGCCCAGACTTAAAATCAAAAGAAAACAGAGAAATGAAGGAACTTGCCCAATCAAGCAGCAGAACTCAAAATAAAGCTTTCTGAGGACAGTGAAGTATTGCAAGACTAGAAAGCAGACCAATAAGAGTTTCACGTGGAGAGAACAAAACAATGTTAACAGTACAGTAATGAAGGGATAATCACTGAGGAATAGGCATATTCAAAAGTTTCATGTGGAGAGTAGGCTATATAGAGAAATAGAGAGTGACCCCTCACTCACACCTCACAACCAAAATTCCATGCAAATGGCCTTAGGACATAAGAGAATTTGATGATGACCACGGTGTGGGCAAAGATGGCTAAAAGAGGTCACAAGAAGACAAACTGTAAAGAAATTAGTCTCTTCCCTGCCTCTGTACATTGTTTCCATTGACCATACATTTACTAATAATCAGGTGTTGAAAAACTAAGACATAGCAATACAGTAAAAACTGATATATTCTACATGTTATAATATCAATGTGTGTGTTTTCAACCATTTTCATAATCATGGTCTAATACAAATGTAAATGCTGATATTTTGTGATCTAGATAGCATAAATAATTTTGAGTGAAGTATGAGTTTTCTTTTCAGCATGAGAAGTAAATAGAAATTTATCTAAAAAGCTACATCCCTGAGAAATTTTTTAGTATCACTGACACAAAGGAAGATAATGTGACCATGTTTATTAAGTGAGCAGCATGATGCAATCATTTGCCTAGAGTTTGTCATCACTTAAAAAGGAAAAGCCAAGAAGGAGCGAGCATGGGGGCAGACCATTGACCACCAATCATGAAACAGCCACAATAATTCTGGTGCATTACTATAGATTTGGTTTGAACATAAAACAAAGGAGTCTTGATTTATTATTCTTCAATGAAATGCTCTCAAAGACTGCCCTGCTTTTATTTCACATAATTATATAAATTGCTAAAAATGATTTTTTAATAATCTATGCTTCAAAGTTACTTAAAGAGAGAAGGAATCATAAGAAAAGGCAAATGAAAGCTTCCAAAGGGAAATGTTCAGACTCAAAAGGGCTATTAATTTCTAGCCGCAGTAATAATATTTGAAACAGATGTCTATCTCCTTCCAAACTGGATCATGGTTTACACAGTTTAATAAAAGTTTAATTAAGGCTCTGCAACAATGTAAACTTGATCATGTCCTGCAACTAAACACTTGTTTAATATTAATGTCTCTTCGAGCTCTAGTAATGCTAAAGTTAACCAGACTTTCCATAACTCATCCAAGAGAAAATGTCATTCACACTAAAAATATACAATTGATCTTATTGTTTAGAAGCAAGCATTTGAAATTAAAATGGAAGGATCCCAAATTGAGTAATAAAAGAAGAATATGTTTGTCTCTACAAGGTTTTTATTTCTATTTCAACACTTACATTTTTAATATGAATATTCTGACCTAAAGATATCTGCAGCTGGAAGCATTTTATAAGAAAATGCTTTCTCATTTAAACTAGCTTTGCAAATTCACCTCATTTTGCTTTAGAAAGGCAATGACATGCAGTCACCAGTAAAGCAAGCTAGTGAATGTCCCATAAAGAGCTAGAATAAAAGGCATGAACACACATTTATTAGATATTTGTTAGATGTGAGGGAAAAGTTGTGGAGCGTCTAACTTCCTCAATCAACAAATATTGTTCTTATTTTTCACTTCAATATTTATTTTATTAGAAATTTTTCCTCAAGATTTTGAAATATAACATAAAGTGATTTTTTCTTTAAAAATTGTGTTTATCTTTATACAATATATTTTGATTATGTTCTTTCCCTCCCTGAATTCCTCCCAGATCTTCTCCTCTTCCCTAACCACTGTCTTCATACTCTCTCTCTCCAACCTCCCTAACAAAAACAAACAAAAAAAGAAAATCAAAACAAACAAAAGTAATAAAACAAAAAGCACACACAAAAACCTAGGGAGCCTGTTTTGTATTGGCCAACTACTCCTGGGCATGTGCCCTGCCCTGGAGTGTGGCCTCCTGGGCATGTGGCCTGCTCTGGAGTATGGTCTCCTGGGCATGTGGCCTGCTCTGGAGTATGGTCCCCTGGGCTTGTGGCCTACCCTGAAGTGTGGTTGATATACCCAGTGATGCTCGTTGGAGGAAACTGATGTTCTCTCTCCCAGCATAAATCAATTACAAATAGCTTCTTCGTTAGGAGAGGGACTATGTCCACTTCCCTTTCCTCAACTGAGATTTTGTTGAAGTGATGTTCTTATTCCCATTTTATAGAACAGGACACAGAGTGGAAGAGCCTGACAACCAACTCAAAGATCTACTTCCAAAACTACATGACTATAAATACATCATCAATTCCATAAATTAGAAAATAAAAATTAGTACAAGTCACAGTAATAAAAACCAACGGGCAAGCTCCAACAAATAAAAAGGGAGCTGCTGAGTTGAGTGCAGGGTGATTGGCATAATGTTTTCTAAAAGCAGATTATGATGAAGAGAATGCTGTATGTGTATGTCTGCATACATACACATACAGCAGAGTCTCAGCCATAAGGAAAAATGAAATTATGTCATTTGTAGGAAAATGGATGGAACTGAAAGTAATCACATTAAGTGAAATAAGCCAGGCCCACGGAAAAATATCACATTTTCTCACATACAGGAAACCTAGAAAGCATGACAATATAAAAGAGACAAGTTGAGGGAAAGATGAAGACTATGTGGAGTGGAAGTGAGGAGGCAGGACAGAGAAGCGGGTGAGTGTGGACAGTAGATGGGACACTGGATGAGAATGCCTCTATGACATCCACCATTCTACAAGGAGTATAATACTGATAATTCCACAGTGAATTATGAATCAGGCAAGAATAGTAGCATTATGGAAATTCATAAATAAAACCACACATATGGTGCATACATATGGGGATGATTTTGTTCATTTGCAATCCAACTTCTAGGAAATGAATGAATATAAAGAGGGAATTAGCTTACTCATTTTTTCTCATTTCTGATCCCAGGGTTTTAGTATCATGAACTCTAATCCATTTGCCATGGGGGGAAAAACTAACATTCTTGCCATTTCTTCAGAACTCCAGTTTCCCCTATATCTTATTAAGACAAAAACAAAAAACAAAAAAACAACAACAAAAAAAAAACATGCAAAACAAGTAAGTCCACAGAATTGAGTGGAACCTCCCCTTTTCATATTAACAGCAAATGCTCCATGATGAACTGTGAAGGGCTTTGGCAATTTGTCTCCTCAATTACATTTCAGTTAGATTGATAAGTATAATTTTCCTGTTAGCACATGCTGACATACTATAAAAACATAGAGGCATGCTGGGATTAAAAATTTAGTATGGCTAATGTAGAAAATACCACTGAAATATAACTCATATAAAAATAATAGAGTTTGCTAAATAAAAATATAGTCTCTTAAAAGGAAAATGCTGATCCACTTAAAGATAACAAAATATATCAACTTTCCTGGACATCTTAAAGAAGTCTATTCATCAATCCCAGAACAACACAAACAGAATTTTAGGAAAAGAACACAAGAGGTACTAACTTTTAAAAGAAGAAAAAAAATTAGCTACACAACAACAACACTCAAATCTAGTTAAATCTTCATAATTCTTTAAAAAGAGTTTTAAAAGAGAAAACATTATTGAAAGCCCATAAAACCAAAGTTAATCAAGAAGGCTGTGGGGAAATTACCTATTAGTAATTAAAGTAACAATCAAAGAAATAATTAATTGGATATCCTGGCAAGTTCTTTGTATTTTGCCTTGTAAAATTAGACATTGTGATGCCCTATATCATAATCAAACACAAAGATAAATCTGGACATAAACAAATCTTGTGACCAACTGCTTTAAAGTTGTTTTAAAAATAATTCCAAGAAAGAATTATAAAATTAATTATGGCAAGATTATTGCCCCCTGATCAAAATTGTTTGCTACCCTCAAGTAAATGTTCATAAAAGCATGGTTAGAAATGATAACATATTACGTTTCTCATATAATGAGTGTAAAATCTTACCTCAGCTAGAAGGATTCAGATAATAAACGTTCACTCACTTTGGTGTCTGGAATTGCAAAACACTCCAGAAAGACAAAGATAAGATAAAGTATTTAATGGTGGCTTGATCTAAAGAAACTGTGGAACTGTCTATCTATAATTGTTCAGCAAGGGGACAGAACAAGGGTAGTCAGACCCCGTGAGGTGGCCGATCTCATTTTAATCCATCAGCCTGAGGGCCCAGAGTCAATCCCCACTCTGCCTGTCTCCTAGTCAAGTCCCCTTTAACCTGCTGCTTGGCATCCTCCCTGAAAGAGAGAACAGAAGTAAAAAGCTAAACTAAGAACAATAAATATCTAAACGTATGATGCTACCTCATCTGTTACTGTGATGAGAAATTGCAAAAGCATCATTATTTGACCTGAAAAATGAGAATACAAAGAAGACTTGAATTATATGAGATTACAAAAGTTAAAGTAAAAAATCATCAACTAGTCCTTCCTTATTTTATGGCTTCATAATAAAATTATGAAGGGTCACTCAATGCTTTAAATGGCAGGTAAAATTAAAATAAATACAAGGAAATGCCCTTGACAAGCTTTACAAGCTTCCAGAATACCCAAGGTCGCAGAGCAGAGGTTACATTGTTAAATCCAGTAACGTGATTTTAGCATAAACTAGATCATTAGCAAAGCAAATATCAGATTATTTATACTCAACATAAAGTGATTTTCCATAATGGAAAAATTATATTTTGGAATCTAAGGAGTCAGTAAGGAAGCTCCCTATCTGTTGGAAATTACATTGTAATTTCATACCTTTTTACAATATCTATACTTCTTTAGAAAGTCAAATGGTGATTATTTAACTAGAAAAATGTTCTGATTTGACAGGGCACCTTTAATATTTTAAATATTAACCATTAAAAAGCAAAAATAGCATTTTTATTTTAATCCTGTAATTCATTTTAAACTTGGTTCTTTTGGAATCTAAAGATTTTTTTTTTTAAACTGGACTCTCCTACCATAGACAATGTGCCACAATCTAATATATTTTATAAAAAATAACAGTATTGTGCTTAAATCAAAGAGGAGGTTTCTTTCTGGAATAGTCCTCTGAAGATACTAAACAAAAAGGAAGGGCAGACAATAGCTCAGGCAGTGTGCAAGCAGCCTCGCATATGCTCTTGCTTTATTCCATGCATGCTGAGAGCAGGTCACAAATGACCACCCAGCATTACCTGCAAAGAGAGAAAATGTATTTACAAGGTGTGGAGTGAAAACTATTTTTATAATGTCTTCATTGTGTTTTTAGTGCACACTTTCTACTTCTCAGAAGTCAATGTGAGCTCTTTTCCAAGGCAAGCAACTGGGTATATGTAGAGTATCTCTGTCAAAATGGCATTTCATATAAACTGACCAGTTTTAAATGACTGTCCCTTTCTTCGATATTCTATTATAAACAAAATACCTGAACTGTCAAATTTCCAAGCTTTACCAAAATATTATTATAATGAATCCATGTTAACTATCTACCCCTCCACAAATATACACCACTTACACAACACGCGGATGCAATAAAAAATAAAGTGAGTTGTAATTAAAAAAGTGACACCTTCACTCTAGAAAAAAAAAACAACCTGCTGATCGTACTCTCTGTAGAGAAATGTTACAAAAGTAAAAAGGGAACTGCACCACTTAATTTCAAAAACATTTCTTTAAACATTTTGAACATTTTCTTTTACTATTTGTAGTGCTCAGGATCAAACCTTGGGCTTCCCACAAACCACAAACTAGGCAGGAACGCTCCTACTGAGCCCCATCACTGGCACAGTATTCTCTCCTTCTCCATCATTATTCTCAGAAGGAATTACTAAACCGAACTTGTCTTCAACATGCTTTAATCCTTCACCTGTCATTGTACTGTATCAGCACCTTCCACATGCAGTTACCACTTCATGCTCTGTGAAACAAAATCTCTAACTCACCTCCAGGGCAGCTCTAAGACTAAACTTCCAAACCCACAGGGCCAAGTGCCGATAATTGTTGTCCCATCAAACTAAACAACATGTGGGCTCCATCTGAGCCTGACTTTTGCAGCAGAGACTCTGATGTGAGAATCCAGAATCTCCACCCGCTAAAAGTAACTGCAGAGATCAATTTCTGTGCTGACTGAGAGGGCAGCCTGGTCTTCAATGGGATGGTTGTAAATGACGACAGTGGCATCTTTTTTTCCTATTCCTGTACATCTTCATTTTGACCATCACCTCTCTCAACCATAGTTCTCAATGTTTCCCTACTCCATGTTATAATGACTCCTTGACATCTGGCAAGGCTGTGAGGCTGTATATGCTAATGCATAAGGTCACTGAAGAATTTGGCAAACCTGATGTGGGAAGACAGGCTTTGATTTTGTTATGGAGAAATCATTTATATTAAGCTAAAAATCATGTAGTGCCCAAATGAAAAAAATGAATTGATATAATCTACTCAATATTTTTTTAAAATCCCAAAGTTGTACCACAAAAGTTATTAAAAATAACTTAGTCATCAGAGTTGTAAATGAACATCCACTGGAAAAGCAAAGACTGAAAAAAATATTACTCTGACATGAAAACTAAAAGCAGGGAAGGGGCTAGAAGAGGTTTTAGTTAAAGATCTTAACAAATGATGTAGAAGAGGAAATATAGATTAAAGTTTCCAGCTCTGCAAAAGATGCTAAGGTTTTCCAGTAGGTGAAATGCCCAGTCAGTGGGACAACCAATAAGACACCCAAATCTTTAGAGGCTACTTGGGGAATATGCCAAGACTCAAGTTGGAATGAACGCTATAGTGTGATTGGACTTTCCAAGATAATAAGCCTCAGTTGCCATAAAAAAAAAAAAAAAAAAAAAGAAGTCTAAAGGTAACCTCTGAAATGTTGCATTACTATGTTATCATGTCCCCAAGAGCACATGAATATCACTTCATAGCACAAACATGGTTTTCCTCTTGTTTAAAGTCAGAGTTCAAGCCCAAGTCATAGCACAATGGTAGAACACTTGCCTAGCATGCAAGAGGCTCTGGATTTCCTCTCCAGCACAGCCAAGTAAAACCAAGCAGTTGGCAAGATGAAAATTTTGTCAGCTCGCAATACTGAGTACAGCTCTATTCCAACACAGCCTCCTACTCCAAACCTAGTTGAATGAAAAAAAGAATGTAACCAGAAACAGAAAAAACAAAGTAAATGAATGAAATGATATACTGAACGACAAGAAAGCCATAAGAAGTAAGAAGTAAAACAAAGATCTTAACATCTAGAGAAGTAAAGGCTACAAGGAAACACAGCAGATGTAAAGACTACACCCTGTAGAATAATCCAAGTCAGAAGAAGGAATCATTGACCCCATCAGTAGACTCATCAGACTGTCTACCTTGGTTGAAGACTAAAACACAAATCTAAGAAATGAGAAAAGTTAAACAGTACCGAGCACTTCCCAAAATACACACATGGTTTCATTAACACTAGACCACGGTGGTCTTTTAGATTGAGGGAAACTAAGACATTTGTAGACAATCTTAATCTTCAAAAGTGAAATCATGGAAGCCAGGCATAGTGGCACACACCTGTAACTACAGAACAGGGAAATGGATAAAGAGGACCAGGAGTTCAAGACCACCTGGGTCACATGAAACCCTATATTAAATAAAATTGAAACTGAACTGAGATGATGACTCATGGGCAAAGTGTTTACCACACACATAAGGCTCTAACTTTGGGAGCCCAGAGCCTACATCAAGTCTGATGTGGTAACACAAATCTATAATCCCAGAACTCCTAAGATGAGAGAACCCCCAGAGTACCATGAGCCAGCTAGTCTAGGACACACAGCTTCAAACCAAAGACCCTGTCTCAAATGAGGTAGAAGGTAAGAACATTCAAGATTGTCTATTGACTTGCATATGTGCATCATGATATACCATACACACACACACACACACACACACACACACACACACACACACCTGCACTTGCAAACAAAAACATACAAAGATTGTTTTTTACAAATACCAGACCTAGCCTTCCCTAATATATCCTTCGATGGCATCACCTAAAGATGGAGTAATGAACTAAGTCAATTTCACCCTTCATCAGTGTTCTCAACAATGTCTCATTTTGCCTTCCATATACAGTCTATTCATGTCCTACATTATTTTTTTGGTAGTCTATAATCTGAAATTTTAAACATATCTTCTCTTCAAAGCAAGACTCAATTATCTCTTTCACACTCTCTGATTTACAATATATGACATCAAGTTCATTCATATTACATAAATATTTGATTCCATTTGAGATGAAGGCATTATTCACAAGCTACAGATACAAAATATTATTGTTAAACTACATTATACCTTCCACGTTTTGAAGAAGCGAGCGAAAAAAGGAATTTATACAGTCATGCTAAACCAGAGTACATACTCGTAAGTGTAAAGAAAAATGTGTAAGAATGCATAATCATAACTTTCAAATCACAAGCTTAAATGCTTGAAATTTCAAAAAAAATGAGAGACTGAGAAGTTTTGATGAAATTTTTATGACATCACTTATATAGATTTTTATATACTGACAAGTTTGTACAAGAAAATGGAAAGAATGTATCTAGGTATTTATAAAATACAATGAATGCATTTGTCATTGATGGCCTCTTTGACCTGAGAACAAGTTTCTGTGAATGCTTAAAATATAAGTACTTCATTTGAAAATTCTGAGTAAAATTATATAATCAAGTGATTTTTATAACAAAAAGGAAGTTATCCTTCACTACTAGCTCATATCATTAAGGTATTAAGAATATAACTACTAAATATCAAAATGTGCATCATTTAAAGAGTGGTGCAGCAAGGGGAAAAAACTGGGTAAAACTGTTTTAACATTCTGTGACCAGGAGAAGAGGCACTGATGGGAAATTGTGCTCTCGGGTGTAAGCACAAAAGCAAGACCAAGAGAAATGGAAAAGAGCGGAAAGAGTGAAAGTAGGGATGTGAACAGAAAGAAAGATACTGCTCCTATATTCTAGGATTCAGGAAAAAGACGGTAATTCCAACTGTGGCACATAAAACCAACAATCGTTTTTAAAGGTTGGTTTTATCCTTAAGCTGCTAGGTCTGGAGTAGTCACAAGAGGAAGATATTGTTACAGTCTTCACACCAGGCATACAAAACCTATCCTGCACAGTTATCACTGAGGAGAAGCTCTACAAGAAAACTGGAAATCTGGGGTTTTAAAGCAATTTTGAATTTTCTTTTCATGGCTTTGCAAAATTTTAAAAGAGAATGTAAAAAAAAAATGTAGCACACCTAATATATGATGAAGTTTTAGATTAGCTGCCATTTTTTACAAGCAAAATCCAAAACTTTTCTCCAAAATTTACATCTGTAAAGCAGGTTTGGGAGAAGTTAAGTTGGATATATGGTCCACTCAGCTCTAACATCTTGCACAGGATACTCAAATGATAAAAGTCAGTCTATGTTTTAAAGTTAAGAAAGCCTTAAAACTCTACACTTAAGGAGGATGTGTATATTATTCATAAATATTCATAATCGTGATGTAGGAAATGCCTAATTTGCCCACAAAAATCTCTAGGGTTTGATGACTGAGGCAAGGAGTGAATCAGGTCCATGGAGAATTACTAAGAAAAACATAATCAAACTTAAATGCTACAGAATAAAGATCATTTTCCAAATTGATTCCAGAAACAGCTCCTAGGTAAATGTCCCTGAAAAGCTAATTTAATTCAATTAAACAATGTAGCATGGTTTTCCTCTGCAGAGAGAGTTAAAATATTTTTATTTGGTACAGATGTTAAAGATAAGTATTTAAAGGAGTGATTGATTTAATTGAGAGAAATGAAGGTTTGAAGCTGTTCACTGAGGACTTGTGACTGAAAACGGTTTAGTAAGCAGATATGTTTCAGCTGTTACAACATCCATCATTTGTTACATGTACAAAGTAAAACCACATTATTTCATATATGGAGGGGTTTTGTTATGAATTGCCATATAAGTAAATTTAGTATTATTTATAAATACAGTATTATTTCCTAAGATTATAGAATAAGCTAAAAAGTTTATATTATTAGACTTCTCCCTCAAATATGCAGTGAATAGAACAAATTTATCACCTAAATATTAGGTACAAGCAGAGGACCTGAGCCTGATCCTCAGAAACCCATGTAAAAAGAAAAAAAAATGTTGGGTGTGGTAACTCATGCCTGTAATTTTAGTGCTGGCAGAGATATGAGGAATGAAGAAGCTTGCTGGCCAGCTAGTCAAACAGGCCAGCTCTGGTTTTATAAAAGACCATGTGTTAAAATAATAATAACAACAACAACAATAATAATAACAATGTGTAGAGCAATTAAGGGAAATATTTGATGTCAACCTCTGATCTCCACACTATGTGTACATACATATATGAACATCTACATGCACACGAACACACACACACACACACACACACACACACACACATACACACACACAAAGTAGTAGTTACATTTATACATTTATTTTGGAATAGTATGAGTTTCCCTTACTAACGTTTCATAGTTAATCTCATTATATAAGTTGACTAGCAGACGATCAGGATGAGTAAGTAATGCCTTCATAGCAGTCTGGACGTGGGTTCTTTCTAGTCCATCTGGCTGTTGGCTTCAACAGTGAAATGACTCATAAAAAATGAAGCAACCTGAGGTCACCTACTCCAGGTCCTTAAAACAAAGCAGCCAACTTCTCACGGGGTGGTTCCAATTTCCGAGAACACTTAAAATGAGGGAGAAACTTACTGTAGATACATCGTCCTAACTCATACTGTCTCTGGCTTCAGAACTGGGCAAGGAAGGAAGGAAGGAAGGAAGGAAGGAAGGAAGGAAGGAAGGAAGGAAGGAAGGAAGGAAGGAAGCTCTTTTGAAATGTAGATTCCCAGTTACATCAAGTCCAGACAGCCCTCATCTTGAGTTGGGAATGGATCAACAGATTCAAGTGAAAAAAGATGAGAAGGAAACAAAGGTACATTAGACTCCTGATTTTATAAAGGCCCACAATGTTAACAGTGCCTCTTTCTGTACAGCAAAAGACACGATTCAAAGGAATTTTGATAAGAACTATATGATTTATGTAATTAATGCCCACACTCTCACATGCAAGAAGCTCTGCATTTCCAGAAACTATTTATACAGTGGCATTATTGTCCACTTTAATTTCCTTCTCCGTGCCTATTAAGCTTTTCAAAAAATCCTCATTTAAAAAAAAAAAAAACACTAAGTAGATGAACAATATTGTGACTTAATTTTCAAATTATATATTAAGTGTGTTTCAAAACACCTATATTGATATAGAATGGTGTTGCCAATGTACACTTAATTGAAAAACACAAGCAACATACATAGTCTGGCATGGTGGCACATGTCTTTAATCCCAGCATTGGAAAGCAGAGGCAGGTGGATCTCTGCGTTCAAGGGGTCAGCCTGGTCTACAGAGTGAGTTCTAGGACAGCCAGGGCTACACAGAGAAGCCTTGTCTTGAAAAATAAAAACAAAAACACAACAACAACAACCAAAAAAAACATAAGAAGAAGAAGAGGAAGAGAAGGAAGAAAATACAATCAACAAAACGATGTACATAGTCTTTGTTTAAAAATTCATAATGCATTAGAAAAAATTAAGGGAAACAAACAAAACTTTTAATTTTAGGTGCTAATATAAAGAAATTTATTTGTCTTCCCCCCCCCCCTTTTTTTTTCTTAAGACAGAGTCTTACAACATAGCCATGGCTGGCCCAGAACTCAGAGATTTGCTTTCCTCTGCTTCGTCAGTGTTGTGATTAAAACTGTGAGCTACCACACCAGGTAAGAATTTTATTTTCTTAAGGCTAATCTGCAACTTCTAATTTCCCGCATAGAAGATTTATCATAGGCATCATTAGGAAAAGTTTCTAGCATCTACATACTTGTAGCCACTTACACATGCCCCAGATTTTGAGTTCCTTCTGTGCTCACACAAATGACACCGCCCACCCTGATTCTCTCTTCCATCATAGCATATTTAATTCATTCTACTAGCAAACCAAATTTATAAACATTGTATTTAGTTGTTTATTTCCAGCCCCCTCCCAATGTACATTCAAACAAGAGTCAAAAACTACCTCTCATGTATCCACACTGCTTAACCAGTGTCTGAGCCTAAGCAATGACTCTATAAATATGTAATGTATTCCTGAATGAAAAATGAGAAGAAGCGGTAACATATATATATATATATATATATATATATCAAAAGAACACAGGCTATTAACTAAAAAGTCCAAACCAGTAAAAAGATTGGCAGTAAACTATCTATATAATAACATGCTCATGAGCCAGTGTGGCAAGGACAACCCTACCATGTGGGAGAGGAAGCGGCTGTCCACTAGAGGTAAGGGAGGCCAACTGCTCTACTCAATCCAAGAAGACTCCTAGAGAAAGAGGCAGCAGAAACCAAGTGAACAGAAAACAGGATCTCCCCTCATACAGCTTCTCATAAACTGGGAAGTCTGTGTTTATAAACTACAACTTAATAAGCTGGGGGTGACAAAGTCCACGGACAGTAGTACAAAAGCGAAGTGCTCAAGGAGACCAGAATCTAAACGCCAAGAACAGTGGCCTTCAGTACAGGCAGCCCAAGATAATACAGCAGGGAAGGAAACAAGAGAACACATGACTTCCCGCTCTGCTTCCCTGGCCTGTGTGCTCTAGCTGAGCTTCCCAGCAACATGAAATCAGGGTGCTACAGGTTATCTTTTTTAACCAAGAGCATGAAGAAGAAGGTTGAGAGTGTCCTGGACAGGCAGAAGAGATACCTGACATAGAAGCCAATAGGAAAATGCACAGATATTTGACAGAGATGGGGAGACAGAAAGGATACCACATAGGTCCGGAAGGGACAGTTGACCAACTGGAATGATCAAACGCAGTGGAGGAAGAGGTTCGTACACAAAAGAATGAGGTAAAACCACAGTGCTTGAGATTGCCACTGAGCCCTCTGTTGCTTTCTGTAATGAGAGAAATAGCTTCAGGGCAAGCCAGTTGTGCGACGGCTAAAGTGTGCTGGGCCATGGCAGAAGAGCAGCTTCTTCCAAAGAGCCGACAATTTAGTGCCTTTTATAGGCAGTTGTAAAGTGTATTAGTTAGATAAAACACACCGATTCCTACTCAGGGATTAATTTAGGCAAAGCCATGATCATTACTAGCTTCTTTGGAATCACTTTACAGTCATTAATCATCAAATTAAGTAGTGACAGATGTTTCTGTACTTATTTAAATCCCTATCTATCTAAATGTTATAAAAATGACTAAAATGTTTATCTCAATATAGCCAAGCAAGAAATGTTACAGACATGCATATATTGAATTGTACCTTCCTTTTCCTTTAGCCAACAAGAAAATACAGTCTTCAGGGGGGAAACAATCCCAAAATTACTTTGTATCTACTAAAGTTGCATCCATGTACAGCCATTTATTTACTGATTGAAAAAGAGGGAAAGTAAAATCAGATGAATTAAATACCCAGCATTATTTCAGCCATCACTGCCTGCCTACTTACTATCAGTGCTCTGTAAAGGGCTGAGATTCAACAGTGGGTGAAGTCCACATCTCACAGCTCAGGCAGTCCTTCTGGAAACTTCCCAAATTTTCAAAGTTGGCAGAAAACAATGCCTCTCAGACCCTCCTGGAAGACTTCTACCTACTACAAATGAAGTGAGGATGCAAGTGTTTCCTCTCCTGTAGCCCTTCCAAAAAGAATATGTTCTGACAACTATCCTGGCATCATCCATAGCTCTGAAAACACACTATACTTCCCAGGATGCACTGTGGTTCCCCCAAACCAGGCATTCATGTAGCCAAGAGACATCTGAAGGGAAATAAGGAGGTTACATCTGGAGATTGTGAGAAGGGACTGAATCTGACTTTGAAAGTCATGTCTGGCTGGGGAGTGGCACTTAGTACTAAGCACTTGCCTAATGTGCTCAAGGTAATAGGTTCATTCCCCAACACAAGAAGAGAAATAAATGAATGATGAAGAATGAACCCAGTGATCTTCTTGCTCAGTGACTCCCTGTTCCATCCTTTGCCAGCCTCTCAGCTATATCATCACACAGCCTCCCACATCCTCTCACTGTGGACCCTCTTCTTCTCACTAGACAGGTGTGCTACGTCATATTTGCCCAATTCTCTAGCAACCTCTACATCGTTCAATAAAATAGACTTTGAATAAAATGCTTCATGATCTGGGCCTGGCTATCCCTCTGAATTCATCCCGTTGTTTCCGATAGTTTCTGGCCAGTGTGTGACCACTTGTTTCTCCTGGATCCTAGGGTTGCCCTTGGACCACCTGATTAGAGGCTGCCCGAGTCTTCCTGTCACATGACCCTGACTTGCCTAAATGCAACTTTCACTACTGGAAATGACTTGTGCTTATGTACTCCACTCTCTTCCTTCTCTAGAGAACAAATTCAACGACAAGGACTGTGTTCCTCTCATCTTACACAATGTCTCCACAGTGTGTAACGATGAGATGTCCAGAGCAGACACATAGATATTTAAGTGAAAACAAAGGTAATCAAGATATTGGGAAGTATATGAAAACAGATATGAGCATATAAGTGAAAAGAGATCATAAAATGTGAAAACAAATTGCCTGGTGTAGATTAGACATCATCCTTTTCATCTTAGTATAGATGAACATAAAAAGTACTTGAACATCATAAGCATCCTTCTATCCACTCCTGAGTCTTCATATACTTCTTTCCAATTTTTTTTTTGGAGGTTTGTTTGGGTTTGTTGTTGTTGAGACAGAATCTTGCTGTGTAAACCTGTGTGGCCTAAAACTCACTTAGTAGACCAGGATGGTCTCAAATCCTCCTGTCTCTGCTTCCTGAGTGCTAGGATTATAGGATGTACCACCACACCCCACTGTGATACCTGTTTTTCAACCATAACTTTCCTGGTAAGTTACAGGTGAAACAGATGACTGTTATGGGAGTTAACTGATGGCCTATGCTCGAAAAAACAAACCTCAAAAGTGGCCACTAGTACGTCCCAACCCTTTTTTTCTCCCACTTCCCTTATCCACTTTCAACACATTAAAAAAAAAAAAAAAAAAAAAAAAAGTAGCCATGGGAGGGAGAAAGAAAAAATGCACATCCTGCAAACTTAAAAATTCTTTGCAGGTTAAAAAAAAAAAAAAAAAAAACCTCTCCTGCCCAATATGGCACTGTTAAGCTCCTCAGGCCTCATCTTCTTCATCTTTAATACTAACATATGATGATGCGATTCTCCAAACCCACTTACTATAAATCAATGATCTGCTGTTCTTCTATGTTAATCTACTTCCCCAAATTTACCAAGAATCAAAGCGAAAGAGAACCAACTGTCCTTCACGGAGTATTTGAGTATCCATCAGTATCAGGCACTATACCTGGCATCTAAAATCCCAACAATCCCACCACAATGAGAGGGAAAGTCACCACAGTCACCGAAATGGACATTAGGAGAGATGCAACAAGAAACCCGAGAGATGGAAGGAAAGCAAGAGATCTCTTGCTGGGTTCAAGTGGGTAACACAAAATGTGGGTGATAAATAGTAATCAAGTGCTTAGGAAGAGGTGGGGGAAGACCTATGCATACCAAGAGATACGCATGAGTTTAAACTGCCCCATGTTTTCAAACAAATAACAAAACCAACATTTGCTATAATGAAAAATACTTTAAGGGGTTGCGTCAGTTTTCAGAGTTTATGAGGAAAACTTTCAGTTAATTCCTTCTAATAAATAATGTTCAACAACTGGGACATTTTGAGAGACTTTTTAAACGCCACGAGTTGCTCACGAGGTGGTAAAAAGTTACTCAGGGACAGCAGTGATCTAACGGGGTTTCCGACAAGCCTGCCGGACTGCACACGAGCAGCACCTGGCGAACAAGGTGCCAAAGATGCTGTAAACGGTGATGAGTCACGAGCTCCACATAAATCAAGTTTTTTCACTCGCCAAAAACCAACATTTTGATTTCAATTCGCAAATCAGTGCTACTAAACTTCATCAGCAGCCCCTCACACATGGGTAATGAGGTCATATCAACCTGCCTCCTGTGACCAAAAGGAAAAGGTGGTTTGCTGAACCGCAATTCAGATTGGACAAATAACACACTGTACCCAGTTCTGTAGCCCTGGGCAATATTTTTGCTAAAAACAAAGGTACACTATGCAGGAGTAAAGAAAACTGAGAATGGGAGCAATTAGCTTCAAGCTAAGTTTTCCATAAAAAGCCATCACTGGTATGATTTGCTTCCAACACACAAACTTTTTTTTTTCTGGTGTCGCACAAAGATCCAAGTGTGTCACAACTCACATATTTCACTAACGTGTAATATCCTTGACAACAACCTTGTAATGAGAATTCTCCAAAGAAATTATTGATCCATGGAATGTCTCATCTTTTTAAAATTACTGACAAATCCTTTCCTATTTTCTTTGCAGCTAGACATAATTCTCCTTCATCAGCAGAGTGTAAAAAGGTATAAAAGTACAAAGATGAAATTATTTTTTTCTTAAAATATAAATGTCCTGGTTGACATAAAGCATTTCTCTTAACTTCCTCAAAACAATGATTAAGAGAAGTTGTGACCAAGATCCCAAAAACACACGTAAGAAATCTAGAGACTTGGCCTCAAGTTAAGACAGCAAGAGGTTTCCACACCAAGTGCTTTTTCAAACTATTTTCAAATGCTCTTCAGCTGAACTCCCTCCTAACTGCTGCAGCCTTTTGTTTTTCCAGAATTCAGGAACCTTCTCTCAGGTGGTTCTGCTTCCCTGCAGATACGTCTGGAACCTTCTGTTACTCAGCTCTCTTCTTCTGTTCTGTTTCTCTGGCACCTTTGTGGCTGCTCACAGTCACTGACCTCACCTTGGTGGAAGGTGACTAAGAAAAGAGCAGTCCCTAATAACTCAAGGAAGCAACAAGGTCCCCATTCAGAACACGGAGCACTCAGTCTCCTTGGAGAGGCTCAAAGAAACAAGATACCTGCCGCCCCGCACAACTTCCGGAGGGTCTTTCTCCAATGCTAAGAGCCCTCGCCCTGCAGGGAACCGCTGGGAATAGCTTGGAGCCACTAGGGACCGGAGGAGAGGAGTGCGGGGGAGAAGGAGTAAAGTCAGTCCCCAAGTGAGGGGACCGCATTGGAGAGACTCAGGAGGAGAGGGGAAGAGAGGAGGACGGAAGGGATGGAGTGACGGCGGGCTAGGGAGAACGCTAGAGAACTGGAGGTTGCGGCTGTCCCCGGAGCGCGGTGGCTCTCCGGGCGGGTCCCGGGAGCAGGCGAGGCAGGTGGCTGGTCTCGAGCTGGGCGCCCTGCGGTGTCCCCAGCGCTCGCCGCCCCGGCGCGCCCTGCTGTGCTGGTGCCCCGCTCCGGGAGGAGCACGTGTCCCGCCCCGATCTCCGCACAAAGCGCGGACTGCCCCGGGGACCCCCAGCCCGCCCCCAGCAGCCCCGGAGAGCACCTTACCCGCCGCCGCGCCCGGGAGCCCGCGTCCTCCACGCCCGCCGGCACTCCGCGCACCACGCCGGCAACTTCTGCCGCCGCCGCCGCCGCCGCCGCCGCCGCCGCAGTGGCCGCAGCTCCTTTCCCTCCTCCCGCTCCGCCGCCGCCGCTGGAATTTTTCTCACTCTCCCTCTCCAGCTCCCACTAGTGACTGCAGACTGCGAGCCAAGCACTTAGCGCAGGGATTACGCGGCCCGGCGCCTGGAGCGGCCCCAGCCACCTCCAGACCCGTCCTCCTCAGAGCATCCCTGGCGCTGCAGCCCGACGAACGTCCCTGGCTGCTCCAAAAGCCTCCCCACACGCCCCCTTCAGCTTCGAGAAACAAAGCGCGCGCAAGCTGCGCTGAACGGTGCGAGCTGGGAAGGACTCCAGAAGGCAGAGTGCGGTGAACTTCAACTTCTTCGGGGCCAGCAACACTTTGGAGAAGTTATGGAAACGTTGGTCACACACCTCATAAAGGAGCGGGGAGGGGAGGGCGGGGGGGAGAAGCACATCGAATTAGATCCTCAGTCTCGGGTGGGGGCTTAGAAATCTTGAGACATACAGTTAGGCTTCCTAGGAAAAAGAAACTTTTCTTCTGTACAGATATTTTAAAACTGTAAACAATGAAAAGTAACCAAAAAATTCCATTTGCCTTTGATGAAATGTTACAGATTGGCTTGGGGAAAGCATTTACCATCGTTACTTTGTGGTCTCCTGGCTAAGTCTGTAAGTGTTTCAACACTTTGAGAAATAAATATAAATTAAGGTGATTCTGCTTCTCCAAAGATTTGGGAGCACAACTAACCTCTTTCAAATCAGCCAACTGTTTTCCAGGGCGATATCTTGTAGATTCCAAATATCTTTTCATCCTGAGGCTTTTCAGATGCCCATTTTCCACCATAATTCATTTCCTCATTTTGTAAATTTTTATTCCAAATATATTGAGCAGCCCCACTAGTCCTCTTTAGAAGTGTGGTTTAAGTATTACATTATGTCACTCTGAAGTAGGTTCTTACAATTTTCTTATTATCTATTTAATTCTTACCATTTGATTTCACTCCTTTGGTTCTGAAGTTGTTCCCACTGAATCAGACATTAAACAATAATCTTTTCACCTATAAATAAAAGAACAAATTCAGGTGACTACAAATTTACTGCATACAGGTCCCTCAGGAGCAGGTGAGGTTCCTGGTGTTAATTAGTGAGTTAGTAAATTGTGGGCACATTTCTTCTGAAATGACAATGTTAGGGGCCCTGGGGAAATTTGCCTGCCCCATCGTGTACCTGTGCTATGGTTCCTGAAGCCAGACTGCAAGAAAACCGTTGTACAGGAAGTTTTCTAAGTGGGTAAATTGTTTGTTGATGTCTCCTTTCCTTATTGGGCCCTTGCTCTGGTCCCAAGGGCCAGATCTGCAAGGTGGAATTCACTCCCCAATCCTCCAGGGCCTCACTCCTTCCCCTTCTGCACACTCTTTCTCTTCTGTCCAAAGCGTAAGTATCTAACCATTGAACTTGCCTTCTGCCTGGTCCTCAATCAGATTTTTCATCATTTCCATCTGTTGACATTAGTTTTAAAAAGGAAAAAAACTTGACTGGATCTACCCCCTGTAATGTGGAGGTTACTCATAACCTTTACTTGATAGATGAATACGAGTCTCATTTATATTCTGTCCTTATAAACTGTTGTCAAATAAATTGGACATTGTGGATAAGTTACTTGAAAACTGTGAATCAGAAGAAAAATCCTCTGTAGGTCTTCATACCAAGGAGTCATTAAAAAAAAAAAAAGTCTCTGAATAGAAGAAAAGGAGGAGAGGGCTCCATAAACCATGTTCAAGGAGGATCTTAGAATACAGTACTTTGAGAGGCAGCAACATGGTGTTCACAGAGCAAGCCATTCAGTGATCTACAGCAAATGATCACAGCAAGCTAGGTACTGGTATTCAAGAATTAACTGCATCTTTCCTTCTTCAAACTCCTAATAAAGATTAGCTCTTCTAAAACAGGACATTAGAAATTCATCATTTAGTGAATGAACGCACAGCTTTTAGTGAATGAACGCACAGAGACTCTTGGGGTGTGGCATGAACAAGTGTGTGTGTGTAGGAAAAGGAAGGACTTTGAATATGCTGATGAGATAGGGCTTCCCTTTCTAGATGAAG
The DNA here is from genome assembly GCF_903995425.1 of Onychomys torridus. Classification (NCBI taxonomy): domain Eukaryota; kingdom Metazoa; phylum Chordata; class Mammalia; order Rodentia; family Cricetidae; genus Onychomys; species Onychomys torridus. Next base: position 117,223,428 of record NC_050448.1, read on the forward strand.
ATGCAGAAGGGGAGTGTTGGAGGTTAAAGGGTGAATGGGGATTTTGCAGATGAGCATTTTGAGGTACCTGGTGAGGGGGAAGCAGAAGGGCATAATTTATTAAGAGAGTTCTATAAAGAATGAAGATCTGGACCAGGCAATATCGGGCTGCAAGATCACTGGAGACCCTGAAGGATGCATCCAACCAAAGGTAGTGACCCTCTGCAGTGCTCTCAAAAGCAACACAGAACACTGAGGAGAGGAGAGAAGGTCTTCATTTGGTGACAGGACAAAATTCAGCCAAGTCAAGACTTCCTTTTGCTCTCCAGTTATAAACAAAGACAGTAAGACATCACCAGCAAAGGCTGTCAAACTATTTGCAGACATATTTCTTACTAAGGAAGACATTGGTCCAGGCACACTGGAATTAACTAATCTAAGAAATCACATATAGGAAAATTGAACAGATCTAAGGTAGGATGACATGAATTTCCATACTTTCAGCTCCCGTATGTCCTACAACTTTCCTTTTCTATTGTTTGTTTGTTTGTTTTGTTTTTTGAGACAAGGTTTCTCTGTGTAGTTTTGGTGCCTGTCCTGGGTCTCACTCTGTACACCAGGCTGGCCTTGAACTCACAGAGATCTGCCTAGCTCTGCCTCCTGAGTGCTGAGATTAAAGGTGTGCACCATCGCGGCTTGGCTAACTTTCCTTTTTCTGGCTCCTTTCAAGGTTCTAAATGCCTTCAACAATTACATGTACATCATTTTTCAAGATTAATTTTTGTTTTTAATTATTCATATGCCCTGTGTCTGTGTGTGGGCACATGAGTGCGGGTGCCTATGGATACCACTAGATTGTCCAACTCTTGAGGTACAGCATGTGGATGCTGAGAACCCAGCTCAGGTTCTCTGTAAGAGCAGGATATACTCTAACCATCTAGCCATCTCTCCTACCCCTGTGCTTTTGAACTATTATATTTCTAACCATGAAATAAAAGTGGAAGTCTTGTTTTAGGAATCAGATGAAGGAAATATTTCAACAGAAGGAAGAAACCTTTTTCCTGAGCTCCTCAAATCTTCAGTAATAGTCTAGCAGTCCATTTCTGTACATTGCCTATATGTATACAACATAAAAAGTTAAGCCTCACAACAACTATAGTACTTAAATCCTTGCTCATTAATATGAGACTATGTGACTATGCACAGATAGTTTCTATAATAGAAGCAAAGTTGATAGCTCATTTCAGGCATGCCACTAAGTAGATAACATTCATCAGCAAACTAAAGCCTCATGACAAGTCAGCATTATTTTCATTCCACTTTACAAATGAGGAAAGCAAGGCAGAGAGAAGCTTGATACCACCCCCAAGGCCAGGCTAGAGAGTAGAAGAGGAAGAGTCGGAGACCAGACAGTCTGGCTGCAGCACCTCAGTCTAATCAATGCTCTGACTGCCTCAGGAACAGTGGGGACATTTTTCAAGTATCAAGTGACCAGACAGGAACAGAAAAAGCCAAAGATTGTGAAACTCAGACAGCATATGATCTTGATCTGACAAAGGGTGGAAAACAAGGACACTGAGTTCCATCATTCAGTCACAGGCTTTCCCTGGGTTCTCAGTAGATAGCTGTCTAGGGTAGTGGTGCAGGATACAGGCAATGGCATGAGCAGCATCAGAGTCCCCTCTGGGGCGCTATTTAAGTTTCTCCAGTAGATCCTCTGCTTCTGGAGGATTCTTTTCCAGCTTTGCACAACTCTCTTCTGGTGTTTTATTCAAAATCTTTTGTGCCCCCTAAAATAGGTATTTTTAGCTCAAAATTGGATTATGCTTTCATGTTTTGTAACAGATTGCATGATAAAGCAGAGGGAGTCCAAGCTGAGAACTATTGAGAGTTATGCTAGAGGGAACTCCTCCAGTGGGGAGAAAAACAGTTCGAAAGAACACCAAGTCTCCTTGATATTTTTTGGTAATGTACTCTGCATAAATAGTATGAAATATTTTAAACAAGAACATCAATTAAATTAAATCTGATATTTTACATGTAAGATGTAAAAAAACTAATGCTAATTGTAAATGGTTATTATTTATCTGATGTGAATTGGTATAGTGTTATAAATCACTCTGACAAATATATCAGTGACAATCTTAAAATACTCATCCAATATGTTCTTGTTCTCTGGTCTGTATTTGGTATTTTCCCTCATTTTTATAAAATCACCACTGAAATAAATAAATACATAAAACCATCATCTAATTACTGTTACATCTAAAAATATCTTTGGTATTTTCTTCCAATCTTATTTGATTTCATATAAAGTAACCTCAATTACACACTAATAAATAGCATAGAATTTGATAATCCTATAACAAATTAGTCTAAAAGAAAACTAGAATTCTGCATTTTAAATAGAAGTAAACCATGAGCTATGAAAACATGTGAAATAGAAATACAAAAGTAATTTTGTTTTCTTTGAAATTCCATTTGGATAAAATGTCATTTCTCTAGCACCATTTTTAAAGACCCCTCTTCCCTTTTCTGTTTTTCAGTTTGAGGTAGGGTTGCCCAAGCTGAGCTTGAACCCACCATCTTCCACTTCTGCTCCTAGGATTTCAGGCATTTACCACCACCACACCCGGCCCTTTAGTCTTTTTCAATTTGTAAAAGCCAGGTTGTTGGGTTTGGGTTTGTTTTTTTTTTTTTTTTTTTCCTGGACCATGCTAATCCGTACACCTACATAATTCCTAAAAGTGGAGAATTAGGAAAAAATTCTGTAACAAAACTTATAAAAAGTAATTCTTACATCTGTTTCTTTTGAGTCTCATGTCCCTGATGACTTTTTCCTTCTCTGGTGATTGCCAGTTTGGAACGTCTCCGCATTCTTCCTGACTCACAGTATATTTACAATGTGTGCCTCAGGAAGAAGTATACAGAGCAGTTTCCTCCTGAGCTGGAAGAATAAAAGCACAGAAGCAACAGATACAGCAGTTCTCTGCTTAAACTCCTCAAAACTGAGGGGGTTTTGAATCTTACTAACTGAAACCCATTCTTTCTACCAAATATTTCTAAATTAATGGAAGTGTTTGAAATTTGGGGGATTCAACTTCTGTCTCAGAGATTGTGCGGGACATAAATTCAAAATGTTTTAACTGCTGGACCTGATGGCACAAGCCTGTAATCCTAGCTACCCCAAAGCCTGAGGTAAGTGGATCAAGGGTTCAAGGCCAGGCTGGGCAACATAATGAGACCTGTATCAAAGGGGAGAAAAGTGGAAAGGCTTAGGTTAGAACTCAGTAGTAGATCCCTGGCCTAACATGTTACAAGACCCTGGGTTCAAGCCCTGATGTTGAAAAAGAAAATTAAAAAAAAAAAAAAGGAAAGGGGACTTTAACATAGTTCCAGCCTGAGGGAATGATTGTTGTGGAATAATCTTTTTGTGCACTGTGAAGATGTGTCACTCTGATTGGTTTAATTTAAAAAAAAAAAAAAAAAAACCTGAACAGGCAATAGCTGGGCAGGATTTCCAAGCACAGAGGACACTATGAAGCAGGGCAGAGTCACAAGGAAATGAAGAGGAAGCCTGACATGTAGGAGATGAGGTAACAAGCCATGAGCCACATGGCAGCATATAAATTAATAGAAATTATTTCATTTTAGTTAGAAGAGCTAGTCAGAAATAAGCCTAAGCTATCAGCCAAACTTTCATAATTAATAATGTCTCCATGTCAAGATTTTGTAGCTAGCTGGCAGGACAGAGAAAGACTCGCTACAAACAATAGTGAACATAACCATGTCAATGGCAAGAAGACATGTTAGGAATGCTGTTGACATTTTTTTTTCTGATTTTCTTTCTGTTCCTGTGATGAATACCATGACCAAAAGCAACTTGGAGATGAAAGACTGTTTGGCTTACAGGGAGGGAAGCCAAGGCAGAAACCTGGAGGCTTGAACCAAAGCATGGCTTCTTATTGGGTTCCTTCAGACGCACATTAAGCTACCTTTCCTATGTAGTCCCGGGAAAGGCAGTCCAGCCTATCTGCCCAGGCATGGCATTCCCCACAATGGGCTGGACCCCCCTATATCGATTAGCAATCAAGAAAATGCTCCCAGAGATATGTCCACGGGCCAGTTCAATGAAGGAAATCCCAGATGTGTCAAGCTGACAATTGAAGCTTGACTTCTAATCCTGTGTTTGTTCTATGCACCAAAATGATACAGTCCGCAAGTGTTGATATTTGAGTATTGACAGCTGCGTGGGCTTCCATGCCACAAAATCCCTAATGTGACGACATCCGGGGTAATGCACAAGAAGGAATAAGTACTCTGTGAATTCTAGGAGCTTTGTGCTAGGCTTTATGGTGCTCCATTGAAGATGAATATTAAAGAACCAAAGTCAAAGAAAAAGGAGCGAAGGGAGACCATGTTCTCCCTGAAACTAAACAAAAACAAACAAACAAAAAACCAGAACAAATGAACAAACAAACCCCACAGAAATGAAGGAGGGAATGATAGGAACAGATCATGTTCTAAATAGACGTGTCCTCTTTGAGAGAGTATTCTGTTGCAAGAACACAGGTCAGACCTGTGATTTTGTCAGGTGGTGCTGTTCATGAAGCTGAGATAAATACAGACTAAAATTAAAATGGCATGGTGTCCAAGATCAAGATGCAACTCATCAACTGGGAGAATAAAAATGTCGACTTTCTTCCATGCCTAACAGTAACCCCACGCATCTCAGGAGGACCTTGAGGGCCCATCCTACTCTGGCTTCCATGTTTCCTCCCAAAGACAGCAAGCCTGCAGACTGCTGGCAAAGCATCTCTACATCTCCAACCATTCCCTTTGGCTGCTCTGCCATCCATCTGGACCCTGCCGGCTACTCTTTCATCATCCAGCACTCTTCTTTCAGACCCCAGCCAAGTCTTTCCTAACATAAAATACCTCTCCATTCCCTTTAGTTTATTTTCACTTTATTATTTTTACATATTTTATGCCTTTTAATATTCTTAGCACTTAGTACTGTGGCTGGCACATCACTATCATGCAACTTATCTTGACAATTCAGTGACCATAGAACTTCACAGCTATGTTAGAATCATGATACCAGATTTTACTGGTCTAGTTCCCACCTGTACTGGTCACTTCAAAGGAGTGTTTTGAAACAGCAATTAAAATCTTACAAACTGGTTGTATTTGTGCAGCAAGATATATAGTTTTGATTTAGACTTATAAAAATTAAAAATAATTTTAAACAGAGGAAGGGGACACAAGTTATTTACTTCAAGGTTAAGGGGGAAAATGGTACAGCTCTGATGGCACCAACCAGCCTGACTGGTGATTGGATTAGTCTAGGATGGGCAGAGCCCAGATAAGGTATGTTTATTCAAGTGTGGATGGTTCTGTTTTAACAGAAAGGGGTATTGTAAAATTTCCTCATTTCTGACTCAGGAATCAAGAATTCTTGTGTGCATGTGGTGAAAGTTACCTAACAAATCATATAATGCTAAGAAAGCAGTCACACCCATAAAATATCCTTATCTGACCACAGACTGTATCTGACAGTGTGTGTGTGTGTGTGTGTGTGTGTGTGTGTGTGTGTGTGTGTGTGTGTATGTGTGTGTGTGTTCATCAGGGTGCTTGTGTGTAGGTGGATACACATGTGTGTGGAAGCCTGAGGATGACCTCAGGTGTCATTCCTCAGTCTGTGTGTAGTTTTTCATTTTTAAGAGACAGGGTCTCTCACTGACTAGGGACTTTCCACATAGGCTAGGCTGGTTGATCAGTGAGACAAGGCATCCTCTTCTCCCCCTTCTCTCCAGCACTGGAACTACAAGCACACACTAACTTATGCAGCTTTTTTCATATGTGTTTGAGCTCAACTCTATGTTTATAAGGCAAGCACTTTACTGACTTCCTGAATGTGCTTTCTCTCCAGACCCCAGATGATTTTGTGTGATCATATATATTCAAATGAAAGCTCCTGAAGGTTGTAATACAAAATTAGTAACCAACAACAGGAAATATAGCATAGATTTGAGAACATATGGAAATGATAATAATGTAAGGGAACCATGTACATCAATTCTAGCATTAGTATTTTACCTATTAGGTTCTCTTAAAATAAAGGTAGATTTCTTTCTCAAACACACTATTCTATTACATATCAAACAAACAAAAACTTAACATTAGATATGGTATGTGTGTTTTGTTCATGCTTACTTTCTGTGGGTAAGTATGGCAGCCTGCCAGAAATCCTAGGCTAAACTAGTCAGCTAGATGAATGGTCTGTGGGTCCACGTGAGAGACCCTAACACAACATATAAGATGGTAAGAAATTAAGGAAGACATCCATCCCACCGCCAGCCTCTGACCCCTTCCACACACACATATATGCATGTGAACATACATTTATCATACATATTATACATTAAGAAAATCAGCCACTCATGGGCAACTGTGATCAGACTTCACTGTACTCAGCCATATTCCACAGAGACTAGCTAGCTCTATCTAAACATGGTACAGTTGGAATCCCTGGTCCCAGAATCTGACTCCTTTATGGAAAGCACAGGAAGACTATGACAGTATAAAAGGACTTAGAAACAGAAGAAGACTAGAATAGTTGCATTCCCCATAACCAGCTGTGTAATTCTTGGGGTCAAGAGAGTTCTGTGAACAGCAAGTCAGGTGACTTCATCTGACTTCTCCCTATGCCCCAACACCAGACACATACACATACCTCATTTGCTTGTAAAAACATGGCCTTTCAAAATCGTTTTGCTGGGGGATGTTCTGTGTGTCAAATGTGTGGCTCTGATTGGTTAATAAATAAAACACTGATTGGCCAGTAGCTGGGAAGGAAGTATAGGCTGGAGAAGCAGAAAAGAGAATTCTGGAAGTGGAAGGCTGAGGGAGATAGATACTGCCAGCCACCACCATGACAAGCAAGATGTAAGGTACCAGTAAGTCATAAGCCACATGGCAACTTATAGACTAATAGAAATGGGTTAATTTAAGGTAGAAGAACTAGATAGCAAGAAGCCTGCCACGGCCATACAGTTTGTAAGCAATGTAAGTCTCTGTGTGTTTACTTGGTTGGGTCTGAGTGGCCGTGGAACTGGCGATAAGAGAGATTTGTCCTGACTATGGGCCAGGCAGGAAAACTCTAGCTACAAAGAGAAAACTCTAACAACATCCTTTAGCTCAGATCTTGTATGAGGATGTCATTTGGGTTCTATAGTCATGGTGGAAAAATAACACTTGCAGGGAAACAACTGGATGTGCTGCAAATTGCGACCCTGTTTACACTTCTGCTTTAACCATAGCTGTTTGTTTAACAAAGCACTCTTCGTTTGAATTTCCACAGTTGCGTGCCTATCATAAGCATCAGCTCTTGTTTGGATTGACACACCTACTCAGGGTATAAAATCTTACATTATAGTTATCCTTCACAAGCAAACACAAACAGTACCCAGATTCACAAACTTTCCAATTAACACTTCCTCCTTTACTTCTCAAAGACTTCTCTCCTAATGTTTGCTTTAGGTGGCCAATTCTGTTGATTCTGTCCTTCATAGTGGTTTATTTCCCTCACCTATGGCATACCAACAGAACCATCGTACATAATTATAAAGCTTTTCCTAGATCACAATCCAGTTTGTGCCATTTCCTCCTTCCCTTTTTTTTCCCCACATGGATGGATTTATAACATTTAGGATTCACTTTAATACATGGCATATTCTCTTACTTTTCAAAGTTTTATTATTGAAACCAGTGTGTTCTACAACTCTGTTATCCCTGGACTAGAGTCTCCTTGTGAGTGAATGCCTTACAGACTTTATCCCCTGGACTTTATCTGATCTTGCATACAATACAACAGCTAAACACACTGATCCAATGGTCAGGTCTAACAGGATGACCAGCAAGAGTTTGCAAGAGTTGGCATTCCACCCCTCCTCCAACAGCAACTACTGTTTACTCACATTTTTATTGTAGGGTATCAGTGAATCCTTTAAGAAGCCAGCCTTCCTGTGGTGTCACCAAAATCAGAAAGAGAAAAACCAAATAGAGAATTTCATGGCATGACTTTCCCTTAGTAACTTTCTGAAAAGAAGAACAGAGATGGTGATGACGCTAAGTGATCTAAGCGTGCCAGTAGTGAATTCATGCAAATTAATTTACATGAGTACTTTCTCTTTGTCCTTTGTCAACCACATAAAAAACATCTTGAATTATCTGAACTTTGGGCCTCATTAATTCAACAAATGTTATACCCACTAGATACCAAGGATATATAAAACAAGACAAAAATTCTTCTCTTGAGTTTATAGTCCAGAAAGACAGTTCAATGAATTAATAAATAATCACTAAAGGATGTGATTTTTTTACTTATAATTTAATTTGTAAGTATAGATATAGTGTTAGGTGATATGTATGAATAGTCAGAAAACAGGCCTCTGTCCTCACAAGGGCTATGTATTGAATCTCAAGGAGCCATGCATATTATATGTTATCATACAAGGAGCATTTAAACCAAACTTTGAGAGATAAGAATTTTGTTCTGGAGGCAACAACAGCTTAGCTAAGACCAAAAAAGGAAACAGCACTGGTGTGTACACAGCATAGCATCTGGCACAGGAATGGTACAGGGCTGGACATCAGAAGGGTAACCCCAGAGTCAGAGGATGGAATACACCAACCTGTGGGAACTCAGACATGCGAAGTCCTCCAGATGCAGAATGTGAAGCCACCAATGTTAGGCAATGATGGACTCACCAGGGCCAGGATGCCTGGGTTCAAGTCTTGGCCAAACTCCTTACAAGCTGTGTCTTGAAGACTTGAGGAGTGCTGATTCATTCCTAACCTGGCTAACCTGGGAGTCAGATTTCACATTCTCTTTCCTTGAACAGTTCTGTTAGCATTGACCAAATAAGGAACTGTACGAGATTTAGGAGACAGAAAGGAAAGAGCAGCCATTACCCTCTGAGATCCTCATGGCTGTGAATAACAGAGGACAGACAGGCAGGGGCACCAGAGGGCCCCAACTTCTCCTCACTCTACTCTATTCCACTTTCAGCTCTTCTTAGCTCAAGTTTCCCTCACTGGGAGCAGCCCTGTAGCCAACACCAGACATCTGGGGCAGACCCACCTACAGCAAAGCTTCCGATAGACTTTCCAGACAATACTTCAGATCCATGTGGGGTTCACATGTGCTTGGTGTTTTCCCACTAATAGGTGACTTCCCCACCCCATCTTTCAATTTTCCCTTCAGACGCCCCCTTCCCTGCAAATTCATAATGCTCTATGTGTGTATACGGTAATTGATCCTTCATTGTATACTGCACAGTGGATCTATTTCCCTGACAGATCAATCAGACATTCTGCCTTAACCTTCCAGTATCTTGGTTTGTTATAGAAACTAGTGATGTAGCTGAGTCAGTGAGGTGCTTACATGTGAACTTGAGAACCTGAGTTTGATGCCCAGAGCAAAAACCATGTACGGTGGCTGACATACATGCAATCCCAGCACAGGGGAGGTGGAAACAAGCAGGGCCCTGCGGTTCACAGCTACTGCAAAACTAGAAATGGCAGGTCTTGGTATTATAATTATTCAATATTAAAATGGAAGAAGGGGCATGAAGATTTGCTTTTGGATTCTAGCTTCTAAAATAAATTGTTAAATGCAGTTTGAGTTATCATTTTCTGGGAGAAACTAGAAGTTGTTTAGGAGAAAATAGAGGAATTTCTTGATGGATGTGATGGGCCTGGGCATCCTGGACAGTCTGACTGGAGGTGTTCCCAGGACATTACATACACTGGGCCCTTGAGCCAGAACATCAGCAGTGGGCTTTCTCCTTTATTCCTCCTCTACGTGTCATAAAAATGCTAAGAAACAGGCTACGAATCGAAGCCTGTGATAGTATCATTTTTCCCTTTCTTTTCTTTTTAAAAATTTTAAGTATTTATTTATAGTTTTGATCTGCCTCAGCATTTCTAAAACTTTCTGGTCTTGGGAAAACTTTACTTGTTTAAAAAAAAATTAGAGGCCTACAAAAATTTTATCCATGTATATTTACTAGGTGATTTTAAATGACAGATTAATAATCTGTTAATTAATTTCAAATTAAAAATAAATCTTTCCATAGTGACACAAATAATGTTTCAAGAAAAATAACACATTAAAAACAAAAATATCCAGCCTAATAGGAGATGGCCGCTTTTCTCACATCTGCTATTGACCTACTTTGTGGTGACACCCACAGCATGTAGCTAAGTAAATAATAAAATGCAACTGACATTTTAGAATTATTATCAACACTGCTTTGTGTTCATGGTCCCTCTGTAAACCTCAGATCCCCAAACCACACTTTAGAGACCAGTTCCTTGACAGCATGAAGCCACAGGTGATGTTTGATACTGGGGTGGAGGAAGAGCCTCTGGCCTATATGTAGCTATGCAAGAGACACAGCCGGAAGGTGGCGGAGAGCAGGTGTCCTGCAGCTGTATCATCTCATGGCTCCTGAGAACGAGGAATTACAGAGGACAATACTAATGAGTGTTCTTGAAGCAGCTTTGGAAATTTGTAAGCCATTTGAATCACATCTGCCCCTCTTGATGGATAACGACTGGCAAAGAGCAGCTTTTTCATGAGAGAATATTGCAGAGCTAAGAGGTCCTAAAACTGCCAGGATTCAGCTACAAATAACAGACGCATACATGCATTAATAAAGTTGGACAATTTTTGTGCTACTTATAAAAAGTATTATTAGTTTCCTAAAAACATGCATTGTTTAAGAAAAACAAAAGAAAACAAAACGTGTTTGGCTGAACCCACTGACACCCAAACCAGATCCTGTATGTCAGATTCCTTTGCAGGTAAGTGTCTTTGTGCACTCATTTTCGGTCAATGATTGGAAAATCAAAGTGTGTGAAAGACGTCTTATAAGCAGCAGGCTGGGTCTAAAGGAACCTTAGTTTTCTCTTCCTCCTAGCTCCTGCCTGGAGATAGATAGATAGAGAGGGCGGGGGGGGGGGGGGGGGGGGATTGGAAATGTGGTCTAATTAACATATGAGGCACTTTAAGTTCAATGAAGGTCACATGAACATTATTTTCAAGCAAATAAAGAACAGAAGATAGTGACTATGGTGATGTTTTATTTGTACTGAAATGTGATTTTGTTTGTATGTTAATAAAGTTGCCTTGCAGTCAGAGCAAACCATAGCAGAAGCCGGGTGGTGGTGGCGCATGCCTTTAATCCCAGCACTTGGGAGGCAGAGCTAGGTAGTATCTCTGTGTGTTCAAGGACACAGCCAACATGGCAACACACGCCTTTAATCTCAATACCAATCATAGAAGACCTGAAGGTCTGTACAGCCAGGCAGTGATGAGGAGGTCATGTGGCTGGGTTTACAACCAATAAGAAGTCAGAACAGAATGTCTATAAAAAAGAGAAAAACACAGGAAGTAGGTCTCTTGTGGAGGCAAGGACAGAAGCAGCAGTGAAGGGTAAGGTTTATAGCTCTTAACTATTGCTCTGACCTCTTGGCTTTTAACTCTGTAAATGGCTCTGTGTTTCTTATTTAACAAGATGGTTACATCTACAAGTGACCCTGTGCATGCTATACAAACATGAGTTGATTATAAACATGATTGTATTATATACACCATAAAGGGTTTATATACAGTTCTCCTTACATTCACAATATGTCCTCGGTAAAACAAATAGAGGAGTTTTCAAGCCTTTCTGGAAAGATTCTCTCTACTCTGGATTGGCTGTGCTTCTGAGGGAGACACTGGCTCTGGAACAGGAAAACAACAGCCTTTCTTGATTCCCAGTACACTTGGCATGTAGTAGACACTACAGAGAACACGGATATAGAACAGTTTTAGGGCTTTAGGAATGAGTTAGGTGCAGCCTAAAAAGATTAAACGTATGAAAGTATATTAGATCAAGTAATCCAGAAGGCATCAGGGAGAAAGAACAAAGTTTCCCTGGCTAATGTTACATGAATACCTAAGGATTTTGTTAAGGTGCAGATTTAGGAGTTGATGGACTGGAGATTCTACATCTAATGAAGCCAAGACTTTTGATTCTGCTAGCCCTAGACATTGTTTTGGGGCAACAAGGGTGAAATGAATCCATGGCCTTAATATAAGCCATGGAGGTCAGAGTGTAATTATCAACCTTCTCCCTTCAAGGAATTACATTCCAGGTATGTATTAGACTCTGGAGAAAACAATGGGCAGATTCACTATCCCTTTCAGCACTTGCTAGAAAATCCAGCTGTTAGAGACTGACACACATGGATATCTACTTTGGAAGCATGTATATCTATAAAAGCACCAGACACATGGTGATTCCTCAATGAACACCTGAGTGATCTCTAAAAAGTAGCACCTGGGAATTCCTACAATATGGGGGCCACTGAAGGTTTGTCTGATACAGTGATGTTTAAGCAGATAACTGTAAACTTGAAATGTATAGAAGTTAAGAAGGAACAGGTGGGAGGTAGGAATGTGAAAAGCAGGGAAAAGAGTGCTTAGGTAAAGAAAGAGAGGTCTTTCTAACAGTCTTGAGGTAGGAAAAGAAAACAAAGTGAGGAATTTTTAACACAATGATAACATTCTTATATTATTTAAAATTGTATTAAATAAACAAATGTTTCTGTCAAGTGAATTTTCTTAGAGCAGAAGAGTGGATTTAAAACTATGAAGTTACTTCCCAAGTTCAGAAAAGAAAATATAAAAGGTTTTGTGGTTTCTGAGATAGACATACTTTAATTTGCTGTACTCTCTTCAGAGAGTGACTGCAGAACAAGTGAGTCAGGAAATTCTGAAGCAGTAGGATGATACTCAGATGATACCTCACAGAGCAATGCCCTAAATTTCAAACATTCCAAAGAAAGGTAATACATTTTTAATACTCTTAAGTGGTCCAAGCTGAGTATGATTTCCCATAGCAAGATAAGGCAAGCAAGAGGGTAAGAATTAAGTAGAAAAATGTGATTATCCACAGATGCTGTGATTATCCATAAAACCTTCAGAATAACTGTTAGAACAGTTAGGAAAGCTGGTAGACACTAGTAAATAGATAAGGCCAAAAATGTTTATATATACCTACATAAACAAATAAAACATAATGTCTAATAGACATCATCTAAATGCCATCAAAAACACAAAGTACTGTAGTTGGAAATTTTTGCTGTATCCTACCCTGTCCCGCATCCACTCAGACTCAAATAAATAAACATAGGCTTAATATTATTTATAACTCCTTGGCCACTAGCTCAGGCTTATTACTGATTAGCTCTTACACTTAAATTAACCCATAATTCTTATCTATGTTTAGCCATGTGGCTTGGTACCTTTTCTCAGTTCTGCCTTGTCGTCTTGCTTCCTCTGTGTCTGGCTGGAGACTCCTGATTCTGCTCTTCCTCTCCCAGTCGTCTCCTTTCCTTGCTGGCCCTGCCTATACTTCCTGCCTCGCTACTGGTCAGTTAAACCAGTGTACAAGGGCGTTATCCCACAGCAAAGTACCTAGAAGTCAATCTTTCAAGGACCTTTACAGAATTACAGAGTTTGTTGTACTGACCTCGAAGAAGATGGATTCTGGGAAAGAGTGGGTCAGTATCTTCAGATGTGTACCCATGGTAAGCCCATTAGGCTTCATTATTTAGTACCATAGATATGGTCATCCTGACTGCTCAGGATAATTTCAGTGGACTGTAAAACAAAACAAAATAACATGAACGTGGAAAAGAGAACAGTAAAAAGGAGCTGACAGAGGTAAAAAGGAGCTAAGAGAGGGTGGGTTGGGAGTGATTAGAATGTGCAACATACATCTATAAAATTGTCACAAAATTAATTAACAAAAATAATTACAATAAAATTTTAATAAAAGCTAAATTTAAAGCAAAGATTCTAAGGAGAAATCTTCATGGCCTCAAGAACAAGCAAGAAATATAAATTAGGAAAGGGTAGATTATTGAATCTACTTTTAAACTAAAAAAGCAACTACTATTCTTAAATACTTTGTATGGATTTTTGTACAGTGATACAAATTTAAGGCCATTTTTTGTTATACTGTATATATGTTTCTATTATTGTGTAAGGTATTGTACTTGTGCAGCTCATTTAACAATGTAATGTAAATTCCTAGTTCTTGAAAGCTATTATTACAAACTATTTAGGATAATTAAGAAATGCAGGTTAGTAATTAGTCATAGGAATCAAACTTGTAGTCATGTAAGTATGTTTTCAGGTCAAACAGATATATTTTAGAAAGACAGGTGGTCTTCAAATACTTCAAAGATCTACAGAATATGGCATTTACAATGTCTTATTAACGTAAGGCTTTTCATGACAGTGAGACATGCCTACTCCAAGCAGTACCAATTTACTTCAAAAGAGGATGATGGGCATAGAAGAATCACAGATGGAGTTTGCTTTCAATTTGGCAAAGCTGGTCATTAGGGCAATAGACTAGCTTTGCCTTGATTGCTGACAGTATGCTATCCAAACTGGACAAGCAGGACACAAAAGAAGGTAACTGCTGAACTTTGACACAACAAGGTAGGACAGTCCTTCAAAATTCCTGATTCACAAAAAGGTCTGTCAGCTATTCTAGGCCTGTAGGCCAAAGATGGATGCCCCAACATTGATGAGGAACCATGAGTGACTGTTCAGGCAGCCAGAGGTCTGTCATTTGTATGGGCTTGAAGTGTACGTCCTGTTTACTCAGGTAATATATTCTTCTTGATTCTCTGATGGGTTTGAAGACCAAATAGGTATAGTTTTACAGTTTTCCTTGTTACCAAATTCAGAAAAAGAAACTTACATAAAATATGTAAAGTTTAGAAGGTTGAGAATCATAAAAGCTTAAGTTGTTTACCTAAGAAGATGCTTTAAGGTCTAAAAAGAATTTTTAGGATTATAGTACAAGTTATGATACAAAATGGTTTAGATATAAAATTTTGAACTCACCAAGAAAGGACAGATAATGAAGTATTTTCTCTGCATTTGCCAAATTATCTGATAATTGTTCTTTTTGTTGTTGTTGTTGTTTTTGTTTTGAGACAGGGTTTCTCTGTGTAGTTTTGGGGCCTGTTCGGGGTCTCGCTCTGTAGACCAGGCTGGCATTGAACTCACAGTGAACCACCTGGCTCTGCCTCTTGAGTGCTGGGATTAAAGGCATGTGCCACTACCACCCAGCCCTGATAATTGTTCATACTATATATAGTTTTACTGTGTTAGAGTTAAAACCTTTTTTCATTTGGACAAAAATGGGAAATGTTGTGGGATATACATATACACTGTGTAAAGATGTATTTTTGTAATTGGTGTAATAAAGAGCTGAATGTCCAATAGCTAGGCAGGAGAGGATAGGTGGGATTTCTAGGGAGAGAGAGATGTGAGATGGATGAATCTTGGTGTGTGGATTTTGCCAGCAGACTCATAGGAAGTCAAATGTACAAAATGAAAGAAAGGTAAAAGCCACGATAGAACATAGATTAATAGAAGCAGGTTTATTCAAGTTATAAGAGCTAATTAGAAAGAATAAACTATAAAAAGTATTTGACGAGGGGCTGGAGAGATGCTTCAGCAGTTAAGAGCACTTCTTATTCTTGGAGAAGAACACTGGTCCCCAGTACCCACATGGTGCCTCAAAACCACCCATAACTTCAGTTTCAGGGGATCGTGCAGGCAGAAGTTTCTGTCTCACCAGTAACTCCCAAATACCCAGCAGCCACTTCCCAAATTACCAGACAGAGACTTAATATTACTTACAAATGCTCGGCTTGTAGCTCAAGCTTATTACTAATTAGCTCTTACACTTAAATTAACCCATAATTTTTGTCTATGTTTAGCTGCGTGACTTGGTACCTTTTTTCAGGATCGCATTCTCATCTTGCTTCCTCTGAATCTGACTGAAAACTCGTGACTCCACCCTTCCTCTTCCCAGCATTCTTAGTTTGATCACCCGCCTGCACTTCCTGCCTGCTTACTGGCCAATCAACATTTTACTAAACCAATTTAGGTGGCATATCTTTACAGTATACAAGAGGATTATTCCACAGTAGGATATGACATCCTTTTCTTCTTCCCTGGGCACCAGGCATACAACTAGTGCACATACACACATTACATATACACAAAATAAACAAAAATACATCTTTAAAAAATAAAGTGGCAAAAATATTTTAAAATATCTGAGTACATAAAATTAAGAGTTTCTGTACATGGAAACACTAAATTTTAAAGCTATCCAAAAGACAAGAAAAGGTTTATAGTAAGTTAATTATCACATAATTGTACTTATTATAAAGTTGCATGTAGCCAGGAGAATCATTGCAACTACATATTAGAGCCATATTCTGTCATTAAAATGAAAGTTGAGTTGAGGAGATGGCTTCACTGCTAAAAATGCTTGTACAAGCATGAGGACCTCAGTTCATTCCCCAGACTCTGGGCGAAAGAGTCATGTGTGGTGACAGGAGACCCCTGGGGCTCACTCTGCAGCCAGCCTTGCTGAATCAGTGAGCCCTAGGCCAATGAGAGATTATGTCTCAAACAAACAATCTGTACTGCTCTTGGGGAACAGCATGAGATTGTCCCCCGATCTCCATCTATGTGTGCATGCACGTACACAGGCAGAAGCACACACATGTACATACAGACATATGCACACATGCAATGAAAATAATGAATGAAAGGAAACAGCAGATTGTCTGGAATTATAATATAGGGCACATAATATAGAATACCATGATAAAAATAAAAATCTTTCTATATTTTAAATGCTATTAAAGACGTAAGAAATGCTGGAAAAAAGTCCATTTCATCATGTCAAACATGGTGGCGTACAGGTAGACCTGGTGCTGGAGAAGGAGCTAAGAGTTCTTACATCTTGATCTGAAGGCAGCAGCAAGTGAACTGAGTGTCGCAATGAGTAAAGCTTGAGCAAAGGAGACCTCAAAGACTGCCTGACAGTGACACACTTCCTCCAACAGTGACACACTTCCTCCAACAAGGCCACCCCTACTCCAGCAAAGGCATACCCTCCAATAGCACAACTTCCTATGAGCTTACAGGGGCCAATTACATTCAAAGTACCACATGTTAAAAACGAAACCGGGGGTGGAGAGATGGCTCAGAGGTTAAGAGCACTGCTTCCTCTTCCAAAGGTCCTGAGTTCAATTCCCAGCTCAAAACCATCTACAATGAGATCTGGTGCCCTCTTCTGGCCTGCAGGGATACATGCAGACAGAACACTGTATTCATAATAAATAAAAAAAAATTCTTTAAAAAAGAAACCAATATTGTCACATTATATGACCTAGGGTTAGTGAGTTCTTTAGCTCAGAATACCAATGTGTATGAAAGTAGACATATGACATATAAAAACAATTTACAAATTACAACCATAGCTCCAGGGAGTTTGGTGCCCTCTTCTAGCCTCTCAGGGCACTGTGTACATGTGGTACACAAACACACATGCAGGCAAAATACCCATACACATAAAATAAAATAAATACTTTTGAGACATGAAAAACTCACCATACATGAATATAAACAATAAATAGCATGTGTAGATCATAAGTTCTAAGTAAGAATACTACTAATATTTGATATTGTTTAAGATATGAAGAGCTAAGAATTTGTAAGTGTGGGTAAGTTTATATTTGCATAGGTTTTATGGAGAAGTTTTGGTAACCTACACCAATAATCTTGGGTTTTCAAACCCCTTTAGCCTAACATTTCCTTTTTCTATTAGTATGATAATCTATTACATTGACAGAATAAAACACAATTTGTTGTGTTCATATCATTATCACTGGCACTAGGTAATGAGGACTAAAAATCTAAGAAGGGATTGACTCCCTGTTTCTGTCCCCTACACCTCTGATCTAGGGTCTGCACTATGTCATGAGTAGATGCTCATATTTTAAATGTGGAGACAACCAGATCTATTTTTCTCCCTCTCTCTCTGTTCCCCCTCAATCCCCATATGTATGTGTGTGAGAGAGTTAGATACTGGGCGCCATCCACTAACAAACACTACATTATCTTTTGAGACGGGATCTCTCACTGAATCAGGCACTCACCATTTGGCTGTTCTGACTGACTAGTTAGCCTATGGACCCACCTGTCTCTGCCATCCAACACTGCGGTCACAGTTATATGCAAGCATGCCAATTATTTTCAATGTGAGTACTAAGGATTTGAACGCAGATCTTTATGCTTTCATAGAAAGCACTTTAATGAATGGGCCACCTCCAAGCCCCCAACATCCTGCTTTCTTCCCATATGCAGGTTTCCAGTGCTGGCTCTGCCACCTGAATTCTGTGGGTTAGTCACTGAGGGAGCTGCATGATCTTAGCAATTTACCTAATTCTAGAAACCTAAATGTGGGATTGAAACTATTTGAAGATTTTGAGTGAGCACTAAATAAGATTACATGAGTGCTTAGCAGAGTGTCTGTATTGTGAATTTGCTGAATAAATTATTTTTAAAAATATCCTTTCTGTAATTACTTTTGTAACAAAAGTAAAATGTAGCAATGGCTCCATATATCCTCTTTGCCTCACACTCAGGTGTAGCTGAAGGTTTCCTGTGTCCCACCTGGCCCATGGTCAGGACAAACCTCTCTCACCTGCCAGTCCTGCAGCCACTTGGACCCAAATAAACACACAGAGGCTTATATTAATTAAAACTGTTCAGCCATTAGCTCAGGCTAACTATTGACTAGCTCTTACACTTAAATTAACCCGTACTTCTTATTTATGTTTGGTCACATGGCTTAGTACCTTTTCTCAGTTCTGCCTTCACATCTTGCTTCCTCTATGTCTGGCTGGCGACTCCTGACTCAGCCTTCCTTTTCCCAGAATTCTCCTCTCTGCTTATCCCACCTATACTATACTTCCTGCCTGGCTACTGGCTAATCAGCATTTTATTTATCAACAAAATCAGAGCAACACACATTCACAGCATACAGAAAGACATCTCAGGTGTGAGAGCAAGGTCTGTGTATTGTTGTCTTTCTAATATTTAGAATTGTATCTGACATTAGCCAAAATGTAGGAAAAATAGTTATTATGACTGAGTCAATGCATACTGGGTAAATAAGTATGCATGAGGACAGTATCTGGCAGTTGAAAGACAAATGCACCTCCTGAGTGCTGTCTTAAGTTCTGTGTCTTCCTTTCCTTCACAGTGTTGATCAGGCTACCATCACCTCTCTGCACAGAGCTTCAATTTCTATTATGTGGTCTTGGTCTGAGATTTCTACAGTCTCCTCAGAGGATTCCCTATATGCTGTGGATATCGCTCTGTGTAAATAAAGTTCTGATTGGCCAGTGGCCAGGCAGGAAGTATAGGTGGGACAAGAGAGAAGAGGATTCTGGGAAGTAGAAGGCTGGAGGGAGACACTGCCAGCCGCCGCCATGAGAAGCAACATGTAAAGACACTGGTAAGCCACAAGCCATGTGGCAAAGTATAGATAAGCAGAAATGGGTTAATTTAAGATAGAAAAAGTAGATAACAAGAAGCCTGCCACAGCCTTACAGTTTGTAAACAATATAAGTTTCTGTGTGTTTTCTTGGTTGGGTCTGAGCGACTGGGAATGGCAGGTAAGAGAGATTTGTCCTGACTGGGCCAGGCAGAAAAACTCTAACTACACCTATAGACATATGCCAGCCTCTTCTGCTCCCATCCAGTCAGTGAGCAAGCGTTCACTAAATGTTAGAGCTCTGATAAAGCTAGAAAGACAAAGATGGACAGCACATAGTTTTGTTAGGGTTTGGAGGAAGGAAGGGGAAGGGAAACATGATGCAATTATATAATAATCCCCCAAAATAAAAGAAATAACTCATAAAAATTTAAAAATGTGAGAGGTGCAAGAAAAACAGCATAAGATAAATAATTTTCCTATACAGGTTTAACAAAATAGTATATATAATATTATTGCTACAAATTTTTGAAAGATCAGATATAGCATGTTATCTTCTTATAATGAGAGAGAATTTTAGAAACAATTAACATTCTAGAAAACCAAGTCAATGGGCTAGAGAATCGACTCGTCAGTTAACAGTTCCTTGCAGCTGTCAGGAGTTCGGTTCCCTGCAACCATTTAGGCAGGCTCACAAGCCCCTAACTACAGTTCCAGGGGACATCAATGCCCTCTTATGACCTACACTCACATGTACATACACATAATTAAAAATAAAATTGATTTAAGAAAAGAAAACCAACACAAGTTTTCTTGCGGAATAGCTTCAATATTTATTCTAATAGTTGATTTTGTCACTGTTCTTGCTTAAAGAGATGGGCCCTTGAGATGTTACCTATGCTGGCTTTAAACTCCTTGCCTCAAAATTTCTCCTGCCTCAGCCTCCCAAGTAGCTGGGGTTATAGGTGTACACCACCAGGGCTGGTTTCATCATTGATTTTTAACTAGATATACTTTTGTATTCTCAAACTGAATGGCATAACTTCAAATATTATGTATAATCATAACACATAGTAAATTTTAGGGCTTGACAATTTAAGGAAATAAATATCCAAATTTGCTTATTAAAATGATATTTGAACCATTGGAAAATCAGCGGTATCAAGGTCTTCTTCTTTATTCCAGACTTCATATAATAATGAAGTCTGTATTAGCATGGCTGACAATTTGTTCTGCCTGCCCATTTGGAACTGCAAAACAGGATGCTATCTCCTGTACACTGGCTTTTATGGATATGATCAATACGCCTTTGCTATCAAGGCTCAATTTCCTAGAAAATTTAGTGTCATGCTTAATATTAAAATTAAACATAACTCAAAGTATTCTCTGAGTAATAGAAGCAGCTGAGAGGAACCAATAAACCAATTAAAGAAACATCTAGCCTGAGTTCTTACATTAGCATGTTTGCACCAGAAACTTAATCTTTCTGCAAAGAATGACCTAATTAGTAACTAGAGGTCCTTTCTAGTGATAGAAAATTCTTCTCTGCTTAATGGACTGTGGAGTCTTGTTTATTTTTTATTTCTCCAAGTTGAAACTATTTTAACCAACTTCATTGAGAGCTGATTATCATACAGTAAATTTTAATTCATTTAAATGCATAAAAACCAATATATTTTGACAAATGTATGTGCCCATTATCACCTTGTTACTTACTTGGTGAACATGCTGAGAATATTTTGCATCTATACATTCAATATATGAATGTAACTCATGAATAAAATGTATCGGTCAGCCTCATGTGCTCATTGTGCCCTCACCACAGGCGTCAAAGCTCTTAAAAAGCACCATGGAAGAAGAGGTAGGATGTTCAGTAAGGCCTGGAGACAGAAGATCCCTCTCTAGACAGGTCTAGAATCCACCCAAGAGGAAACCAGGACAGTTGCACTTACTGAGTATCCACTGTGTGCTCTTCTACACACATGAGTTCTTCTAACAAAAATGCTTTATTTAAAGAAGCTGAAATGAAAACAATTAAAGACTAAAACCACAAAGATGACTATGGAAGTCCAAATCCCTAACCCTACAACAGTGGTTTTTGAGATCTTGGACAAGGAATCCCACATCTCTATGCTTGGTTTGATGTACCTAACAAGAATCTCCCTCTCACAAAGCTAGTACATGTGAATGAGTTTGTACAAGGGAAGTACTGAGAAAAGCCCCTAGTATGTGTGAGAACTCAGTGTTATCTACAGCTACTCTCTAATCACAACCACCCCAAGTGAACTCTTCCCAATCTCACCTCACAGACTGTACACCAAAGGACAGGCTTGAAGACCTGTCTAACATCACACAGCTAGCATGTTCCAGACTCTTATCTGAAAGCAGGTCCCTCAGACTCCAAAGCTCTCTCTATGTTATAGTTGAACCGGAAAGTAGCAGTGAGCTGGGGAAAGGGCAGAGGACAGCATGAACCCACCCATATTTTCTTTTTCCTTAAAATTTCCTTGGTCCCCGTCCTCTCCCAGCATCTGTAAATGATGTTGGAGGCCACCACCAGGTCACCTCTTAGGAGCAGCAGCTCTGTCTTTCTCCCTAGAAGACATTAATAATGACAACTTGGCTGTTTACAGCTCTCAGCTGCAGCCTTTTCTGGGAATTACTTTGGACCAAAGGTAGATCATCACCCAAGGTCATGTCCCATTTTCAAGGGCTGCTTGTATCTACTCACCAGTTACTGTGGAGCTGCAGGGTCTACAGGTTCCTTACTTCAAATGAATACCTGTGAAGGGCCATCCACTTGCAAGGACACCATCATGGGATCTGCCATGATCTCTTCTGCAGCCAATTTCTCTTCCCAATGTTCTTTTCTCAAGTCTGGATAGGTGCTACTCTGGGAATGCTCCCAAATGAACTGGCTACATGTAATCTCCATGGAGGGATCTGCCTCCAGGAAACTTACCCCAGGATGTGGTGCTGGCAAATGTCCTGGGAGCCCCTCTACAGTTGGGCCTTTGGAAGGGCCTTAGCTAGGGGCAGTACTGACAATGGCAGGCAGGCTGGAGCAGGGCAACTATTCACCAGAGCTAATAATGGGCTCTGGGTTACTGGACCATGAAGAGGCATTTGTGAAGTGTGAGGAAGTAGTTACAAAGACCCTGGAATTAAATGATTGCTGCTAGGTATTACTGGTGCATTAAAAAGGACTATGAAGATAGCGGAGATTAATCACCAGACTTAAAAGTGCAAGTCAGAGTCTGCCCTTGGCAGTACACAAAGATCTTCATCAGCAGGTAGGAGATAGAAAAAGCTGAAGACCAGGCTCTGGAGTAAAAAAACAAATGCCATCCTGAACCTGTGTGCTCAAGTTGGACACATCTGCTTGATTCCAGGACCATGAGTGGGAAGGAGATGTGGGTCAGGACAGCCACACAGAAGACTCAGATGCCCATGAACCTGTGGGCCTAAAGAAGGAACCCATGGCACTTGGTTAAAGAACAGTAGGAAGAAAGCCTCTTAACTTTCCTTGAAGATGAAACCTTGCAAGAGGTTTACACAGCCTTGCATGAGTGGTAATCCCTGCAAAGGTCCAGAGTCTGCAGCATCAGTGACAATTTTACATACAAGTAATGATCGTCTTTCTAGAATAATGAACAGCTGGCTGTTCCTCATATCTTCTGCCACTAGGAAAGAGAAACAATGCTTTATAGACCTTTTCAGAGTTTGGAAACAGCTTACCAACAGCCCAGCCACAATGCCACTTATATCTATAATTTTATATCATATTATATAATCTATTATAACATGAAATGCAAATTACACACACTATGGTGTCTCATGTTGAACCATGAATTAAATAAAGAAATATTGTGATATCGTATCTGCCCCATAAATTTTTCACAACATTTTTGAAAGTGTTCTAACTAATGTAAAAAATACAATTTATGTAAAAAAATTACTATATCTTTCAATACATGGTTCAAGTAAGTTTAATGACATCAATGTTCTAGTCTCATTTCTGTTGCTGGGATAAAATACACTAAGAAGAAGCAACTTAAGGGAGAAAGGGTTTATTTAATCTCACAATTCTGGGTTATATAGTCCTTTATTGCAGGGAAGTCAAGGCAGCAGCAACCCTAGACAGCTCATCACATCTCATCCACAGTCCAGAGCAGAGAGAAATGAATGCATGCATGCATGCTTGCTTGCTTGTTCTCAGTTTATTTTCTCCACTTCTGTACAGTTCAAAGCACCCTGCCTAGCGAATGGTGCCCCTTGCAGTGAGCCTCGCCTTCTCACATTGATTAACTTGATTAAGCCAGTTTCCCACAGAGCTCAGTGTAGACTGGCCCTCACTGAGACACTTCCCAGATTCTCTGGGTTGAACTGAGTTGACAAAGCTAACAATCACAATCTCTAAGGAGCCAGATTCTTGAATCCATATCTCAGGTTGTCAGTGTCACAATTACAGTGTAGATTGATGGACTGATATTACCCTGCTACAATGGATTATGTTATCAATTATATTTTCCCAAAGGAATGTAAAGATCCAAAAATGAAAAATGGCAATTATTTACCAGGTGCCTACATTACTAGAAAAATCAATGAATATTGAAACTATGAAGAAAATCCTCTGCTTACAAAAGGTACTGAATTAAACTCTAAACTGAGACAATTATAAACAAGTTTTTACCTCCATCAATGTTAATTAAAACATGTGAAAGTCACATGCAATGTGAGATAATTTATCATTGTGTTGTTGGAGCTGGGAGCACAAGCATAAGGAACTGAGTTCAGATCCCCAGCACCCATATAAAAGGTCAAACATGGCAGCATGTGCCTTGCTCCCAGCATTGGGAGGTAGAAGTAGGAGGATCCCAGGGACTCACTGCTCAGCCACCCTAGCAAGATTGAGGAGCACCACTTTCAGTGATGAACATGGTCTCAAAAAATAATGCAGTGAGCAATGGAGGAATACATCTGTTGTTGCCCTCTGGCCTCTGCATGTGTACATACACACATTTTTTTAAATTTAAAACTTAAATGCCCTTTCATTACAGGGTACTAAATGCCAATAGCATTTCAGTCATCACAACAGAAAAAAGAAAAACTCTTTGAGGCCAGCCTCTGATAGACAGCTCTACCACATCTACATTTCTTATTCCCTTCACTGTTCATCATATGCTAGCTCCCAGGAATACTGCTGTTTGTCACAACCACACATCTACATCTGGGGAGAACATACCTTCTTAATCTTTAGAGTTACACCTTCAATATGAAGGACATAGAGCCTGAATATTCCACCATACTTCCAATGTTGCTGCGCCAAGTGACTTTGCTAACATTTAACTATAATTATTTCTGTTGACTTTATCTGCAGAGCTACCATATGCTCGCCCCTGTGGGCTAACATTCTGAGACTCATCTTAGTCTCCCTCTCATATGAACTCAGTCACTAAGGCCTTTGATGTTACCCTGTAGCCTCAACAGGTCAGGACAATGGCATATGGTATAGAAAGTTTATTTCAGCTCTTTAACAAAGAAGCTAAAAGAGGAGAGAGATCTTTAACAAAAGAAATCCCTAAGGGACACGTCTGGGGCACACAGAGATGCTTGGAAAGTCAAAAGAAGGTACTATTGGTGGGTCCCCACTGGACTAGCAGATACATCCTTTCCTCAGTGCCAAAAGTTTGAGTCATGGGTGTTCTCTCCAAAGTGCTGAAAAACACCAGTGGTGACAGATAAGACAAGATATTCCCCAGAGGTCCAGTCATGGCAGGCTAGGACAAGAGCATTTGTCCTCTGAACAGCATTCTTTAACCTCACAGAGGCACATTACAAGCTGCACCATATACCTGGTGACATCACCAGCTTGCTAACTTGCTTTGTCTTGTATGACAAGAATTCCAAGGAAGAGCTGCCTCCACCCATATGCAGGGGGCAGGTTTTCTCCATGAATAATGGGAGTGTGTGTGTCGTCCGTCAGGCCTTAATCTTCCCTGGACATACTCATTTTGACCCACTAGCCCATTTCCGTTGTTTCTTGTTCTTGAGCCTTGGGAGTTCAGAGACACAGAAGTTGCTGCGAATGCTCAATTTTTCTCAGGGATTGCTCATATGTACTCTCTGTAGCCATTGTCCAAAGTTAGCCTTGTCATAGAAAATGATTATCCAGAAACTGAGTTGAAACAGATCAACTTAAGTGTGTTTTATCCTGTTGAGATAAGCACATACTCTTTCTGTGCTAAATAAATAAATAAATAAATAAATAAATAAATAAATAAATAAATAAAAAATCTATGTGCAGAGCTGGGCATTTGGCTTGGTGGGTAAAAGCATTTGCTTTGCAAGTATGAGGACCTGAGTTCAAATTCCCAGCACCACGTTAAAAGCCAGCATTGGCTGTGCATGCCTACAATCACACTATTGGGGGGCAGACATAAATGGATCCCAAGAGTTTGCTGATTAGCTAGCCCAACCCAAATGGCAAGCTTCCAGTTTCATGAGAGACTCTGTCTCAAGGCAATAATGCAGGTAATGATAAAAGAAGACACAGAAAAGGCTTGCTCTAGACACACACACACACACAAGTTTATATATATATCCCAGTCATCAACTATACACCATCATGTATTGTAATTACTCCCACTACACTATAAGCTTCCTAGTGTAATAGGTTACACTGAATTGATCTCTGTATCCTCAGTGTGTAGGATAACCTGGTCACAACATAGACCTGTCAATAAATATTTGAATAATGAACAAATATCCACAGGAACCAATGGCATTGGCAGATAACTTAGGTGAATGTAGTAAGAATAATTCAATTTCAATAGTGCCCCTGGTCCATCAGGAAATATGTTCTGAGATGCTCATTATATGGGTATTTCAAATCATAGCATCAAATGTTGGATATATGATATTTTTTCTGTGGTAAAGTTTGAAATATAAATGAGACACAGTAAGAGATTGATAATAAAATGAAACAATTATAACAACATATCATTATTAAAGGTATTTTAAAATTATGAAATACTTGATTAAGGAATTTCCCATTTAACATTTTTAACTACAGTTGACCATATGTAACCAAGACCAGAAGATAAACCTACATAGAACCTGGACAATGATCATATATAGTAGTATGAAATTGTTGACTCTTGTTTTTTGAAACTATTTCAGGATAAAATAGCTAAATAAAGCTAATACAGTCCTGGATTTTTAATGAACAATAGTGTTAGAAGGTTGGTCTGATAATCTAATGTGTGGTGATACATTGTGTGCCCTAATAAAATTTGCCTAAAGATCAGAGAACAGAACAAGCCACTAGATTAAACATAGATGCCAGGCAGTGGTGGTACACACCTTTAATCCTAGCACTCAGGAGAGAGAGAGATCTGTCTAGATCTCTGTGAATTCAAAGCCACCCTGGATTACATGAGATTGGCTCAGTCTAGGAGAGAAACAGAGCCAGGCAGTGGTGGCACACACCTTTAATCCCAGTCCTTGGGAGTCACACGCCTTTAATCCCAGTATTTGGGAAACAAACACACCATTAATCCCAGCACTAGGAAGGAAGTGATATGACTGGGAGGAGAAAGGTATATAAGGTGTGAGGAGACAGGAACTAAAGGCTTTTCAGCTGGAGAGCTTTCGACTGAGGACTCAGAGGCGTTCAGTCAGAGGATTTGTGGAGTTGGTGAGGTGAGACGTGGCAGTGGCTTGTTCCTCTGTCTCTCTGATATTTCAGCGTTTATACCAATATCTGGATCTGTTTTTATTTTTAATTAAAAAACCAATTTAAAATTTGAGCAACACTAAAGTGGTAAGTTTCTCCTCATTTGAACAAAAGAATGGATTTAAAATAAAAAGAAAAAAATTAAAACTTCCTCTAATCATAATCTGCACCAGAGGGAAGCAGGTTGTTTGACAGTCTTTCTATGACTTGTTTGAACTTAACCATCAACCACAGACAGTGCCCTAGCAAATGGGAAAGGGTTAGTGGAGGCCCTAAGATATGAGGAGCGGGGAGGTGTGTAAACAACAGTCTCCATGAACTGTAACAAGTGCAACAGTGCAGCTATATACAGAGCATCGGCTGCATTGGGAGGGCTCTGATGCATATGCCTTTTAGGGAGGCATGGACTGGGATTCTCAAAATGACACCTGAGTCGGATTGAGCAACTCCAACAGTTTAATGAACTTATGCTACAGTAACAAACACATCAAAGCTCTGTTAATTTAGAACATGCACCAATGTTTATTCCTCTTTCATATCCATTTCTAACTCTGGTTGGCAAAGAACTGCTTCTCAGTGTAGCCACTGAAAGCTCAAATCGGGTGGCAGACTCCATCTCTACAGGAACTTTCAGGATAACTGACACAGGGGAGGACCTTGTCAATTCTCATTCCTCTTAAAACTTAAGCCATCAAATGTCTGCCTGATGCATTGCCCATCTGCTTACAACATCTTAGAAAATGTGAGTCACATAGCCATCTAATTTAAAGTAGGATGTCAGGAAAAACAGTCCTACCAAGTAGGAGAAAATGACCACTTGTGAGTAGCCCTGAGCATCTCTAGTTACTAAAGATGCAGGAAACCATCCTACAAATGGAAGGGAGAGTATTCTACAAGGAAGGATGAGTGGACAGTGTCACTGGAGGGTCCCATATGATGGGTACATGCAGTGACATACACACTAGACTAGGGCATATGATGAGGAGCCTTAGACTTTAGAAAGCACATGGAAGTGTAGAGTGGAGCCACACTGGTAAGGACCTTCTTAGTAAGCTGGAGTTTAGATTCCATCATTAAGTGAAAGTCCAGCTTCAGACCTTTCAACAGAGTCTGTGCACGTTCTAGGGGCAGGACTGTGAGGTGAGCTGAACAGGTGTGGGAATATAGATTGCACTGACTGGAGGCATGGAGAAGTTACAGCCCGTGGAAATAACAGGAGGTCTACTGCTCTTTCCCTCTGCCTAGAAAAACCACAATTCTCCCTGTGGCTTGAGGGTGACAGGGGATTTGTCTACAAATTAAAAGCAAATTACTTATGTTAAAGGTACTCTAGGGACCACTAGACATCCCATTATTATTTTAAAGTGAACCAAGTAGAACCAAAGATTATTAGAACTGCCTTGGAGAATTTCTTGGGCCATCTCCTATTGTCCTTTCTATGTCGGCTTTTTAGCAACTTTTGTGAGGCTCATATAGCATACTCAAGGCTTTCTCTATTCTCTATTCAGTGACCAGAAAGAGTAGAGGTATAAAAATAGAAAACAGAGGAATATTTATCTTGTATTTCCAACAAATATTGATGAGGAATTGCAAATGCAAATTCACTGTGGCAACTAATAACACATGGAGGCTTTATTTGTTATCTTCTATTATATAAGCCAAGATTATATTTAAAGATACATACATGGATACCCAAATCCATTTCCTCATACATTTATTCATCCACCCAGTCTTGGAAAACCTTCTCAGTAGCTCTCAAAGCACAAATCAAATGTGCCAACAAAACCTCTGGCATTTCATGAGAGCTCGGAGTCAGGATCAATACAAAGCAGAGGAACAGCATTCAACCTTCCCAGATTTTGGTCCCACTCCAATTTTAACTTTATTCTCAGGTTGTATCCAGAACTTCAAGTGAGGTTGTCAGGAGGGAGAAAGCAAAGCTTGATGGAGAGGGAAAGGGTGCATCCCTTTTTCTCTACTGGCACACATATCATTGGCCTTACACACAGCCCTTACATCACTGTGGACAAGCAGAAGGCTGAATGCCTAGGAAAAACCTTCACATAGCTGTGCTGCACCCCTCAAATAGTTTCCACATGACCAGAAGTCATGACAGGCACTGAAGTTAGGACTCTTCCTTTCGAAAGCCTGGAGGTAACTATGTGAGACATTACAGGGGCCTGAAGGGCTCACAGGTGCGGAAATCAGTCAGGGTTACTGCTGTTAGTGTGGCAGCTGGGGTGCTTAAAGAAACTTGTACTGTAATTTACTCAAATGCATTTCTTAAACATTGAATGCACCAGAGTATAATGTACACATTTTAAAGGCATTTTAGAGAAATAAACAGAATGTCAAAAAGCCTTTTACTCTGGAAGCTTTGCCTAGAATCATGGCTTTCCCTCTGGTGGTATTAGCCTATGTTTTTTTTCATTATAAACAGCCATTTCTGGGGACACGGAGACACACCAGGTTTCCCTTGCTCTAATCATATTCCTTTTGCACAGACGTCAATGCTAAAATGCCCATGGGTGCTGTTTTCCCCTGACTCTGCCTCCAGCACAAGTGACAAAACACAAGAACTTTCCTCACATTGTTCCAAATTCCAAGGAGTATTAAAAAAAAAAAAAAAAAAAAAAAGATTTCAATAAAATTGGTGGTGTGGCCACAGTCTTTCCTGCTGCATTCCAGTATGTTACCTACTTGTTATGTCCTCTGCCCACTGAATGTCACTGCCAAAAAGCGATGTGGAGAAATGTAGGGTGTGTCCACATACAGTTTGCCCCAAATGACTTGAGGTGTGGTCACCTGACACAAGAGGTACCTCGTCCAAGGCTTGTTGGTCCTCAGACTCAGATTATCTACCTGATAGTAACCAACCCTCTGGAAAGGCCTTCTAGAAATTACTTTCCACATCTGTAAAAATCACTACTTCCTTTTGAAGAGCAGATAGTTTCAGTCCCTCAAACCAACAACAGCATAAAAACAAGAAGGAAAAAAAATCAGGAAAGTGCCAGCAAAATCAACTTCTTGGGTTTCATAGTACACATAAAACTTGTTATTGCATTGTATTGGGAACGTTGCTTCCAGTGGCCCATCTGTCTTTCTTGTTTTAGTGTGTACGTAAACAGCTTAATACCCCGGGGTCATGGTTGACCCTCCCCTTCTCACCACAGACTCATAACCTTTAAGTTCCACGTGACAGCTTTTCATGTTAGGAAAAGATGCTTACTCCTTCACAAACAATTCCATTTCCTCTGATAGGTCAAAGTTGGAAGACTGGCACTCCCTACCCAGCCTTCTCCCCCTCGCTCCCCACCACCCCGATGAAAATAACGTTTAGAGTGCAGGAGTTTATCTGGTACTCAGACAAAAGTTGCACCGGAAGTCCTTTGATCAGCCTCTGTTTGGAGGGCAGAGACAAATAAGCGCTTCAGCAGTGGTTGATTGCAGCAAAGCTCCTGGCTCTCAGCAAAGCTTTCCCAAGCATCGTTTTCTGGACTGATGTGAAGTCCAGGTTGACAAATAAGAAGTGCAGTCGTATTTCAGGAGCCAAAAATCCTTTCATAGACCATAATAAAAATATGACTTGGAGATGGATATTTCCATTCAAATTAAAATACTGCCATAGGTTTGTGTCAACAGTGGACCACATACACACAGTGGGCCTCCAAGATTGTCATGCCATGTAGAGGATGGCATCTGGGTCTGCAAAGGTTCCCACAGGATGTCCACGTAATGACCAAATGGCATGTGAACAAGTGTATCCTGTCCTTAACCTACAGATGACAAGTTTCCCTTGATAAAGCGTCCTATGGGACTCTTCCAGAATGGCCTCTGAGCCATGCTGGACTTTCTGTTGCAGTTCCGTCAGAATTTGTTCACTCATTTGAAAATTATGTAGCTTGTGTATTTATTTAGGGACACTTAATCACTTTTAACAAATGAAGTTGTATGCTTCTGAGAAAAGAAAATTAATTTTTAAAAGAACATATATTTGATAACTTACTGTCACTTGTACTTTTCTTTTTCTTAAACTCATTCATAGCTTTGCTTTGCTTTGCTTTGCTTTGTTTTGTTTTGTGACAGGCTATCACCATGTATTCTGACTGATTGGCCTGGTCTGGAATTCACTAAGTAGACCAGGTTGGCCTCAAGCTCACACAGATCTACTTGCCTCTGCCTCTCAAGTGCAGGATTATAGGCCTGTTCTTAAACTCAATTTATTTGATACCTGGAAGAGTAATCTCTCTACCTTACTTTTTCTGATGGAAAAGCAATTATTTTTAAACAGTGTTTCAATGATCCCCACCAGCTTTGTGAAAGCCAGGCTTCTGCTGCTGGACACCCCTGGAAAAGGCATAAGAACCAAGTAGAGTATGACAACATCACATTCAGATACTAGCAACTGGAAAACAGCACCAGGGTGTCTGCCTTCAACTCAATCAGCCACATGATCTTGCTGTTTATGATTGAACTGATCAGTTCCACAGACAAAATAGCCACTGTGCACACAGCAGTTAAAAGTCAAATCCCTTCACCATATCATGCATATTTTTTTTATTAGTGAAGGATCCCCAAACTAAATATAAAATATTTCTTTTACCAATTAATCAAGATTGTTCAGCTTTAAAAGAACACTGAACTTGTGATAATTGAACTATTTTGGTTTTTTTTTAACTTTATTTCAACAAAATTGATCAAAAAAATCTTTGCATGTATATAATGCATTTTAATGATATTAAAATATCTCCTCACTCCATACTTTCAACTCCCCTCCCCTAAGGGCTCCCTACCAACATGTCTCCCTCCTAACTTCATGTCCTTTCTATTTTTCTTTCTTACTTTTTTTTTTTTTTAATTCCACTAAAGCTATATTTTGAGCTGTGAAACCTATCAGGAAATTGGTGCTTGATGTATGGGAACAGACAGGCTTAAGTCACAATGTATATTAATTATAGCCTGATTTAGACAACATAGAAACAATTTAGAGGGGCCAGAGAGATATCTCAGTGGTTAAGAGCACTAGATACTCTTCCAGAGGACCCAGGTACAATTTCCAGCACTCACATGGTGGCTCACACCCATCTGTAACTCCAGTTCCAGGGGATCCAATACCCTCTTCTGGCATCTTCAGGTACTGTATACATGTGCTGCACTTAGACACATGCAGACAAAACACACACACACACACATACACACACACACACGGAGAGAGAATAAAATGAAAAATAATTGAAATAATAATTTATAGAATTATCTCAAAACTGAGTAATTTTATAGAATAGCTATGTATAGATAACAACATATGTAAAATATAATAATTTAAATATTTATTTTAGCAGAGAAGCTGTGAATAGGCTGCTGTACTCTTATGGTATAAATATGCTTGTTGCATTTTATGAAATATAAATTATAAGTTTTAGCAGTTTAAGAGTCCCAGTCAGCTTTGTGGCTATCCCACCTCCCTTACAGGAAATGAAAATGGAACAAGTGAGGAAGGCAGAGGCCGGAAATAATCTGATCCAGGCCACAAATCTGATCCAGGCCACCAATGGTTCTCAGTACACCTGATGCTCCTGGCCAGTGTCTCACAATCTTGCTTGTATTATAACAAATGGAAGACTCATTTGACAGATAATTTTGTTATGATTTAATAACACAGCTTTATCCTTATTTAGGAAGCAGCTAGAGTCAAGACAAATGGGGATTCAAAACCCAGGCAGGCTTATTTTTATTATTGTCAGGTATTCATAATCACAAATTTAAAACTGAAAATTAGGCAGGGTTGAATAAGAATAAGAAAAGGAAATCAAATTTCCTTGAATGGGTCAAAACAAACAAACAAAAAGACAACAACAGAAAACTCAACTCTTCCAAGATGACCACCATGCACAAAGGACAGTGAGGTTGTTGGGCTGAAGCCTACACATTGGGGTCCTAGGTCAGGAAGTTGGTGTGGGGTACTAACATCCAGACACATTCCTCTTACCACCATTGCTGGCTGGGGCCTGTATCTGCCTGGAGAAGGGGCCTCCATCCTCTAATCCTCACAAAGGCTCCCCTCAGAAAGGACGGCCTGGAGGACGCTGAGAAATAAAACCAGCAGATGGGAAGGTGAGGGGATAAGAGTCTCCTCCAGAGGGCAGCTCAGAAACAGGCAGAGAATCCTTCACCAGCCACGCACGGGTCTCGATGCTTGAGTCTCATCTTCAGGAAATGATTTT
The DNA here is from genome assembly GCF_903995425.1 of Onychomys torridus. Lineage (NCBI taxonomy): Eukaryota > Metazoa > Chordata > Mammalia > Rodentia > Cricetidae > Onychomys > Onychomys torridus. Next base: position 117,256,814 of record NC_050448.1, read on the forward strand.
AGGATTCCTTGTTCTGCTAGTTCTAAAAGTATGTCTGCAGTATTTTCAACACCCCTTCTTCTAACCCCTTCATCTTCAGCTTGAGGCAGACTCAAAGACTCACTGACTGACACAGTGGGAAAGTGTCACTGTATGACAGCCAGGGCTAAATCACAGAGATAGCTTCCCCTTGACATTGTCTTAAATCTCTCCCTATGGAGGGGAGCCCACTGCCATGCTGTGGGATAGCCAGAGTGGCCTGTGGATGGCCACAGGAGAAGAGTTAAAGCTTCTGCCAGAATGGGAGGCAGGAGAGTCAAGCAGTTTGCCTGAAAAGACTTCAGATGACCCCTCAACCTCCCAATACCTCCCCATCCCACCCCACTCCTGCCACTGCCAGGGCCACCTTCTGTGTGGACTACAGATTTACAGAAGAATTTTCCTCCCTCTCATTCCCACCTCAGAAAATACAGGAATATATTGTTGGAAACCATTAAATGTGGAGAATTTTGTTAAGGAAAAAATGGACAATTAATATAGATACATATAAAACTTTGATTTAGGGACACTACTGCAATGTTGTCTATAATACCAGAATAAAAACTTTAAACATTCAATACCAAAAACTGATTAAAGTATTGCCATGTAGCTATTTGTAAGATGAAGAGTAAGAAGTAAAATGATGTACTAAATAAGATTCAGTAAAGAGGAACTGGTGGAATTAAATGAAAGAGTAATTAGGAGTAACAATTTTAACCTACAAAAAAAAATATGTCTAAGAGCTACCTGTCCATAAAACAGAATAAAACATAAGAGTTGTTTTGTGTGGATGGTATGATACTTTAAATTTTCACTACTGGCCTGTAGTTCCCCAATTTTGTACAATAATATCCTTGGAACAAGACTTAAAAAAAACATCAATATGAAAACCCAAGAGTAGAAAGTCCAACAATTAGGATACTGGAGGTATTCTCCAATGCTCAGCTTCCTTTCTCTTGTTTACCACACCCTCGTGAGCAGGTGGCTTACTGTTCCCCCAAATAACCTCAGTCCATCTTTGACTAAAAGTTGTTCCTTACATGAGCTAGACCTCCTTTTTCTATACTTCCATTCAATGTTTCTGAGAGGGGAAAAATGCTTTATATGAAATAATATCTGAAGGTTCCAAGGAAAGTTTCATCTCTGTATTCGATATATAAAACTCATATTGTGAAGCATACGATCCTAACTTTCAGTGGCTATGTTATATTATCCATAAATGCAGTGCATTGTCAAATACAAATCACCTTTTTTCTCATTTTTACCCCAATGCAACTTAATAATTATTGCTGTGGATATCGCTCTGTGTAAATAAAGTTCTGATTGGCCAGTGGCCAGGCAGGAAGTATAGGCGGGACAAGAGAGAAGAGAATTCTGGGACGTAGAAGGCTGGAGAGACACCGCCAGCCGCCGCCATGAGAAGCAACATGTAAAGATACCGGTAAGCCACAAGCCACATGGCAAATTATAGATTAACAGAAATGGGTTAATTTAAGATAGAAAAGGTAGATAACAAGTAGCCTGCCACGGCCATACAGTTTGTAAGCAATATAAGTTTCTGTGTGCTTTCTTGGTTGGGTCTGAGCAACTGTGGGACTGGCAGGTAAGAGAGATTTGTCCTGACTCTGGGTCAGGCAGAAAAACTCCAACTACAAATGGCGCCCAACGTGTTGGCAAGAGTTTCCACCTAAAACTTGAGAAAAAAGATTCTAAAACGGAGCTAAAAACAGCTTCCTAATTGTCTCTCTCAAGTTAGCGGCAGCCTGCCTGTTTGAGCTACTATGGCGGGTTTCTGGCGTGTGCGTCTGACCTGCAGTGCAGCGGGAATGAGGAGTCTACAAGCTTACTCTGCTGCATGGTGGATTTAGCCTTTGCTAGTTTAAAAAAAAAAAAGTTTCTGGGCTATGCACTGCTTTGATAGAACTGCTTCTGATAGTTGATGGTACACATGGCTCCAGACCCAGAGCTGGCGGTAAACTGTACCACCGCCATGTTGGGAAGCTGCGGTGGGCGGAGCCAGTAGCCACAGGGGCGTTTCAGTCTTACAAAGATGCATATTACACAGAGAATCTGGTTTGTCTTGTCTTTGGGATTTTTAACTGCAAAAAAAGATTTGACCGTAAAAGCTGTTGAGTTAAACAAATATGTAAATTTTAAAGGTACCTTGACTTCAAAATTTGGATATAAGGATATGTTGCTTTGGAAAAGAGTCTCTGCTTTTGTTTCCACAGAAAGCCAGAGGCTGTGGATTTGTTCCAGATTAAGATACATCAGGTTTGATCAGCCAAGACCACCTAAAAGGTCTCCGATGACACAGTGGCCCAGATGATCCAACATCCAAAATGGTTTCAAGGCAACTAGCTCAGAGGTTCACCCTCACAGACTACTCCATACTCCTAAAATTTTCTTTGTGTTCCCATAAGATACAGCGCCCCCCTCCAGCAGGAAGTAGTAAGAGAAACTACGCCCACATTCCCAAAATTATCAAGCTGGCTTTGGAGATGGAATTGGCTCACTCCTTCTCTAAACCCAGACATATTGCTAAAAGAAAAGGTTAAGAGATTCTTGTGTCCCAAATCAGAAGAGCCCTCTGATGTGGGACAGAGAAAAACCAATATTTTTATTTAAAGCAGTTTAATTATAAATGAGATCTCTTTCTAAAGAAGAAAAGGGGATATGATACAGATATAATAGGATGAAAGGGTAGATTAAAGAACTTACTTCTAAAGAGCAACAACTTGTTTAAAATGTTTTACATTGGTATAGATTTTAGTCTATTGACACAAACTTAAAGTTAATTTTGTTATACTGTGTGTATATTTCTAATCGTGTTTAAGGTATTATGTTTGTATAGCTCATTTTAAATTGAAATGGATAATTAAAAATAGATTAATAATTAGTCATCTATGATAATATACTCGTAGCCATGTTAGTTAAGTCTTCTAGATATACATAGACATATTTCAGATAGATAGGTAATCTTCAAATACTTCAAAGACCTACAGAATATGGCATTTAAAATACTTTTAAAATTTAGACTTTCTGGACAATGAGACATGTCTGCTCCTGGCAGCACCGATTTACTTCAGAGAGGAGGATGGGCGTTGAAGACACTTCATATGGAGTTTATCTTCACCTTGGCAAAAATAGCCATTTGGGCAAGAAACTGTTCTTGCCTGGACTGCTCGATCAACTGGACATGCAGGACCCATAGAAAAGTGACCACTGTACTTTGCTTGACAAAATGGTCCTTCAGGTTCCTGCTTCACAGAGGAAACTGCCAGACATTCTACAGGACACTGAGAGAAGTGACCGAGAGACTCTAGCCCTGTGGGCTGAAGACAAATGCCCCAACTTTACAAAGGAACATTAGGTGACTGTCCAGGCTGCCAGCTGTCTCTGTCTACTCTTGCAAGACTCCCGAAAAATGCTTGCATCCTTCTCCCAGTTCTCAGGTAACATTATATCCTTCTGAGGTCTTTGATGTGGTTGAAGATTAGATAGTTATAATTTCCTCAGTTATGATAAAAGATAAGTTAGATATAAAACCTTAGACTCACAAATATAAGATAGATAGGATATCTTCTTTAATATTGTAACTGTAATTCTTGCTTGATAATTGTTTTGTTATATGTAATTGTACTATGTAAAAGTTAAAACCTTCCTTAAAAAAAAAAGAAAAGGGGAAGTGCTGTGGATATCGCTCTGTGTAAATAAAGTTCTGATTGGCCAGTGGCCAGGCAGGAAGTATAGGCGGGACAAGAGAGAAGAGAATTCTGGGACGTAGAAGGCTGGAGAGACACCGCCAGCCGCCGCCATGAGAAGCAACATGTAAAGACACCGGTAAGCCACAAGCCACGTGGCAAAGTATAGATTAACAGAAATGGGTTAATTTAAGATAGAAAAGGTAGATAACAAGCAGCCTGCCATGGCCATACAGTTTGTAAGCAATATAAGTTTCTGTGTGCTTTCTTGGTTGGGTCTGAGCAACTGTGGGACTGGCAGGTAAGAGAGATTTGTCCTGACTCTGGGTCAGGCAGAAAAACACCAACTACAAATTATAATTATCAACACTTAGGTAACAATTTTAAAAACTGTAATGCAAATAAAGAGTTTTACTTTAGTTATTTAAAAACATTTACTATTCTTCTAAAACCTGGGTCCTCAGAACCTATATGCTTAGAATTTATTTTCAAATGATTCTGGGCCTCATGCCAAACTGTGAAAAACACTGTTTTTGAAGTGTAAAAGTTATCGACTCACACAGACCTGACATATTTTTAAGGATTTGCCCATCATTGGGTTTCCAGAACGATGGTTCATGGAGGTCCACCTAGGATTCCCACACACGTGCAACACATTCCTTGGGTGTCTTTTCATCCTATTCTTCCCAACCTATTCCAAGGCAGCCCTATCAGTTCTGAGTGTGGTGACTCACTCCTGTGACCCAGCACTCAGGAGCTGAGACTGATGAGAAGGTTACTGTTGTTACTAAGGCCAGCCTGTGCTATGGAGTGAGGCCTTATCTCAAAAATAAAGAGAACAAAAAAGAAAGGGAAGGAACACATACACACACACACACACACACAAACACAAACGAGAGAGAGAGAGAGAAGAAGAAGAAGAAGAAGAAGAAGAAGAAGAAGAAGAAGAAGAAGAAGAAGAAGAAGAAGAAGAAGAATATAACACTGTTGTAGGTTAGGGAGGGACCTCAGCTTTCTGACCTCACACCAGCTATTGGGAGGAGTCAATAACACCATTATGTTCAGGCCACGTGTATTACACCTCTAGGACTCTCTGTGAGGAAGCCACTGGAGTAGATGAACTAGCTTAAAATATAGAACCTAAATATATTACCATAGTGGTTTATTTTTCACTTGCATACTTATAAAAGATGTCTGGTTATGGAGCTGGCTCATGCTTACTTCATATCACAAGTATGAGGACCTGAGTTTGGTCCCCAGACCTACATTTAAAAGCTGATGTGACAGTGCACCCACAGCTTCAGTACCAGAGAGGCAGAGACAGGAAGATCTCTGATGCTTTAGCCAACCAGTCTACCCAATCATCAAGCTCCATGTTCATTGAGAGACACTGTCTCAAAGGTAGAGATTGAGGAAGCTATCTGATGTTGACATCTGGCCTTCATACACATGTACACACACAGACATGCTCTAGCACAAAAAACAATCCTATGTACATGAACATACATACCCCCCACATGCACACATATGATGCCTAGTTAACTAGTTAAAACTGATTTACTTGAGGGTATACATTAAAAAATTAATGGACTATCAAACATTTCTTAGAAGAGTATAAATAATCTAGTAAGTTAGTTAACATTCACCAATGCCTTCTATGTACCATGTATGGTTCACTGTTTAGTAAACTCCTCTAAGTCATGGGCTTTTCTACTGTTTTTGTTTTGTTTCACTTTTAAAAATTTGACAGGATAACATGAGAATAACAAGTACATTTGCACTCTATGAAAGAGTTCGTAAATAGTTTGAGCCAACAATATTATCTCAGAGGAACCTCATCTTGCTTTTTGGTCTGACTACAGATGAATCATGGATTTAAAAAAAATTAGGAAGTATTACCCTAAAGATAGAATAAGAAGTTTCTAGTTAAAGGTGTGAGATTGAAATGAATTTGCTACTACTTATCTTATGAAGGCATGTTCAAAAGCATTATGTGAATTAAATGATTTAATCTGAATAATGACCCTCTCATTAAGGTACTTGGCAGACTGGAAAGTTAACATCATAGGTGTTAAATATGTTACTGCTGGACTCCTGTGGAGCATGGGGTTGTGGGGGACTTGAACCCAGCAAGCATGGTTTGTTATCCAATCCTCTATAGTGGCCCATCAAAACTTTTAAAGCTGTAAAGATCAACAAAAAGAACATCATCAAACACCAAATAAAGAAAGATGTCGTCGGCCACCATGAGAAGGAGTTGGTTCTGGAATGGAGCAATGGAGATTGTCTCAGAACCCAGCTGTCAGCTTTCCCAGAAACCATGGTGGTGGGCTAACAAAAATCTGAGACCTCTCATAAAAACTCCCAATGTAGGAGAAAGGAAACAGTTGGCTTTATTACCCTAGTCATCTTCTGACAGACAAATAGTGCAAAGGGATCAACAGGAGAAGTAGACAGATCTGAGAATAAGGACAAGGCTGAGGGCACTGCCCAGCTTAAGAATACAATCAAAACTCAGAACACGGAAACAGGGATGGGGAAAAGGAAGAAGCAACACTGAAGAATGTATTCAGATTTACTAAGAACACAAATGTGCTCTACAGGGCTCGAGTGAACTGGGAGGTCCTGGGTTGACCCCAGCATCACAGAAAGAGCACGACAGACAAGCAGAACACAGGCTTGTTAAGGAGGAGTAAAACCGTGGTACAGTGATTGAGGCATGGAAGCACGGTTCAGTTAGTAAACCACTTGCTGTGAAAGCAGGAGGACCTGTGTTCAGACCCCCAGCACCCATGTGGAAGACAGGCACAAAAGCATGTGATTGTAATTCTGGAACTGGGGACATATTGGCCAGCCATCCTAATCAAAGCAATGCGTTTGTGACTAATGAGAGACCCTGTCTCAAAACATGAGGTGAAGAGAGATTGAAGAAGATAACAGACGTCAACCTTCGGCTTCCACATCTGCCATGTGCATACACACCTGCACACACACGTGTGCATATAACCACACAAACACAATGAAAACATTAAAACAACAATATCAAGAACAAGGTCTGGATATGAAAAGAGAACAGTGATGTGAAGGAAAGTGCTCATGTCCAACTTTCTACAACAAAAGATCACGCCTGCTGTTTACAAGGATTTTTTTTTAATCTCATGGCTCTGCCAATTTTTAACAAAAAATTTATTAGTTACATTTGCTTCATGTGTGTGATGTGTGTGTGTTGCACACTTTCTCCAGTGAACACACATGTAGAGGTCAAAGGACAATTGTTGAGGTTGGCTCTCTCCTTCCACTGTCAGTCCCAAGGATGCAGCTCAGGTCTGCAACCTTGGCAACAAACACCTTTATATGCTGATCTGTCTCACAGCCCCTGGTGTGTTTTTTAAAGTTATATTTTTTTTTAAAAAATGTTGAGTATTAATGAAAAATTTTAAGGTATAGTATTTCCTGAACTATAAATATATGTAAGTATGTATATTCAGCTATTTTCTTCCACTTCAGCTTTGCCTTTTCTAAGCATGCACAGTTAAATTTGATGCTTTTATAATAACACAAGCTACCGTAGTATTGCTGCAGCTCGATGGAAGAACTGCATGTCTACTTGTTTCTAGGATTTGTATATTTCAGCTAATCCTCACCTAACGGTTTTGTGGAGATAGGAGATCTGAGTTTTTGTTTTATTTATATCTATATTTATGCATTGACTTATAATCAAAGGAAATAAATATCCATCACTTTTATTTTATTTTATTTTATTTTATTTTATTTTATGTGTATGAGTGGTTTTGGTGCATGTATTTATGTATGCCATGTGCATGCCTGGTGCTTGGGAGCCAGAAGAGGGCATCAGGACCACTAAAACTAGAGTTGCAGGCATTTGTGAGCCACCATGTGGGTGCTTAGAACCTATTTCAGGTCCTCTGAAAAAGCAGCCAGTGTGCTTAGATGCTGAGGAATCTTTCCAGCCTCAATGTGCATCATTTTTTTAAAAAGGGGGGGGGGGTTGATTAACTGAAGGGCAGAGAAAGGAAAAGAAGGGGTAGTGGAGCAGGGAGGGAGGGAGGGAGGGAGGGAGGGGGGAGTCAAAGGAGAGACAGGCATTAAAACTGGCTATTGCTAGTAGGGGAAATGTGAAACAACATGCTCTTGAGACAAAAGGATCATTGAAATATGGGGTTTACTGAGCCATGACAGATGCTAGCCAGAAAATGACCAAGTCCTCAGACAAGTTCCCACAGCTACCAGCCAGCAGAGCTAGACAGCAGCTGGAAAGAGATCCAGTAGAACTAGACTGAGAGCATTTTTACAATGAAGATTCTGGGAAGAGAGGCAGAGCTGTAGGTAAGAATGGCGGAACTGTGCAAGGTTGAGAGATCTGGGAACAGGAGAGTAATCCTTTGGCTGGGGTATAAGCAGAATGCAGTGGCCCCTGGCGATTCATCACTAGGCTTCCAGTCTAGGGTTTTAGGTTGTTGTTTGGCTGATGGGCTTTTGGCTTTTGGAGGCAAAGTCTCACTTTGTAGCCCAGATTGGTTTTGAACTCACTACCTATCTATCTCAGCTTCCTGGGTGCTGGGACTCCAGGAATGTGCCATCACAATGCCAGTTTTAACATATATTTAGGAAGATTGAATACTTTTGTTTTTGCCAATAAAATTAGTTGGATCCCTATCAAATCCCTCCTCCACCCTCTGGCTCTTGTAATTAGATTTAAGATATCTTGGAATTTATTTCTCATCACTTTTCTGGGGGCTGTGGGGTGGGTTGGGGGGGTAAGGCTGGGGGTCGGGAGGAGGGAAGAAATGGGGATCTGTGGTTGGTATGTAAAATGAATAAAAAATTTCTTTAAAAAAAGCCCATTCTATGAAAAATAAGAGAGGAACAGCAAGTTGTAAATAAAACTGAAATCATTTTCTTCATAAAATCAGGGTAATGTATAAAACTTACACATAGTTTGGATGATCTATACTATTCTAGAATGTCAAAGGTTTCAGATCTTCAACCCAAATCCCTGTGTTCCATCCCATGCACTCTTACTATGTATAAGTTATAATGTCTGCTACCCCATACCTCTGAAACTTCCATAGATACGGCTCAAAAGTTCTAAAATTTGAACCTAAAGAATTCTTCCCTTCAAGAATCCCCAGAATGAAATAAGACAGTGGAAACCTGGGTTCCCTTGTGGTTTGTGCTGAGTTGACAGAGTAATGAAAACTAGCAAAAACATGTTTCAGTTTATGTGTTAACAACAGCATGTAAGTAAGCCAGCTAACCAAACAGGAGTGGAAGTCTCAGGGGTGTCTCTCCTTCCCCAGTCTGGCTGGGGTTGGGAGTCACAGGCTGAATTGAGCAAGTCATGTGCTTTCTCACATTCTTCCTTCCTGGAGTACCATGTAAAGTGCTGGTGTGAAATGATTGTTTTTATGCCTTTAGGAGAATCTTGCAAAAAGCCAACAGACAGAGTGAAAAATCTCAAAGCAAAGGATTCATATTAGAGAGTCAGAATATAGATTGAGTGAAATGCTCCTAGTTTCCTGATAGTTACTTCTTTTTTAAGACCTATCATGCTGTGCTCTGGCATTCCCACAAGCCTGCTGAGGCTTCAAACTCAGCACTGTGCAGCTGCTCAAAGGAACCACAGAGACAGGACAGTGGGCCATGACAGGCTTACTCAGCTTTTTTAAAATGCTTAGTAATAAAGCCATACTTTGATTTGGTTCTGAATTTATTTTCTTCTTCTTTTTTTTTTGTTTTGTTTTGTTTTGTTTTTCAAGGCAGGGTTTCTCTGTGTAGCTTTGTGCCTTTCCTGGAACTCGCTTGGTAGACCAGGCTGGCCTCGAACTCACAGAGATCCGCCTGCCTCTGCCTCCCGAGTGCTGGGATTAAAGGCATGCGCCACCACCGCCCGGCCTGAATTTATTTTCAAGTAAAAACTACTTTTTTTTTTTTTTTTAACCAAAAAATGATCATCTGATGCATGGTCTTCTATGGTATTGGTTATATGACAATTGTTGATGCTCAGTTGTCAGTGACATAATCAGAGGGGGAAACGTGGACAAGAATGCTGGGTTTTACTTCCTAACTCCTGCGTTTGCCCTTCTCATACAACGCTCCTCCTTATATGCTTAGTCGCCTCCCCAACACCAGTGACGTAAGCACGTGGCACCACCCCTCTTTTCATGTGGGTCCTGGGGATCAAACTCATGTCCTCGTCCTTGTGCAGGAGCCACTCTGCTGACGGAGTTATCCCGGCTGGACACTGATACTTCTCAAGATTCTAACAGTAACTTCAGACAGCAGTGAAGCTTTGACCTTCTGTCTCACATCAATCACAGCAGCTAGTAACTAGTCTGGGCTAGGCATATGACCCAATATTTCTGGCCCCAACTGTAGCCAAGAGAGTTAAAGACAACCCCTTGCTTCTAGAAAACAAACCCACTTCCCAGGTGCAGACCTTGAACTCTACCTTGCAATAAGTGATCTCTCTCCCTACTGTGACCTGTTGAGTGAGAAACAGCTGCTGCCACACTTCTACCAGGAGGCGGCATGTAGGTCTCAAAAGAAGGAAGAATATAAAGGGAGGAAGAACCTGCCGTGATATGTCTTTCTGTATGCTGTGAATATGTGTTGCTCTCATTGGCTGATAAATAAAGCTGTTTGACCAATGGCAAGGCAGAATAAGGTTAGGTAGTACATTTAAACTGAAGACCGAGATAAAGAAGGGTGGAGTCACACTAAGTTGAGAGCCATGGCCAGGAGAAGCAAGATGTGAGAGAACAGGTAATGCCATGAATCCATGTGATAAAACACAGTCTAGGAAAATCCCTCCCAGTGGTGACACCATTCACAATGGGCTAGCCTGGTCTTCATCAATTATCAATCAAGAAAAGGTCCTACACCTTTGATGGGTTGCATGGAAACATAATACAGTAGAAGTTTCACAAAATATATACATATATAAAAGAAACCTAAATGGAATTACTAAACAATAAAGGAGAGAAAGCCTCAACTAGACACCTCTCACCACCAAATGAAACTTCTAATGCCACGAATGAGTTACATCTAATCAAATGGTTTGTCAAAGGGGCCCCATGGGAACCCTCAAACAACCCAAGACCAAGGCTATTGGTTATTCTCCACAAATTGATGGTAAGGTCCTATTGCTGAAGAGAACACCTAACACAATTAACTGAACACTGAGAAGCCTAACTGGTGCCTACCTAGAGACTTCACCCCTAATGACTAGCATTCATGGTATTGGAAGAGGCTCTGAACACTATCAGAAGAGAAAGATGTACACCAAACTCTTGAATCTACAATGAATGATATCCCAGTGCAGTAGTGGCACAAAAGTTGTGGTGGTAACCAGTCACTATCTGATTGGATTTAAGGCCACTCTATGAGATGGAACTAATGTCCAACAGTGCTTGGTTTACCAAGAAACTGAAACCTCGGAAAACCAAATACTAATGTTCTGCTATAGGAACATAGCAATAAAATGACTCCTAATGATTTTCTGCTATACTCATAGATCAGTGTCTTGCTCAGCCATCATCAGAGAAGCTTCCCCCTACAGTTAGATGGGAACAAATACAGAGACCCATGTCTTAGGGTTTCTATTGCTGTGAAGAGACACCAAGACCATAGCAACTCTTATAAATGAAACATTTAATTAGATGGCTTACAGTTCAGAGGTTCAGTCCATTATCAACATGGTGGGAAATGGTGGTGTACAGACAGACAGTGCTGGAGAAGGACCTGATAGTTCTACATCTTGATCCTGCAGGCAACAGGAAGTGTACTGCTCTAGGCGTAGGATACTTCAAAGCCCACTCCCACAGTGACACACTTACTCCAACTAGGCCACACCTACTTCAACAAGGCTACACCTCCTAATAGTGCCACTTCCTATGAACTTATGAGGGTCAATTACATTCAGACTACCTCAAGGATTCCTGTTTCATCTTCTCCATGTGCTGGAGTGTAAAACTCATCACTAAGCATTAAACTTGTTTGTTGTCATTCCTTACTTCCATGTGTATGTTCAAACCCTTCCCTTGCTATGGATTGCTTGCTGCTTGATTAACCTTCTATTACTCTACATGAGCCAGGTCTGCAATCTTTCCCAAGATTCAGCCTTATTCATCCAGGGAGAAATAACCCATTTTTAGCAATTGAATTATTATTAATATTAATAGTTTGTTTTCAGGGTCATCTGTCAAAATAGCCTCAATGAATTCAGGATATGGGCATTATTTACTTAGTCTTAACATTTCTGAATTCTAGCACAGTGCCTGCTACAAAACTAGTGCTTAATAAATATTCATTTAATATATATATTATATAAAGGCATTTGAGTCAGCTTTAAAAAATTTTCTGTTTCCCTTTCTCTTTAAATTCCCCAGCTATGGCAATGTGGCCAAAACATTTCAAAGTTCAAAGGCACTGTAGAATTCAATAATACAATTGCTTTTATGTCTATAAGAAAATAAGGACTAAGAAGGTTAAGTGTAAAACTACATGAACACTCAAAGGAAGTTTGTTGTGGAAATCAATACTGATTTATTCATTTCTTACCAAATGTTAGTTAAATGTTACACATTTGTCTCATTTCTCCCATGACTTTATAGATTGACACTGTGCTTCATTTAATACAGTGTTTTATCATTATCCCAACCAGAGCATGAGATCGTAAATGATGCTCAAGGTTCAAGTTATTTGGACCTTTACATGGCCCCTGACACCTTCTCCTTCAGCCCAATCCTGGCTGCCATGCAGGGGAAAAGATTTTATTGCCTCCTTAACACCTTCTGGTTACTCTAGGCTCTTAATTTGTTCCCCCCAGGGCAGTTCCTGAGTGAGAGCTGGACCTCAGAGCCTCAGAGTACTTTCTGCATTTATCAATGAGGCAAATCATTTTGCAAAGCTGCCCCCACCTCTTTGAGTGGCCTCTCCTGGAAAAAAAATTTCTACTTTTGCCATACCCATTTACTGAAGAACCCATGCTCCTTTAAACATATTTCTTCCCACATCATGTCAATCAGGATTGGAAAATTGACTTAAGCAAGCACCATTTGATGAGAATCAAGATGCCTTTGGTTATAATGGTTTTCTATTGGGTGGCTTTTCCCCTCTAATTATACCAATTACCCTGACTTTCCAGGTCTTTTAATTGTTCCAAAATAGCTTCTCATTTCCCATGATTCTATATGACTTTTTAATGGAATCTCATAAGGCTAAAAGAGTTAGAAACATTCAGGATTATTGAATTAGGCAGTCATTGGGAGAAATTAGCTGCAGAAAGCCTTAATAATTCAAACTGTGTTTCAATAATTGAACTTTTGTTGTTTTAGCAGGTTTCATTTTCTGTAACATGAGTATCATTGTTAAGAAATAATGGAATTCTTCACTTGATCTTAGCCAAGCGTCCAAGAAATGAGAAAAACCTTGAAGCTCTTAATAAATACAAAAAATATGAGAAAAAAATCACCACTAGTCCAATACTGTTTTAAGAAGCACCAATAGATGTCGGGATGAAAGGGCAAAAAATCAAAAGAGGAACAACAGATCTATACGATGTGGTAGCTTCTGCTTTCCAGATACTATAAAAAGAAAGGGTATAAACTATGAGTTTACAACAATAAAGAAGTCGGGCAGACACAAATCACATTAACCAAATGAGCAAAGTTTAGCAGGAAAAGGGAAAGCTACTCATGTTCTCTGAGTTCTGATGCACTGAGAAGGATACAGCATCCCTTTGGGATGCTCCCACCAAAATGAACCATTTCAGTCTGACACCACACAAGGTCAGGTGAGTCCATTGTCAGCTTATCAAATGACTGGTTCTTTATGAATACAGAGGTCACGAAAGGCCCATCCCAGAGTACAAGCGACCAAACATTCACAACAATTTACACAATATGGAAGCCTGGAGTGGAGTCTGGATGAGTGCAGCACTTTCATGAGTAAGGTTCTGGCTACAAGTACCTTGTCTCCAAAAGTGTCACGGCTCTTGCAATGGCCATGTGGTTACACAAGATGCTAATTTTCCTGTGGTAGGAGAAAGAGGCTCCTAGCAACTTTCTCTTCTAGTTGAGCAACTTTCTGTTAATTTTAAGTTATCCCAGAATAAAAAGGCTAAAAGAAAAGGAATCACAGAACTCCAGCCAATTAAATCTTCAGGCTGTTGTTCCTTTTCCATTATTTTGGGAAAGAGGAAGTGGCAGGTTTAAAGGTGCAAGTGTTGGACACATTTGTTACCTGGCCGTAGCAGGCGATGTCCTGCCTTGGTTGATCATAGCTTAACCTTTGACACCCACTCAGGTGTTCTCCGTTCCTGCCCATGTCCTCACCCACTCTGTCCTGTCTGCTTTCCTCACCCAAGAGTTTGATTTTTGGTGTAACCAGGTAGCTAGTGCATAGGATAGGCAGTGTTCCCAGCTAACATTGTATTTCTGAACATTCATCTTTTTCTTTAATTTTCTTTTATTTTAGTCTTAATCTCTTTTTAGTCTTTCTTAATAAAAACTGTTTTGTTGTTGTTGTTGTTGTTGTTGTTGTTGTTGTTGTTGTTGTTTTAATAATCATGATGCAGGTTGAAACTCCCTAATCTGAAAATCCAAAATCTGGAGCCTGGAAATGTAGCTCAGTAAACTGCTTGCCTGGTATAGACAAAGCCCTAGTTTTGATTCCTAACACCCCCACAAATCTAACAAGGTGACACACACCTATAACTCCAGCACTCATGAGGTAGGAAAAGGAGGAACAGAATTTCAAGGCCACCCTCAGACACGTAGCAAGTTAGTTGGGCCACGTGAGATACTATTTCAAATACAATAAAAAGTTCCAAATTGCAAAACATGTTGAACACCACAACTGGCCTCATGTGACATGTCACAGTAAAAATGCAGACACAGAAATCATTGTATAAAACTATCTTCAGGCTATGTGTATAAGGTACTTATGAAATATATATGAATTCTGTGTTTAGACTTGTATCCCACCTCCAAGATATCTCATGTATGCATATGCAAATATTACAAAGTCTCTATATATCTGAAATTGGAAATATTTCTAGTCCCAGGCACACTAGATGATGTTCTCTCTCTATTTAACTTTTAATTACATCTAATTGTATCAGCTGACAGTTCACAAAGCCAATTAAAATATCTCCTTGTGTTTCTCTTGCTTACTGTTCTTTGAGACAGAATTTCACATGGAGAACAGACTGGCCTAAAACTCACTGTCATTCTCAGCCTCCCCGACCTGAGACTGCAGGTGTGTGCCACCCTACTGGGCCAATTTCTCCACTCAAAGAGCATTTGTAAGGGCTCTATATAGAGCATTAGTGCTCTTTCTAGCATGCTCATGGCTTGTGGTTGGCTCCTTCGGCCTGAAGGGGAAAAAGCAAGAGATAAGCTTGTAGGTGTTTTTGCTTGACCCTGTGAAGTAGGTGAGCCCTGTATTCAAACAAGAAAATCAAGTTCCTGAGATGATGACTGATGGGCAAAGAAGCAAAACAGAAGTGGGGCTCCTGAGTACCCGGACTCTCCTGGAAGAACCTTGAAGCTCTGTAGCCAGAAGGTTTCTCAGGTCCTGCTCAGCCTGGTGGTGGAGATGAATCTCTCCTTCCTGACTCCCACAGCTGCTTGGTCCCAACACAGAGGCTTATATTATTTACAAACTGTATGGCCATGGCAGGCCTCTTGCTGGCTAGCTCTTATATCTTAAATTAACCCATTTCTATAAATCTGTACTTTGCCATGTGGCTTTGTATCTTACCAATACTTTTACATCTTGCTTCTCCCAGCAGTGGCTCCCAGCTTCTCCCCAGACGCCACCTTCTCTTTCCTGTCTCTAGGATTTTCTGCCTGCCTCTAAGCTACCTTGCCATAGGCCAAATCAGCTTATTTATTAACCAATGGGAATCACAGATATTCACAGTGTACAGAAAGATATCCCCCTGCAAAGCTCCACAGGGAGGCAATGACCAAGGTGTCGTGAGCACCAAGGAGTATGCCATGCCCTGTGTGATACCAGTGCAGGGTACAGACCTGAGTAGGACCTGGTGAGTGCCATAAGACACTCAAGTATTGTGGGCCACAGAAATGGGTACCCATGTTTTTGCCTTCCTAATGGAGACATGCAGCTCCAGTGCCTTCCTCATAAGACCTTTTTTCCAAGACAGAAAATTCTCACAAGTGTCAGAGACCCTATTATTTTAAATATAAAAATAAAGGGAAAAGTTTCTGTTATTCCAATGCATTTGCTCTCAAAATACACAGCGATTAGAGTGAGCTATGGTGCTTGGCAGGGCCTCCAGACCACCCTTAGGTTTTGTCTGTTCCATTCTTGAAGGCCCTGGGAATTCTTGGTGCTCAGCTTTCTGTTTTCACAGCTTTGCCCCGGCACCTGTTCCAAAAGCAATTGGAAGGGCTTGACTGAGTCTCAAGCCTTCTTGTTCAGCTTCTGAGCAAGAATGTTTAGGATTTAAGGTATAATACTATATTTTACAATGCAAGAACTGAAGCTTTTATGTGGAATTATACATAAAACACATTTTGGGTTTTAGTAAAATCAGTATATTTCAAAGGGATTTTTGTCCTCTCTGCAAGAAGACAAACACAAGCATGTATGATAACCACATAGGGAGGGACAAGTACATATTTGTAGGAGTGTTTTATTATTTTGACCCCTTCATAAGGTTGTAAACGTTTCCCTGTAAATAATAAATGTTTCATCGAACAATGAAAGAATCGATTAAAGAGATGCCCAGGGTGTTCACATGTTTGCCCACTCCCATGAGCCAAACTCCTTTCTATGTGACCACCGTGCATGAATTATGTATTAATTATTAATAGTAAAATTATTACATGCTAATTAATTCAGTGTGTACATGAAATAGAACTCCAAACTGTTAATGGAGTACTGGTTAAATTCTTCCAGGGAAGATTTGCACCAAGTGGCCAGAGAAAAGGGAGTCTTTTATAAGTTTGGAGCTTATTAGCATACCAGCCTGGAGAAACAGGAACTGAGTTTGGTGGTGACTCTGTCTTCACTCCTTGAACAATATAAATTAACCTTAAAATATAATTCCAACTTTCATGTAAGAACCCACTAAAAAGAAAAGGAAAGATAATAATTAGTAAATGTGACTTAGCAAGACACTGAATGTCAGTCCCTCCCTAGATAGGGAGCAGCTAGGGCTGGTCAGGGACAACAGGGCAATGGAGAGCCTGGATGCCAGCAAGAATGGAAAAGGCTCACCTGTTGAGTATCACAGTGTGGAGGGTGAGGATCCATCTCCAGGGAGAAGCAGGCACCAAAGCTCCCTATAACAGGAAGCTCAGGAAAGGGGGCAGAGCAGATCCCAAGCAGTGTGGAATGGGTGGGAAGAGCAGGGCCAGGGGCTGGGAATGACTGTGGTCCTTGGGAGAGAGGAGTAAAGGGTGAGAAAGGTCCCCAGAAGAAAAGCCAGGGAACACGAGTGAGCATTGGTCACAGCTGTTCTCCAGAGAGTGAGGACAAGAAGATGAAACAGGTAGTCACATTGTTTGTCACTTTTTCTGACAGTCGGCTCTGGATTATATACCTATGAATGCTAAGTGCTGAAGAGAAACTGTGTCTACGGATACTGATAGACTGGATGTTCAGGACTGCAGAGAGATTGGAATGTTACAGGTCCCGAGGCTAATTACCTTATTATGGCCTAGCTTTCCTGCTCCTGCCCCCTACAGCCATTCCTTGCCCACCTCAGTGTTGGGGGAAAAAAAAAATCCTGTGACTAATAGATAAAAACCTTTGGAATCTATTGATTTAGCAGACTTCTATTTAACGCTAAAGCTAAGAATATCATCAAATAGCCTCTAAAGCCCACAGCACAATTTCCCCCATCTTGCTGTAACCACACCTCCAAGGTGCTCACCCACCATTGTATTTTAAACTTGCTTTCATTTGTGATTTTCATTGTTCTGTAAACTTCGTGAAACTGCTTCCACATTGGAACATGAAATTTGAGGTAACTTAAATCTCTGTTTCTGGGCCAAAATCACTCAAAATGTCTCTAGGATAAACTATCTTTTTATTCTTTTTTAAAATGTGTTTTTGAGACAGTGTCTCACTGTGTTCCTCTGGCTCTCCTCAAACTCACTGTGTAGATAGACCAGGCTGGTCTCAAACTCACAGAGATCTGCCTGCCTCTCCCTCCCAAGTGCTGGGATTAAAGGTGGTACCATTATGCCTGTCTTGTTCCCTCTTTGATCATCACTGTGGTTTTTGCATCGATATACCATTGTCTAAATTAGCTGTAATCCACACCTAGGATCTCTCAGAGTCTTTCCCAAAAGTGAAAAGAAAACATGGCAGTGAGTTCTCCCACATGTTTAAAAATTTAGAAGAAAACAAAAACATTTGTTTGTTCACTTCAAATACTAGATTAAAAGCTCTCTTACAATTTTATCTTGGAGGACTATTCCTACTTGAACAGATTTTGATAAAGTATGTCTTTAAATTTTCTAGTTTTTTTTTAAATTAAGTTGTTAACATATGTATCAAAAGAAAGTATCGTTGTGCATAGAATGAAAGGTTTTTTAAAAAATATCTATCTGCAAATATTGTTTATAAGTTGCTTCCTTATCTTGTAAATCAAATATCAGGAAAGGCAAAACAGTTATATCAAACAAATGGAGACACCTCTCCAGGCCTCCATAGCTATTCATTTGATGAAGCAAATGAACCATGTTAGCTTAGAATGATCAAGCAACTTAATAAAAATAACCTATTCCACCATGTCAGTGAATATGTTCTGATTTTCACCTGCTCATGTTTTGTTTAAATGTACCTGGTTAGCCTTAAATATTCTGGAAAGTTCTGACCTGACCCAGGGTCACGAGGCATTTACATGACAATTTCCAACTCTTGACCCCTCCCTCCAGTTATATTTCCATCAGAACATGCTTGAGCAAGCAAAAAAAAAAAAATGTGATCAAATAGATATTGACCCTTAAAATTTTCTTAATAATACACAGTTGGCCACCCTTAGTATATTACAATGAGGAACAGCATAAAAGAAGACTGTGATGTCTACAGTCTTAGTTAATCAATAGAGAAAACACAGTCCGACTAGTAACACTGATCAAAACCTACCCGGTGGCAACCATGGCAGGCTGCAGACAAACTTAACTCCTGGAAAGTAGAGCCCTGTGGATGCGTAGCAGACACTACAACTCCAGCAGAGAGATGGTGCCAGACCCATAAAACTCAACACCACAAGTGTTCAGTTTTATACTAAAAATATAAAAAGTAAACAAATAAGAACACATTAAGAAATTATCTAGAAAGCCCATTAAATGTTTAAGGGACAATAAAACTGCCACCAACTCATTAACTATTCTCTTGAAAGTATTAGATCCACAGCCAAAGTTCCAAAGGTCCCCCAATTATAGAAGGAGTGAGAGAAGGAGAGGGAGAATTCTAAAGGACAGAATTATTGAAAAAATGGATGAAAATAAATCTATTTAATATTCTAAATGTCATACCTGTTTGGAGTATTGTATGCCATAAGAAAAATGATTCCCTTGAGAAGACGAAAGTCAAATTGATTAATACTCAGGATGAATGTAAGTACTTGGAAAGTCTTCAAATTCCTTCTAAGAAGCTGAAGAACATGTAAGCCTGAGGGGGGAGAAGAGCACATTCTGTGTTCCTAACAAGGCTCATCACCAAGGCAGCTTCTTGATGAAGGGAGGCGATTAAATTAGATGATCTGTCCATGCAGCCTGTGGTGTAGAGGATAGATGTGCTCTGTACATTAGGAAGAACATTGGTTCAAATGGCCTGATTGTGTGCTGTGGAAATCCACACTCTCAATTTCCTTCAGTATTGACTGGGAACACAAAAGATGTCTTTATCAAGTGAATTGTTCAGAAAGCTGTAGGGTTTCAATGAGAACTCTAAGAGGCCTTTGCCAGTAAGGAAAGATGGAACCTCAGTGTTTTAACAGGTTCCAGATGTGACACAGTGTGTAGAAACACAGTTGGGCCCTCCGAGGATGGAGAGGGAGCCTTGCTTTAGGCAGCTTTTCTCTGTGCCCCCTCCACTTCTGTAGGCTCTGGAATCAAGCTATCTGGTTTTGTATCCTGCATTTATCATGTTAGTCATGGGTATTATTTTTAACTCAAGTATTTGTAAAATATAACATTTAAGCATATTCATTATAATCTTATAACTGCTTTCAAATAAAATTAATAATTTATTTGATTATCAAATAAAATTGCCTCAACTTCTACACATTTATGAATAATATGATAGCTGCCTCCTCCTTTAAGAGTTTCTTATCTGTTCCTGGGTTTGGTGGCACAGACCTTTAATTCCAGCACTTGAGAGGGAAGGGCAGGCAGATCTCTGAGTTCCAGGCTAGCCTGGTCTAAAGAATGCATTTCAAGACAGTCAGGCTACACAGAGAAATCCTGTCTCGGAAAAAAAAAAAAAAAAGGTGATTGTTTGTATGCATGGCTTTACTGGGAAAAGGGGAGGAGATCAGAAGTCTGGAGGCATACAAGATGAAATGTTCATTTGTTCACTACACACACACACACACATACACACACACACATGTGTAACATATGCACACATATAATACCCATACACACATACAAACACACACATATATGCACATATATACACAAATACATACATGGATATACACATACAAACATGCACACACCCCACAGGTATCTCCGTTTATAATAAGCGGAGGTGCCAATAGTAAACCAGGGCTTCCCTGGATTTGTTCAGATCTCCTTGGGCTATCTGGGGAAATTATATTAGCAGTTTATCAAACTATTGCACATTAAGGCAAAAATTCAGTAAGTGTAGGCAATAACTTCATGATGGCAAAGCATACATATTTAATTCATCAAAAATATATAGGAACTTTAAAATTGTATACACTTAATAATGTAGTTTCAAGGAAATAAGGCAAAGTTACAAAATTAAAAGAAACAATAGATAACATAAATGAGAGCTTTATGAGTAATTGGTAGCTTTGAAATATATGCAACCTGATGAACAAACTTGACACAAAGGATACACGCATACAAATATGAACTGGCAGATATGCAATGCACACATTCATACATATAAATACCTGTGAGAAGGAAACAACTCCAGATCTTTTCCAAGAATACATGACAGACTTATAACTGGTAAACACGATTAACCATAATGTGAATCTTGTGTTTGTGAGTTGAAAGCCAATACAGAGTTGGCTCTCAAATCATAATCATTAGATATTAAGTTAGTTATTGATGATTAAGAGACAACTAGGCTCTACATATTTGAGAAATGACTTCTAGATGCTTTAAGGATCAGAGAAGGAATCAAGTGTGAAAATTCTTTGCATGGAACAATACTTTAAACAAGCTGTATGAAAATGGATAGGCAAAACAAAGAACTTTAGGGCCTCAGAGTCATATATAACAAAAAAAAATAAAAGCTAATAACTAAATATCTTAGTACTTATCTCAAGACAAAATTTCAAAGTATAGCAAAATAAGTCCAAACAAGGTAACAAAGGAAAATTAAAACAGCAAAAACGAATGAATTAGAACAAGTGTGTGATACAGGTTCAATACACAGGGAAGCTGGCTCTCTACAAGAAAGATATTGGCTGACATTTGGTGAGATTTTCATCAATGATAATAAGAGGTACAATACAATTTTCAAACTGATAAATGAAAGAGAAACAATATTACATATGAAACCAACATGAAAAAATTTAGATATTATAACCAATTTCTTACCAATAATTTAAAATAGAAGCGATATAATGCAATTATCAAAAACATTTAGCCTGCCCAAGTTTACTCAGAAAGAATTAAGTTACCCGAAACATTATAAGGAGCTGAAAAGTTTCAATTGTTAAAACTCATCACTGAAACAATAATTAAACAAAACCTCTGGGCTCCAAAGATTTCACCAGAAACATCTACCAAACATTAAAATAAAATTTAAAAAAAACAGAAACAGAAACAAAACAAAACAAAAACTCTATTGCATTCAAACGGTCTAAGCATAGAAAAAGAGCAGCTACTTCTTAATTCATCTTCTAATCATTTTTCACAAGCAAAACAGTAGTTATAAAATGTAACTTTAAGTTATAAAATAGTTATAAAAATATAAGTCCTAAAAATAAAAGCAACAAAAGTTACATAGAGATTTTATGTAGAAAGCTGTAAAACTTTACTGAAAGACTTTTAAAGGGATCTAAATAAATGAAGGTGTATACTGTGTTCCAGGCTGGCTGGGCTTCCTTAGGCACTGGCCCCTGGGAAAGCACACGATGAGAAATCCACTGCAGACTGAACGCTTGCTCTCCATTTCTATTCCTAAACCTGGTAAGGGAAGACTGAAAGCTTAGTCCCTGGAGCTCCCAGTGCTGTCACAGGTATCTTTGACATTCCTTCTGCTTCCAAAACCTGGAGTCCAGACAGCTCCCAAACGCCCACATGTGATGTGCACCTGGGAGCCAGCGCAGAAGAGACAGAGCACACACAGTGAGTTCATTACGGTAGCAGAGAATACCAACTGTTCTTGCAGTCAGACGTTGTCCAGGGCCTCCCAAAGCAGGCCAAACCTTATGGCTTCTTCTGTTGATGCTGGATAGATATGGTATTATGACATTTGAAAGGAGAGAAAGACAGCTTTAATTACGTTATTATTAAAATTTATAGATCACAATAATTATGCTTTCCATATTTTAGTCATCAAGAGATTCACTCTTCTCCCTCCTGATAAAGGTAGGGATCAAACCCAAGGCCTTGTGCTTGTCAGTAAGCACTCTACCACTGATCTACACCTTAGCCCTCAATGTGGATAAGGTGGTACAAAGAGTCCCACTTTTGCAATCCTTTAGAAAAAAGAACTAGATCAACAGAGAACTGTAGATTTAGAGAGGAAGAAATTCTTAGTAGATTTTAGGGAAACATAATGAAGGCTGGGCTGTGCCCATTTTGTTTATTCCAATAGTCATCAGTTCCTAATTGAATATGTAATTTGCTCCACCAGAGACAGGGACTTAGGATAAAGAATGCAAGGAAAAGAGGTAATTACTGCCATGTATAACAGCTGCTGCCCATGGAGGCCCAAAAGTCACACTGGATGCTTGTGCATTACAAATCGAGAGCTCTTGCTCAACCCTTAAATTGGGTTATGTCTCCATAAGACAATTCCTATGTCTTCAGAAGTCAGAGGACTTACCAGGAGTGGTCTATGGCTGCTTGGGAACATCCAAGAGGGCTGGATGAAGTAGGCCTCAGGGTGGTGGCTATTTTCACCTAGCATGGATTAATTTCAGTAGTGTGCCCTGATATGACATGGAGGTCGCCAGATTAACTAACCCCTGGTTGTGAATTAGCCCTGGAGGGCGAGAAGAACATGACAACTTCTTCATGCTTTACCTAGCACACCTTGTAAGTGAGCCTCTTTCAATGCCCAGGATTACAGAGCTCAGTGGGACACTCACCTGGAAAAGTCTGGGAGAAGAATCTAATTAGCCTTTGATCTAATCTCTGAGGTTCATTTAGAGAAGGGGATTGAAGCAGGAACTTCAACTATTATCTGAGTCAGAAAGTTGCTACAGGCTTTTCTTTTCCTTTTAAACTGGGACGATTTCAACGTATTCTAGGCCCATGCAGAGCCATGCAAGGGAGATGTCAAGTTTGCCCAACAAACACGCTTTTGACAGCACCATGATTTATCTATCGCTTTTAGTTCCATTAAAAATGCCAGGGAGAAGGGAAATGGTAGTTTCAGTGTTTCCTGAACCAAAACTCCTCTCTAGAATGACACTCTGTGGTAAGAGAAGGAATTCATCTGAAGCATAAGCACAATGGCACGGGCATAGGAAGTGATTTAAATTCCTATTAAAATTAATGGTAAGCTTTAGTTTTGAGAGCTGTGTCGGTGTTACTCAGTGCATCTTCAGCTGTCCCAGGAAGGAAGGAGGGGCGGCTTGTGTAAGCAGCAGCCATCTGTGTCCACGTGGACAAACAAGAATTGTGAAGCTCGTTTGTAATGGTTGCCTGGTAGTGAACCCAAGCTACGTCTCCATTTAACATGCTTCTCAGACTTTAAATGCATTGTTTTGTGTGAAGTGAAGCATTCTAACAAAACTGAGGCAGAGTTTAACTTTCACTTAACTCACATGCCAATTTTCAGAAAATTTAAACTCAGTTAAAATCTATAGCCCCTTTTAAAGATGTTTTTGCCTGAAAATTGCATTTATATACATCACAGACATATTCTCTTCTGTTATATAAATTTATCTACAAAAACCTTTAAGTGGATTTATCGATTTATACTTTGGGTCTTCTACAGACAGTGGCTTTGCACTTTTTTAAAAATGGTAAAACCTTCATCTTAACTTGAACGACAATTATGTGATCCATATCCTTTGTGTGTGAGAGAGACACTGAAAGACTCTCATACTTATCTAAAAGTAGAAATTTTTCCATGCTTTTTTCTAATGTGCTTCATACATTTATATCTCTACAACCTCAAATTTTCAATGTGTGATGTAAATCTAATTTTTCCCTGCCATCCAATGACTATAGAACTACTGAAAAATCAGTGGAGTTTCTTTCTATTTACTTTTGTGTGTATGTGAATGTATGGGCACATGTGTCTGTATGTGCATTCATGTCTGTGTGTACATGTGTGTGAGCACATGTATGTCTGTTGTGCATGTATGTGCATAAATGCATGCATGTATAAAAATGTGTGCATACGTGTGAGTATATGTGAATACGTGTATGTGAGTACATGTATATGTGTCTGTGTATATGTTGGAGTATATGTCAGTGCTTGTATGTCTGTGTGTTCATGTGTGTGAGTATATGTGAGTGAATGTGTATGTATTCAGGTATTTTAAACTGGACCTCCTATTTTTCCCCATTGGTCAGTATGTCTAAGTCTATGTCAACAACTTCCTGTATTTGTGCTTTAAAATTTCTTAGTTACAGAAAAAATATCTAACACAAGGAGGCTAGCATATAACAGAGAGGGATTTACTATCCTGTAGAAGCTTAAAATCACATTTACTATATAATCATACAGTCTTAGAGTTGACTCATGAGTGGAAATTCTGATCAGCTAACAGACACATGATCGTTGGGTGTAGATTTTCTGGCACATTCCATACAAGTTGTCTTTATTATTATGGTGGCCTATGTTGTCAGTTAAACAGAATCTAGAATCACCTGACAGAAGGGCCATCTATGCTTGCCTCTGGGCGATTATTTTGATTGCTGTGATTAGTATGAGAAAAATCTCAATTGTGAGTAGGATCATTCCTTGGGCAAGGAATCCTGGACTGTAAACAGAGAGAACAAGCTTGGAAATAGCAAAAAAGCATTCAACACTCTCTGTCTCTTGACTGTTGATGCCATGCAAATAGCTGTTTCAGGTGCTGCTGCATTGACTTGCTTGGCATAATATAATACCCCTTGAACTATGAGCCAGAATAAACAGTTTCTCCTTTAAGATGCTTACATCAGGGCATTTTATGACAGCAGTAGAAAAAGAAACCAAGACCTTGGACTATTGATACTCCAGACAAAACCTGTATGAACTGAGAACAGTCCTTGTTGAAGCTCAGAGCATCTAGGAGTAGCCTTACTGATGGCATCATTCTATAGCAACTCACGTGTAGGCTTCAAGGGATTCCTATACTACATCTGTGTGTCCATAGGCATATATATGTATATATATATATATATATATATATATATATATATATATATATATATATATACATACATACATACATATATATACATACATATATATATATATATATATATATATATATATATATTATGTGTGTGTGTGTGTGCATGCACGTGTGCTCGTGCAATGGAGGCATAGGAAAGGAGGCAAACACAGTTGTCATTTTAAAATTATGCTGCTTTTCTAGTTTTTCAGAATATACATGAAGACAGAATATGTGGATCTCCTGAGACTCAGTACCTATTGTCAGCAGCAATGTGCAGGGCTTCCTGCAGCAGTGTGTGGGGTTTCCCACAGCAGGTGGGCTGGCTGGCTCTCAGACACTGATAAAGGAGGTGAAAGGGTAGCCTGGAACCTTCCCTTTTGGTGCAAGGTTAGGCTGCTGCTGAGGGTCATATACAAACTTTTATGGCAAATTGTCTTAAATTTTGAATTAAAATTGTTGAATTTTTAGGAGCTTGATCACAGCGAAGTCCAGAAGCAGGAAATTACTCTTGTGTGGGAATTCATCTTGATACAGTTAGATGGGACATGCAGTCTAACTCATAATGACAACCCTAAGTTCACCAGAATCATCTCAAGGTGAGATTTCAGAAATAGTTTTTGACAATATTCAAAACAGAGAAGTAGAATCCAAAAAGACTCCTATCACAAGCCCTGAGATTGATGGGATCCCAAACCCATGGAACTGGAAATGTGCTTTCAAACATGTATAAGAACCCACTCTCCCTAAATTAAATGAAGTTCTTAAAATGAAGGCTGGTTTTGCCAATTTGTATAGCTCTCTGTGAATAGATTGGACTCAGCATTCTGTAATTTCCTTTTATGGAAACTGTAACTTTCAAGTCAATACCAAAAAGAAAGAAAAAAACAATACAGAAAACCTTTGAAAATGTCCCTGACACTGAAGAGCTTGAGTTTTTATCAGAGCTTCCTGCTCAAGGTGGAGGCATGAATAATGATAATATCTAATGCCTGCAATGTTTTACTAGGAACAAGCGGTGACATATTGCTGTCTATAAACTTCAAAACTCCATGACACATGTGATAGTGTCTTTGTCCTTCAACAGATCATAAAACTGAGGCTTCAATACATCAACTTTGCTAAGGTTGTTTT
Organism: Onychomys torridus; assembly: GCF_903995425.1. Taxonomy (NCBI): domain Eukaryota; kingdom Metazoa; phylum Chordata; class Mammalia; order Rodentia; family Cricetidae; genus Onychomys; species Onychomys torridus. The sequence goes on from NC_050448.1 coordinate 117,283,445, forward strand.
TTCAGTAAATGCACATGGAGCTAGAATTGGTTCTGAATTGATTCCAAAGGCCACACTATTTTTAAAAAATAAATGGGGTAGACACCCCATAAGGTAGGTGGGGTGGGCAATCATGAATTTCACACAATGTCTGCTTCCAGATATCCACAATCTTGAATGTGATACTGAGCTGAAAAATGGCCTTTGACAATGTGACTATGGTGGGGAACTTTTTAAGTTCTGGTTTGGTTTCTTTGGTTTTTTGAGTTTGGATTTTATATTTGAGACCAAGGCTGGTCTCAAACTTGCTGTGTAACCAAGGATGAACTTGAGCTACTATAATCCCTGGTGCTGAGATTACAAATTGTGCCTGGCACCACAGAGGGAGTCTCCTGACTTCTTTGGATGACCCACATCATCACAAGGGTCATGACACATGAAACAAGGAAGCATAAAAGAGTCAAAAGAGCAGAGGCACCAGTGGTTCCTCAATGAAAAGAAGAGATCAGGAGCCAAGGAATGGGGCTCTGCTCTCTGAGCTGGGGAAGTACCAAAGCCTCCCCTCAGAGCCCAGAAGCATAAGAGAGCCCTGACAACACCTTGGTTCTAGTGATGAAAGTTTTATTTAGACTTATGGTCACTAGGGCTATATGATAACTGTATTGTGTTATCTTAACCCACTACAATTGTGATAATTTTTTTTGCAACAGAAATAGAACATTAAATTAACAGCCAATGAGAATGACTGTCTGCCTATAGTTTAGAATCTGATTTAATGCCTGTAAGTACAAACACTTAGCAAATATTTGTTGAATTGAATTGACAGGATATGACCAATGTATAACCCAGCCTTAAATCAGAATATGAGCTGCAAAGGGCCATACATATATTCTGGGCTTATGAAGTGAAGCAGTATGTGTGCACTGATAAGCTGAGAGAGATGTTATGTATGTATATATGTACCTCTCTGTCAAAGAAAATAAACTATACTTTTCAGTGGCAGGCAAGGACCTCCAGTAACACCCACTTTATTTACCATGTGGTCACCAGTGGGTCATGACTCTTGGAAAAAGCTGTGTTAAGCACAATGCACCTGTGTACATGGTGGGTCAGTGGCCTCTGGCTCCAGGTACCATACAGTTACGGTAAACTTACCACAGGAGATCACCTATTTACTTAGATTTGGTAAGGGGTATACTGAAGGTAGACCCCAGGGACTCTGCATACTGGGTAAGTAGTCTGCTCTTGGGTTATATCCATAGCCCAGAAAATATTTAATAAATATTTACTGTCCTCAAAGTTTATAGACAGAGAGGGGAGCCAGCAAACTAAGCAATCATTGCAAAGGAATAAGTAGCCAATGAGACTTATGCTAACCCTGTAGGAAGGAGGAGGGTGGGTGGTGAGCTGAATCGGGCTGGAAACACAGTAAGTCATTAATCCTTTGGGGCAAATTAGAAAATATTTTTGAAAATGGCTTACAAATTATTAAAAACATGATCTTTTGTGTGATGTGTGTATAAAGTCCAAATAAAGCTTAAAGTTGTATGAAAATGTGATTGCATGAACAATAGAATTATTTTAGAAAACCTAAAAGTAAAATTGAGAGCCCTTTTGTGCTAAAAGCACTCAGGGGTTTCCCTTAGCCCACAGTGTCTTCTCCTGGGGCCCTCAAGGTCCTCCATGATTTGCCTAATTCCCTTGCATACCTCCTGTCTACTCTTCAGGACATCCTTCTGCTTTCATTCTCCTACTGGTTAGCTCCTGTCTGCCCTTCAGAAGCCTCAGCCATGGCTCCTTCTAGAAGTCATTTATGATGCCACATCTGGGTGAGGGGCTTGTTCAGATGTCCTTATAGTTGCTTGGTAAATTGTGACTCCCTCAAATATGAAGTGGCTAGAGGCTGGGTCCTTGTCCTGCTCACTGGGAATTTCAATGCATATGTGGGGTGGGGCAAGGGCACTGTGGTAGAAAAACAAGCGAGGAGAAAACACTGTTATATCCTGTGAATGGATGGGAGAGATGCTGGCCGGCTGTGCTGTGCTGATAAAGAAGAGGAAGGCCTGGGAGGTTATAGTCACTACACGGTCACACACACACACCTTAAAGGTAACTCTGGGTTTGACTGCTAGTTCTCACTGACACCAACTGGCCAAGTGCTGTGAGTGGAATGTACCCCAAATTCCTGTATGGACACACTAACTTTCGGAATGGTCATAGTTTTAGGGGTGAGGTCTTTTGGAGATGATTATGTCTTGAGTAACCCCATGAAAGGAGTCTTCATGAGACATGAGATGAACCCCCTGCCTCATGTGAAGACATAGACAGGAAGAAGACCTTCACCAGGAAGTAGATGGCACCTAGACTTTGGGCTCTCAGATCCCAGACTTGTGAAAAATAACTGTGCATTGTTTCAGCCCATCTGCAATAGCTTTTGCTATCACATCATGAATGAAGACAAAGAAGAATTGGTGCTGACACTCAGCCCACTGCTCATCAGGCCCTGTGTCTTAGGGCAGCACCTGCCTTGAGGGAAGAACACTTTTCTTTCTATTCTTTATTTTTTTTAAAAAAAAATTTTTTTTTTTCGAGACAGGGTTTCTCTGTATAGCTCTGGAGCCTATCCTGGAACTCACTTTGTAGACCAGGCTAGCCTTGAACTCACAGAGATCTGCCTGGCTCTGCCTCCCAATTGCTGGGATTAAAGGTATGTACCATTGCCACCGCCACTACCACAGGGCACTCTATTCTTTTCTTAGTATATTTGGTGTCTGCCTACCTGCCCCCCCCCCTCTCTCTCTGTGTGTGTGTGTGTGTGTGTGTGTGTGTGTGTGTGTATGTGTGTGTGTATGTGTGTGTGTGTGTGAACAGCTTCCTTCTTTCCACCACATGAGCTGAGCCCCAGGACTGAACTCAGTCATTAGACTTGAATGCATGTGACTTGATGCACTGAGGCTCACTTTTCTCATACTGTACATTTTTTCTGTACCCATAAAGTTGTCATAAGTGCCACCCCCAACTATGTACACAGAGGGCTCTTCACCTTTCTAAGCATTATGACTAGAAGATAACTTCTGTGATCTACTCTTAGTAGGGAGTACCTTTTATTTATTCAATTAAAATATAATTATACCACTCCCTTTTTCTTCCCTCTCACTCCTTCTACTCACCTCATGGCCTCTTTTTCTTTAATTACATATAGATAGATAGATAGATAGATAGATAGATAGATAGATAGATAGATAGATAGATATAGATATAGATATATAGATAGATAGATATAGATAGATAGATATAGATACACATATATATGCATACACTTATGTACATAAATGTATATGTGCACATGTATATGCACATGTGTGTATACATACATGTATATATGTGCAAATAATATATAACTGCTCCCTGCTGAGTTTGTCTAGTATTGCTTGTATTATGTTTTTAGGGCTGACCACTTGGTATTGGATCACCGTGTAGGGAGCTCATTATTGGGGAAGACTAATTCTTCTTCTTTTGACAGTTGCTGATTGCTTGCAGCTCTTTATCCAGGGGCATGATCCATGAAACTTCTCCTGTCCACTTTGGCTTGTCAACTGGCATTGTCATTGTTCAGGACAGGCTAGCCAAGCCCTACCAGACTGGGCCTCTGTGTGAGTCACCTAGCTCTCACCGGGTGAGTTTCCTAGCCAGTATCTACATCTCACAAGGATCTTCTGAAGTTGACACATCAGATGACCCACACAGACTGCACATAAAAAATAATCAAACCCAGGAGCATTCAGGAACACACAACACCATTTTGTCTCTCAGAAAACAATATACCTTAGGAACCATGTCTGAGCCTCCCAGGAGGCGCCAGGAGTCCCAAAGATGCCTTTTCTGCAGGCCTGTTCTGCTTCCAGGCTTAGTCTCTCGGTTCATACTGGGCCTTTGTGCATTATGCCCTTCTAAGGCATGCTTGTAAAACTGCAGGATGCTGATTTCCTTGCACATAATATAATTCTCACAATGGATATTTAAAATTTATGGCCAAATCTCCCACATGAAGGTGGTCTGGCAGGCATAATTTTTTCCTTCTGTACATAAATGACTATTAACTTGTTGGCATTTTGCAGACAGGTTTTGGTGAACTATGATATTTTGCTTAAAATCCTTCCAAGAATAATGTCAGACTTCATAATTGCCTTACCCATGATTATAGGCACAAGTCACCTCCACTCATGCTAAACAGAATCTACAGCAGCCAGAGGCAGGACCATGAATGCAATGCTCAGGGCAGGCAGCTCCTTTCCGTAAGACTTTGGGAATGGGCTTAAAAATGGACACATCTGACTATAAATATCTCAACTTGATTTGGGAAAGAACAGAAAAATGCTATGAAAGTATCTTTCAAAGCCTCCTACAGATTTGGAAAAAGTTGGTAGAAACTTTAATACAAAAACCAATCAAGCAATCAAAGCTGGATCAAGGTAATAATAAAAAAAATACATCATTTTGTATTTGGGAGCTGTTAAGAGCACAGGTAGCCAAATGCTAGACTGTTCAAATGTTCCCTCAGTCATCACGAAGTCAGACACATCTGTAGAGTTTATACATGCACATATGTATGCATGTCCTGGTTAGGCTGCCAACAATCCCTTCTCAGGAAATGTTGTTATTCTGAGATGATGTATTTCCAGATGTTTTCAAGTTAGCATGCCCCTCCTTGTGGGCATAAGTGTGATCTATGCAAGTAGTTAGAGGTATATGTATCCATTTGTGTGTGCAGAATCCAGAGGAGGATGTCATGTGTCTTGCTTTATCACTCTCCACCTAATTTCCTTGAGACACTGAACTGGAGCAGGCTGGTAGCCAGCAAACTCTTGTCTCTGCCTCCTCCATCATAGTGGGGTTAAAGGCACACACAGCCACTTGCATCTTTTAAAATGTGTACTCAGGATACAACCTCAAGTCCTCATGCTTGCTCAACAAGCACTCTTATCCCTAAGCCATCTCTCCAGACCCAACATGCCTTTTCTTTATGTAATGATTCCCATAGGAATGATAATTATTAACCTGTGGGATACTTAAAATTGCTCAGCCTTTGAGGGTGGGAGCATAGCACAGTGGAAGAGCATGTGTCACACAGGTGTGAGGCCTTGGGTTTGAGCCCCAACACTGCAAAAATTTTGTAAGCTTCTGAGTGAAAAACTGGTTGTATGTTCTAGGCCACTGACCTGCCCTCCAATCTACTAACCTCCACAGAGCAGGGAAGGCAGTGCAGGCAGAAGAAGACTCAGACATGTTTGTTCCCAACTACAAGGCGCAGTCAGTGTAAACAAACAGGCTTGTGTGGAGAACGGCAGACCACCACATAGAATAATGAAAAAAGGAGAGAAGGATGGAGAGAAAGAAGTAAGAAGAGGGAGACAGACAAGAAGAGAGACACAGAGACAGAGAATCAACCCTCAGGTTCATCGTGCAGTTCATAGTTCTTCTACGACCTGTATCCCAAGTTCTTCTGTTGCTGTTAATTCTTGGATACCATCACATGCAGATGATTTCTAACACATATTTAACAGAGAACATACCTCCAGCCCTGCAACCTTGAGTGAGAACACTTTTCCTAGATGGGTTTTCTGTCTTCAACTATAAAAACAAGTGTTGGACTGAGCTGCTGACATACCTCCCAACACTAACATTACATACTTACTGACTGCTTTGGCTTACAAGGAATACTTTGCTCCCTTATACAGCTTGGTAAGTGAGAAAACCTGCATGGAGGTTGGTGAACACCAAGGATCTCCAGCAGTTGTCTGAAGCATCATATGTACGAGATGTGAGGTCTGTTTTCATTATTGCTTGTCTTTCTCTTGCTTCTTAAAACTCATCTTTCGATCTGTTCCTTTCTGGCACTCCTCAGTTACCAACACACACACACACACACACACACACACACACACACACACACACACACACCACTCACACCTTTTCATGATTAAATCAAGCTCCTGGCATGCTAACATTTACCTTAAACCCAGAATAGGCAATTGACAGAAGCTGAGAGTGAAAATTCTAGGGACCCAGGACACGTAGATCATCAGTTCCTACTCACAAATAGGCAGAGTGAGGACTCAGTCTTTGCCCTCCCCCAAAGCCAAGCACAACAGTTCAAAGTTGTCAAGTCTGTCTTTCCTCAGACAAGACTGAACCCCAATCTTTGGAGTGTTTGATCTTTTGCTGCTGGTGTTCTACCTGAAACAGTTTCAATGCAGGAGCCATGGGAGTCACAACAGACAGACAGGTGGACAGTTTCAGTGCAGGAGCCATGGGAGTCACAACAGACAGACAGGTGGACAGTTTCAGTGCAGGAGCCATGGGAGTCACAACAGACAGACAGGTGGACAGTTTCAGTGCAGGAGCCATGGGGGTCACAACAGACAGACAGGTGGACAGTTTCAGTGCAGGAGCCATGGGAATCACAACAGACAGGTGGACATTTGTCTGGCAGTCATTTCTGAGATGAATTATTAACATTCTGAGAAATAAGACAGTGTGTAGAGACCTGACTTATTCAGGGGCTCAAATCACATATTCTTTTTCATTACTTTGCTGGAGTCAGCAGCAGAGTCAGACAATGCTCACATAGAAGAGAGACAACATGGGTTTGGAAGACAAATCCTAATGGGCCTCCATTCTGCCATTTACTCCTTTGGAAAGATCTGATGATTTTGGCCCTCCATCTTTCCAGTCTGAAAATAGTAATTCCCACCTACAGCACAATCACTGGCTTCTTGCTGTCTCCAGGCTGGAGGCCCCATGCTCACACGTTTGCCCTTCCCTTCCCTGTGCTCTGCTCCTCTCTGTTCAGCCTTCCAGAATCTTCCCCGCACCCATATCCCACTGCTGCCAGGTGGCCTTCCACGGCTTTGCTGTCAGGGCTCACATCTGTAACCCATTCTTCCCCTGCAGTGTCCATTTTTGTCACAATCCAAACTCCTTTTTGTCTATCACTCCTCTGTGTCATTCTGTACTGCACGTGACTAAGTATGACAAACCTAATGTGAGTTAAAAGGAATGAAATGGTTCAAAGAGAACTCTCTGAAAAATGGCGTACACTTCTAGTCTTGCTTGGATCCCAGATTGTCTGATGTATGAAACCATACAGTCTCCCAGCCGTGAGATCAAATGTCCATGCAAAATAATTCAAACTTAAAAAACAATATGCAGCCAAGGGTCACCAATTTCAACAACCACAACCAGGAATCTCTTCTACTCTGCTGTTTAAATAATGACAGCTTCAATAATTAAGGTATTGCTAGCATGTCATATCACTGCTGCTTCCTCTTGTACCCAAAATGTGGCCCCAGCTCCAGCTGCTAATTAGATTCTGCTCTAACTCTGCCTGGGGCAACATTTAGACTTGATTTTCAGGCACATGGATTCACTAAGGTACACAGAAGGGCCAGGAGTGTTTCTTGTCAAAGCCTGCTTGAGTGATAAAGCCAGCTCTTGGAGGAGATAAGGAATGCCTTCTGGGGCAATCCATTTCAATATCTGTCCAGCATGGGCTTCTCTGGAGATTTATTCGCACTGAGTTCCCATGATGTCACTTAAAGGTGGTGATCTGGAAAGAAAATTAGAGAGAAGTGTTTGGGGGAATTAGCCTGGTAAATGATTGGCCAAGGGGTAGGGGTGGTATCTGGGGGACACAGCTCTGGCCATCCTTTCTTGCATGGGCTATATGACCTATCACCAATTGCTTATAACCTTTCAGGGTTCATAAAAACTAGCCACACAAAGGCACAGGTGTACCTGATGTACCTGGAATCCAAGAGGAACAAACATTATCCTGAGTATAAAACCTCTTTGTGTGTGCTTAAAGAGCACTATCTCTGAAGCTTTGAAAGCTTTGTTATGCGGCCAGAAAGCAGCTGGAAGAACAACATGAGTGTTGTCTGGCTGGATGGTAACTTGAAAAAATAAGCAAAGGGCAGGATGCAGGACACACCAATGAAGCCATTTTGTCTGTCGTGTTACACAAAGCCCAAGAATCCCAGCCCTGCCTTCAGTTCACAGCCTTCCTCTTCCTCGGGTACGATGGTGAAGCCAAGGGCAAACCTTTCCAGCACTCACTCTTATCTCAAACATATTCAAGACACCTTTGGAGACACCTGTTCGCCTTGAAACTGCTTTTGGAGAGTTATTTTTCCAAGGTAAAAATGGTTGAGATGTGAATTACGGTGTGATTTCCCCAAAGCGTTGGAGATCTCTGACACAGGTGATAATGGCTTTAAAACGACAGACCAAACCAAACAAACACAACACATGGTTTAACTTCTAGTTCACGGTGGTTTTCTGGTAGGCAGCTCCAGATGAAGGCCAGCACCATTTCCTTCGCCAGCAGGGCTTTTGCCTCTGCAGTCTCCTGCGCCCTTCCTTCAGTGATGGGTCGACTCATCTGTTCCCTCACCTTCCAGCCTTTCTCCCTTCACCCAGAAGGAACCTCTTCCCACTGCCTAAGAGCTGATTTCAATAAGGAGTCACCCACTCAGCAGCACTTACCCTCCCTGGGAGAGATAGCTTCCTCCCAGTAGAGAAACAGCAAGAAACAAGGAAAGGAAAATTAAAGACTACTAAAATTTATATTACAGAAATTAGACAGAGTCCAGACTTGTGAAACTTCATCAAGATGAAAACTACATAATTTTTCTTACAAGCCAAAAATAGAGTGTTCAGGAAGCCCTGCCCTGTGAGCAAATCACAGTAAAAGGCAGAGATGGTTAGAAATGTTACCAACACTCGGGCCTTCGTTCATTCAGACATTGGAATGTGGTCTGCCAGTGGCCAAAGACCTCCTCAAAAATAAGGAGGAGAAACAGACAGTATGAACAACATATACCAACCTTACTGTTTCTCATCAGAGTTGAAGTCAAAGTCTGTAACTGACCTACCAGCCCTCTGTGGCCTCCCTAATCCCTCCCTTCCCCAATCTTTCCCCCTCCTCCTGCCTCCAGCTACCTTGGTCTTAGCTGTTCCTTGAGCATGCCAAGCTTTCTTCTTTGCCTGGAACAACATTCTCCCAAAACTCCTTGCGGCTCACTTCCGCTGGCTTGCCCAGGCTTTCTCAGCCTCTGCCCCACACCCTTACCTTACTAACTGCACACAACTTACACCTGACCTTTTTTGGATTTGGGTGCTTTTTGTGTATGTTGCCTTTCATCGGAATGCAAGCCTCAGGAACTCAGAGAGGTCTGCTGGCTGCTGCTGCTGCATTCAGAGTGATTCAAGTGGTGTGTGCTTGTTCAACTGTTAAAATTCTGTTGTTTAATAGAAGAACTTGTGACAAGGTGAATGAAGTGGCTGTGTGGGTGGATCACGTCCTTTCTCTGCCCCTTGCAGAAATGCATTCTGGGATAAGAACTGGTGACTTTATGCAAATGATGGCCTTTTCTACACATTCTGAGTATAAAATCAATGGGGGTAGTTTCCTTACCAGATGTCACTCATAGAGGAAAGAATTCTTCGAGCAACTCAGGGCATGGCGATTTCTCTAGAGGAACAATTATACACTGTGTCTTAAATTGACTGCAGGACACAAAACACTTTTCTCTCAGCTGCCTGGAAAATAATATCGCTCTAGTTCCCTAACCATGGCAAATGAGTACATTGGGCAAACGCAGGAGAGCATTTTGGTGAAAATTATCACTGTGTTAAACTTGCTAATTATACTTTGATTTAGCAGTATGTACGCACTCTCTACCTCTTTAACACGCATTTTCTAGAAGATCTTTTAGGCCTTAACATTGCTTTGAATCCTCAAGAATGAGGAATCTACACATCATTGCACTGGAAGAAACCACATGGACAGTCACCTCCCAGAATGTAGGCAGACAAAGGGGGAAGCGGGAAATTAAGAAGGACAAGCATAGATTCAAGAGAGAAGCAATCTTGCACTCTGTGGCTCAGAACTAAACGGCATCCTGGAATCTCCATCACCCTGTTGAATGCAACTTTCAAGCTGGCTCCCATCCAAGCAGGTTTAGTGGGAAAAGTATTAACGCCTGCAAGGTGGTCCCACAGCAAGGTCCCCGAGGACAGAGACTCCAGTATAGCCAGGGACTGCAGGAGGAACAGGGTTGATTCAAACTCGCCAGAGCTTGCTGGTAAGTGACAAGGCACTATATCATATAACAAGCTGCAGCTTTAGAATGGGATATGATGCAGGAGTGATTGAAACCCAAAGGTCCCACAGATGGACATGGAATAAGTGAGCAGGGCTGTCCTTGGAGAACATAATCTACATACCAGAACAGGCATGGGTTTGTTTGGGTCTAAGCCCATGGCAACAGAGTTTTTTAGCTTTGCAGCTCTCAGAACAGCTGTACTGAAGGGGCCTTGAGTAAGGGCAGCCATGGGGTTCCCTGACACCCCGCTCTGAGCTCTGTTGCATTACATCTTCAAACAGTACCCAAGTGTTAAACCTTCAGTTCATTTGCACAAGACAGCTAAGAAAACAAAACAACTCCCAGGACCTCCCCCCACCCCTACCCCCCACACACATAGCCACACTATGGCTGTGGTCAGTCTTTCCTTTTACCAGGAGTAAAGCAAGTTTCAATAGTTTGGAGGTAGAAGTGTGTGTGTGGGGGGTCAGCTTGTTAGCTTTAAGGTAGGAAAAGGCCAAAAGTATAGATCATAATTCAAAACAAAAACTAACTTATTCCTAAAGAGAAGCCATCGTCATTGTGGGAATTTGAATGGTTGTGTATCATACAGCACAGGCCCACAGTGCTTTTCATGTTAGAATAGGAGACTTTCTCTGGGCCTTCCAGCAAAGTGGGTGACCAAATTTGGCATTCCTTCCATGGTTTTCCAAGTTAAAAATACCTTCACCTAGAAGCTCAAAAAGCCCACAAGGTCCTCTCTGCCCGCTTGCTCAGGTGTTAGGTTCTGAAAAGGATATGTCAAGAGTTACTCATCAGTGTGGAGACCACTGAGGGAGTTGATAGAGAAGTGCCTGCATTAGGGTATTTATTGCTGTGATAAAATGCTATGATCAAAAGCAACTTGCGGAAGAAAGGGCTTATTTTAGCTTATAGTTCCGTATCACAGACCATCACGGAGGGATGTCAGGGCAGGAACCTGCATGAGGGAACCGACACAAAGGCCCTGGTGGAAAACTACCTAATGCTTGCTTCTCATGGCTTGTTCAGTCTTTCCTATAGTGCCCAGGTATACTAGCCCAGGGTTGGCACCGCCTGCAGTGAGCTGGACCCTCCCACATCAGTTATCAATCAAGAAAAGTCATCACAGGTTTATTCACAAGCCAATCTAGTGTGTGTGTGTGTGTGGCGGGGGGCATTTTCTCAATCTCCTTTTCCAAAAATGACTCTGGCTTATGTAAAGCTAACGGAGGCAGCACAAGAAGAAAGCACTGGTCAGAACTGGTAAAGTGCCATGTCTAGAGCAAGAGAAATACCTGGCAGCCTGCAGAATTCACCCACTTTGGCTTTCACTGTCGATGCCAACATATTGGTCCACAAAGTTTAAGGATAGAGACAGTTATAACTGGGGAGGTTAACAGTCCTATAAATGGTGGGGGAAACAATGCCATTTGAGATTTAGCTGAATTCTAAACCCTTCTTTGGGTTCATGGCCACTGCAGGCATTTGAGTTCTGGTTCAGGCAAATCTGGTCTGTCACCTCTTTCATCCCTCACCCCCATACTGCCAATAAAACACTTCAAAGAAAATCATGGGAAAAGACTTGTGAAATTCCCAATATAGATTATATTTTTCTAAGCATCTAGCTTTCAGAAGTCTAAGTGTGAATTCTCTGATTTTAGTAGACACAAAGGAGAGAGATATTAGTCACCAACCGCAGGCTAGGAAGGTGCTCATTGTGTTGTTTCATGATGCCCAAGCCCTCTGTGTTGTCAGAGCAGGTCACCTGGGCCTTGTTAGAAACGCAATTATATGTACCCTGCTCCCCATCCCCACACCTACTAAATCAGGCTGTTTGGAGAAGTGCCCCAGCCTCTCATGGAAACAGAGTTGTGGTGAGAAGGGATGGTCTACATGAACTTTCTGGAGGGCTTCTCAAGGAGCTGGTTCAGGCTGCTGATATACTTCATGGGTAAAGAGGCAGATTCCATCTTGCTCCAGACCTATTACTTCAGAAAGTCTGGGGTTCAGGCTAACAATGCAATGCATGGCAAAGCCCTCCAGCAGCTTTGAGTGCACTCTACAGCTTGAGAACCACTGGTCTGAGACACAAAGATCAGCATGGCAAAGGACAGATGCTCTACAAGAGAGGAAGGACAAACTTTCCCAAACTGCATTATGCAGAATAGGTGTTCTTGAGGTTGTATGGTGGCTCAGCCAGCAAAGGAACTGCTTTAGGCAAGACTGACAACCTGAGTGACATTCAGATTCTCATATCTACAAGGTGGCAGGAGAGAAAGGACTCCAAAGAATTGTACTTTGACCAAGGACCATGACACTGGTGCATGTGTGCAAATGCACACACACATACACACTTAACTAATTAATTAAAGAAAAAGAAGAAAAGGCGTTCATCAAGTAAAGCAATTCATGGCCAAATGTCTTTGGCAAATCTATATTACATCTATTAATCATTTTAAGTTAGTGGCAAAACTATGCAACTAAAGTGTACCTTATGAATCTCTAAGGTAGATGTTTGATAGTAATCTGAAATTTATGCAGGGATCACTAAACTCAATTACAGTCTTTTCACATAGTCTGTAACGGTATTTCCTGAATGAATGACTAGATCTTTTGTTTTATGTTTAATGTCTCATTGTCTCCTAGTAGACAGGGCTTTGTGGGTTTCTTGGTGTTTTAGAGAAACACTACCTAACTTAAATGTCATAATCTTTGTTGAGTGCTGGCAATCTCTCCTCCAAGAGGGTCAGGGGACATGAGTGAAAAAATGCAGGCTCAACCAGCTCTGTCACTCTCTCAAGGTCCCAAGTTTCCTAAACAAGAGAAGATCAGTTTTAAAAACAAACAAACAAAAAACCCTCAATCGACTGGCACTTGGGAAGTCTCCAATGTCACTCTGGAAATGTTAGAGAGCAGACATAATGATTATTCACGAGATGATTCTAGGTTGAGAATTTCATGGGTTTGAGGTGGAGATACCGATAAGTAGTTTGGTTGGGGTTGCAGACTGGGGAGACCAGCAGGCAGTGTGGGCCCAAGGGCTGTGCTGAGGGCAGAGCAGGGCCAGGGGACAAGAGCATTTGGAGAGTTCCATCTCTGCAGGCAGATTTCTTCCCTTGAGTCCTTTCTTCTTCCTCTTTGCTCCCAAAGTGCTCAGCATCTCTGTTATGTACAATTTGGCTCATAATTCTAAAAACCAACAATACTGGTTTGGATATGATTCAAATTGTTGGCCAGCCTATGGGAGACCTATGCATAAGTTCCACCTGAGTGAAGTCAACATTCACAATGCCCAGGCCTCTCAAGTGCCAGTGCTCTGTTCTTCTAAATAAGATCTTCTCCCACTAAGCATAGGACGTGTATACTTAGGCATTACTGCTATATTCCATCATTACTGGTTATTGATTTCATTTTGACAATAGTTTAAGCTGGTCTCAATCATATTCCAGTGGCCCTCATCATACTGCTGTAGGAGATTTATTAGTTGAATGAGTAAATTTTATCACAATCCTTTCAATACTCCACAGTGGTGTAGCTACAGAGAAACTGTCCTAGCTCAAGTGAATAAACCCACCTAAGATCTTGTAGCAGGTGAACTAAATGCAGTGTGTCATGAACTGAAAGTAGGAGGGAGTCATGGTGGGAAGGAAAGGGAAGGAATGAGAAAAACATGGGGGGAGGTATTACAGTGTGTGTGTGCGCATGTGTGCGTGTGCATGTGCGTGTGCGTGTGTGTGTGTGAAATTGTGAGAAAATAACTTATAAAACAAGTCATCAGGGCATGGGTGATGTACACCTATAATCCCAGAACTCAGGATGTAGAGACAAGAGGATCAGAAATTCAAGGCCATCTTTGGCTACATCGCAAGTCTGAGGCTAGGTGGAATTACATAAGCCCCTGTCTCAAAAATCAATCTGAGAAACTTATTTTGGAGTAAGTAACTAAACAGAATGCTCATCCCTTGAAGCTCAAGCAGACACTCTAACCAAGTTGTAGATCTCAATATGAGCAGTTAAGCTTTCCAAAGCATAATGGATGCGACAGAAGTCCAAACCACACTTTATTCCATCAGCGTTATTTTAGCTTCAGCCAGATTAAGAGCCTAAACACCTAGGATTTAAGTCATAGCAGCCCGTTCACATATTTCACAATGTCTCGTTTTCTGAACAAAGGATTAACAAGTTGAATGTAAGAAGCAGGTGTGAGCACACTCAATAGGTCAAATTCTTAACACCACCCAGACAAGTCTATAATTTCTGGGCACAGGACACGGCATGCGTGAATTTTGTTTCGATGTGATGTCTTCCAGAGTGATTGCTTAGAAAGTCTCATAGCCATGTCCTACCCAGACATCCACTCCTATAGCAGAAGTGTCAGCTGATGATTGAGGGCTCATGCAAAACAGATGTGTGGGCAGCTGGATTTTCCAGCTTTGCTTTGGTGGGCTTAGCGCTGGTGTGAGCCATTATGAGACAGCAAAGATTTCATTTTGATTGAATAAAACCAGGATCTATGCAACCTTGTCAGTGAAACCCGCAGTTTTCTCCCTCTACTATTCCCGTCTTTCATTCTTCAGTCTCACACTGGTGTCTAAATTAATCACAGATAAGGTAACATTACTGGGTGTCAACCATGCTGACTTGTTTTCTACCATCTTATGCACGGCACCAGGAACTCCAATATGATGAAGTAACATTAATTGCACTTCCTGCAGTTTTCTAATTAGTTAATAATCACGTTTGGTGTTATGTACACTTCAGTCCAGCCCTCTCTCCCAAGTCCTGTGGCTTTGTAGCACCACAGCGTGTGGACTGTGAAGTGTAGTGAAGCACAGAGGATGGCAAATGGCACATTGCAGAGAGGACTATCACACCACAAATACCCTTGAAGAACAAATGGTCCAATGCAAGACTCCCAAATATTGACATCTGTGCAGCAGGCAACTGCACGTCAGGCAGATACAGCATTCAGTGTTTTGTGTTCCATCAAAGCCGTGTCTTTTTGATACCAGCATTACTATTAGCCTAGACACAGCTCTTATTAGTAAGAGGGATTCAAAGTAAATGTATTTTCAAAAGTCTAACTCTCAAATTTTCTAGGTAGTAGGTGTATATTTTTAGAAAATAATGTCTCAAGGTTATTTTATTCCCTAATTTCTAATATGGATTAAAATACATGCATCATTGTTTTGGACAATAATTTAAACTGGCCTTTAGATATACTGTATCTCGATCATATTCTACTGGTTCACCATCATATTGCTATGAGGATACAATTTATTGGTAAAATGAGTTAACTTTATTATAGGTAGTGAGTGCTTTGAATCACCAGTGTTTCCTCGGGAAACAGATACAACACTACACAAATTACAATGAATCTACAACAAATCCAAATCCGGATTAGACAAGACTTGATTTAACCCTCTCATCCTTTAATGCAGAGGGGAAAACTGCTGAACTTCCTTCTGGGACAGGACTATGAAACTGATTAATGTGCATATGTAATATGAACTGTGGTTCACACAGAATACTCCAGTACACTGAAGTCACAAATAAGTAACAATGTTTCAACCTTTTCCATACATGAGAAGCTTTATGATAGGATACCAATGTGTGTAAAAACTTCTTTGGTCATATCCAAACTAGTTTCTTAACTAATCACAACCCCCCAGTTATACTAGATATTTGAAGGGAAGACTGAAAACATATTCGTGCAATGTGGCAATTACTTTGTACATCAAAAGTATATTATCAAAAGATTTCTGACAATAAAGAACAAGGTAGGTTTTGTTGTTTGCATTTTTCCCTCCCCTCCCCTCCCCTCCCCTTCTCTCCCCACATTTTTCCTCCTGTAACCCAGGCTGGTCTTGGTTCTTTATATAAGACAAAAGACACCTTCAGCTTTTTGAGCCTCCTGTTTTTACCTCCCCAGTGCTGGGATTATAGGCATGTACCACTATGCTAGGGCTTGAATCTAGGGCTTTGTGAAATTCTATGCAAAATTCTAATTGAGCCACATCTCCATCTCACCACCCCCTTTATTGTTTTTGAAATAAGGTCTTAGTCCATAGCAGCCCATGTTGGCCTAGAATAATGCCACACCATGTATAGGCTGTCCTTAAAATGGCAATTCTCCTTCCTTAGTCTCCTGAGTGCCAGGATTCCAGGTTGCGCTCTCACACCAGGCTAGGATTTCTTGTTCATCTGTGTTTCTGTGATGTTAAACCCAGGCCTTTGGTGTGCTGGGCGATGGCTCCAGCCTCAGCTTGTTTGGCTTTGCAGTTCATCAATATTTGCAATGTTCTGTACGATAGAAGTGAGTGGAGTAGAGAGTTGTGTTTTCTTCTGAACCCAGCGTCAGTTACTAACTTTGTTGACTTCCAGTTCCAAATCTCCCTTTCCAAGTTTGCTCTGTGACACCAGACTGGACTCAAAGCAGTTCTCCTTTGCTGCAGTCATGCTGTTAAGCTTTGTCATGGTAAGAAGCATGCTGCAGCTACAAGGAGCAGCTCTTCCGGTTGGTGCTGCCTTTTGCTTTTCTGTGTGGTCATAGTGCTGACTGTGTGGGGGGCTATCTGATGGGACACTGGCCAGTTTTGAGTCCAGAGTGTAGAACTTCCAAGATGTCACATCCCTGGCTTAGGCTCCCTCACAGCCTGCAGTGACCTCTTGACACACAACTCTCTCCTGCAGGTCTGTGCCCAAAGTAGCACCTCAGCTCCTTATGCATCCGCCCAACTTGGTGCTGAGAACTGAAGTTGAGCTCTGGCTTCAGCGACCCAGAGGACATCCCCGTCATTTGGTAGACTTCAGCACTGTCTCCAACAAAGTGTGAGCTCTCACCATAGGGACAGGGCCTTCTTCTCAAGCTGCCCTTCATCTTAAGCTACCTACTATTTTATTTCGTTGTTTATTTATTAGTGTGCATGGCTGTTATAATCCAGGGTGCATGATTTGAGACAGGGTCTCCCACTGGCCTGGAACTCATAGGTTAGGCCAGGCTGGCTGGCCAGCATGCCTCAGAAATCCATGTTTTTCCTCAGTGTTGAGTTACAGGTGTGTACCTGCACTGTTGCCCTTTCTACATGGTGCTGGGGACTGAACTTTTTGTGCCAAGTACTTCCTGAGCTCTCTCTCTAGCCCTCTGTTATCCTTTAGACTTGTCTTTATATTTCCATCATTACTTTGCTATCTATCTTGTATCTGTTTAATAATTCATTAATCTGAATTCCTTCACTTCTATTAAATTACTATGTGACTCCCATTCTGATTGGGCCCAGACTAAGGTAACACAGAGAAGCAAACCCAGTTTGCCTCTGGATTAAATTTATACTATTATAATCTATGTTGGCTTTGTTAAAAGGCATCAAAGTTTGCAAGATCAGGAATAAGCAGGCTACGATAGACGCTCATGGGTTAGAATCCTTTATCAAGAACAAAGTGCCTCAACCTGCTGGTTAAATTTATTATTTTTTTAATTCAAAATGTTTAAAATGGAACCAGAAAAAGCTTTACAGAATAGCATAATAATTTAACAGGGCAGAATGAATGACAAGTGTCAAGTGATGGAAGAGAATCAGTTTAACACAGTGAAGTTCATGCTTGGAAAGCTCCATGTTTCTACTTCATTCAGGATAGACATTGATAGTACTCTCAACAAACAGGGGCTAAGCTTCCCAAGTCAGAATGACAGCAACATAGGATTTCACAAAAGAAAACTTTGATTTATGCTAAAATAATAACAAGCTATGATGTCACTGGAGCACCATCCACTTTCCCACTGACCTAGAGAAGAGGTGGGTTATTAGTGATACGACAGTGTCGGAAGTACAAGGGTAAGGTATTTGAGCTAATTTCAAACCCAAAACCAAGAGACTTCTGAGCAAATTATAAGGGCGCCAGCTGTGTGTGGGGACAAGCTAAGACAAAAAGGTGGGGGGAGGGAGAAGAGAAGAAAAACCCAAGCTGTATTTTAATTAGGGAAAAATATTAGTTTAGAATATGATAATGAAAAACTTGGAATCCAATTAGAACACTCTGGCCCCAGAGACAGAAACTGTCTTTTGAAACATGAATGCCCTAAGAGACTATGTCAAACATCTGGGCCTGGCACAGAAGTTGTTTTCCTTGGGAACTGCATTTACCATAACTGAGAAATTGAAGAATTAGACTCTATGTGAATTCTAAATCATTTTATTTTTCTCCCTGAGGTCAGTGATCAGCGGTTTTCTGACATGGAAATGTTTTATTCTTCTACACTAAACAAATAAAGCGCTAAGCTTTATTGTGTGTAATTACATGTAGTTACAGACAGGAGAAAAATTGATTTCTTGGCAAACTATAATTTAGGAGGGCTCCCCCAGCACTCTGCCATTAGTGCCAATCATTAGATGTACCTCGTCCTCCTCCAGCTCCACACTCAAGGGTAGACGCCACACCTTACTTATTAAGCACTCCTGTGATCCCGCCACCTAATAGACAGCCTGTAAATCATGGATTCAAGGGTAAGAATCCCATGACACACCACAGACAGCACGGTGAGCACCAGATTTTCTTCATAAAATGAAGCTTAGGAAGCAGATACTTGCCATATTAAAAATAATAATATGCATGAGTTTGGCGTTATGGTGTAAGCATGGCATCCCAGAACTCAGGAGACCGAGGAAGAAGGAGGATTTCAAGTTTCAAGCCAGCCTGGGCTACATAGTGAGATCTAGTCAGAAAACAAAACAAACTGTATAACCCTTTCATACTCACAGGCCACTCGTGCTCGGCACTTACTGAGTTAAGCCCTTTCATTCATACAGCCCAATGCCCCCGCAGCCCGCTATTCTGTTAGGTAGCCATGTGTCCGGTTCCTTTCCTCTGTTAAATTTTAAGTACTGCATAGGAACCATTTTCCCTGTGAGGCTCCCACACTTGGGATGCAACCTTCTCTGCGGAATTTTGGCACCCTATTAATTAGTGGTTATGAGTGGGAGCTGCTCTCTCTCAGCAGCTCCTATTCTGCCATCAGTCAAGTGTGATTCTGTAATAAATTTCCACAAGGCAAACTATTTCTGGTAATTCTCCCTAATTAACACCAGGCCTGCTAATAATACATCAGTGCCTATGTGTTTCTGATATAAGCAAGATCTTGTCTGAGAGTACTCAGAACGGGAAACTGCCAACCTAAATTAAGCTTTTGCTGGCAAAAGATTTTTATATGTAGTTCAGTTAGAAAACCTTTGATAATCTTATATTGGGGACATGTGAGTAGAAAACACTGACTGGCAGGGAGGCTTGCTCTGGTTTCAGCACTGAAGGGGGAGTTTATTGTGAACACACAGTTGAGACGTAAGCCTATAAATCTTGTACTGGATTACTGTTTCTTAACGAAGGAATGACAGATCTCTTATTCCGTCGGTGCATTTTAATGTGCAATGACGTGATTGACAGAAACCAAACAGCAGCTATTAAAATGTCAGATGCAGACTCGATGCCCTTAAAAGTTTGGCTTCTGGAGTTTAATATACTGTGGACAAAATAGACTTGAGTTTCTCTCCCATTCCCAATGTACAGCCTGAAACACAGACATCTCTCTTAATTTATACAGTTAAGAGAAAAACAAAACACCTCTCTCTCAAGTCGATAAACAAATGAGTAAGAGGTGAATGAGCCTAATGACCAGTCAGCTAGTGAGACTGAGCTGAGCTGTACATATCCTGGCTCATGCTAAATGGAGAGGGGAATTTGTTCTTTGCTTATGATCTGTGACATAACAAGGCATGATACTAGGTCATTCCAATGAATAATTTCAGCAATAAATATATTTAAAGATAGCTTATGTACTGATTTACAAATATGTCTTATATACATTATATATGCAAAGCACAAAAGCTGGATAATAGAGAGTAGATGCAGTATTTTCAAATGTCCTCTTTCTGGGGCATTGGGATTGGCTAATCCCATGTCAGAGGCTCTTCAGGGGTTATTGTGTCTTCTCTGGTCCTGTGAGAATAGAAGGTGACTTCTCCCCATGTTCACTTAAGTGAAACCGCATACCACCCAGAGAAAAACCAGGCGTGCAAGTCAACCATTACAGTTGTTTATTGAGTGTGTGCTCATTAAGGTATCACTACACAGGTTACATTTCTTGTGTGATTTTTTTAATTAGAAAATACATCCAAAAGCAAAGAGCAGCTGCTCACAAACTTAAAAATGCAAAGAAACAAAAGACAAGAATCGACAGTGGCAAATGACACGTTACCTGTCTAAATCCACCTTAGACATGTGGAGGTGAGGGGCAGACGGAAATGAGGGTTCATTTGTGTACAACTACCGTCTGCTTCCCGCGCTCCAATGGAGATGACTGAACTGCAAATGCCTACCTACACCAGTAAGGCAACACTGGTGCCACACCGCAGCAGTGACTTGTCTATGGAAGTGCGTCTGACCCAGCGTTCCTTGAAAAGAGTGCATTTTGTTGTAGATCATTTTAAACACAGTTTTATATAATATTCAAAAGATAAACGATTACTTTTGTTTTAATATTGTGGCCAAATAATTAGGCTTCAGGTTTACATGGCGAAGGTAACCCTACCAATGGGAAGCACAGAGTTGCTAGGAACATAAGCAGAGATTGCTACCTCAACAGGCAACAGTGATCCAGAACAATCAGAGAACAGTGTCCTTTTGGGCCCATCAAAGTCTGAAAAATGAGAAATGGAATAAAGGACGTAAAGAATCATGCACTATTGTTTCATCCGGGGCTAATCAAGTACAGCCTTCAAAAGACACATCTAGCATGAGGAGAACTCAATGCTCTACATTGAAAACACAGTAATGAAAAATGCTGCTGACACAGAAGACTTATAATAAATACTCAGGGAGCTCGCCAGAAGGGTAAAGTGCTGTGCCAGGTACTAAAAGGTCCATGCTGGAAAACTAAGCATGCTGATCCTCACTGAAGAAGACTCTTCTGGTTATGGTGAGAACTCATTTCCCAGGAGCCACTGTTTTAAGAACAGATACAAAACTTGCCATACAACATGGTAGGCAAAAAATAAAGACACAATGCCACATTAGCAAGCCACACTACTGTTTTGGGGATTAAATTTGGAGAAATACAGCATTATATACACAAGTAACAGAGAAACAAAGGTTTAATAAAAATGAAATCCTTTAAAGAAAGATAACTTTATAAAAAATCCAAGTCAAAGAAAATGCTTTGAATATGCAAATGCCAAAGAGTTGTCAAATATGTCATGGCATATCATCTAAAATCAAAAAAACCACCATCACATCAAAAAAAAAATCACTAACTTATTTCATAGTATAAAGCCAAAGCCTGACATTCAGATCAGAAACAATGCACCCCCAGCCAGTGAGTCTGCTATTGGTCACTGCAACAGCA
This sequence comes from Onychomys torridus, assembly GCF_903995425.1. Taxonomy (NCBI): domain Eukaryota; kingdom Metazoa; phylum Chordata; class Mammalia; order Rodentia; family Cricetidae; genus Onychomys; species Onychomys torridus. Next base: position 117,304,988 of record NC_050448.1, read on the forward strand.
TGAAGTTTCAGCACTGACTTCTGAAGACATTTCCTGTCTCCCCACAAGCACAGGTGAGAAGTAGTCTGGGCTGCTACTGGAGACACTTCTGGTTTGTGACGTGTCACCCTTCCTGCTCATTTATCCCCCAGTTCATTATTATCTGCATATAATATAAATTTCCTAGACCATAAGTTAGCAGCTTTCAGGACAGAAACCTTGAAAGTTCTTAGGGAGGTTAAACAAATACCGTAGCCTAAGATCTCCTCTACAACACACACACACACACACACACACACACACACATCACACATACACATGTGGATGCACAGGTGTTCTTGAAGGATGGGATAGCAAAAACCAGAGGACGCTGTCTGAATTTTGAAAGTACCATGCTCTCAACAGATTTAGCTATAACTCAGCAGGGCCATGGGCTTTCATTCATTGTAGAAACAAAGAGAAAAAAATATTAAATGGCATAATTTGTTTTCTCACTGGGTAGTGAGCCACACTGCATGGCTTTCTCACGGTCACTTTCCTGACTACAAGTGGTACCTAAACAATGCTCGGCCCAATCATAGAGAACAAATTCCAGGACCATGTGAGTAATGGATCACAGTACCCCCTGCACTACCAAATGCCAGTGAGTAAGAGTTGCCTAACTCCATGATCACACAATTGGAGGGGATTTACTTCTTACTGATAGAAAAGAATCCTAGACAAAAAAAAAAAAAAATTAAACAAACAAAATCCCAGAACAACTCCAAATAAGAAAAAACACAGTAACAACACAAACTTGGATCTTATCATAACTGTCAATCCAAAAATATTACTGGGCAAGGAGTAGTTTCTGACTCTCCAGTCAGTGACACAACTGTAAAAACCAACCAGTTCATTATCTGAAAGGGGGTAGTGGCTCATTCTACTTTCCAGGTACAGTTGCTTTATTTTCCCAATTTCTAGACCCTTTATCTTCTACCTATCCTCTTAAAAAGAGAGAGAGAAAGACAACTATTAAAGCCTAACACTACTGAATTATCTTCACCTCAGCCTAAGAAGCACGGCAGCCTAGCCCAGGTAGTGAGCCACACACAACGCAAACAAACTGCCCCAGCTGGAGGACGCCAGCATCTGCAATCTTTAAGCAACAATGGCAGCCTTTGGAAGGACACAAGAGATCACAGCATCTCTTATGGCATGTCACACTTTGATCAAAACTTCCCTGGACCGTCTTACTGAAAGAACTAATGATAGAATACCAAAGCATGTACACATACTAAAAAGAAAAAGACACCACCTACTCACAAATTTATTTAAACTCTTACTTACTATTTTAAAGATAGGTTCATTAAACAACTATTCTTATGAATAAAGTTTAAGGCACTTTTATTGCCTTCTGAGAGTTCTCATAGCTACCTAACAAAGGAAAGTATCACTTCAGCATAGAGGCTAGAGTTTTTAATTCTAAAGTGTAATCCTTTGCTAATTTATTCTAAGATGAATTTAATAATCAGGAAATTGATTTTTATAAAGACTACTTCATGGGCAGAAAATACAGGCTAGTCATAATAAATCCCAAACTGTCTGTAACTTTCTGAAGCCAAACATTTTCTCACAGACTTTGTTTTTAATGTTGGCATTCATCCATTCAGGGCTACTACTATTTTAGAACTTCATATAAATATTAAAACTAAAAATTAAATGGTAATTTCAATTTCCCCCCTTTTTCTTCAGATTTCTTCTCTTTCCTGGAACTGTTGATCTTCAAAAATTCACAGAATGAGCATGTTTTTTGCAAAGTGGCTTATCCTTCTTGGAGAAAAATGTCTGCCCTTCCAAACTTTCACAACACACCTGCAAAAAAGAAGCATTACTTAGAAGAATATCATTATTTAAATCAGATCTCCCAAAGGGAAGTGACTGTCCCCAATGAGTAACATTACAAGCGCTTTAGACAGTTACGTGAGACACCCTGACATTTCATGATTACTACGACATTTCATGTCATCTTGGAAAAGCAAAGAGTGATTATTTTTCTGGAACATTGTCTGATTTATTTAAATCACTGTTGATTGCTTTTCTTTACCAAGAGGAAAGCACTTAGAACTGACGAAAACTTCAATACATCAAAAAGTCACATTAAGAATAAAAATTCTAATCAAAAGAATCTATTTCCTCTTATAAAAAAATTAAAGCATTCAAAAAGAAACAGTTCAGTTGCTTTGCCAAGCATGACCAAACCCAGTGTCAGTCTGTCCTACTATATACTGGCCATGTATTATTCTTTTTTATTAGGCATATGATTCTGAGTATGGTATGGGCATGTGAGTGCGGGTGCCTGGGGAGGCCAGGTACACTGAGAACCCTGGTTATGGGCTGTCTGATATGAGTGTGGGGAACCAAACTCAGGTCCTCTGCAAGAGCAGCAAGTGTTTTTAATCACTGAGCCTTCTCTCCAGTCTCAATAGGCTGATTTTAATTTACTTCCTGGATGAAACCATTCCTGAAAGAACTGAATGAACTTGATTTTACAGTGAACATCTTGGGCAGTATCTATCTGCTGAGTGGTTTTGTGGTTAGACCACCCACACTTTTGCCTTCACATTGTTTCGGATGTCTTCCAAATGGCAATGCTCATGAGAAGTTTTTCCTGAGAAGGTAAATATGTAAAAGCTGCTTCTTATAAACTTTATGAAGTCTAAAAGATGAATGAAGTAAAAACAAGAAGTACTCAAAGGTAATGTTTGGAGAAATCATCTGATTTCACTGTGGTCTCTTCTTTTATATAATGGGTATCAAACACTGCTAGATATATTAACTCTAACAGCAGTAACATGTCAAATGCTGGAATGGAGCATCGTTACTGAATATTAGCTTTCTAAATTATAAAAATTACCTTAGGTTAATGTTAACCTTTTGATCTATCTTAATCATTAAAAGTAAAAAGAAGGCTAGGTATAGTGATGCACACCTTTAGTCCCAGAACTCAGAAGGCAGAGGTAGGCGGATCTCTATGAATTCAAGGGCAACCTCATCTATATAGTAAGTTCCAGGTCAGCCAGAGCTACATACTGAGACCAAGCTGCTGGGGATAGCTCAGTCAATAAAGCACCTGAGTTTGATCCCCAGAAACCATGTCCAATGCTAGGTGCCTTGGCACATGCATGCCTGTAATAATCAAGGCTGGGAAGGTGAAGAGAAGTGTCCCTGGGGCGCTCTGGCCAGCCCATCTAGCCCAGTGGAGGGTTCCAGGCCCATGAGAAACCTTGTCTCAAAGGAGAGGCCATTGTTTTGAGGGTGACTTGAGGTTGTCCTTCAGTCTCCACGAGCACATACACACATGAACACATACAAACACACGCATATACACCAAAAATAGATAAATCAAAACCAAGAGCATTAAAGTAGCAAGTGAAATAGATAAAATGTTTCAAAAAGAAAAGAAAATTCATGAGCCATCTATCAGTCAGGAAGAAAACTGAGCCACCTTGCTGGTTCCCCAGTTTTTTATAATTTGTTTTCTATTTAAGAAATACCCAATGTTCCAAAATAACTTAAAGTGTTTAATAAAGGAATTTAAGAAAAGAACTCATTTAAAAAAGGCACTAATCCTCTCCTTAGAGATAAGGTTGCATTAAAAGTCATACTTTCTCTGGGGTAAAATCTTATTAGATGCCAAATAATGTCAAATCCAACTTTTAAGAACATCAAACCCAGCGTCCATTAGCTTTGAGGAAGGGAAAGACCAGAGTGCTATCCCTTCCATCGAGCACTGAGCTTTGAGCAGGACAGGACAGCTTACTTACCGAGCACACAAAGCAAGTATCATGCCAGGTATAACCCAGAGCTTCAAGGAACATGTCTCCAGCTTCAATGGGGAATTCGCATCCACGGCATATTGTTCCAAAAAGGGCATAATAATCTGCATCAGGTTAGGAGAGAGACACAATTTAAAGATGGCAGGTCATAGAAAACAGTGGTAAGATGGGAGTTAAACAAGACGCCAAGGTTAAGACTGAGGTAGAAGTGAGGAATACAGTATCCACTGAGGATGGGGCAGCTTGGTTGGGATTTCCTCACTGGGTGGATGGAACCACTACTTAGCTTGGGATGTACGTTCAGCATGGCAAACACTATGAAACTTATTTATTTTACTTCCTGTGTTCCATGTCTCTGTTTAAATGCCCAGATGCAGGACCAGGAGACCACTGTTCTGTGTAGTTTTCAGTGCACTTGGATATGTCGAGGAACAGTTAGAGGACCCTCAGTCATTTGCAACAGTGAGCCTAGATAATATATACTGAGAACAAACTTGGCAAATCTTACCAGTTAGCATTTTTCCAGGACATTTTTTCACAAATAAGGACTGACTGAGTTCCTAGCTGGACTATGCCAATAAAACCAGCCACAATTTCTTTTGTTATATTTTCCTTCCAATTTTATGACTCCATACTGGAAATCTTTAGTCAAATAATATGAATAACTTGACAGATTAGCTCTAAAATACTAACAGGATTCCCTTCCAATGAAAGTGGCCTTGTCCTTTCTCTATTATTAAGTAAGAGTGCTGTCACATTTTCTCTTCTATTCAACTTGATCACTGCTGTGTTGACCTATGAGCCACCTTTTGGTCTTTAATAATGTTGATCTAGCTGATGTTGGAGGGAAGGGATAGTATAATATGCAGCTTGATGCAAATATTCTCTAGCGCCATGTATTGAATACACCTCCACAGACTCTACCAAGCAGTGCTCCAGGCACCGCAGAGGCAGAGAGGCAAAAAGGGCAGGTGTGGATTCTTGTCTTAGGAGCCTTCGGTTAAGACTATGATAGGTACAATGAAGCAACAGCCAGTGTTGTGATATAGAATAGTTAGGGGATATACACTACATTCTAGGAGAGTTAGGAAAACCTTTGCTGGTACATAACAGTCATGAGGAGGCTCGAAAAGGAGGAATCCCATTGAAAAGATTCCAGTTAAAAGAAACTGGTATGAAGACATAAAATCTTAGCCATGTTCAAAAGCAGTAAAGGAATATGATATGAGTTAAATCTGATGTCAGAATGTAAAGAGGCAGAAGAGAAATCTGGCAAAGCAACAGGAGGATGGTGCTCATCCTAGGAGATGCCATTTACAGGACACAAGCACAATCTGACTGCCGTTGTTGACATGGCACCAGATTCTCTGCAGCTGCTATTGCAAAGTCCAGGCAAAGACTGAGAGCAGGATGGTCATAGTGGCGACACTGGAGATGAAAGGAGATGCTTATCTAATATCTACTGGATGTGCAACTGCCTGGAATTACTTGTTAGATTCTATTTCAGAAGAACAGAGAAAGAGAGGAAACCTAGGTGTTTGGACAGTGGACAGTGCAACCATCTACTGAGAAGGGAACATTGCTAAGAACTGGTTGAAGGTGAAGGGAAAAGAATAAAACTTATAGACCAGGATTCCCCTCTGCTAGCAATGCATTAGTTTGTCATGACTTCTTAGAACACATTAAACATCATAGGTTAGATAGATGTTTATGTTTTTGTACAGTTAGTCAGAATGTCTTACAAAACTTTCAAAAACTCACAAACCAGCCAATCAACTAAACAAAACCAAGTCTCTCTTCAGAAAAAAATAAGCTGTAGAACATGAGATACTCTGAAGACAGTAGGAAGCTTACAGTCAACTTATCCTGCTAAGAACACATGGGGTACTTTATTGGAGGTTCTGGGGCTTCCTGGTGAGCAATCTGGAACAGAGCCAAACCCTTCCTAAACTAAAGGGTTAAGGGGAAGGTGAAAGTCAGAGTACCGAGTGAGCAAAGAGGTAAGTGATGCTGAATCAGCTTCAGACAAAAGCTGAGAGTTTCTTGAACTTTACCACTGGGCAAAAAGTCCTGCTAGGACCACATTTTGAATTTCAATCTAATATAAGATTAAAACCGAATAGAGGGAATTCAGTTAACTGAATAAAGGAAAGCATGTCTCATATTTTGAAATACACATTGTGGGAACAATATCTGAATAAAGACTAAATGGTAAGAAAGCTCACTTACAGATGTGGCAAAGAAACAGTGCTGGGTGTTCAGATACAAAGCAAAGGGAGGAGCTAGGCTCTTAAAACCTAAATTATTAAAAACATCTTCAGCGGGGAGCAATCTCAGCCAAGATTACTTTCCTATCCAGTAAAGGCAGCAAAGGAGTTCACATTTATTTTCAAAGCTGTGGCTTTAAAAAGCAAAGCAGTAACATTAGAATGTTAAACATTTCTCATGTTTTTAACCACTTGGTGTCATTACTACAATAAGTGGCTTTAAGCTATATTTTGGATAGAATTTGCATCTATAAATGACTGGAGATCTGAAAATATTTTTCCTACTAAGTAATGCCAACCTCCTTAATGTTCATAATGAAGTTGGAAATGTTGTGTTGACAAAGTCATGAGCAGTGACTATTCTTTCTGTTTTGCTGTATATTCAGAGTGATAGGTAACGTCTCTAAGATCATAAGGAATCCTTGTTGGCCTAGACTTTCCTTGCGGATTTTCAGAACAGAAGTGTCCGGCTCCATTCTTAACCAAGGCGCTCACGGCTTGTCATCTCACCGGTCTCGCAGTACGGCTCTCCATCCTCCAAGTGGAAAACATTGTTGCGAATGGGTTTTCCACAGGCCACGCACACAAAACAGGACACGTGCCAGGTTTGTTTCAGGGCATTGATGACTTCCTGTTACAGAAAGGTGGATGGATTTAAAGAAAGATGACAATAAACACACTGATACCTACTCTTACTGTTGTATCATGCCAACTCAACGTAGACATACGTATTTCATCTTTATTTTGAACTTTTCATCAAAGAAACAAGAGATGCATACTGGCAGATTCACATATCACTGGAAAACTATTGTAGTATGTATGTGTAAACAAAGAATAATCACTATTACTAACTCTACACATGCAGTAAATAAGGGAAGGATTACACAAATGCTTGTTATAATGCATTCTGCTTTCTTTCAAACAGTGTCAAGATGCATTAACCTAAAAAACTTTCATGGCATTATCTTGAAAATGTCATGAAGGAGGGGAAAGCATTTAAAAACTAAAACAAACCTAAACTCCAGTGCATTATGGAAGCAATAATGTAATCAGTATAATCCAATCAGCTCATTGAGTGTTTAACTTTTTGGAATCAGCTGTGACTGCACTATGCACTTACTGCAATTGAGTAAAGTGTGAACCATAAAAGCAAGGATCCTAGTCCACAACAGCCTCCTGGTTCAATACTCCAAGACACAAGACTAGGAAGAGATTTTAATCAGTAAGAGGTTTGAAATTGTTAGTTTTTCAAGAACTGTTCCAAGGATTCCATTGAGAAGAGCTAAAGCAATTGAAAACTAATTTCTGAAGAATATTTAATAACATGGGAATTCTTTCTTTCACTTCCTAGAGTCTTGTGGTTTTTACCATTCTTGACTTTTATTAATTATTCTCTAATCCACAGAATAGGTTTATTCACTCAATCTAGTTTACTGATTATCTGTCAGCACGTATGAAGGGATAGGCTAGCATTATATTCTTCTATTACCAGCACATTGTACAAATTAACAGCATAGAAACTGGTCAGGTGGCATATGTATAACTGTGAACTATTTTTAAGTTTCAGACATACTTAAGCATGTTCTTCATAACTCACATTTTCTAGAGTTTCATTACTGTATTTACAGATTGAGAGTAGTACATAGAACTCAGCAAAGCCATTCTAAGTTGTGTAAGCTAGAGCCAAGAACACTGGTTTCTTTAAAATCAAATTCCCTCCACTACTGGGCACAGCACCTACAGTAGATGCCAACTCTTCAATGTCACTGAAAACTGGATGTTATTTGACATGATACACATCTATTCATCATTATTTATTACTTTTTTTTGCCAAAAAAAGCATAGCTTGAAATGTTTTTCCTATCACATGTACACTTCTATAACTGAAGTCACAGTTTTAAACATTATATTCATTCAAATAAAAAAATAGTATAAGCTTCACATTGTAGAAATATTGCATATTTCACGAGATCAGTGTCCTGTGCTTGAACTCTGACAAGCAGGGAAAGGCTGCTCTTATAAAAACTAGGGAATTTAATTTAAACCAGCGAAGGTGTCAGTCCTGAAAGCTCGTGTGTGTGGTCCTGAACGACCTCTTCATTCCTGAGCAAACTGGGTCCTGCTGAGGTAGCACACCCACAGTAAATTATTTTTCCCAGAGTGGCTAGTCTTTCCCAGACAGGCCAGCATTCGGTAAGAGAAAACCAAAGACAACTAACCCCACGAGTCTGATATACTTCCTTAGAGGTCTGTTTAGTTTTGTTTTACAATAAACACAACTAATGAAAGCAGAGAGGATTGATCAAGCAAGAAGAAAATAAAAAGTGAAAATAGTGAAAAGATCTATTATAAAAATCTACATAGCTTTAGGATACACTAAAAATGAAGAAGTAGTTTCGAACACTCACTCCAAGTATCTTCCTCTGGCAGCGACCACATTCAGGAGCAAAGAACTTCTCATAACATAGCTCGCAATACAGTGCTCCCTTCTCCTCAACAAATCCAATGTAGGCCATCGTGTTTTTGCAGTGAGCACAGTTAAATTCTTCCGGGTGCCAAGACTTCCCCAGAGCCACGAGGAAAGGTCCCCTGCCAAAGGAAAGAGACCAACTTGACTCAAAGATGAACGCTTCTGCTGTTGGCCTGGAGAGAACCTCTTCTTACATATGTTGTCTAGTAAACTGTCTGCTCGATTTCCTTCTTCAGGACTGGGTATGGTGGCACTGCCAACCTGCACAGGCACTGTGTGGGAAGAGAAAGGGGGACTAGGAACAAGAGCGCTTGCTGGATCCTTCTAGTGAAGCTACCTTCTCTTCCCCATTTGCCTCAGATTTGGGGCGCGCTTGATGGGGTTACATGAGTCATTCTGTGTACATCATTATGACTGAGAGTGAGATGCTAACTGTGATGGAGAAGAAGCATCAGAATAGCACATGTTTTAAGACAGGAGCAGAGTTGAAAAGAAAACTCAATTTGCCAATGTTAGATCCTTGAGAATAGTGATTTCCAGAGAAGCATCAGTCCTTCTTGACTATGTATGATGCCATTTGCTTATTTCTCAACTTCATTAAATGTTTCAAATTCACCACAGAAGCGGAGCTGTACATTATCAGTTATTCGAAGCTAGTTGGAAGGCTTTTATTTCATTCCAATATGACTAATTTAAACTGTATTGCATTAAGAACATTTAATATGAAAGCTATCCTCAAAATGTATTTAACTATGCACGACAATGCTACCAAGCACAGCTGATGTTCTAGGGGAACCTCCACAAACCATTCATCTTGCCTAATTGAAGGTTTATGTTCAACATTGACTAGTCCCTCCTTCCCCTTCTCTGAATACGACGGATTTGGGGACAGGGAGGGACGAGATCTTACTTTGTAGCCTACGCTGGCCTGAAACTGAATAGGTAGCCCTGGGGAGCTTCAAATTCATCCTCCTCCTGCCTCAACCTAACAAGTGCTCAGGATTATAGAAATGAGCGATACCATGGCCAGTTAAGATGGATTCTTTATTTTAGTGTGTGTTTTTATCAAGGTAACAAATGTTTGTAAGGAGATCTTTCCCCAAATACTATAACCATGAACTGACAGGATGAGCTTGGTTCACTGAACAGGAGCCATTAGGAAACCTTATCGAGCTCGAAGCCCTCGGAGATGAAGCAGAGTAGCCTCTGCAACACACTTTTCAGGAGCTACATCACACTAATTTTTATTCATGGAGTGGCTTTACCTCCAAGGCACTTTTACACTTATCTAATTTGCTCATACAACACTCTTGTGAGATAGACCAGGGCAATTATTATGAACTCAGTTCAACAGATGGAGTGGTAAGGCCAAAGAATATACAAAAGATATGTCAAACATCATAAAATTACTGACTGAGCCAGTTAGGGGCTGATGCTTCTACTTCCCAGTGTATTACTCTAGTCAACTGAGACTCTGCTTTCCATCTCCCTTCTGTCAACCAGCATCACAGGACACCCATGGGCAATTGTTAGCAAGCATATAGCAGTGGACTCCTAGGCAGAGTTATTAACAGGATGTCATGGCACCCACAGCAGCTTCTACCCTGTGAAAACAAAAATCTCTATATAACAGCTATCTCATAGGGTATGGCTACAAGAGCCTGTAACTACAGATTTGAGGCGGGAACAGGGGAAACTAAGAGCTCCATTGCTGGCTGGCCTCGCTGGGAAGGAGGGCTTCTGGTTCAGTGAGGCAGACCTTGTCTCAAGGCATAGAGCAAAGAATGGTAGAACATATCTAGTGTCTTTCTCTGGCTTCTGCACACCCATATATGAGTACATGTACCCACATACTCATGTACACTACACTACACTACACACACACACACACACACACACACACACACACACACACACAAATAAAAACTACTTGGTAATTGCTCCCCACCACCAATAGTCTGGTACCAACATATCCAAGTCCACATACTAATTTTCTTAGCAAAAACACTAGCATTAACTCAAATCCAGTCCACAATTCTGCAAGAGTCAGGCAGCAGAAAACAACTTAGTAAATTTTTTTCTGTGAAGCATAAGAAAGTACTTTCTAGTTTTATTTTTTCTTAGCCTGTTTATTAACAATTTGATGCTTGGGCTGGAGAGATGGCTCAGTGGTTAAGAGCACCAGCTGCTCTTCCAGAGGTCCTGAGTTCAATTCCCAGCAACCACATGGAGGTAGCTTACAACCATCTCTAGTGAGATCTGATGCCCTCTTCTGGCATGCAGGCATACATGCAGACAGAATACAATATATATAATAAATAAATAAATCTTTAAGCTGGGCGGTGGTGGCGCACGCCTTTAATCCCAGCACTCGGGAGGCAGAGCCAGGCGGATGTTTGTGAGTTTGAGGCCAGCCTGGTCTACCATGCGAGATCCAGGAAAGGTGCAAAGCTACACAGAGAAACCCTGTCTCGAAAAACCAAAATAATAATAATAATAATAATAATAATAATAATAATAATAATTAAAAAAAAAGAATTTGATGCTCTTTTGTACATGTGACTCTGCTATATTTGAGGTACATAGTTACTATTATTAAAACTTATAGGTGATCAGGGGAGTACTTCAGGTACTATAGTTTTGCAATGAAAAACAAGGAAGTTATTATTATCTATTAATACAAACAATATACATTAATATATTATTATAACAATATTAATATATTAATTATAAAATATACATGTATTATATATTAATATCTATTAATTATTTCTACAAGAAAAGAAATGGGTGTGTCACCTACTGTACACAAATATGTTACCTCCAGTAAGCTCATCTGCTATTTGTAACTGCCTTATAAATATTCTCACTCCACAAACTCTTTCATTTATTTTTCTTAGTGTATACTTGGCAAGTACTTTCCCAAACATCAATCAAGAAGTTACATTCTCAGAGCTGAACAAACTGTTCTAAGTACTCTTAAGCTTTCCCACCAGCTAGGTATCCAGGATAAACTTACTGTGACTATAATGTCTAGTAGGACTTCGGGGTTTATGTCACATTCTGTATGGATATTAAAACACATTCAAACATTTTTACAACGCTAGGCTTAGTTTTTCATTAGGAAACATCTTCACTTCGTCACAAGCTCAATGGCCAGTATCCTTTGGCTATTCAGTTTTCAAAAGAAGTCAATTCAACCTCAGACTCTGCATTCTCCTGAAATGTCAATACTGGTGAGGGCCTGGATTAAAAATGAAAGCTTTGTCTATGGGAGTACATCTACTAATCCCAAATAGCTGAGGAGGCTCCTCATGACTCAATCAGAACACAAGAGAACTGGGGTCTATGAATCACAGCACTGGACCAGACCTAGCCCTCAGAGAACTTTTATGAGCAATGTGTGCTGTGATACATCAGCAGCTATTAACAGTTGCTACAGGAAGCAGTCTCATGACGTTCATCCCTGTTCTTCCGGAAACTGATGTGAGGGTCCTCTTAGAGCACACAGGGTCAGGTTCACATGAGCTCCTTGAAAATTTTCCTACCAAATTTCTTTAGACTCCCTTGAGAAATCATTTTATTTATTTTTTATCACATTGAGCAGTAGGTTACGAGAGAGAGAGAGAGAGAGAGAGAGAGAGAGAGAGAGAGAGAGAGAGAACAAAACAAATGGGTAGCCTGATTACAGGTAACTCTGTGGGTAATTATAGTGAGTACTGTCTGTCTCAACACTTGCTTCACCCTGAATGGTCCTACCCATGATTTTCATTCCTGTACCCCTTTATAATTCAGAAGGTTAACATTTCATGTATTCTATTTGGTTTTCTGCTTGTGCCTGAGTGTTCTCGCATGTTTTGATGCAGCTATGTGTGGTATACGCACACTTATACATATGCATGCATGTGTGTATAGAAGCATAAAGCTGGCATCAGGTGTCTTTTTTGATAACTCTCCCCACTGTTTATTGAGGTATGATCTCTTGCTGAATTCTGAGCATGTCAATCCCACTTAGTCTAGCTAATTAGTTTGCCCTGGGGATCCCACACTTTGCTTTCACATGGTTCTGGGGATCTGAAGTCAGTAGTTAGCTTGCCCTGGGGATCCCACGCTTTGCTTTCACATGGTTCTGGGGATTTGAAGTTAGTAGTTAGCTTGCCCTGGGGATTCTGCACTTTCACGTGGTTCTAGGGATCCAAACTCAGGTCTTCATGGTTTTGTAGTGAGTGCTTATCCACAGAGCCATCTCTTCAGCACCACATTGCATATGTTCTTACAAAGCCATTTTGACACAAAGCTTATCATTAACTATTAAAAATATAGTCTAGTCTATTAAGAGAACAACTTTAAATGTTTCATTTCTTTTTTTCAAACATGAGCAGTAAAGGAAATCCTAGACAGTAAAGAACATGAGTCTGTACCTTTAAGATTTGAGGAGACAATGAGTCTTACTTTTTTCAGAGCTCCTTGCTGAAACCAGCACAAGAGGGAAAATGCTCGCCCAACTGGATCACCCAACTGGATCGCCCAACTGGATCGTCCCTGCTGCAGTGAGAGAGCACTTTCCTCCAGTGCCCCTGGGGCTAAGTGTAGATTAAACAGCAAGCCTCTTATGGAGAAGGGAGCACTTTCTTCTGTGTGTCAGCAAACACTAATTTAACAAATTCATTAACAGCGGATTAACACTAAAGAAGTTCTTGCTCCAGATGGGACTGGCTTTCCACCTGTGAACTGGACCAACAAGCTTGGATAACTGCAAGGTGGAATTAAATATCCATCTCCACTTACAGTGCTCCACCCTCAGCCCTTTCTAAATCCATGTTGACTGACAAGGGAAGGAAGGGAAGAGTAAAGGCATCTGATGGGCCAAGATGAAGACTCCTGCACACAACTTTTTAACTCTGCTTGCCTTCTGCTCCTGCCTCCCAAAGAAGGAAAGACGCAGAGTTCAGAGAAAAAGAAAAACTTACAGATAGAAAGGGAAAAGAAACTACCATCTCAAGGGGCATAACCTAGCAATTGGGTTAGCTCACATATCAGTACTCACTGCTTGCTTCCCATTATTTAATCCTCAGGCAGCCTGAGCAACAGACATGAACTCCAATACACTGATGAAGAAAACATGAGCATTTGCCACCTTTCCCAAGATCGTGCAGATAACAAACTACAATGATAGAACCTTGCAAAGTACAGATGGCACAGATGGATCTACTGACGGCTGAATATATTTATGTAGCTGTTATACCATCTTGATGGATTAAGCATCTTACAATTATAAAATGTACTTTATCTCTAGTAACAATGTTCACTAATGTCCATTCCATCCCACCCCAGAGAGAAATAATGAAATGGGATGGAGCCAACTGAGTAGAGCCTTCAGTGAATCCACTGTATAGATCCTCACTTCTACACAATGCTAAACCAGGCAGTTGACATGATCTGTTTGAGCAAGTGCTGAAGAGGATGTGTAGACACTCTGACACAGACTGGCAGGAATGAAAACTGGCAGGTATAGACACTGTGCAAGAAAGTTTAGTAGTTCCTAAAACAAGTTATTTACAGGCTCTGTAAAACAAAGTTTGAATAAGTACATATATTACCTATAATTTTACTACAGCAATTATCATTGAATAAGTAGATTAGTTTTGTCTATTTCATTTACTTAATTAATAGTTTTGCACTGGGAAAATATTCATAGAGCTACTGTGTTGGTGAAAGACAGCTACAGGGCAAGGGCATGGCTGAAAGATTACTTACAGACTAACTCTGTTACCCCAGGTGAGAAATGACAGTGTCTTGGATTAGGACTGCAGTAGGAACAGTGAAAAGATTTCAGAATGAACATACATATATACATACATACAAACATACATACATATGGTATATAATCTATACCAAACAGATTTGCTGACAGGTCATATGAGGTCTGAATAACTGTTAACAGAGATATTACTAAGCAAGATGGAGAAGGCTAGGGGAGATGGTGTATGCATGCCTGGAATAAACTCTCCCATCAGATGTTAACTAGTACACTGCTCCTATCCTTAGACTATGTAGTCTGTCCAGAGGATTCCTTTACTTATGGACACTGAGCTGCTCAAAGGACAAATGATCCTAGAAGGGCCTGACCTAGTCAGGGAGCTCTGGAGGAAAGTGAAGAACAGCAGCAGATGCTGAGATGTTGGTGCCAAGGAGGAGAGCAAACAGTCATGGGAACTGCCTAGGGTGAGAGCAGCTTTGAGGAGGTGAGCGACTCAGCCCTCTAGCTTCAGACACTGAAGTTTGTAAGCAGCCACACTCTAAAGGAACTTGGATGAAGAGCCAGATCACCAGGTAACTGCACCTTGATTTCAGCCTGGGGAATTCTCAGCAGAGACTCAGCTAACCCATCCCTACCCCTCCTCCTGACTCATAGAAACTATGGACACATGTGGGTTGCTCTCAAAATTCTGAATCCTATTTGTTTCTCATAAAGAAATCTTGAACTGAAAAAAAATTACAAAGTTCTTCAGCTTTTTGATGTTTTTCAATGAATCAATTTTTCATTTCACTGTTTTTTTCTGTTTTCATTCTCTATGCATTACTTTCTTTTCAAAAATTTAGATTTACTTTTTTAGGTTATATGTATGAACATTTTGCCTGTGTGTATGTGTGTACACCAAGTGCATGACTGGTGCCCATGGAGGTCAGAAGAGGGTATCAGATACCTAGAAACTGGACTTATGGATGGTTGTGAGTTACATATAATTGCTGGGTATCGAACCCAGGTCCTCTGCAAGAATAACAAGTGCTCTGAACCACTGAGCCCTTTTAATTTCAGCCACAATCCTTGTTTCTCTTTTCTTTTGCATAGTCTTCTGTTTATTTTTCACTTTCTCTAATATCTCTGGATGGAAAGCTATACACCAATCAATTTGAAATATTTAAACATTAAAAATTTGCATAACCATTTACAATGGTTTCTTTTACATGAAAATATTGATCTGATATAAGCACACTATTGAACTTTAGTGCTTTCTATTTTTACCAAATGAAACATATTAGTCTGTGGAAATTAGGTAATCTTTACTTATCTTTACACCTATACAATCCTAGATGATCTCTACTTAGACTTAACACATTAATTTGGCTGTTTATTTGCTGGCTGGCATGCATGCATGTGTATGTTGTGTTTACTACAGTGTAACTTAGTTCACTAGTACTGCCTTAACATGTTACCAGAGTTGTCTATTTTCTTTTGTTTTGGGGCTACAGTCCCAAGCACAATAGTGAGGAGAGTTGGTTCTGTATGAGGCCCCGCGTGTAAATGGTCATTTTCGTACCTTCATATCCAGTTGTATTGGACTTTCCCTCTTCGCAGGAGAATGACTGCGGTCAAATGAATTAAGCCCATTCTAATGACTGACTTCACCTCTTTAAAGATCAGTGCTCCAGTGGTAGTCACGCTCTAAGGAGACTGAGAGTTACTACTTCAACACATGAATTTTGTGGAACACAATTCAGTTCCTAACAGTAAAGTAACCTTCTTTGAAGAAGGGAACAAGTCATCCATTCTGATATCAGAGGTGTCTGAATGGGAGTGTTTCCTTACAAAATAAACGTAGTCCAACATTAGATAAAAAACTGAAAAAGTGAGACTTTTCCATCAAAAGGCCCCCACAGCAAACGCAGTTCAGACCTTTCCAGCAGTGGTAGAGGAAACCCCTATTCAGAGCAATTAAATAACCAAATGCCCATTGGAATAAACCAGGCTGCTCGGGGTAATGGAACAACTGAGACAGAGAGAACAGAAAATTCAGGAGAAAACATAAAGAAAAATTTTTGGCAAACTTCTATAGTGAACAAAGACCAAAATTAACAATAAAAATAAATGGTGTTTTGTTGTCTAGTCTGGTAGGCACAGGTGCTGACGTGACCATAATTGCACCAGAATTTTGGCATCCGACTTGGCTTCTTCAGGAGGTAAATGTTCAACTGTTAGGAATTGGAACATTATCTCAAATGAAACAGAGTGCAAGATGGCTCTAATGTATAGGTCCAGAAGGACAGAGAGGCAAATTAAAACCATATGTGGCTAACATAGCCATGAACCTGTGGGGGTCGAGACCTGTTACAACAATGGAATACTCAGATTAACATCCCTCCAACCTCAGAAACAAATCATAAACTAGCACATGTTTCTGAGAGAAATATTAAATGGTATTATTCTAATGAGTGGTCACCAACCATCCATATTATACAAGAACAGGGAACAACAACTGATGATCTTCCAAAGATACCAAAAGCTCTACCTTTAAAATGGTTAACACACAAGTCTGTATGGATTCATCAATGGCTTTAACAACAGAGAAACTCCAGGCTTTAGAAGAGCTGGTGGAAGAACAGTTAAATGCTCAGCATATGGAAGAATCAACCAGCCCTTGGAATTCTCCTGTATTTGTTATTAAAAAGAAATCAGGTAAATGGAGAATGGTAACAGACCTTAGAGCAATTAATGAAGTATTTCAGCCAATGGGCTCTCTACAATATGGGATTCCTTTGCCTACTCTGTTACCAAAAGGATGGCCTCTCATAGTTATTGATTTAAAAGACTGTTTCTTTTCAATACCCTTAAAAGAAAAAGACAGAGAAAGATTTGCCTTCATGGTACCTACTTAAAATAATTCTCAACCAGTTAAGAGATATCAATGGAGGGTCCTCCCACAGGGAATGTTGAATAGCTCAACCCTGTACCAATATTTTGTACAACAGCCATTGGAAGTGATACGTAAAAAATTTCCTAAATCTATAATTTATCACTATATGGATGATATTTTACTAGCTGACTCAAATGCAGATACTTTAGAAAGAATGTTTGAAGAAGTAAAGAAAAATTTGCCTTGCTGGGGATTACAAATTGCTTCTGAAAAGATACAAAGAGAAGATTCTATTAATTATTTAGGTAGATATAAAATATTTATTTAGATATAAAAAAGGTCTACAAAAAAATTAGACCCCAAAAGGTGCAAATTAGGAGAGATTGACTACAGACTCTTAATGACTTTCAAAGATTATTTGGAGACATTTCTCATCTATGAACTATTTTTGGGGTAAAAAAATGATGAACTGAATAATTTGTTCAAAACCTTAGAAGGTGACAAGGAATTAAATAGTCCAAGAGAATTATCACCTGAATCTGAGAAAGAATTGGCCTTGGTAGAAAAAAAAGTACATGAAGGACACATGGATCGTATCGATCCAAAGCTGGATTGCATTTTGGTTATTTTACCTTCTAGGCATTCTCCTACAGGAATATTAATGCAGAGGGAAGATATTATATTGGAATGGATATTTTTTACCAACTAAACCAAATAAAAAATTAAAAACTTATGTGGGAAAAATCTCTGACTTAATTTTGAAAGGAAAATTGAGACTTTGTCAATTAGCAGGAATAGACCCAGCAGAAATTGTTGTACCTTTAACTAAGGAGGACATTGAAAAATTATGGACAGAAAGTGAACCTTGGCAAAGAGCTTGCAGTAATTTTTTTGGGAGAAATTAACAGCAAATACCCCAAAAGCAATAGAATTGATCTTATAAAGATGGCTGATTGGATTTTGCCTTGAATTGTACGTGAAAAACCCCTATCTGGAGTTCATACATTTTATACAGATGCCAACAAACAAAGGAAAGGGAGGTTACAAATCAGAAAATTGAGTAAAGTAGTTCAAAGTCCTTATAATTCAGTTCAAAAAATCAGAATTGTGTGCTATTCTGTTGGTATTAATGGATTTTTCAGAACCTCTCAACATAGTTACTGACTCTCAGTATGCTGAAAGAGTGGTATTACATATTGAGACTGCAGAATTTATCCCTGATGCATCAGAATTAACTTCACTATTTATTCAATTACAAGATACAATCAGGGAAAGGAGTCATCCTTTATATATAACTCACATCCGATCCCATACTGGTCTGCCAGGCCCTCTGGCACAAGGTAATGATGAGATTGATAAATTATTGATAGGAAATGTGCTGGAGGCCTCAGAATTTCATAAAAAACATCATGTCAAGAGTAAAGGTTTAACAAAGGATTTTCCAGAACCTGGCATTAACTATCCACAGACTCCTGATTCTGGGTCGGGGTTTCCTAAGTAGCAGAGCAGCTCCCTCCCTGTAATCTATTCAAAGTCAGCCCACGAACCCAAGGAGAGCCATTGGACCCGGGTGCAGCTGGAAAGGGGGCCGTCCTCTCGCCCATCACGTTGAACGCATGTTCCTGTGGAACCATCAAAAAGCCCCCCACAATTTTGATGGATGCCTTTCATCCTTTAGAATTACATTACATCCAGTCTTGTGGATCACTTTTGAATTTAGGAATGCATGTGGACTACACAAAGTCATCTTAGAGGGGGGTTAAAAATGTTTCACTCTTGAACCTAGTTGTTATCTACTCCTTTCTTAATTATCTGTACATTGCAATGTAGGAACAAGATACACTACCATACCTATTAGTTAAGTCGTTTGCTTAAACTATTTTCCTCCTGATAATAAGTAAGATATATAATTGTATGTTTATATATTTATAACATACATGTGTAGTAACTTAGAAAGCTCAGAATGTTGTACACAGGAAACTAAACAACATACTGACTCAACTGATTTTGGAATTATAATTATTAACTTTGGGCATGGTCCCTTTTGGTCTTTTGGTAAAGTGATCTATAATATATGATATTGCAATTATATTTTCAGAAAAAGAAAATAGTGGTTAAATATTTAATTCATTAATTGATTGATTGATTAATATATTCCATAGCCAAACAAATATGGAGTCTAGTTCCAACACTACCACTTCATCAACTTTGGGAGTTTGTTCACATTAATCTGAGTCTCAGTTTCTTCGTTTAAAAAGTCTAAGGATACATTTCGTGGAGTTACTTTGAAGACACAGTAGAGTAATACCAATGAAGCTCTTGGGCATTAGCAATCATATTTAATAAACAGCTGGCTTTATTATTATCTTGCTTAACTTCGTTTGATCCTTATTTCATAGTTTTATACATCTTTTGTCATTTTAATACCTGTAAGCATTCTCCTAGACAGTGGTTGTTATCGACATGAAGAAAATAGAGTTAGATAAATCTGAACTAAAACTTGAGTAATGTTATTTACAATCTAAGCAGTTTTGACAAATGTGTGAGTTGTCTGAGGTTCAGTCTCCTCATCTGGGATACACAGTATCAAGAGCAAATGTAACCACAAGGTGAGAACAGCCATTCAGGTAAAATACTTTGCACAACATCTGGAATATGTAAGAACTCACTAAACACTGGCATCCAAACAGGATCTTAAGGGTGACATTGTATTGCAAACATAGATGCTAGACTCTTCTGTTCTTCTCATTTTTTTCTGTATTGATCCTTATTTCATAGTTTTATACATCTTTTGTCATTTTAATACCTATAAGCATTCTCCTTACAATACAAGAACAATAAAATCTTGGTTTATATCTTGCCTATAAATCTTGACCAATGTTTTCAGTTGTTTTCTTAAATTCAGCAGCTGATACATTAAGCCAGGAAACCTTTTATTTTCAAATAAAATCTGAACCAGAAGGGACAATAAAAAAGACCTATAAATAAAGGAGTTGAAAGGAGTTCAGAGATTGAAATGGATGGTGCAGTAGGCAAAAAGCTCTGTGTTCTTCTCCTTGGACTAACCCAGGATAGCTCTCCTTATGAAAATGCTTGAAAATTACTGAACAAAACATCTTAAGAATACAAAAACTCCTTTTCTCTGTGTAATAAACAACGAGTTGCCCGAATGTGGTTCTGGTGCTGTGCTGTAGGCGAAGATGGAGAGACAGTAACATGACCACTGTTCAACACTAACATTCTATACCTAGGATGCAATCCAAGGACACAAATCCCTGACTCTGTCAGAAAGTTGTTAAGACACTAAACACAGCAGTTCAGTTAACCCTGTGCAATATAAATAGCAATTGATTTTAATGACACAAGATGCTACATTCAGGATTAAGCTGGATTCTTCATACGCCTGTTGCTCCACCAGGACACAGAACCCAGCCCTGGCTATATCAGTCACCTTCTGTATGTGTCCCTATTACACTTGTACTCAGTCAGTATATTCACAATCATAAGAGGTGAAGAACTGTTAATTCCATCCTAGTTGGATTTAAAATGCTCTGTCACAAACTGGAAACTTCAGAAAATTTTCTACATATAATATCATATGCATTTGTAATTTGTCAAAGTATATGCCTTTAAACATGAGTTAGGGATAAGACCCATAAAATTCTCAAGATTAAAAAAAAACTTAAATATTAAAACAAAATGAAAACTCAAGTATGGGTAAGTATGCCTTCTGAAGACAATCACTTTAGTTGCTAACATCAGGTCTTTTACATTTTTTGAAATCAACTAACTCTTCTAAAAAAAAAATAACTAATGGAAAACTAACACTATGAACTCAACTTTACACTCCTCAGTTTGCCAGGGTATAATATTCTGTTGAAGTAGTATGCCTACAACCACAGCTCATTTTAAAAACAGGTGTCCCAGATAATGTCACTTGATCTGACACCTTCTTGCTTTGGTAAGTAATACTGACACCGAGGGCAAGAACTGGATTTATGCTTTGACCAGGGCTCTGAGCCGACTGCAGGGTATGCAAGCTGCTGTAGCACTTGAGCACTAGGCAAATGTGCTATGCTAATTATTGTTACATGATCTCGACATGAGCTAATCCCTCTTCCAGAGTAACTGAAGCTTCACTGCTTCAATGATAACAAGAGCTGGATAATACAGAACAATATAAAATTCAGAAGACAAGGGGACAGTTAGTGACAGCCATCCATCACATTAGTTGAATACATGTTTATTTCATAAAATACAATGTCTGTACATCAAAGCACCTCAGTCTACCATTAAATTTGGAACCAAGGCAAGGAGAAACGGTACATGCTGCTTCTGCTTTGAGCTTCCTATTCCCACCATATTAAAAAGAGTCACCAAAAGTTGTGATTATAGCAGAGCACCGGAGTTGATGACCAGACATGAATTAACAACTGACATGCTTTGATGCTGTAGCTTATTGAGCAACTGCTCACACCAGCACACAAAAGCGGTGGTCTCTGTTTCCACAGAGATATTATAATTCAGAGTACCATATCATTCTGCAATGGTATGGGTAACCACAGTAAGGTAACCATATTACATGTCAGAGTTCATATTTACTAACATTAAATCTAAAAATTTAACTAAGTGCAGAAAGTAGCTAAAAGCACTGTTTTTTTCTAATTAGAATAAAGCAGTGCTACACTAGATTTTATATAAATTATTTCTGTAAAATAGTAACCCTACAGAAACTTGTAGAAAAATGACTGACGAATCAAAACCATGGTGACTGAACTCTGAGTCATGCCCCAGTTCATTAAATACTTAACCTACTCAATGTCTTCTGCTCAATTTATGCTGTCCTAGACTGGAGACCTTCACTGCTCTGGCCCTTCTCTTCAGAATCTTATTACTACCACTGTGGCTACTGGATATTTTTTTTTTTACAAAAAAAATAAAATACTATTACTCTCTTCCCTTTCCTCCCTCCAGCCCTTCCTATATCCTGTCCCCCCTTTTTCTCTCAAATTCATAGCCTCATTTTTAATTTCTCTCTTCTCTCTCCCTCCCCCCCTCTCTCGCATGCGCACACACACATGCACACATGCTGAATCTGTTTAGTGTTGCTTATATGTTCATGATTTCAGGGGCTGACCACTTGGCAGTGGATAACTAATTACCGGCTCAACTCTAAGGACTTAAGAACCAATTCTACCTCTGTCAGCATCATTAGTTCGCTGTAATTCTTTGTCTGGGGTTGGGCCTTGTGAAATTTTCCTCTTCCCAGGTTAGCATGTCTTGTTCAAATGTTGTTTAAGCAACCATATTCTTATGAAGAAGATATAATTACAATTTATATGAAAAATAACACGTTTTAAAAGTCTAAACTAGGCTGGACAAGATGGTTCACAAATAGAATTGTACTTCTTCAGAGTCTGGGGCAGGATTGCCACAAGTCTGAGGCCAGTGTAGAGTACATAATGAGTTCTAGGCTAGAGTGAAAGCCTGTATTAGAAGACTGTTTAGAATCTATAAACTAGAAAACTAATAGTGGTTATCTTGGGTGGTAGCTTTTGGGACTTGCTTTCTGTTTTTCTACATTTTTAAATTGTCACAAATGAATATCTTTAAAATAAAAGTGTGAATCTATTTTAATCTTGTGCTGTGTACTGTGTTCTTGGTATGGCATCCAATTACTGATAGGTTAAGAGGAATATTTATTTATACTTTGTGTTTAAATCACCAGATTCTACCTTCCATATTAAAAAATGGCCTAGAAATATAATGCTAGACAATATTACCATAAGAGAAAAGGGGGAAATGTCAGTCTTACTTGCCTTTATAGGCCCCGTTGTTTCAACTGTTTTAAAATAGGACAGTTTAAAAAGAAGAGAATGTAAGCAATAATTTCAAGCAACTACTTTTACTGCCAACAAGGCAACTCACAAAGAGGCACCAGGGTCTTTCTGGTGAGATGTCTGCAACCAGCATTCACATGCACACCTCATAACATTTTAAAAGCCACTCATAAGGATGCTGAGATTTAATAAGCTCCAGTACAATGCAATTACAAGATCTCTGGGCATTTCCCCCTTTTTGGAATTTAAGAGACAATAAAACAGATTTGGAAGGAAATACTTGAAAGATGCTGGTACTAACCCATTCTAATACTTAAGGCACTTGTGAAGGGATAAACAAAGGTCTACGGTCACTGCTTCTGTATTTAAAATCTAATCTTTTCTCCAGGGCTCAAAGTTCCTTCTTTTATGTTACAAGTTGTTTTTCAAGTAAATGAAAGTCTTCATTTATATAATTTGTAAAATAATAAGGTTGAGATAAATGATGTCAGGCTCCCTTCAAGCCTTACAACTTTAATATTTCTGAAGGGCTACTATATTAATGACTATTTTTCAAGATCTGGTAGAAATGAGTAACTGATACAATCAATATTTTAGTTTTATTTTCAGGGAGCCTGGGGTTACTTTCTATTAAAATTGATATGGTTTTACACTTTAATCCTATCACAGAGTTGTAGCAAAATATTTTTACTAATAAAATTATACCCATTACAGAACAATAAAAAACAACCACATTAGTAGTAAGTATTCTGAAGGAAACGTCAAAACTGGCTGACCTGATGACTTGATTGCAGTGAGCACACATGGGAGTTCGCTTCCCGGCTGGAATGTGCTCGGCTCTCTGCACCAGTGTGTCTTGGTCACTTGGCGGCCCCACAGCTGAGTCCGCAGGTACCCCTGTACCTGAAGAAGTTGCATTGTTTGTAATTCTTCCAGTAGAAGGTGCTAGAAGTGAAATGCAAGAGAATCAGAATGTGAACAAGCCAAATATGAACTTTTCCTAATAACAAATACTGTTTATCTATTGACACTGTGGTAAAGTTATGACCCAAGCACTGTCCTGTAGTTAAATACGTGAACAGAGAATATAAACCCAAGGATTAGCACAAAATATGAGTGACAACCATGGTGTGAACCCACTCCTTTCCTACTTTCCCAGGAGATATGGTTAGGTGACCATCATGGGTGACATATTTCCATCTAGTTATCTTTGTTCACCTGAACTAATTAAACTTTGTTCTAAATGTATCACAGGCAGACAAGAAACTTCAGTGTGTTGGAGATAAAGAGCTCACTCACTCTATTCTCTTCCAGTTTGTATTTCTCAAAATAATCCCATCATCAGTTACCAGGCATGCCAGCTAGTTACTCAGTATCATCCCTAATCCTTCCTGAGCAGCTCTGGTCAGAACAGGTCCAGATTTGGCCGGTTTGGTCTCCCCTTCTCCATTCCTCAATGCTTCCTATTGAGGTCCCGGATGTTTTCTTTCTGGAGGAGCTGCCAAGATGCCTTTCTTCCTTATAGTCCTTTTCCCATTGACCACTGAATATTGTAATGCTGGCAAACCACAGTTCTGTAAAGTGGTTCAGGTGTCTCCCTGCTCTCTGACCAGTGAATGTAGTACATGTCTCTCTGCACTGTACACAAGTCCTTCTAGTGACATCCTCCTCAATGTCACTTTCCCCCACTCTGCCTTCACTTAGTGCCACAGCCAATCTAAGATGCCTCACTTTTACTTGCACCTAGGATCTCTATGCACAGTTGTCCTTGCTCCCTTCCCCTTGCTCGCATCCCAACATATGATTTAAGGCTCAATTCCTCTGTGAACTATTTTAGACCCTCGTCCTGACCCACATCTACCAGGGTTCCTTCCGCATAACAGAGATCAAATATTTGTCTCCTAGGTTCCCATAACTTTCATGAAAGCCTTAATTATTCTACTATTACTTCTGTGTATTTTCTTCTTCAACATAGCATGTTCCCAAGATCTCTTAATCCTATTCTTCAACAAATACAAACTCTGAAATGAATGAATAAATCAATCAATACAATCAATACATTAGTAAGTAAGCACAAAGAGGTCTGAAACCAGCAGAGAGGGCTTCTCTTTATCCACAAATAATTCAAATCTAACGGGCTAGAAAATTCACACATTTAAATGGTTTAAAGGGAACAACTTAAATGAAAAGTATACACATACAACACAAAACCAACACTGTGGGATACATATATTCTTCTATGCCCACACAAGTGGACAACATCTATTAAAGGTGTATTAGAATTGTGTAAAATTAATTAAGGTGGCTATTAGGATGTTTTTCCTTCATTGGAATAAAACCAGTTTGGAAGGATTTGCAATTACAGATCACAAAGCGCTGAATTTCAACAGTACTGCATGTGGTGCTCACTCTGTGAAAAACGAGCTTTCAACACTAGGGAGCCTCACTCTCTTTGGCTTACATATTCTCTTAAACAAATGGGCAAGGACATTCCTGCCATATCTACTTCGAGTACCTTCTTGGTACTTCGTTTACTCTCACAGAACAACCCTACCCTCGCCTCTACAACTCTTCAGTTTCTATGCAACGGTTTGCTATCTCCGCAAACACTTGGAAGCATTTTCCATGCTCAATCTGGAAGTCTTTATATTTAAAGCATGCAAATGGGTCTCCTCTTGGGCACATGACAGCTTTTCCTGAGAACCTCCCTTTTTAAAATCTCCCATGTAGGCAGGCACAGATGGCAAGCATTCTGCCTCCCACGTCCCTAATGCTTCATGTTCAGACTCTAGTAACTACTCCATAGTAAGTGTTTTCAAGTCACCTCCCCACTCCACACTGCACCCTATCATTTGAATTCCGGTTTTGAATTCCTTAAGTCTAGACAAGTTTCATCACTATTCCAGCTGCAATCTGTGACTTCTTCCATTTCCCCATTTCTTGTGACACATGCTCGCGTGCACACACACACACACACACACACACACACACACACACACACACACACACACACACTTTGCTCAGGGTGCCTTTTAGAAAGCCATGCTGACACCACCTCTGTAACCTTCAGCCAATGAAATGTCCAGTAAGTGCAGCTTCCTTTCCTACCCTTACCCTATTCTGTAAGATCACACACATTTTGCTTTCTTCTCCAAAGTCTCTGCTGACTACTATGGTAGAAGTGCATGCACTCTTTCTCTTTTAACATCTATCACACTTTGCCTGGATAATTCACATATATTTATCAAACTCCTGTTCACATCTTCTCTTCTCCGAGTCAATTAGTTCTCAAAATGGGTACAATGTATCCACTCTGTCTCTTCCACTAGAAAATCGCAGCCTTACGACAGAAAGTGAAAGACAAACCGGGACGAGAAGACCACAGCTCACTTTGCTGTTTCTGCCCTCAGACTATACAGACAGCTATTTCTTAAGGGTGGATTAGGGTTAGGGTTTCAAATGGGAAACTTACTAATTGGAAAATCTGGAAATCAGACCTCAAAGAGAATGAAACCCTTTCATCTACCGTAGCACATTATCTATGCATAAGCCCTAAAGTACTGAGTCATCCGGACATTTTATAGCAATAAATGAGTACAAAAATTCTCAGTCACTGTGGGACATAATCCATCTGGCACAGGCCTCAAGAAGGCACATGAGGAATTAACTTATTTATATGAGAAGCATTTTTAATCACAAAACATGTGGCTGGATCATAAATACAAATAAGACAGCTCCAGTCCTTTTGCTTTCTCTTTGTCTCATGTACACCACCTGGGATGTGAAGGAAATTCTCACACACACCTGCTTGCTGCTGCATGCTAGCACCCTGGCCAGCACACAAAGCTATGTAGTCCCTGCTAACAACTGAGCCCTGAGCAGTTCCAAGCAGACTTACTTACAATATGGATAAAATACTATTTCCTCAGACTGGGTCTCATGTTTCTCTAGTACATGGACAGCTAACATCTGAACAACAAAGTGCTACCCTGTGGCTCAAGTCACTTGGCAAAATGAGGTGCAAGAACACGAGGCACCGGGTGAACGAAACAATGGAAAGTGAGCCCTGTTCCCATGAGGATTCCTGCACCACCTCAGAAAAACAGACTGCCATGGAGACCAAATGCTTCACATGTATTGAACCATCTGTAAAGGTGATCCATCTTGATGACAATTAACATATCTATAACATTTACATTAGATTTCTTCTTCAACCTTAATCCTGAACAAGTTTCATTAAATTTGGATTCTTTTTGGAGAATTTCTATCTTGGTAGAATCTTGTTTGAAATGTTTTCCTTTTGCAATAAACATATTTCAGCAAAACCCTTAGCTACTCACTAAACCATGAGAATGTCCCCTTCGTTAACTAAAATTGCTACCTTAGTTTTTTAAGGGTTAAAAATAACACAGATCCATATTTGACCTTTCCTTTTGCTTTTCAACACTTAGTATTTACAGAGATTAACATCAAATAAGTTAAACTGGTATTAAATAATTTATCAGTATACTAGATGGGTCTCAGCATATAAAAAAGGATTTGTTAAATCAATCAAGTAAAATACACAGAATGAAAAGTAGTTGAACTGATAGTTTTAAAAATATTTGTCATGATGTATCTCTTGTAATCTGTGTCTTCTTACATCTCTCCATTCCTTACCATACACACTCTTACACACACACACACACACACACACACACACACACACACACACACATCCACAAAACCCTACACACAAAACCACTTACATATCTATGCACTTTTGTGTATGTTGAAAGGTTAAAGGAAATAGAGAAGAACAGACTTGTTTCACCATTACAACAGCATGATTGTTAGCACTCAAAAGATCAAGAATGCAGAGACAGAAAAGGACAGTGACTGCCCAAGGCCACGAAATTAAGCAACTGGTTCATGAACTACTCAGCATTGAGCATTGTGCTGGGTTTAGCAGTATGAACATGAACTATTTCTGCATTTTGAAGTTTATAGAAGGTTATAGACTAGTAAATAATCGATTTTGTTAAAGCAGGATGCAGCGTAGGTATGAAATGTTTCTCAAAGGCACAAGTAATGTGGCTTTGTGTCCCCATCCAAGGTGCTATGAGATGGTGGTGGACCCTTTCATAAGGTGGAGCCTAATAGTTGTTTCTCGGGGGCATGATATCATGATGTTGGCTGTTAGGTGAATGGGCTTCCTCTGCCATGTGATCCTGCCATGATGATACTTCATCACAGATTCACAAGCAGAAAAGGACAATGGACTGAAACCTGTGCAGCTACCCTCTGATGGGATGTGAGGCCTGCTCCACAGAGAACCATGCCTGGTACCACAAGCCTAGCTAATAATAGGCATGGTGAATCCATCCCTAAGTGGGGAAACTAAATTCACATTATCAAGCTGCCTTCTAAATATATGTTTGTACTCATAGACAAAACCCCTAAGCTTTAATCAGAGAGGCATCTCTTTACAGTGACTTGACAGTGCCCAAGAAGATAAGAATAAGTGACAGCTGAGAACTCAGCTCTAAACTACACATTTACATGGAGAAGACCTCAAGGCTTGGAAAACTCTGTGGAAGTGGGTAAGAAATGGAAACACAGTGAGGAAGTGTGAAATGCCAGTCTCTAGACTCCATATAGCCATCTGCAATTATGACTTCACAGCTGTAGTTACCTGCACCGGGCCTATGTAAGACAGGTCCTGTCAACAACTGGTTATGGTAGTAGAAGGAGCTCACAGGACTCTTGTGATTTACAACTCAAATTCCACCAAGGTCCTCTCCACTGATAAGCAAGTTTAAGTGCACCAGTATCAGGTTTTTTCCTTTACTGCAAAAAAGTCTACACTCAAAGACTCTATGTACCAGGCAGTGGACTAACCACTGAACTATTGGCTCTTTCCAGTGTCTAAGAGGGGAGGACTCATTGTCTCCAGTTGTACACCTAACCTACTGCTGAGCCTACCAAACTACAGTGTAGAGCTCCAAACCATGGCCACTTGGACAGCCCTGGTTAAACTCAGTAGGTCACAAACAAGACAAACAGATGTGAACCTGTAGGGAAGAGATTGTAGGGGGTTGGGAGAGGGTAGGGGTGTGTGAGAGTTGACAGTATGTATCAAGCACATTTGTCCAAGTTGTCAAATAACTAATTTATTTTTTACAAATCTTAAAAATAGTAAGGAAAATAAACCTTTAATCTTTTAATGTTGATTATTATCTTGTGTATTTTTTCACCAACAGAAAGCTGATTAACACCTGGAGTAAGTACTAGGAGTTGGAAAGAGTAAGTTTATCAATTAGCTATTCAATCATTTAGCAAGTATGTTGGGTAGTTTTTGTCAACTTGACACAATCCTAGACATAACGGAGAACAGGAATCACAGCTGAGGGCTTGCCATTAGACTGTCTTCTATCACATCTGTGGGGCATTTCCTTGATTAGTAATTGATGTGAGAGCATCCAGGCCACTGAAGGTGCCACCACTGGGCAAGTGCTTCTGGGTTGTATAAGAAAGCAAGCTAAGTAATCCACGGAGTGGATTCAGTTCCTGCAACCAGATTACTACCTTGAGTTCCTGCCTTAATTTCCCTTCATGGTAGGCTATATAGGATGAAATGAACTCTTTTCTCCTCTCAAAATTGCTGTGGTCATGGTGCTTACCACAGCAATAAAAGAGCAAACTAGCATGGGGAGCATACACAAAAAGCCTAATGAGCAGACACAACACTAAGGATGGATACACAATAGATGACAGCATGCACGGTCTTGGTCCGCAATGGGTGAGACCTTAACAAACAAACAAACAAAAAAACAAAAAACTTTTGTTGTCATTCATCTCAATACAGTCAGAATACTGAGTACGTGAACTCAGAACCAATATCTAATGCTGTAAGAATGACTAAGGAGTAGCCAGCATATTCACATTTGAGTTACAGAACTGAACTATATGCAGTGAAAGTAGAAACTAGAGGTGTTCCTTGGACAGAAAACGAGCAGTGTAAGAACCTTAAAGGCAGACTTGTAGGAGGAAATCTAGGAGAATATACCACAGAAGCCAATAAAGGAGAAGGTGGGAATCCTTAAATGACACCTACTCCAAAGTCTTTGTCTCTATGAATGCATTCATTTAAATACATATAATGAAGCAATTATATGCCATGTTCTTTGCTAGTGACTGCTTTGACTCACTACATGAAGAAGGCAAATGCAATGCCCACGCATGACAGAAATGTGGAAGTACTAACTCCTTGATCAGCTTAGGAGAGACCAATCATAATCAAGATGATTACTCTCTACTATTTTAATTTTTCTTCCTTAGTATGATGTCCTAGTTAGCTTCAGCTGTCAAGGTGATACAGACTAGAGTTATCTGAAGACGTCTCAGCTGAGGACTGGCCAGATCAAGTTGACCTATGGCCATGTCAATGAGGGAGTCTTGACTGATGACTGAGGTAGAAGGGACCAGCCCACTGTGGGTGGCACCATACATAGCCAGGCGGCCCTGAGCTAAATTAGGGTACAGAGCCAGAGAGAAAGCAAGAGGACAAGCCAGCAAGAAGCCTTTGTCTACAGTTTCTGTTTAGTTCCTATTCCAACTTCTCTCAATGATGGACTATGACCTGGAAGTCTAAGCCAAATAAACCCTTTCCTCCACAAATTGCTTCTGGTTAGAGTGCTTTATTACAGCAACAAAGATCAAAATGAGCGTACTTGGATAATTTAGGAAAAATGTATTAAAGCACTATTTTCCCCTTTTTGCTTGTAAAATTATCATTCAAAATACAACAAACTTATCCTAGAGCCTCTAACAGTTTAGATTATATTATGACATTAGTATATTCTGTAATAGGCTATTTTATATTCCACAATGATATTTTTTTCTTTCTTTAAACATGGCTAACTATTCTTTAAGTCATTAAAGCTAATAGAGGCAAAATTCTTTAAATAAAGCATATGCATGTAAGGCTTGATATCTTATGTTTAAAAAACATTCAATAGAAATACACATTTGTGTCTGTATGCCTATGAATAAATAAGCAAAATAAAATTATGCTAATTAACACAGAAATAACCATAAAACTGTGATTCCTTATAAAAATCATGTAATATTTTACTTTCATTGTCAGAAGAAAGAGGCTGAAAATGTTAATGAATACGAATGTTTCCAGAAAGAAAAAATGACAAGTGTCCACTGCTCCAACAAAACAGAAGTCAGATATGAGTTATGATGTGAAAAACAACTTTTGAATGGCAAGCTCTGATTTTATTAGAAACACTGGGGCTTGTATAAATAACTGGTCCTTACTAATGTGACACTCTGCCACTCTTGGGGAGATAAAGACTTGTAATTCAACAGTGGAGTGTGTTCTCAAACGGATGGTAGAAATTTTAACACAGGAAAACTTGAGTAGCAGTATGGCAACACACATGCATATAACTGTGGACAGTGAGTCTTAATTCTCTGCCCCTTCTCCAACCATCTTAAACAGATGATGGCCAAGAGAAAATGCACAGGGTCTGTGCACTTTTTTCTATTAAGCTCTTTATGCTGAAAGCATAAACAACAGTCTACTTTTCATAATCCAGGCGTGAAATCATATCCATCAAAAATGGAAAAAGTTAAAACCAAGATCTAAGATCAGAGGACACTCTGAGGTTTGTGCAATTTTTATTAAATGGAATAAAGGACTTGCTTAATTCAATAATTAGAGCTAAATTGGACAGATTCAGCTATTACCATCTATGTAAGCAGCGGAGAATGCTGGCACGTATGCCATGAAGAAGGGGACAGGTGCAGAGATGGCTAAGTATCAAGTAGCCTCGGCTTCACGAGGACAGGTGCATGCTTCCATTAGCGCCGTCCTTTCAACTCGAAGAACCCAGATTACACTGGATCTAGAATGTCTTAATTAAAGTGAATACAGGATTGGATTAGGTATACCCTGTTAATTTTTTTATATTGCATGCCGCCAAATATTAGTCAGTACACAGATTTGCCTTTTTCTCTCTATTGAGCTTATACAAAAATTTTCTTTGGGTCACAGTTACAATTACACAGCAGATTAAAAAAACACACAAGCTGTCAACACAGACGGTTTACCACCATTAATTAAAGTCAACAAATAATTCATTTCTCACAATATTCTCACAGTGTTTTCTGAATAATTTCATTCATTTACATTGTGATGTGAGACATATGGTGGGAAGACAAGTTCATGCTCGTGCGAAGCTAGTGTTATTCATCAAAAAGAAAAAGAACAAGAGCAAAGGAAAAGAAACAAAAAAGGATAAAATATCTATTTTTTAAAATCTAAAAAACTTATTTAGCATGGGTCTGTATGTTTGTGTGTGTTCCACACCTTTAACTGCTAAGCCATCTTACCAGCACAAACATCTTAAAAGGAGAAATTGGCTGGGCAGTGGTGGCGCATGCCTTTAATCCTAGTACTTGGGAGGCAGAGCCAGGCGGATGTAGGCCAGCCTGGGCTACCAAGTGAATTCCAGGAAGGGCGAAAAGCTACACAGAGAAACCCTGTCCCAAAAAAAAAAAAAAAAAAAAAAAAGGAAATTGAAGTGTAACCCATAGCCTCAAGAATATTAAAAAGGATGGTTAAACTGAGCTGAGGGCTGGGGAGACAGCTCAGTTGGCAAAGTGCTTGTCATACAAGCATGAGAACTGGAGTTTGGATGCCTGCACCCACGTAAGAGCCAGGCATGGTGACAAATACCTATAATCCTAACCCCGGTGAAGTAAAGACAATCCCTAGAGCTTGCTGGCTAGCCAGTCTAGATAACCTGTGAGGAGACCTGTGTGGTGGCTATTCTTAGCTGCCAACTTGACTACATCTGGAATTAACTAAAACCTAATTGGTATACCAGTAAGGGACCCTTTCTTTTCTTCTTTCCTAATTTAACTTTTTATTGATTCACATCATGTATTTCAATCACACTCATCTCCTCATTTCTTCCCATCTGCCCTCTGCCCTTGTAACCTCCCCTGAAAGATAAAACAAAATAAAATTTAAAAGAGAAGAAATAAGGAAGAAAGAAAAAAGAAAAATCTTGTCATGGAAGCTGTAGTGTAACACAGTGAGTCACACAACATACGCTTTAGTCCATACATCTTTACTTGCATGTGTTCATTACAGTGAGTCATTGGTCTGGTTCAGGGCCTCTGATTTCTGCCACACTATCGATACTGGGCCCTCAGTGGGACCCGTCTTGAATATTATGCTGTTGTGCTGTGTTGTGGAGATCCTGCAGCTTTGGGTCTGCAGGACTGGACCCTTCATGTGCTTTAGCAACTCATACATGGGGTGGGTGTGGGGTGGGCCAATTCATAGCTTTGGTTCTGGGTCTGGGTGGTAGCTGGGTTGGTCAGCCCGATTAAATTATTTAAAGTGGGAAGACTCACTTAATCTATGTCTTCTGTGGTGGGAAGATCCACCTTTAATCTGGACCATACCTTCTGGTGGCAGCCTATATAATGGATATGGAAGAAAAAAGTTCGTGTTCTCTCTCTCTCTCTCTCTCTCTCTCTCTCTCTCTCTCTCTCTCTCTGCCTGCTTGCTTGCTTGCTTGCTTGCTCTCACTCTTGCTAACAAATCTATTCCTTCACTATTATTATATCCTACTTCTTTGGGATTCTGGACAATACTGAAGACCAATTGAGACATTCAGCCTAGTGGATGGAACGACTACTGGATTCTTGGACCTTTTGTTTGTAGGTAGCCATTGTTGGACTAGTTGAAACACAACCTATAAGCCATTTTAAGAAATCACACACACACACACACACACACACACACACACACACACACACACACACACATACATTCTGTAAGTTCTGTTCCTCTAGAGAACCCTGACCAATACACATAGTCTCAAAAAAAAAAAAAAAAAAAAAAAAAAAAACCATGGAAAGCTATTGAGGAAGACATGACATTGATCTCTATCCCCAACATATACAAACATGTACACACACACACACATACACACACACACACACACACACACAAACACATTAGCTATGGTGATTCTCTCCTACAATCCTACCATTTGGGAGCCTGAAGAAAGAGGATCATGAGTTCAAGGTTAACTTTAGCTACACAGTTTGAGACACACTGGACTACATAAGACTTGGTTTCAAATGACTATAAAAATAATTGTAGAATTTGGTTCATATTTAGATAAGAAAACATGTAAGTATATATATTAAGAATATTTCATTATTTCCAAAGATGTGATAAAAATAATTTTACCATTTTCTCAACAACAACAACAAAACCCCACCTAATCTGAAAAGGGAGAGAAGAAGGACTCACGTTACCCATATACACAGCATCCTCATTAGGCAAATAAAGAAGGATTGATACAGAAAGAAAAGAAAATACAAGATTTCATCATGCTAAATGATACTGTTTACTAAGCTGTAGAAAAGCCATCACTTGGGCTCAGTTTCCTAATCTGGAAGACAATAACTACCACAAAATAAATAACTATCACAAATAAAACAAAAACCATGTAAACAAACTGTTGACTACATTACAGAGTGTACACAATGGCTCCCAAATCTCAGGTGCTGAACTCTGACAAGAGACTTCGCATGATGAACTCATCCACTCATTCAACCACCACCTAGAGGCCAGACACAATATCTATACCAAGAACTCTACTTAAATGATATACCCAGAGATAAGCCCCTGCCTCCAATCATCTTCTGGAGGTTGATACTGATGAGCAAATAACTAATCACATGTGAAATAGAGATGGTACTGCAAAAGGTGCTTCTGGCTCCCCAGTTAAGTTTGTATTTGCTGAGCAGAATTAGGAAGCATAGCATTTTTCTCGTACATATGGTTTGAATCCAGAGTTGAGGTTTTTCTGTAAAGAATTATGAAGTGTGACTTTTTGACTCTTGCAAGTGTGGCGGATTGAATGGAAATGGCCCCCTGAGGCTCACAGGGAGTGGCACCTGTAGGTGTGGCTTGTCAGCGGAAGTGTGTCACTGGGGTGGGCTTTGAGGTTTCAGATGCTCAAGCCAGGCCCAGTGTCTCTCTCTTCCCAATGCCTGCTGAGATGGATGTAGAACTCTCAGCTACCTCTGCAGCACCTTGTTTGCCTTCACGCTGCCACACTTCCTGCCATGATCATGAACTAAACCTCTGAACTGCAAGGTAGCCCCAATTAAAGAGCTGCCATGGTCATGGTGTCTCTTCACAGAAATAAAACTGCAACCAACACAGTAAATATTCAACTATGCCACTGAAGCTGAAAAATAGCTATGGATGATATGTAAAGAAGTGAGCATGGCTACACGTCAATGAAACTTTAGGCCAGATGTGATCAAGGACACTTGAACCACATGTGTGAATAATAAGAGTAGCAACTCTTTAAGAAATGCATTTATGACTGAACCTAGGTATTTTCTCTTATAAAAAGATTAATATACTAGCATGAAATGAAAATGGGAAGAAAAAAGGGCTTCTACAGCTGTGCTTTCACAACATTGGCCAGCTTCAACATCAAAAAAAAACCCAAAAGCAAACATCCATAAATAAAGAAAGGGGATAATTAATGGTGTTGCTGTTATTGTTTCTTATTCAAAAAGCATGATTTTAAACTCAAATGAACTTGCTATATGAAGATAGCAAGCATATTCTCTGCATCACACCCCAATTCTGACAGTGGACAACTTCCCTCAGGCGTTTGTGGCAAGTGAACTATTTAATGATGTAAAAATGCAGAGAGCAGATGGCAATAAAACATTATTAGAAGAGATGAAATTCATGTAACTGGTAGCGGTTTACTTACTCATACAAAAATTTAAAAATAGAACCAATAAATCCATCCATCTTAGCTAAGCAAATCTAGTTATCTAGTTATCTCGATATATTAGTGTAGCACAAAGACTACAATGAAATTTGGGGTGGTTGTAGCAACCGTAATTTCCTTTCTCACCCATATCTACTTTAGCTTTCAAATAAAGATAGAATTTACATCCACTTACAACTGAGATGAACACTATTCAGTCTTTGATCTAATCAAATCTCATAAATAATTGAGTCTTTCTTGGAGAGAAAAATAACGTATCAAATTTCTCTCAAGCTCTATCTACCCATAATAAAGTTAAAAAAAAAAAAAAAGCTGTATTTTACTTCTAAAATGTACTTTGTAGCACAGGCATCATATGACAGAGGGGGTGAATTAACTAGAATCATAGCTAAATCATCTGAATTTCAAACATGAAGTTTAGATGCAAAGAATATGCCACTCAAAGCAGATTTCAGCGCTTGTCAGGCACATGGCTAATTCTATCTGTCCTCAAAAGGAATCCCTTCTATGCTAGCTCTAAAGTCTAGTCCTCCTTATGCAATCACTGGTGTGCTCATGGGACACAGGAAATGTGCTCTCGAGGGTCAAAGTAACAGTCCGCCATACTGTAAATTGGATAGTCCCTTTACTTTTCTCAGAGCCTGATAACTACGTACATGTAATGACTTAGAGTGCAGACTTGATAAAGATAGATGCCGTAACTGAAAATACAATTAAAATGATTCCTGCTAACGATCAAGGATATCTACCATTTTACTGTAGATGATGCAGTTTGTTCCTTTCTAGGCTGCCGCTGCATTCAAATAAGACAATGAGATCTCCTTCAACAAAGAGTGTAAGACGTCTTACGTCAGTTAAGTACTTTGTAAACTACGTTTTGTCCTTTTCCTTTGACAGCTGACCACACCGAATTTACTGTTCCCTAAAATATTTCTAGCTGATCACACTTTTATATTACATAACACAAACAAGCTTATTTATAGTGTACTTGCCGAAAATACAACTTACATTCTTTAGAAAGCACCGAATTTCATACTTGCACATCGCTATCAATTAGGATCCCTTGCTTTTGCTGCGTATTAAAGCTTTTTTGTATCATGGACAGAAAAGCAAGTCACGGGCTGGGGAGATGGAAAAGAGAGAGTAAAGTGCTCCCTCTGAACACAGCGAGCAAGAGCCTGGCACATATGTGAAAATCAGGCT
This sequence comes from Onychomys torridus, assembly GCF_903995425.1. NCBI lineage: Eukaryota > Metazoa > Chordata > Mammalia > Rodentia > Cricetidae > Onychomys > Onychomys torridus. The sequence goes on from NC_050448.1 coordinate 117,342,037, forward strand.
TCACCCCGCAGTGGGGAGAAGTGGGGGCACAATCCAGTTAAAACTGTGAGCGTCGGGTTCAGTAAGAGACCCTGCCACAAAAATATAAAATGAAGACACCCAACACCAACCTCTGCCCTCCACAGGAGCATGCATATCGAGCACACCCACATGGGTGCTTACACACTCATGCACCACATACACTTACACACCCAAAAGGAAAAAAAAGCAAATTATTACTAAAAACTGTGTGTCACCTGTTATAAAAAGAATGATGACCTACCAGGAATGTTGGGAAAGCTGGTTGTTCAGGCTGTCTGTACTCTCATTGCCTGGAAGGGCAGGCATAAGGTGGATCTGAGGCCAAGAAAGGCTATAGCAAGGCTCTACTGAAAATAGCATGGGCATTGATGTTTCTTCAGTATGTAATATCAGAAGTTAGGAAAGCTGAACATCAAATGACACGTGATGAGTGTTTTTCAGTGAGATGTTTTTTGTTTTCATCTGAATAGCTATACTTGCATAGATGCATTTAATAATAAAAGGCTTTTCTTTTCTTTCTTTTTTTTAAGGAATCCATTCATTTCTTGTCACTGTCAGCAGACATGAAAATAAACAAGGCTCAACTGGGACTGTGTGGGCCCACAATTAAAGAAAGCGTGCAGGGGACACTGTCCTGACATGGAAGAACTGCTAAGGAAAACAGCAACTGCAAAGTTTCAGCAAACCCAACACTACTGTGAGAGAAAATGTGCTGGACAGTTTTATGTCAACTTGACACAAGCTAAAGTCATCTGAGAGGAGGAACCTCAATTGAGAAAATGCCTCCATAAGACAGGACCATCGGCAAGCCTGTAGGATATTTTCCTAATCAGTGACTGATGGGGAGAGCCCAGCCCTTTGTGGGTGGTGCCATCCCTGGGCTGGTGGTCCTGGGTTCTATAAGAAAGCAGGCTGAGCAAGCCAGTAAGCAACACCCCTCCATGGCCTCTGTATCAGCTCCTGCCTGCACTTTCCTGCCCTGACTTCCTTCAATGAGGGACTGTGATGTGGAAGTGTAAGCTGAATAAGCCCTTTCCTTTCCAAATTGCTTTGGGCATGGTGTTTTGTGCAGCAATAGAAAATCTAAGATGGAAAACAACAAAACATTTAATTTTTAATGGCTCTTTTACCTAATGAAAATTCCAAACAATGATTTGGGGAAAGGAATTTTAAGGTATTTATCAAAGATAAATGATAACATTAATACATTTATTGAGTATCACTTACAGATCCCATCAAAGATTTTGAAAATGAGAAAGAAGGAAATGTATATTAGGAGAAATAAATGCATAAGCAAAAGGAAAAGCTGCATACATCAGGCCATCATAAGGTAACCTTAAGTTTATTTTGAGTGAAGTGAAAGATGCATCCAATCCAGATTTATATGTTGCAACTTGGCATATTACATTAAAAATCAAATATACAGACAGCCAATTGTTTATGGCATAGTCCCAATTGCTACAACCCATCATAACCCTTTAGTGTCCATAATCTCATAGGAAGTGGCACTATTAGGAGGTGTGGCTTTGTTGGAGTGGATATGGCCTTGTTGGAGGAAGTGTGTCACTGTGGGGTTGGGTGTTGAGGTTTCCTGTGCTCTGGATACCACCCAGTGTTTCAGTCAACTTCCGGTTGCCTGCAAGATGTAGGACTCTCAGCTACTACTCCAGCACTACATCTGCCTGCACGCCGCCACGTTCACCATCATAATGGACGGAACCTCTGAAACTGTAAGTAAGCACCCCAATTAATTGTTTTCTTTATAAGAGTTGCCCTGGTCACGGTGTCTTTTCACAGCAGTAGAAATCCTAAGACAACGTTCATGGGAGATCTGTTTTAGAACCCCTGTAGATACTAAAATCTTCAGATGTACAAGCTCCTTATGTAACAACCATCATACTTTAATAAGACTTAAGCACATCTCATATACTTAAACTATCTCAGATCCTTAGAGTAACTAATGTGCTGCCATGCAAATAGTTGTTATGTTATATCATTAAGGGAATGATGACATGGAAAATTTGTATTTTCAGTTCAGATACATTTATTTTCCCTGTAGCATTTTAAGTCCTAGGCTGACTACATCCATTGAAGTAGATTCCTGGATATGGGGTGGGATGGCAGATAGGTTGAATGTCTCATTTGTCCAAGCTACATATGATCACTCTGCCAGCGTTTTAAAATGTGATGCATAAGGACTGTATCACAGTATTTTCCCTGGGAAAAGTGGTTAAAGCTGCAACTGAGTCAGGTAAAGATGCTAAGAAGGTCACAGGTCTGTTCACCTTAGAACTCTCTTCATTCCTATCACCAGTGCCTAGGGTGACTGATATCCCTCATCACCACCTCTATGCTGGAGCACCTAGATAACTTCTTACCCAGAGTTCTAGACTCCATTCTTACTCAGTATGGAAAAAAATCAGTGTGGTCTGCTAAGCACATTAAAGCCATACTGATCTTCCAATAGAGCAAATCTAACTCTGCTAATACACAGATTACAGATCTTGTAATAGCTTCCTTCCAGAAGCAAGTCCGCACTGATATCTCCAAGCACCTTCTGGCCAGCATCCCACCACCACCACCACCACCACCACCACCACCACCACCACCACCACCACCATTAACTCTTTCTTTCAAACATCCTGAACAACATACTTCCTTTAAGAAATCAAACTCTTGAGGCTTTTGTTTTTTGTGTGTTTGCAAAAACATTAAAACCTTTTTCCTGAATAAAATAAAACTTTGCCTTAAACAAATATATTTTTCACCTCCAAACTGTATTCTTTCTTCAAGTCTTATCTACTCCCTTTCCACTGACACAGACTTCCATGTCTTCTGACCTAGGCCCTATAATCAGACTTAACTTTTTTGTGTATATCTGTTGCCAATGCAATACAGTGGTGCTTTGCATTCAAATTTACTATCCAAAGTAAGGGGAGGCCATATCCTTAACACTCCCACTGCACTTCATTGCTTTGCTCCTTGGGTACAATGAATACCTTACTTTTTTGAGAGAAGGAAAATTGTGGGATATTTGTACACTGTGTGAAGATGTATTGCTGCGATTGATATAATAAAAAGCTGAACAGCCAATAGTGAGGCAGGAGGAATAGGTGGGATTTCTGGATACAGAGAGAGTAACTCGGAGGGAAAAATCTAGGCAGTGATTTTTACCAGCAGACTTGGAGCAAGTCAGACTTGCCATATGAAGAAGAGGTAATCAAGCCACGTGGCAAAAGTAGATTAAATACATATGGGTTAATTAAGTTATAAGAGCTGGTTGGGGAAAAGCCTAAGCTAAGGCCAAGCTTTCCTAATTAATAATAAGTCTCTAGGTCAATATTTGCTGGCTGGCGGGTCCAAAGGTAATCCAACAAGAAAGCTTACTATAGAAAATCTGGTCATGGTTAAATTATTGCTAATATTTTGAATTGCTGGACAAGAAGACAGCACCAATTACAGTATTGCTTATGTTCACCACCTTTAACATAATTTAATGATTCATGAGACTAGCATGCCCTTGTTCTTAGCACTTTGTTATTTTTAAATAGTTGATTTATCAGATACTGTTTTCACCTTTGTTCAGAAACACTTAAAGGAATTTCAAGCCCAGTAGGAGGACTGAATACTATCACACAAAAAATGAAGGTTGTATCCCCAAAATTACATGAAGAGTTCCAAAATAAGACACCTTGGTCTATGCACTCACTCACTGACATTTACCAAAGGAACTGTCACGTAATGGGCAGGTACTCTAAAGCAAGGGTTGGTAAGCCTTGGCTGGGCTCTTCAGGGGCTATAAAAACAGTGGTGGAAGACACATACAAACAGTTAAAATGAACATGATGAATACAACGGCAAAGACATTCTCAAACTTGTAGAGGACAAAGAAAAAGTGGCCAGCTGGAAGGCTCAATGAAACTGTACAAAGCGGCAAATGGTCTTGAGTATAAGAGTTTCCGGAGGAGGAGGGCAGGCACAGGATTTCACACCAGAGCAGTCAGTGTGAGGCATGGGGGCGTGTGAGTCAAGAACGGACGGAGCTAGAAACAGGAGCAACCCTAGAGAAGGAGGCTGCAGAAGACAGCTGAGGCGAGGAGGAAACTCACCCAAGGCCCCACCAAGAAGCCACACTACCTGCAGCAGGAACTCAAAACATTTGCAGACATGGAGGCTATGTGACATCTGTTTTGCTGGCTCATAACAGTATAAGTTATCGGCACTGTTATGAAAGGATCAAAGGGTGCAATCTGAACCCTTCTTGCCCTATCTTCTACATCCCAAGCACGTTAATACATCAGATCATCTGTTCAAAACAGGGTCACAAAGGTACTTTAAGACCTTTATTTTATCAAAGAAATTGTAGGCTCAAAAGTGTTAGCCTCAGAGCTGGGCACAGTGCTACAAACCTATAATCACAGCAACTATGGAAGCAGAAGTAGAGGAATCTCCAGTTTGAAGTCTGCCTGAGCCATACCATGAGACCCTGCTTGAAAAACCAGAAACACTGGCCTTCTAAAACTCCTACCACACCAGAGCCATCACCTCCACACAACTGAGTTCACCGAACAACGGAGCCTGGCCTAGTAAGGCACTGCTTGTATTCTAGCAAAACCATTTTCATTTTGTGTTTGATTAAGCTAATGAATGTATTCCAACACAAAATGGCCCTTTGTGCCGTCATGAAAATGTGTTTTACTACATTTGGAAAGACAGTAATACTTTTATACATGTATTTGCATCTAGTGAGTTCAGTTTACCTAATCTGGTAATCATAACTCACTAGGAATCTAGAAAAAGCATTACATAGAAAATTAGGTCACCTACAAAAACACAGAAATATATTTTTAAACTCTTACTATTAAATTTACAAAGGTTTAAAACACTCATCTAACCATTTATTTATATACAATATGAAGCTTTCATGAATAAAAAATTAATAGATATATAAATATTGAGGCTAGAGGACATAGCTCAGTGTTATAGCCCATGCCTAGCATGTGAGACCCTGGGTTTAATTCCCAGCTTTGCAAACAAACAAAAGTGAATTCCATATAGGTTTTAAAAAACAGAAATCTTAATTTTGACAAACAACAAGGGGAAAAAAACCACACTTGAATGCACTTCTGTAGATTCAGGTCACTGTTTTGAAAGAGATCATTACATGTCATTCATGAAAGTCATTTTACAAAGACTGCTGCCGACTTACTCAAAACTCAACTTGGATTCTTACTCCTTTTGTATTGATATTTTCATGCAGACTATGAGCTTTTAAATACTTTGCATCCTAAAATATTTAGCTTTTTGTGAATGGCTTGCAAGTTTAATGATTAAATGAGGCGGCAGTGACGATGGGAGGACATTAAACTACATGCATAATCTAATTTAAACTGTAGTGCCGCCACATACACACTGTCCTGGTCTAGTGTTACTGTGGTTCTGAAAGGTGTCTGAGTACTACAAGCTATACACCACCACAAGAAAAGCATTGAAGATTTAAAGACAGAACTTCAGGAGACTTATAGAAGCAAAGCACAGGCTCAGATTACACTAGGAGGTTTGATAATTTCCACAAACCTTTTTAGTGAAGTCCTTCTTTTGTTTTGATTCAATTTTTAAGGACATTACCAATGCAATAAACAAAAAGCACAACTGAAATATATTTTTAAAATCAGAGTCTTTCAAGCTATTTTTTAAATGGTAAAGCAGAGTAAGAAAACCACTTCCTCACCATTTAACCCAAAGCATATCTGTGTGTACTAGCCTGTGGACATACCCACATTTTCTTACATAGTTATATCAAGAAACATGTTTATAAAATGACAATTATTAATAGTATTTTAAAATAGCACATCAAAATACTCTGGTATGTTCTGTACCATTCTTTTCATTTGGGGAGCATGCTGGCTACACACAAGAGCACAAAATTCTAACACAATAAAGTAATGAATCTTTTAAGAAATGGAAGTGCCTATTACTGATTCAATCATCAAACACTGTATACATGTGCCAAATTATCAGAATGTACCCCATAAACATGTACAAATAAGTCCCATAAAAAATAAAGCTAAAACAAATGCTATCTCCAAGATATTAAACAGTTGATTTCAGAATCAACTGTGGTGATCAGACCAGAAGTCGGTGACTTTGATCCTCTCTCCAAGACAACTGTTAGAATTATTTTAAAATAATTCACTTGGTAGCAGGCTAAGATAAATCTGTTTTTCTTTCCTTTTTGGACATTAGAGCAAAGCTATGAACTAACTAGAAAAACAACCATGAAGTTCCTAGTGTGGCGGCAGCAAGGTTGCCTGCTTTAATGCTGTGAGTCACAGAGCCCGGAGACCTGCACCCTTTGACCTGGTGCTTGCACAGGTGAACCGTAAAGCCAGGGACCACCACCATGGCCTCATTCCAAAGGATTTCAAATCTTCATTAGGAAGCTCATAGAACTGCCAAATACTAACAGTAGATTCTGCTTTTGTAAATGACATACTTCCAGGTATGATATAATAAAAAAAATGAGAGCCTGAGAATTAGATGTTTTTTTTTTAAATCTCTACAAAATAATGTAAATTAATTAGCATTCATCAGTAAGAAAACATTAAATGCTTATTTTTAGGTACTCATATTAAGGTAACAGCATTATCTCAAAAGTATTTTCTAATTTGAGCTAAAGGTCATGATGTAATCCAGTTACAATTTGACAACAGAAAAATATTTTTGTTTGGTAATACTGTTCTATGTTATATGATAAATATTTTAACAGGTCATAATATTTCTCATATTAAATTACCTATGGTTTCTACAAAAATATCATGTTTTAAATACTAAGCATATGGGTCATGATTACAGTTGCTGTTGTCTGATTTGATTAGTCTCTTTTTAGACTCAGCGGAGAAAGGATTCTATCGCCCTCTTGTGGTAACTTTAATGTAGTGTCTCCTCCAGGAATCTTACTGGCCTGCCATAATTATCATCTACGTTTTTGTTTTTTCTGTCAGCACCTCAGTTTCGACCTTAGGAGTGTAGTGTTTTTTATTTTATAAGACATTGTCCCATCACTTTCCAATTATATCAAAGCCATGTTTTTTCTTAAAATTATTTTTGGCATTAAATGCACATGCAAAGTAACCATGATGAGTCCCTGCCATCATCCAGGGGCTTGAAAAAAGGAAATAACTCAGTATAGCTAAGCTTTATCACTTTTTCCTCCCAGAGGAATAGGTCTTGCTATGTCAATGCCACACAAGTATCAGAAGCCAGTATTAATCTGAACATTTTGTTTTTAGAAATAACACAGCAGTCTAATTTCTTTTAAAGAAGTCTGTATCATATGCAATGGCCTACCCTCTTTCCATCACAACACAGAATTAGCCAGTCCTGTATGCTGAAGTTTCTATATTGACAAGTTTGGCCAACAATGGACCGAAAATATTTGTGGAGAAAAAGAAATATGTACTAACCATCTACAAACTTCTTTTTCATGTCCTATTTCCTAAACACTACAGTGTAACAATGTTTATGCACCACTTGCATTATATTAGTGTAGGTAATCTGAGAAAAGTTTAAGGTAAGAGGATGTGTGTATACTTTGGGGAGTTTCAAGGGTTGAAAGCGTGAACGTGGATGGAGGACTACTCACTGGATTATGGTCAACTTAATTAATGGTTACATAATTGACAAAATAATGTGCCCACCCCTGGCAACCGGCTAAATGTTATCAGCTTCCCAGGGAGGGGTAGGGCCTCATGAGCCTCTTTCAAAACCAGTATGGAATAGTGATGGGCCCAACCTAGTGTCATGTCACACTTGTGCATGGAACTCTGGTACTGCTCTTGGGGAATGGAAAAAGTGGGGAGTACATAAAGATACAGGGATAGGTAAAGACTTTCTGAATAGGACTCTGGCTATTTAGAGAATAAGGCCAGTAAATGACACAGGGGACTCTATGAAATTAAAAAGATTTTGTACAATAAAGGACATGGTCAATCAAGTAAATGGGCCCCTACACAGAACGAGAAAACAACTTTTACCAGGATATATCTAATAGAGGACTGATTTCTAGAGAAGATAAAGAACCCCAAAACTAAACATCAAGAAACCAAATAAGCCAATCCCCAAATGGGCATTAGAACTCAACAGAGTTGTTTGTGAGAAGAAGTACAAATGGCTAATAAGGTGTTCAACCAACACCTTTGGCCATCAGGGAATGCAAATTTCATATCTCATGCCATTTCAAACAAGGGCTTTGTGCATCTGCAAGTGAGCCTTGGGTCAATCTTCCATGCACACTGAGGGGCAAAAGAACTTGGAGCTTCTCCACAGAATCAACAGCAAATAACACACACACATACCACTCTGACACAAAGTACATATGTCACCACACAGTGATGAGGATCTGAGCCATAGCAATGGCTCTCAGGGAAAAGGAGAAAAAAATGCTTGGTGAATACTACAATGGACAGCCAGTTGGCATTAGTCACTGTGGGGTCTAATTAGGAGTGGGGTCTAAAGTTCTCAATATGCTGCTGATGACTGAGTGCACATGCCATTCCCCAGGGTAGGAACTCACACTTTCGACACACTGCATTTGAAATGTTACCACAGCACAGTAAACATGCCAGTGGGCTTGAGGATACTGGAGGTCATCGGATACAAGACTGTAATAGTCAGGCAGTAAAAAGAACATAGACAACAACATCACCGAGGACAGGGGAAAAGACCAAGAAGATGTGAAGCTGAACTTGGGCTTGGCAACACTGTTGTATAGTCTCATCCTTCTTGTAACAGCAGTTGTTTGTAGGTGTGCTTGTGCATGTACACATGCAGTGAGGGCCTGAGGTCAACCTTGCAACTGATTCCCAGGTGACAGCTATCTGGTTTTATGAGACAGGGTCTCTCACTGGCCTGGGACTTGCTGAACAGGCCAGGTGAGCAGGCTAGCGAATGCTAGGGATCCTCCTGTTTCAGTTCCCCTGATGCTGGGATTACAAGCACACACAACTCTGCAGGCTTTTGTACGTGGGTTCTGGGGACCAAACTCAGATCTTCTGGCTGATGTGGTAAGCCCTTGACTAAGTTGCCTCCTTAGTCCCAACAGAGCAACTTTTCTCATGCAACCATCGAAGTTGCTTATGTTGAGAAACAGTAAGTGGTTTAGACGTGCTGCATTGTGTGTATCAGAAGACCAAGGGTGAGAGATGAAAGTTCAGGCTGAGAATGCACTTTTCTTCACCGAGCCTCAGGTGTCGTGTGTAAGTCTTTAAATACCCCGGTTCTAGTGTTTTGTCCTCCTGCCCCCTTTCGCCTTATACTTCTCCAGAACTAGTAAAGGGCAACTGTGTGAGGCACAGGGGATGGTGGCGAGGCGTTCTGAAGAGCAAAGCAACCACTGACATTCTGTATAGTTCTTCCCAAATCTTAAATGGTTAAGAATGGTTTTCACTAGCAAAGTCTATCGTACATGCTAGAACACATTTTCATAATTTCACTCAAGAAAAGCCAAGGGTGAGGTTTGTTTGTTTTTTTTGTTTTTTGTTTTGAATACCTGCTTGGCTTGGACGCTGCCAGCTTGGTGACTTGATGGCGCTGGTAGATCCTACAGGCTTGAAGGCAGTCGCGGTCCTGAGGCCAGCCACCCCTGGCTTGCTTGAACCTGGGCTCTCTAGGCTCTCAGAGTTGCTCAGAGGCGACGCTCCTGGTGACGCTGACTGCTGAGAAGGCTCCTGGGTGCTACTGCAGGGAAGGGAAGGAGACAGCTGTGGTGAGGGCAACTGTCTAATTCAGCAACAACTCTTTCTTTCCCAAATCTATCATAGTTTTATGGCAAACAAAGTAGGGGTGGATTTTTCTTTGTGAAAAAGGAAACTCTGAAAGTGACTAGAACACATGTAACATTCAAATGGAAAGGGGGACAGTGGCGGTGGGAAGTCTCAGTGGTGAGATAGACAAGAGGAGAGAAGGAGGGCAACTGAAACAAAGTCTAAGCGAAAAAGCCACAAGGACGCCCATTTCTCTACACGCAAATAATTCTGAAATCATGAAGGACTTCTCTATGTCAGAAGAAAGAGCAGGTAACATTTGTTCCGAATGTTGGAAATTATTTTCAAGTAGTCCACAACAAGAAGTTGCACTACTGAAAACTACATAAGCAATCCTTGCAGTGGTGGATTTGCCCTCTATTCCCATCTTAATACTTCAGAAGAACCATCATGCCCAGACCATTAGTTTCTGTAGTACCCCTGATAACTATGAAATGGATCAACGCTGCTCTTGTTACCCTTTCTTCTGGTACTTCATGAACTGTTCCTGACACCTGACCAGCCGCCCTTTTCCACTGCAGTCACTCAGTTATCCAGCAGTATTTAGACACCTACTGTATGCCAGCTGCTGTAGCAAAGAGACAGTACCTCCTGCCTTGTAAAACGTCCAGTGTTCTAGGTTCATAACACCAGGAAGGAAGAGGCTCAGCCACCATGACCTCTCAATCAGTTAACTGACTATCAGAGACCTTCCCTGTGCTGGATCCAGTTTGGTTTAGAGGATCATGTAGCTTTTATAAACCATTTGTCATTTATAATCATACATGTATCTTCAGAGTGGATAATACTTTGAGGATCCCCAAACAATAAAATGCATGCTTTGGAATCACACAGAAATGTGAAAGTGGTCATTTTTCTAAACTGTGGTATACACTGATGATGATGATGATGATGATGAAGATGATGATAATACTAAAAAACAACTTCCCATTACTATTAAGCTTTTCAATACAGGCAGTTTAAATAATTCCATGCACAGAAGTTTAATTCCTTCAATAACTGAAATAAACAGCTAGAGGAAGAGACTACCAAAAATAGGGTTCTTTATTAATGACTTCAGTAAAATATTATACAATGTATGATTACTTCAGTTACATTTTAGATTCACTACCTACTACATTACCAAATGATTGAGAGTGCCTACTTCCCTAATGCCTCTTGAACCTCATGTAACTTTTAGCATAATAGACATGTGACTGCCTAGCCTTAGGAAGGTCTATTTGCAAAGCCTTGTGGGAGTTTGGTTGGGTAAACTGTCCCCTACAATGAGTGAATCACTGTCTGAAACTGTGTAAGCAATATGGTTTATACTGATACCTGTTTTCATTTCCAGAGTCTAGACTTTTGGCACCACCTAGGCACAGAGTTCCTAATGTAATATGCTCCAATAAAACCTTTTGTCCATCCCTAATGGGCTTCTGTAGCAGACACTACTGTGCACATTTGCTATGACCCCTGTGGCAAGAATAAAGCTTGTTCATGGGAGTCCACTAGTAAAGGATCCCTGCAAAGGACAAGCCTCATTACTGTCAGGCTTCACTCAGGACCTTTTACTTATTTATTTATTTATTTATTTTTTAATGTGTACAAGTACATAGACATCATGTGGGTCCTTATAGGGAAATGAAAAACCCAGGAGTAGACCAAAACACTTGACCCTAAACAATTTCTAGAAATCATAGAATATTTGAATTTTATTGAAATAGCATTCCTTATTTTTGTTTTCTCAAATTTAAGTTTAACATTGCCATCATCTTTTATTATTTCTTATTAGTTTAATGAGAAGTTAAAACCTGCTAGATGTTAAAACATACTATCCAATGAAAATTTTAAGAATTTTAATAATTCTTATATGTAAATATTTAAAAAAGTGCTGCTTAATAGGAATGTTGAACACACTTTAAAGGCAACATGAAAACATTAATGGAAACAGTTCAAAGATTACTGAACAGTAGATAAATGAACATCTTTTAAAGGATTTGGGATAGACCATTATTTTACTTCTATAGGCTGCTGTCTAAACTTTAAATAAGGCAATTAATACTTTGGTGATAAAAGTCCCATTTAGCTCAAATAGTTAAATATAAGGTACTTAGCCTATTTAGGGCATAGAATGTGAGCTTAACATGTGAAAGGCTAATAAACATATCTAAATAATAACTATCTTCAATAAATTTATTCATTACAAATAAATTAGCTTTATTATATAAAAGAACTTTCTGAGATTAAATTACTCATATGGATCATACAAAAATAATGAGCTAGATAATTGCAACTCTAAAAAAGGAGCTTATATCCAAAATCAAAATTCAGAAGTAATAAAGTCAAAATCATTGCCATTTAATCGTCTGAAGGAATTAAAATTTACTTTTAGGATACCTGCCATACTTGTGATGCAGCAAACTGAATCACAGGCATCCAATGCCAAGGCTAGTGAGTCTGGTTGTCAGAAGTAGCAATACTAGATGGCTCAAGGTATGAGAAGACCCTGAGTAGCCTTGGCAACACTTGTGCATCTTTGTGGTGGGCTATCTGTGGTTATTTGTGGTGTACTCCTCATAAATACAGTCTGCAGCAGGATGGATGCAGTTCAACAAAGGAAGCAATCCTAATATGGAAAACCACTCAAAGTACAGACCCTGTGCCTTACAAACTGACAGTCCTGTCTCAGCTGAGAGGCACTCAGGCAGCCAGAAACATTGAAGTGGGCATGGCCATTAAGAGAGCAGAGAGCTGAGTTACAGTGTACTACACTTACTTTTTTCCCCTGCCCAGACTTTGGACACCAGGTACCCCTGTCCACCTTTGCAAGCACCCCAATTCTACATTTAGTTAATAGAGGGATAATAATATCCTCCTATCACTGGGCTCTATGGCAAGTGGTTATATCCTATCTTCTACTGAACCACTCAAGCTTCTAGATGCAGGAGCACTACTTCTAGAAGTACAATGACGACAGCTGTAGCCATCTGATACAAGTCAGGAGTCCACTATAGTTCAACTACCAGCACAGTTCTCAGAAGGTATCCCAAGGAGTACAGGGTGAGGTGACAGGTAAATCAAAGAGCATGCATGTGCACACGCTTTACAGTGAAACTGCAGCTAACTGAAGTCAGATAAGTCAATTCTAGGATTTTCTGTCTGCCCTGTTACCATAGTAGTAGGTTGTTAGAGGAACCAAACCTCTGCATGCCGTGTTCCCTCCCATGTACCTGCTTTTCTTAACAGGGACAGAGCCACTTGACTTCCTGGAGGACTGAAGACAGGAAAGAGCTAGAGGCTTGGGAACAGTGCTGATGCCAAGTGCATCCAGGAGGGACTGGGAGTTCTCAGGGCCGGAGAGCCTGGCAAGCATCCAGAGAAGGACTTCAGCGAAAACTCGCAGTGTCCGCAGAAGAAAGTCCTTTTTCAGCCTATGATCTGAAACATTTCCCTTAAGAGTGTGAGAGAGAGACGGGGAGGAGAAGAGAGAAAAGAAGTGCAAAGCAGTGGGGAAAGATGAATAGAAACGCTATGCATTCATCATATTATTTTACTCATTGATATAAAATTGATGAAATTTGGCTGGGCACACACCTTTAATCCCACTACTTGGGAGGTAGAGTCAGGTGCATCTCTGTGAGTTTGAGGCTATCCTGGTCTACATAGTGAGTTCCAGGATGGCTAGATCTATGCAGAGAGACCTTGTCTTAAAACAAAACAAAACCAATACCAAAAAACAATTGATGGAATTTTCATTACAATCATGCAAGGCTAGCTCTCAAAAGCTTAAATGTAAATCCATAAATGTGATAGGAATAATACAGAAACAAATCTCACAGAAGGGCCGTTTCAGGGAGCAATTAGGCTTTAGTTCACCAACGCTGTGGAATAAGACAGCCTCAACAGATACTTAATTTCTTTCTGATTCTGCCTCAACTAGAAACAACTGAAAGCTATAAAACTCTAAAGTCTGTAAGAACATAGTACACAATAGTGGGCACAAGAGAGATATACACATAAGTGGTAGCTGTGAAAAGAGAGACAGGGATGCTTTTAACGGACATTCTCCAGTCCCATGGATTTCCCCACAACCTGTGTGAAAGGCTCACCACACAAGGGAGCTCCTTTCAGAACCTGCTTCTGGACGGAGCAGGTCTGTTCCCTCTGAAGTGAGCTGTCACACACTGGAGGATGCTGGGACCCCAGACAGACACAACACACATAATTCTACCTGATTTTTGCAGCAAGAGCAGCAGACACAGTAGCAGCCGCACCACTGACAACTGCAGCACTGTATCTAGCAGGAGGGGAGAAGGCAGAAAAGTTTCCAGAACCTTCCAAAGAGCCTTCTACAGTCCCTGTAGAGCTGCTTACACCGACAGGGAAAGAAAGAGGGCAGGAGGAAACGAAAGTAAGCAAAGGCAGCAGGAGGAACACAAGTCAGCACCACTCTATTCAGTATTAGACACAGTGAGCCGTTTGAAGGTGTGCTGGGTGCTTAGTTACACATTATGTATGCAATCCCAGAGATTTAAATTTAATGTGTAAGCCTACCTAAAACAGATTGTTTCTCACCAAGCACTCTAAAATGTCAATTATGTACAGTCCTATTATAAGTACATTGAAATTACATGTCACATTTTTGGAGAGTGATACATAAACAACTAAGTAGAAAACGAATCTGAAAACAAAGGCTGTGTTTCTATTAGCAGAGATAAGGGGATTTTCCTAAACAGGCTTTACAGGAGAAGTGTTGTCTGGGAGGAGACTTACACCAAGGACACGGCAATTTCCTGAGATGAGTCTTTAGAAGCAGAACTGCCTACATGTCCAGAAGCAGCAACATTTATTAACATGACAACATAGAATTTTAAAATAATCTAAGTTAAACTATTCTCGATGCTAAGAATCTTTGCAAAAATAAACATTAATTAGAAGAATATAAATAACCAAAACAGTACCTTCTTTGCAAAGTTCTCCATTTCTATTTTGAGTTAGCTCTGTAAGATTTTTAGATGAGATAAATTTCATATTCAGAAGAGCCCTTATGATTTAAAATAATTATTTTTTCAAACAGTAAAATATATGGGCAGAAATTTGCATTACAGCAATAGGAATGCAGTATTCTCAAAATTGGTTATCAAATTTTAATTGAGGGTTTTTAATTAAATGGGATAGTCTAAAAACATGGTGTGGGATTTGCTATCTTCCTCTTTGAGTATAAGTTATTAATAACATCACTATAACACTATAACTACTTTTTGTTTTAATATTTTGTGACAACGGCCACCGCCAACACATTGTGAGCCAAGTTCAACACGGGTTATTAAGAAATCAGCTTAAGAAACTATGAGAGTGGACCCAAGTCTACTCTTTCTTCTAAAGAATTTGGTAAGCTCCCAACTCCACCAATGTAACTTTATAAACCACTGGAAGAAAACAGAAGAAACTAGAGGAAGTCAGTTTAACATATTATATAGAAACAAAAGATGATGTACACATTTGTAAGTAATCCATGAAATGGGACTGTATGGCTAAGTTTGAACAATTTCTATGAAGAGTTAGAAAAAGAAGAACGGGGCCAGGAGAGAGAAGCTAAAGATGCTTTCAATGCAGAGTGAGGAGGTGGGACTGCTAAGGTGATGAACGGGTATCTAGTGATTTAACGTTTGTTTGTGTTTCTGAATCACTCTGCAGCTTTGAGTCAGCCTTTGCCATTGGTGAAAAGTGATGGTGAGTAATCAATAGAAACAAGGTATAATATAGTCAGCTAAAAATACATCAGCTAACTCATCCTGTAGTTGGGAGAAGAGGAAACTAATGAAGTTCCTCCATCCAATGGTAAAAGGAAGTATATGAAAGAATTATCAACATCTTACAGGTGGTATCTTTTGCCTCTATAGTCTGAGAACATGTCTGGGACTTTTGGAACATGCCTCTCTTCTTTCAGAGGTACATGATTGAATTTAAGAACAGACTTAAGCCAAACTCAGTTAATTTAGCAAATCACAAAGTGAATAAACAAGACACAATTTCCTCATTCTATATTAGAAGTTAACAACCAAACCAAACCAAAGCATACATAGATGTAAAAGCAGTGTAAAGCAGTGTCTGGAGGCTGAGTATGTCAACACATAAGGACATCAGCTCCCTAATCCATGGTCGTGCTCTCATTCTCAGTGAGTTTAGTACTGAGATTCAGCAGCAGCACTGAAGCAGAGACAACCGAGGAGGAAAGAACGCTACCTAGAGTAAGTGGCTGCTACTTTAGAAAATGTGGCCACTTGACTATGAATGTTTAACACCTGGGGAGCTGCAGGTGGGTGAGGTCCGCTCTTAAGTAGGTCTTCCAGAGAACTGTCAAACCTATGTTTTCAGAAGTGAAAGAAAAAAGGCAAAGGAAAGATTAATGAAAAGTTGAGACCATGTTCACCATGTATACCATCATGTAAGTGTCAGTAATTCACATCTGAGAATCCTCTAGTTCAGTGTTTCTCAACCTGTGGGTCATGACCTCCTTGGGGTCTAGTATCAGATATTCTCCATATCAGATCTGTAACCTTAACCGTAGCAAAATTACAGTTATGAAGTATCAATGAAATAATTTTATATTTGGGGATCAATAAGACATGAGGAACTGTGTTAAAGAGCTGCAGCATTAAGAAGGTTGAGAACCTAGTTGGTTCTTATTGTTTAGTTCTGTGTCTACAAACCAAAACAAACACTGCCCTGACACCAAATATAGGCTGTTCTTCTCCCAAATCATTCAACATAGCTACAGCCATGTGAAAAAGGATTATGCTGAAAAGGGGAGAGTGAGTGGAAATCCCCACTCACTGACTATGCAGTTTTGACTTACTTAAGAAAACTCAAGCTTCAAGAACTTATTAAGTGGTCTAACACTGCACAGAGTAAAGATCAAATGGAATTTGGACCAAGTCTGCTCTTACTATTTCCACTAGCTCGTAGTACTACAAGAGAACAAGCAAGTCAAACAATTTTTGTAGATCTGAAATCATATGGATGGTATTCACAATGATGTATATATAGAAAGTAGTTTATCCAATTATACAGCCAATAGTTGCAAGCAGTTTGGTGTTTTTTATCTAATTAAAATTTTTTATAATAACACTTGTATACAAGTTATTGTATTGATATTCTCAACTCATACACATCCCTTTTTAACTATTACACTTTCATATAAATATATTAAAGATGATCTCTGATCAAAGTCATCTGTTATCTGCTTGTATCCTCCCTCACCGAACTCCTCCCAAATCTCTCTCCTACTTTCATGTTTTGTTGCTGTTATATTTTTCACTTTTTTAAAATGTCTATAGGATGCCAATATTAAATTCAGAAATGATATTACCAGGTAAAGAAAAGGTAAAAACAGCAAAGTGTTGGTTTCAAAGCAAGCACCAAATCTAACACCGGAAGAAATTAAACAAGAAAAAACCAAAATTACCAATTTTCTAAAAAGCCCATATACGGAAAAATAGAACGGATCAGCTATATTACTGTGCTGACATTGTGTTCCCTAAAATATTGTGCACCTTAATAAACTTATCTAGGGTCAGAGGACAGAATAGCCACTAGATACAGAGGCCAGAAAATGGTGGCGCGCGCGTGTGCGCGCGCGCGCGCACACACACACACACACACACACACACACACACACACACACACACACACACACACACACCTTTAACCCTAGCATTCCGAAGGCAGAAATCCATCCGGATCTCTGTGAGTTCAAAGCCACACTGGAAACAGCCAGGAATGGTGACTTAGGCCTTTAATCCCAGGAAGTAATGGCAGAAAACAGAAAGGTATATAAGGCCTGAAAACCAGGAACTAAGCTTTTAGGCTTCTAGCAGCAGTTCAGCTGAGATCCATTCGGATGAGGACTCAGAGGCTTCCAGTCTGAGGAAACAGGATCAGCTGAGGAACTGGCAAGGTGAGGTGGCTCTGGCTTGTTCTGCGTCTCTGATCTTCCAGGATTCACCCCAATACTTGCTTCTGGATTTGTTGTTATGAATAAGACCTTCTAACAATTTGTGCTACATATTATATTGATTCTTGCAAGGAAAATGTAACATTAAGGTAAAGAAGTAGGAAAGGAGGGCTTCTAGTCTCAGTTTTCATTTATAATTGGTCCTCTATTTACTAAAGTGCTGAAAAGATAGAAACCACTTGAGAAGGTGCCATATAGAAATTATGAGAGGCCGAGAAAAGGATAAGGAAATTATACAACACAGCACAATGGACAAAAACAGACACCATCTCCTTTTGCAAGGCCACAATGAAGAATAGTTTTCACACCTTTAAAAAGTTGGTTTTGTGAAATTAAGAACATTTCGCATGACTCCACACATGAAAAGTATATGGCATTCATATTTTGGCCTGTATACATAAAGTGTTATTGGGATACTAGTAAGCTCATTCATTTACTATGTATTATGCATGTCTGGCTATTTCATATTATGTGGAGAATTGAGAAATTATGGCACGCTGTATTAGCCACAAAACCCAGAGGAAGAACAGTGCGTAGCTACCAGACTGTCCTTTTCAAGTACCCTTGTCACGTGTTAAGTGTTCCAGCACTGATCTAAGGCTAGCTGCTCTCCAGTGCTCTCACTGAGCACCTCCTCTCTCTCTAGCTTTCCATTTCTTCTCAAAACAGACCACATGTACTATTCTGTTTTTCCATACCTCTCCGGGTCACACCTCACTGGGCTAATTTCTAAGCATCCTTTCAACTGAGTTTAAAGGGCACCACCTGTGATGGTGTCACTGATAGACGTGTTCATGCACTCTGTGTTTTTTTGCATGTAAAATGTGTTATTATTGTAGTGTATTGCTTGTGTGGCTAATATGTTTATAGTCAGGCTCCCTCAATAAACAAAAATTTTCCTCAACTGAGAAACCGTGATATTTATGCATATAAAATGAAGTATAATAAAGCACTCATCACGAATAATTAAATATTTACCAACTGAACCAGTGGAACTTCCTGTTTTCGAATACAGAGCTCATGATATATGAAAGTACTTGTCTTAGTACATTTGTACCTCTAGCGACATATTACAATCCAGCTAAACAAATTTGACTGCCCAGGGAAAGATATATGATCAAAGAAATGGCTAGGATTTGAAAACCATGTGCATAGAATGTCTTTATACTATAACAAGACCTTTAATTTTAAGAGAACTATTAAAAAATTTCCATTATTTATATGCCAACTAACAATGAGAGTTTATTTTTTAAAGAGTGGGTTGAAGAAGTCTTCTCATGCTTCTAGGAGCCATGATGACTAAACATTCGAGGATTCATGTAGTGGATAGCCATCCCAGCATTGGCCTGGAAGTTCCAACCCCCATTGAGGCTTCGGTAATGATCACGCCCACAAGGCGGGGCAAAGGAGGGAACGGAAGACGAGGATCAAGAGGAGGTCTCTCGCTTGGTTCCCTGGATGCTGGAGGTAGACCGAGCAGAGTTCTCCAGAGAACACCCCCGGACTGCGCTATACCTTTTCCAGACCCTGCAACCTACCCCTTCATTTGTAAGTTACCACACAAAATAAACCTCCCTTTTAACTACATGGAGTGGCCTTAATAATTTCACCCATAGATTCAAATTTATGTAACTTATACAATACCTTTAAAAGCTAGATTTCTGAGGTGGTGAACAATGTGTTTGGGAAGTTTCCCTTGTTTTACACATGATTACATATTTATTATTTAGCCAGTGTCTAAAAACACAAGATTCATGGAAGACTTTTAAACTACTATATTTAATATGGAGCAGACATCAACATGTATTCTCATCCTGACATTCCCTAATATTTATTCCTCTTAGGGTTGAAAGTTCCGATTAATAGCACACTTAGAGCAGTCAAACTTTCTGCCTCATCTGCTGTTTAAATGAGTTTTTGGTTTCCACCGGGGGACTGAAGATTTTTCCTTTCCACATACATCTACAGAATTGGGCTTGAATCCTTTGGCTGCTTTTTGTAGGAAAAATGAACAGCTATTTGCAGTCTGTGTTTTTCTTTGCAACCATGCCTAACTGTTTCCATTTGCACCCATGCTAATAATCTATCTGGGCAAATCAGTCATGACCATCTTTACCATTCTGCAGGATCAAGGGAGAAAAATACTTTCTGGCCTCCAGCCTGCACAGTTGTCCAGTAACCTTAAATTGTGCTCTCCAGCTCATTCCTTTCTCTCAAGCACCTCACCTGAACTCTGCTCCTACACCAGGCATTATGTATGTGTCCCCTTGAAACAATGCCATGGGTTCTTTTAAAGAAATCAACACCAAACTACTTTTGTCTCTTATTTTCTATGCCCTTGACAGTCAAACTGCAACAACTTCCCACTTAGCACCTGTCACACAGCCCCGATCACATTCTTGTCATTGTCCCGAAGGACTTCTTTATGACTAAACTGGATTAACAATTTGTATTTATCAGGCTAGTTGGTGGTTGTGCACATATTTAATCCCAGCACTCGGGAGGCAGAGGCAGGTGAACCTCTGTGAGTTCAAGGCTAGCCTGGTCTACAGAGTTCCAGGACAGCCAGGATTATACAGAGAAACCCTACCTCAGAAAAAAACAAAAACAAAACAAAACAAAAAACCCTGTATTTATCATGTCTTTATTGTGGTTAAAAACTACAAAACTTAAGTGTGCTATTATCACTTTAATGTATGGTTCAGAATTGTCAAATAAATAACATTATGAAACAACTCCAGAATGTTTTCATTCTGCAAGTCTGCAATGCTAAGCCACTCTACAATTCTCCTTTGTTTACATGAGGGTGGTACTGTTGATACCTTACACAGGGGAATCCTTTCTTTACCTAGGCTCACTATCTGATCTACTGATCACTTCATCTCTTCTTGTTTGCAGTGTTGGACACAATTATTCAGTATTTCACTGGCTATTCCTACTCTCGAAGGTCACTGTCATGGAAATATAATTTGAAGAATGACATTATACTCTTTCATATCTTTAAATGGCAATATGTTTCTTAGTGATCTGTTAACAGCAGCCTGTGCTGTGAGTTCACTTTTATTTTTGTAAGTCTCATATCAAAATTAACGTTTGTTTTTTTTTTCCAAAGTAAACTCTTAAGACTTTCTTTATGTTATTCCATTTGTTGGCCATACAATTACCAGAAATCTGGAAGGAAAACTTTTACATACACTACCTCCACGATGACCTCAAGTTCCATTACTATGTCCCTGTTATTCATGTGTGTGTGTGTGTGTGTGTGTGTGTGTGTGTGTGTGTGTGTGTGAATTCATCTAATTTAGTATAAAATGATAAAGTAATATTGGTGTTGAATTAATCTGTTATCTAGTTGAAAGTATAAATGTATCAGTCTGAACATCCTACATTCAACAGCTACCAACTGCATATCTTTATAGAGAGCAGGTGCCTTGAGAGAGCTACCACAGCATGTGGAGTTCCAGTAACAGTGTCCTTCCAACATCTACAACAGCCAAGATTACAGGTCATCTGTCCTAAGCTTTCCTAGTCAACCATTCACTGCACTCATCCGTTCATTCAACAGTGACTACAACAGCAATAACAACAGTATTACATGGATGCCTATCATGCCTATCCTCATACACTCTAATCCAGGAGGAATTTCCACTCCTCAAAAGGTCACCTACTAGAGCCTCTTTCCTCCAATAGGCCTGAAAGAAGAACCCCCTTGTGCTTCTCATCTTGTTCATCCATCACTTCCTGAGCTCATACTTCACCCCTTTATGTCTTTCCTAACCCAGCTAACTCCCATCACCGCAAGACCCACAAGCACTGGACCGGTCTGCTCTAACCTCTGTGCCTTTTTTGTTGCAGTTTCACCACTCAGTATTGAAAATAAAACCTGATGCTCTTAAGACACTCCAGCCACTTAGTTTCCCAGTTGGCCTTGAGCTTACTCAGCCCTTGAATTTCTTGACCCTCTGACCTTCAGCTGCAGAGTTTTGTATTTTAGAAGAGGAGTTGGACTGTAGCTATATTGTGGGACAAGAGAGTTGGAAATGTTGTTGCATTTAGGAACAATCCATTTTAGCTCAGTGAAAAGACTGATAGAATATAGAGGTAAAAAAATGAGGCAGGGGAAAGAGTGCTTAAAACATCTAGATTTGGGCCATATTACATGGAAATTTAGATTGCATGGCTGCCATATTCCAAGACTAAGGCTTAGTTTTGGGAAAGTACATCCCAGAAGTAAAACAAGTCAAAGAATTTAGTAACTCAGGTACTCAGTGGCTCAACACACTATCACTGAGGTCACTATATAAAGACCACAATGAGGTGGAAAGGGGGGCATTGAGCCAGTCACTAAAGCCAAAGGTGGGGGACCCAGAGACAAGACAAGGAGACAGATCAGTCTGGGGACCTGCAGGAATTTAAAGAAGGCTATTATCCACGAAGCCTAGTAAAGAAAGGGAGAGACAGGTTAAGCTGAGGAGAGTGACTTATGCTAAGGAATTTCGATTCTTCACCAAATGAACGAGAATTTCTAACTAGCGTCTATTGGTCAGTCTTCATTGTGCTCATCATATTGCCATATATATGGACACACTACACTGGAACTACAGACTCCTCTGAAATCTTTGTCGCATTGAATGTTGTTCTATGCTTGGCCAGCCCTCTCTGTCTGCTATGATCTAGTACCTGGAACAGTGAGTGGTACAAAGTAAGTACTTCATAAGCATTTGTTGGATGTTTTTCTTTTTTACACTAAGTGAGCCCAAATTTAAACTAGTTTATGAGTTTGAAGGTAACCTTCCTATTTGAAAAAAAAATGCCTCTGCTTATTCTATTTTCTTTCCCATTTCTTAGCTTAAAAAAGAGTCAACACTCCTTAGCAATCTTCTGAAAGAACAGTAAATCACTGATGAAAATATGACCAAAGAGAACTACTTAGAATCAGCTTACATCTAGGCATCAATTTCTTCAGAGGTAAGTAAATCAAAACCTTTTACTATATGCTTCTGAGTTTGGGTTATTTTTGCTCCCTCACACCTTTCAATAAAGACACAAATTTCACAATCACTATTGAAAATGCCACATCTGTTTCTGCTTCTTCCTTTTTGTAATGCTCCCACTTAATGTTGTTGGGTAGTTTTACTTTATTTATTTAGTTAGAGGGATATGCTTGTTAGTCTTTATCAGCAACTCGACACAATTACAAGCAACCTGGGAAGAGAGAGCCTCAATTAAACACTGGCCTGCGGTCATGTCTGTGCTCAACTGTCTGCATTGAGATTGATGTGAGGGGTCCAGCCCACTGTTGGCTGTACCATCCCTGGGGCAGGAGGGTCTGGGCTGTGTAAGAAAGCCAGTTAAGCATGAGAAGTCAACAAGCCAGTAAACAGAGTTCCTCTATGGGGGGGGGGGGGTTCTGCTTTACCTTCTGCCTCAACTTCCTCAAAGATGGACTATGTCCTGGAAAGCATAAGCCAAATAAACCCTTTTCTCCCCAGGTTTCCTTGAACATGGTGCTTATCACAGCAACAGAAAGCAAACTAGACCAAGGTACATTTTCTTTATATCATGTGATATGCTTCCAATTTCCTTTATAAGAGCTACAAATGTTTGACTCCTTTTTTGCAGTTCGATATTAATCACATATGTCTAAACATGTTCCTTTTCTGTATTAAAATTTCAAATTACTCACTGTCTAACCAAGATCTGAAGTTATAAAATCTTTCACTTCATTCTAGGTTCCTTTTATGAATTGCTAGACTACTGTCAAAAATAATAAAGTGCATGACAAGACAAAGTTACCTCAAAAATTCCCCAGGGTTATCCACCCTTGACATGTTCTGTGCAAAGAAGTTAATTCAGATCTCAAAAGAACAATGAACTGCCCTTGTGAGATGAGAACCTATCATAAGACAGACTCAGGGTAGCTCAACAGATAGCTTTCAATATGTACTAGAATAGAGAAAGACAAGCAACAGTGACTTTAAAATACTTGTAATCTGAAAATCGAGTTCTTTAAGGAGAGAAAAATTAAGTTGCTAAAATATCCTTCCATATCATTTACTTTATATTATATAATGTATTAGCCTAATTTTTTAAATAAAAATCACACTACCATAATAAACAAATCTTCATATAATGATAAAGGCAGAATAACTAAGTACTCTGAAGGGTCAGTGTGGCTGAAATATGTGAAATTAACTAGAAGCAAAAGAGGTCAAATGAAGACTATCATGGTGAAACTGTCTGTCATCAACGCTTCTAACTAAGTTTTCTAGGTTGTGGTTTGTTTATGTTACAAAGACTGAAGGAGTCATGTTTGACACTGCATTTTCAAACAGACAAAACGACACTGTGTTTATCTCCGTGAGGGTAGGAATGGGAAAAATTAACCCAAGTGGCATCATAACTAAGGGTTACTGATCTACAAGCTCTCCCATGGTTCTAAGGCACTTGGCATGTATTCTGGACTCTACAGATGAGTCAAGTCAACATATCACAAATACTGATTTTTATTAATAAAGGAGATTTATAAGAGGCAATAAGTCACAAATATTTTGACAAAGTTTTTAGAACTATGCAGAGTACAATTTGTACATAAAAATACAGAGTAAGTAGGAACTGTCTTGTCTCAAGTATTTCTACAGGACTGCTCTCCAGAGCGCAGGTGTAATGATCCCTTGTGCTCAGCAGATGGCGACAACTGCATGACTGTCACCACCCCACTGCTGCTATGCCACAGAATTTACCAACAGAACATGAAGGCAGATCAAGTACAAACACTCTGTATTTTGCAACCCACAAAAACGACTTGCTCATGTACCCATTTCTGGCCTATGATCCTTTTCTAGATTGTCATACATACTGTGTAGGAATGTTTGAGACAGAAGCAGCTGAGGAATGCTAGCTAGATATTTTCAGAATCATTTTCCAAAATTAGACTGATGTGGAGGTGTTGGCATTCTGTCCTCTGGGTTTAAGTATGATTGTTAGCTGAGCTCATAAAAATGTATGCAAATATCAGATTGGGAACAATTCTCACTTCCTCTGCAGAGCTTATGTATTTTGGGTGTAACAAATATACTTAACTAGCATGTAGCCTTATGTGTTTGTATATGCATGTATGTATATACAGGCGCTGTGTGTGTGTGTGTGTGTGCGTGTGTGTGTGTGTGCACTTGTGCATATGAAAGCCAGAAGTCAACATGTGGTGTCTTGCTCTATCACTTTCCACCTTAAGACGGCTTCTCCGTGAACCTGGAGCTTACCAACTGAGCAAGACTAGCCATCCAGCAAGACCAGGACCTTTGTCTTCACCTCATCAGCACATAGCACAGCAGGCTTTTTACATGTGTCTGGGGGCTAAACTCAGGTCCTCAGGCTTGCAGATTGAGCGCTCTACTGGTGGAACCATCTCCCCAACTCTGCATGTGTCTTAAACATCTTAATATTTCACAAGAGACCAATGTTTTTGAAATAGAACAATAATGAAGACATGAAATTGGCCAGAAAGTTTTTTCTGCCTTTTAAAGGCTTGTATTTCTTAACCTGTGAAGAAATTCAAAACAAAACATTAACTTGCAAAAGAATGTATTAGGGAAATTTCCTGCATTTGTTCCTAAATTGTTGAGTATGTAAATACGACAGATTTCTGTTCAGAAGGAACTTAGATCCATTCTTCCACTGGAAAATCCCACTCTGATGGTCATAGGCCAGGAATCATATGGATATTAGTTGGAGTTACAGACAGCCCTGAGAAGGACATTCTTTACTCTGTAACTATTTCACCTTCATGTGGTATAATGGCAGGCTCTAGTTTGAAGCCGTTTACACTAAAGGGAAAAGCAGGTAGGTCACCTGCCAATCACTTTAAGTATTTGAAAACTGGGAAGCCACATCTTGTGTTATAATGCCTGCGTGGGTATGTATTTGTGTGTGCTATGTAATATGTGTGTGTTGTATGTAATGTGTATATGTGATATGTGTTGTAACATGTGAGTGTATGGGTATGTGTGCCCATACATACTCATGTGGAGGCCAGAGGCAGATGCTGGATATCTTCTTTCACATACCACTTTCCTCACTGTCTTGAGAAAGCATCCTTCACTGAATCAGAAGTTCATCGTTGTGTTAGCCTGGCTGGCCATCTTGATGTCCCCCAGTGCTGGAGTTACAGGCAGGACAATTATGCCTGGCTGTTTTTTACCTAACTCTGGTCTTCACACTTACACAGAAGTGCTCTTACCTATTGAACCATCATCTCAGTACCACATTATAATTCTTCACCAGAAAGTAATCAAGATCCATCATTCATTATGAAAGGGAGATAAAAAAACAAAAAACCTGAGGAACTATGCTGGACTCTAACAAGGTTATGTGTGCTGGAGAGATGGCTTAGAGATTAAGAGCACAGGCTGTTCTTTCAGAAGACCTAGGTTCAATTCCCAGCACTCATGCCTAGTGAGAAGCTAACAAGGTGATGCAATTTCTCTTGCTCAAATAAAATACTAGTTTATATTTATTTACATATAAACTCACATTGAAATAGTAATACTCCTATTCAGTGGAAAGACAAAATTATCAGACCAAGAGGGGCATCTTTTAATTTTAAGTTGTATCACATTTGACAAAATTATATATTTTACATATAAATATATTTCAAGGAAGTCATTTTTAAGTAAAATTTCAATTTTCTATTCTAGTATACCACTCACCACCATCACCATCATCATCATCACCATCATCACTATCATCATCATCATCATCACTATCATCATCACCATCATCACTATCATCATCATCATCATCATCATCATCATCATCATCTCTATTTCTATTATGTTACTAACATGATAGATCTTAGCTCGTTTATTTGTATTTACAGTTCTGGAGACCAGACCCAGGGCTTCCTATACATGAAGCAAGGGCTCTAATGACATCTGGCTCTGCTGTTGCCTTTCTCAAGTCCACAACATAAAGCAGATTCTTTAAACATGAATGACAAATGATTTTTGTTCCTTTTTCTAATCAGAGCACTAAGTGTCACATCTGTTTCAAAGATCAGTTGTTTTCTCCACCCAGGAGACACCATGCACTCCTGCAGAAGCATCACATAAACACAAAGGAAGGATTAAGAAGCAAAGGCTGCTTTAACAAAACAGACATACAAAACACTCTACCACGCCTGATTCATGAACAGATAACAAAAGGCGAAAAGTCAACTACAGGCGATTACAGGACCGGAGAACATACTCTTCCTTTTAAGAAACTTAGTAGGTCCTATTTTTCACTTCTAATGTAAGCAACATGTTGATATTAAAACAAAAGAAAAATGATCTACTACTGATTCAACTGCACTTGTGTACTATTGTGTAACTAATTTTCCTAATTACTTAGCAGAGAAGAAAACAATGGGCAAGTATAGTCAATTAGTAACTGAATTGTTAATATCAAGTACGGTAGAGAATTCTAAGATGCTTATATTCTAAAAGCTTATTCTCTTGTTGGAGACATAGGACATGGGGACAAATACTTGTTGTTCAAAGCAGGAAAAGAAGCATCAAAGATTGTGACGGTGCTTACAAATGGGTCCAAGGCATAACTCTATTCCAGACTCACATCTTCAGTGTCAAAGGAACTGTGAGGAATGGCCATGGGTATAGTTAAGGACTGGACTGTATTATATAAAGGACTGAAGTCTTTAGTGTGACTCAATTTGGTCACAGATTCTTTAAATTTGTAATTAAGGGTAAATGGGGCCCAAGTTCAATATAACTGGTGACCTATAAGAGGAAGAAGGGAAGATTAAAGTGTCAGGAAAACAGGCTTCCCTGGAAACCAAGCCTGCTGGTATGGTGACCTAGAAATTCTAGGCTATGGAACTATGGGGAAAATTAATCCATCTGCTTAAGCCACTTAACATGTGCATCTTGTGCCAGGGCTGCCTAATCAGACTATTTCTGATTAAGAGGTAGATGGAGAAGAATCTTAGATCCTAACACATCTTCAAGGTTAATCATTCCATAGATTTGTACAGGCCTTTACTCACTACTCCATGCATCCAGGAGGAAATACTATGCCTATGAAAGTGCCTTTTCTTCCAATTTTTATTTTTATATGAAGACCCTTGTGTTCCAGGAACAAGGTAGAAAGTCAGGATATATAGTCAAATACCCATCAGTAAAACCAGAAAAAGAGATACCAAGAGAGTTAAACTCTGTATAGTAAACTAGGTCAGAAGTGAGTTACTCCACTGTGGGGTGGCTATGGAGAGGAGGAATTGTAGGGAATATGCAAGTGAAGTTGTGAGATGGAATAAGAAAGCTCTGGTAGAGAGCAGCAGCACTCAACCCAGGCCTTCCCAGTATCACAGCACTGGCACTGACGGCTGGACAAGTCTTCAAGCGATGGGAAAAGGCATTCAGTAACTTCCCCTGGCAACACCTCCTAGCCTTGTGTACCCAAATACTACCCAACTCATTACCGGCAGATACGAAGTAGTAGCATCACCCTTAGGAGAGACTAGGAAGTAAAGTTAACAATGTACAGAGAACAGACGCACCCAGATAAAATTTATTCAACAGCTCATCAAAAGACAAATACATAGAATTCTAAAATGCTGCAAATTTACATTTACAACAGTCAAATTAATATTTTAGATATGCATTACACATACTCAATGATTTTCCTTTTAAGAGTTTTTTCTTTATTGCTTCACTGACACAGCTCTAACTACAATACCCACTCATTAAGTCTAGATGGCCTATAATGTAATCAACAAAGAAACACTTTTATTCAAGGCAAGAAAAAAAAAGTAAACGAATCTTCCTTTTAACTTTCATGCACAGTAACTAATCTTTTACTTCAAAGAATTCCTTTAATCTTGTGGCTGTGGTCTGTGCTAAAGATCAAGGAAAAAGGAAGGGAGATTGAAGACAAAAATGAAGAGAAGATTAGTAAAAGGACCGTGCTGTAGAACCTGTGTAACCAAGTCTGGTGACCAGCTTTCAGAGTTTAGCATGGAAGGTGCCTACTAGGAAATGCCTCTAAGCCAAGAACTGGAGGGGCCAGGTAGCAAGACTCAACAGAGGTGAATTGCTGTTGTGGAGAAGGGTAGCCTCAGGTGACCAGCCACAGCAGTCCTGGAGATACAACAGCTATTATGAGCTGTCTCTAAGTATGGTGAAATGATTAGGCTTTTTAATCTCCCCTTCCCCATATCAACAGAATCAGCTCCCTGAATGCTGGTGCTGGTGAATCACAGAGTAATTGCTGCCTGGCTCACACATATCCAGAAGCAGCTATCAGGTCGTCCACAGAGGTGGAAACTTAGCCAGGTACAAATCTGAGTATAAAACCCAGACTTGATTGAGCTGCTTCTCACTATTTCTAATAACAATAAAAGACATGATGCCGATTTTGCAAGGAATCACCAAGGAAATAGTTAATTGCATCACAAAATTTTAATGGATGAGATAAATCAAGCCAGCTTTTCACAGAGAAGACAGAATTGTTAAACCTACCAAGTAAATTATGAATCCTGTATCACAGGCCAAGTTTTAGACATTCAAACTTTGTTGTTTTATCTATGTTCTATAGCATATTCTATTCTCTACATGCCACAAAGACAGTACAGGTAAGCCTTTTTCCTCTCTCAATCTTCACTGAATCTCAATAGAAAAAAAATAATAAATTGGCAGTAGTCAGGGCTGGACTACAAGGTATGCACTTTATTTAACAAGCTGGCAACTCCCCTCCCCAATGCACTGATTATTTTGAATTTTACTCAAGTGGTTAAATTCGGAATAAAAACTGTTTGCTTACATGCTTAAGAATTATGTATCTGTTTCTTCTATGCATTTCAGCAGCACTGTGCTCTCTGATCTACAGACTTGCCACACTGTTCTCCACCTGTCTCCCTTGCATTGAGCTCCGCCTGACATCATCACACAGCCTAGTTTTTACTCTCTACAAAGAGTCAGCATTAAGGCTGAGTTCACAGACAGCCAGATGATCTACAGCAATCCTGCCCTGCCTAAGCCAAATCTGTCTTATATTAGCCTACTTTATTATCTGGTAATAAAATTACCTTGGATCATCCTGTTTATATGTTTATCCATTATTTACTATGGTATCCACAGCATACAGATTGGTGCCTGGCATTTAATGAGTAGGTGGTCATGAATCATATAAAAAACAAAGCAAGTGTAAAATTATTTGTCTGGATAAAATCCAATTCTAGGGCTGGAGAGATGGCTCAATGATTAAGAGTACTGACTGCTCTTCCAGAGGACCTGGGTTCAATTCCCAGCACCCACATGGCAGTTCACAATTGTCTCTAACTCCAGTTCCAGGGGACCGACACCTTCACACAGAAATAAATGCAGGCAAAACACCAATACACATAAAATAAAAATAAATTCTTTTTAAAAATTCTATACTTTTTAATAAAAAAAATGGACTAGCTATTCTGTATCCTAATGTGACTTTTATTATACAAGATCAGATACACACACACACACACACACACACACACACACACACACTCACATATATGAGCTTTCTTAAAGGGTATAATGTTAATGACATGAGTATGAATCTGATCACAAGAGTAATATATGTGGGAGGTAACAAAAGTATATTACTGTGCAAGACACACCCATATTCTGAGTAGTAAAAACTATGGGAAAATATGTCGAGAATCATTTGAGAGTAACTTCCCAACTTCATATTAAAAACAAGCTTGTGATAAAGTCTGTATAAGAGGAACAAACAAGTCATAAATCAGGTAACTATCCTTACAAAATACTTTTCGTAAACTTTTATAATATCTGGCTAGATTTCGAGCTAAGAATATACACTGTCCCAGAAGAGTCACTGGGCTCAGGAATTCAAGTTCTGGCAGGACGAACTGGAACATCTTCTTAATGCTGGCTGGACGCTGACTCCCACTCCCATGCAGATCATTTCAGTCATGTGCACTTTCGACGACATATTAAATAAACACTATTGACATTAGGCAAGGCACTCAACTCTTTTTCAACATCGTCTATTTCAAGTAAAAAAAAAGTTCTACACATATTCTTTGTCTACAATAGAATAAATGTTTTATTTATCTAAAATTCTTTCTAATGGTTCATCAGACTCTATAGTTACTCAAGAAAACTGGATTTTGTTAGAAAGATACCATCTTTACTCTGATACATCATTTTTAAGTGACTCTAACTCAATCTTCTTTCAGATACTGTGTTTCAAATAATGAATCATTACTAGGCACAGAAAAGCCTGGAAAAAGAGGTTCTTCCACAGGACAGAGATAAGTAAGCCTTCGAATATCTGAGGAAATGCTTCAATAAAAGGACCTTCTTCATATCCTTCATATCATTGGGGGGCAGCTAAATCCTAGAACTATTTTCAAGTGCATTTGACAGGCCAACTGTTGCATAACAACAAATCACTAACTGAAAATTAGTATTAGTTGCTTCATCTTATCCACATACTTCTTTCTAGTCTATGGTGACACAGAAGTAAAGAACACTGGGAAAAGTAAAAATTGATCTTTGAATGTAGGCCATATCCACAGTAATCACTATTGTACAAGGAAGGACTCTTGGCTGTGTCACAGGAAAACCGGTTATATATTGTTCACATAAGAGGTTGCCTTAAATAACCAACAACTTGGGAGAACCAAAAGGGAGGCTGGATTTTTGCCATGTGTTACTTCCACATTTTGGTAACTTTATGAATTGAAAATGTTCTCCAAATGAAAAGACAAGGTAGTTACTCATCTTCCTGAAGCAATGTTTTAACAAGCCCTAGACAGCAGGCCACTAGCCTCAAAGAAACAAGTACAGAGGTAAGGTACAGACAACTTTATTACAGTTCTTTCCAACCTTCAAAATGTATTTATCACTGAGTTTAGATCTAATATATAGTATATTATATTACAAGGCAGAAAGCAGATATAATCAGATATTGCATTTCCCTGCACTGCTCAAAATACAGCTTTGTAAGAATAGAAGCAACACACAGTAGTTTATAACACTAAAATTTTCCTCCAATATCAGAAACATTTAAATTGAAATTTATTTTGTTATTTTCCTCCAACATAAAGATGAAGCAAAGCTATCTTCTACACATCTTACACCTAGAAATTGGATATTCCATGAAAACACCCACCAGCTTACATACATTTCCTGCAGTAGATGACAGGATCTTTAAACTTAACTAAAGTAAAAGAATACTGTGGTTCCCCACTGCAAGCAAGGGCAAATTATCTTTTTTGCAGCCACCTTAGCTTTCAAGACACCCATGTCCACAATGCATTCCAATAGTCTTCTCTGATGAATCTGCTTCCTCACATTTGCTCTTAGGAGAATTTATAATCAACTTTGAACATACCTTAATGATGAACTTGAAAGTAAATTTGGGAAAGGTAATAACATATGGAAACCACTTTCCTAATTAGACAAGGCCATTATTTGCTCATCTACCTCGGTTTCAACCGACGAACCAAATAAACCTTACAAGAAAACTTCCTGCTCCATAATCATGACCGAAACAGTGACAACAGGTGTAAATACACTGAAGGGTCTAGTCACTTCCTTTTCTCTCTTTGTTTTGTATTTGTGAGCTACCAATTAGGATAAAACCTGTCCTTCCTTCTTATTTTTACAACTGGAAATTGTTGGGAAAGTATAGAAATGTTCTAGTTTTCATGAGATAAATGTAAAACAGATACTGCTATAAAACTGAAAAAAGAAAAGGTGAATGAAAGGTATGTGCTGGCTGCTTGGGTGGGGGAAGCAAGGCTCATAGTCACTGTACGTTAAGAGCACGTGCTGAAACTTCATGGTGCCAGTCACGTAATTTTGTGTATTTGGGACTAAAGACGTGAAGGGGTATCTTTTCCCTGTGGAAATAAAAAGTGATAGAAGAGTCATAAGAAGGTGAAAGAAACAGATTCTATACTAATTCCACCATGCAGAAAACATGCCTTGTAAAAGCTTAATTTCAGACAGCTGTTTTGTTAAAAATAGCAGTGTTTAAAAGTGGAGTTTTTGGAAATACAGAAATCAGTCTACAGAGTCCTCTTGGAAATATTCTTTTATGCACCAAATAAAGAGAGTTCAAGACAACACAGGAGCTCAATGAGATTTATACTGTTAGTAAAACATCATCCAAATGCTCTGCACCATTCATTCACTATGTCAATATTAAGCGAATATGCTTTAGACATAAAATCCAGACAGTATCAACTAATTTGCAAATCTGCAGGTTGCATTTTTAGGTCACACTAAAGGCACCATGGGTTAAATGCTTAGTTTCTATTTACAAAAACAACAAAACTGTAACATTACACTTGAAAGTTTGAAAACAACAAATTGAGACCATTCATGAAAGAAAGCATTCCATTCATTAAAAAGAGAACTTACTTTGCCTTCTTTGTATTGTCATTTTCAGATTCTTTCACTGA
Organism: Onychomys torridus; assembly: GCF_903995425.1. Taxonomy (NCBI): domain Eukaryota; kingdom Metazoa; phylum Chordata; class Mammalia; order Rodentia; family Cricetidae; genus Onychomys; species Onychomys torridus. The sequence continues at coordinate 117,375,350 of NC_050448.1, forward strand.
AATGTAAATAAGATCCAAAATTAACTTTTCAGTTTTTTAACTTCAAAATCACTTACATAATTATCATAATTATGAATCAATGTCAAATGCTGAAACCATATAGAGCAATGAAAACAAATCCATACCATGTTTACACTGGCTATATACCAAGGCTAGTACACCCCCTCTTCTCAATGCAACTCCCTGACCTGAAATCTTGCTATATACAACAAAATTTACATGCAGTCTTTACCAGGACTGTTTTTCTGTAACTGCCGATAAGCCTAGATATAGCTATCAGAGCAAAAAACATCTGTCTCCTAAGATTTCTAGAGTTCACTCACGATGTTCGGTCCCGGTGATCTGTGCAAGGATCCGGAAAGAACGAGACTGAGTTGTTCCAGTCCGTGGGCGCCAGTCTTCAGTGTCCTCGATCAGCCTCTTCTTGCTGGCATCACTGTGAGTAGGGATGTGGTAAAACTCCGTGTTGCGCTCCACAATGTGTTTTCTCGGTGGGCTAGAAAAAAAGCAAAAAAATACTAATTACAATTTTAATTGCATTGATGATAAAAAAAAATAGTCTCTGGTGAACTAGTTACAATTTATACATTTACTTCTCAATATTCCTTTTATACAGTTTGCATAAATACACTCAATTAAAATCCCCTTCTAAATAGACATAGTAAAATAGATGTATGGGTTAGTGCAAACAATGCTAAAAGGTTGTACTAAACAGCAAGATTACCGTTTAGGTGGAATTTTCCTTTTAAGTGACAGAAGGAGGCAGCAGAAGAGAGATTCCCCAACATGAAGAAAAGGAGAGAAGAAGAATAAGGAAAACAGACAATGGAAAGTCTACAGCAGTCAAAATCTAACAATGTGAAATCATTGTGCCATATAAAACAATATGAACTACGATTTAGCCACTTAAGTATGAATATTTATTCTAGAATCTTTCAATGGATTGGTTTTCACAACTTAAATGACCATATCTCTTTGTATGGATGAAGTAGCAATTCTAAAGATTTTGGATATTTTGGAAAGGACCCTAAGTGTTATGTTCTACAGCTTTCCCAGTTGTGTTTACAACATATTAACTCCTAAAAAGAGTGTGTTCCAGGTGAGCACAATGAAGATCTGGGGTTTCTTTAACTGACCAAGGCTGAGATCTGCCTCCATGACTCTTCACAAGTCCATCTCTCTGAGCCTCAGTGTTTTCATTAACAAAGAAGACATAAAGTAGTTTTCTGAGAATTAAGGTTGATAATATATACCAAAGACAAGAACAGTCTGATATTCAAACACCGAGTTTGCCAAGAACATTCATATTTACATTAATATAGCATAAATATTAAAGAAATCACAATATTTATTACTTATCATTTCAGGATCAACTGAATAAATATTTTCTACTTCTCCCAAAATAAGACAAATGCCAAATATTTCAGAAAATAAACAGAGAAGCTCAAGTCTTATCTGGCAGAATGCTATCCTAAGATCTGAGTAGAGCAAATGTTCTAAATGTGGCCAGATGTAAGATCTGCTAGGTTAACTCGTCAGTCACGGACAACCACCATGCCACAGGACTGGCAGCACTCTAGCAGGCACAGCATCCGAAGCCTAACTCAGCATCTGAGCGTTTCCAAGTCAACACTGGCTTTGGAGTGAAGGACTATGTCCCCACTCAGTGTGTTTTACAGAAGTAACTTAACTGCTCTAAGTCTCAGATTTCCCACTTGAAAAATGGGAACTGTGTCTTAAAGGTGGTTCTGAGGAATAAATAAGGTAGATGAAATGCAAAAACAGCTTTCCACAGGTCAAGACCTACAGAAATCATCATGCTGCTCTTTCAGGGAGACTAGAAAATTATCTGTGAAGTGTGAGTATAAGTCACAAACACACATAAAAGAAGAACCAGTATGTGTGCAGAAAACCAGTAAGACACATGGTTTACACTGATACTTCATGATTATGGAAGTGAACTACCTAACAGACATTTATGAATACTGAGCAACACCTAATCCTTTTAAGGGCAGACAAAAATTTGAAAAACTAAAAAAAAAGACAGAGGATATTTACAAAAACACAGCCTCTGATGTATATAAAGCAGCTCTTAATTTTATGTAAGCACTTGAATAAATTTGTAGCAGCTAACAAATCTATTAAGTTTTGAACTTCCCTTTAACTAGTCAGTAAGCACTGTTTATTCTTAAATTATTGCCAATTTCAAGTGTACATTCTTTTAGTAAGTTCTCATGTAGCCCAGGCTGATCTCAGAACTCGGTAGGTGGCTCAGACTGGCCTTTAACTTCTGCTCCTCCTGTTCCATCTCCCCAAGACTAGAATTACTGTGTGTGCAGTCACACTCAGCTCATGCAGTGATGGGGATGGAACACATAGGACTTGTTTTAGCCTCTGTACAAGTTCCATCAATAAAAACATGGAACACCGCTTCAAGCTAAGAATAATAACATAATACCATGGAGTACTTAGCATGACAGGTGTATAGAAAATATAGCATATCTCAGACACTATGGCATTTACCACTACAGCTTCAAAGTTTCAGATTAAGTAACAGAAATTTTCTAAACATTTATATAGTGCCTTCTCATTGTGAAAATTTGAATATGATAATTATGTTAAAAAGAAGTATTAATGATTTTTAAAATCTTTGAAAATAGAATAAGTTTAATTCTGAAGAGCAAATAATTTATTTCAAAATGTAGATATTCAAAATTAGGAAGCTCATCTGCACATATTTTTTCAAACAATACTAAAAAAGGGGATACCTAAACTATATCTCTAACTCTAGTGCATGCTGCTTGTAATGCTATCCACACCCCTTAAGTGAGCTTTTCTCAATTTTTCTACTGTGGAGATGTGGGCCTTCCAAACATATCCATGGATTCATATGAAGGCTTCTAGTGTGAAAAGCCTGTTGTTAAAATACTCCTTAATATACCTGAGAATTCTTGTAACAAGATGATACTAAGAAGATTTGCTAGGGTGGTAAGTTAAAAAGTGAGAGAATGAGGGAAATGACAAGACAAAGCATTAGGTAAGTACTTACAGAGTGCCAGGGTTACTGGAGGAGGAATAATACATACAGGAAAGATGTGACACAGAAGACATGGAGGTTCCCAGGATGACGGAAGTCAGGGACAGCGAAGAGGGGAAACAAAAAGGGAGAGAAAAGGAATTTAAAAGAAGAAAGAAAGAGCAGACCCCAAACAGTGTAGGAGATGGCACACGAACACCATGCTTCAAAATAACCACAGGGGCACAGACAAGTAGGCGAAATGTTAGTCAAAACCCTGCTGCATTGCTACTATGAGGACAACGGTTGGTCAGCTGTGTTTATCCCACAAAACACTGACTACCTTATGTATTATTAACCTTAGTTCAAGTCCTAAGTTCCCGAATACCCAGAAAGAACCATGTATTTTTTTAATGCCTAGGTTTTTGGAAAAGTTATTTTAGTATGAATCGAACTCTTATTTTTTTTTTTTTTTACAAAGGTACCCAATGAAGTATAATCTGATATGTCACTTAGAAATAAATTTAGGATGCATTTTAACACCAGAAAAGAAACTGTTCAGTCTCACATTATAAAAATATAAATTAATAGCAACTATAATATCATCACATAAGAGACCATTACACTGAATTCTCTTTTTTAAACGTAGTGGCTGATGCAAGTGTAGAAAGCCCAGCAGACTAGGAATAGTGGGTTTTCTATCAGTGTTCACATTCCTCCCTTCTACTCATGAGCACCACCCTCATGCAGAAGCCCCAGGAACCTTAGAGGTAGTGTGTGGGAACTACAGAGCTCTGTATTCCTGGGGATATACTTATTGCTCAGAAAGGTCTATCTCATTTGATGGAAAAGGAACTCAGTGAATCACACTGGAAGAAGGGGAACTTCAAGACAATTCATTCACATAGCCTCACATGGGCAGAATTATTAAAAACAAACACATCTGTGCTCCACTGTGGATAGAGAATCAAGTATAAATTCTGTATTGCTTTGTCAAAGAACATGTTGATTTTTCAACTCTTCAACTAAACTTAGAGTGGAAATTCTTTATAAACGAAGTAAGAAAAACTGCCCACCAGCTTGAACGTTAAAACTGAATTAGAGCTGTGGTACTTCTACATGTTGACGTCAGCAGAAACCTAACAGAGGGCTCAGAGGGATGCACTACGGAGGTATTTACCTTTCTCTCATATTAGAAGCAGTGGTCCTCCCCTTTCCTAATGCTGTGACCCTTTACTACTGCTCTTCATGTTGTGGTGACCCCCCAACCATAAAATTATTTTTGTTGCTACTTTATAACTGCAATTTTGCTGTTACGAATCATAATGTAAATATCTGTATTTTCCCATGGTCTTAAGAAATTTCCGGTCTTATGACCTATGAAAGAGCCACTTGATTGCCAGGTTGAGAAACATTGGTATAAAGCATTTCCTACCCTACCTTGCAGGAATATTGTTTAGCAACATAATCTCTTATATACAAGTGTAGATGTATACTCCAATAGTTTAAAAGTTGAGGGAAAAAGTTTTGTGTTAACGTGAAATTGTGGAGGCAATGTTCTGTGTTGAAGAGCATAAGCAGACAGTTGACTTCAACCTAAAGAAATTAAGTAGAATATAATCAACAAATATTTTCACATATTTTAGAAAATAATGCTCAAATAGATAAGCTTCATATGTAGCAATGTCAATGTGCTAGCCAAATAACCTGTACTAGCTAAGATGCCCATTTCCCATGCCATGGGCAAAAAGGCTCATTTTCTTCAACGGTAAAATGGGTTGCATATTTCTGTCCTTTAGACTTCTAAGGGCTTATATTGAAAGTATCTGAATGTTATTCAAATACTAGCTGTTACGGGGAAATACTCCATGACTATTCAAGAACAGTGCTTTCACAGTGCAGCCTACTCATATTAGTTTATTGCAGAGTCACAACTTGAGTCTATAGTATCTACAAACAGATACCGAATCAAAAAGATAGAAAGACATTCAAGTGACAACAGGTGACATATGGAAGATACATCCACATCTGGCTCGGGATCAAAGCTTAGCTCCCGTACAGGAAGCATGACAAGAAAATATATTCCTGGTCACTCACTGAATGAGAACTAAGTGGTTTTCATATATGTACAAACACAGTAAAATACAGAGTAATTAATACCCACTAACAACGGATCTGAATTTTGAATTTTGAAGCTATCTATTTAATATAAATGCTTCAATTGTCTCTTTTTAAATTTTAATTTCAAGTGGCATGTTTTCCTTTGTTCATACAAATTATGTTCTACACTAGAACCTACTAGCTGGACAATTTTTATATATAGTAAGTTAATTTTAAATAGACAGTAACTCGCAGTGTCTGTGTGTTTTACTAATGTGCTCAGGTCAATCAATTGATTACAATAAATTAGAAAGAAACCAACATCCAGTAACTGACGGAAGCAGATGTATTGATCCACATCCACACACTTGGCAGAGCTCCTGGAGATCAGCTGAAGAGAGGGAGGAAGGATTATATGAGCAAGGGGGATCAAGATCATGATGGGGAACCACAGAGACAGCTGACCTGAGCTAGTGGGAGCTCACGGACTCTGGACTGACAGCTGGGGAACCTGCATGGGACTAAACTAGGTCCTCTGAATGTGGGTGACAGTTATGTGGCTTCATCTGTTTCTGGGCCCCTAGCAGTGGGACCAGGACTAATCCAAAATACATGAACTGGTTTTCTGGAGCCCGTTCCCTATGGTGGGATACCTTGCTAAGCCTTGATGCAGGGGAGAGGGGGTAGGCCCTTCCTCAGCTTGGTATGCCGACTTTGTTGACTACCCAAGGTAGGCCTTACTCCTTCTGAAGTGTGGGTAGGGGGAAGGATGGGAAGGAGGTGATTTAATTTTCCAAGAAAATCATAAAGGTCTTAGAGAATTTTATCAAGGAATTATTCGCTTTTGATGTCAATTTGGAAATAATTCAGTTTTGTATATATTATTTACTACTGGTACAAATTTTTATAGTTTCTTATCTTTGTCTTGTAACACTCTTAACTAATTAGAATTAATTTCCCCAAGCATTTTCTTTTTCAGCCACTGCACAGCAAACCCCACACTTCTTTTGATATAACTTAAAGCAATTCACTATAACATACCAATGCAAACCAAACTTATTGGAAACACTTTTTTTTTTCTAAATTACAATTCTTTTGCAAAATTAAATTAAATTTTGCAAAAACTAAGCAGTCATGCTGTTTACTCATATATAAATCACCATATCTCCTCTCCAGTAAGGCAGATACTAACTTTGTCACGTGTGTTTTCTGTAAAGAGAAAAGCATTTTAAACCATTATTTGATTATATCATTAACTTTCCGCATCTTTCAAGGCCAGATTCTCTGAAGCACCACATACGAACTGTTAGTAGTTGCAGCCAAAGAAATTGAAATATAGAATACACAAAAGCCTTACCTCCTGAGAACAGCGGCACATTATAACACAAGGCATGTGGACAGTGAAATGCAAACCAGTCCATCTAGTTCATGTAAAACAGCTTGTTCCCAGTGAGGAATATAAAAGCCTGCTCTGTTCTTCATGGAGTAGGGGGGTCACAGAGAAAATGGTATGCCAAGAACAGTCATTTATATGCAGAAGAAAGACTGAAATTTCTTAAAAGTGCCTTATCAATACCAGTCACAAGAGAAGGATGCTCACATAGTGCTAACAGTTACTCTCAAAACTACCAATACCCTAGCAGACTTCTTACTATAAGGGAAAGACCTAATTTATATCTTATTATTTTTACCCAATAAGCATTTGTTTTTGTCTCCTGTTTATTGATTCAACACAAATTTGGGTGGGATACCTATAAAACTGGCAAATTAGCCAACCATTTCTCATCACTTAAAAACTAACAGTTTTGATGCTTTGAGGAAAAGACAACTCAGCCATTTACTTTTGTATCCTCTGAACTTTTAAATGTTTGGTCATTGGTAGGTGCTATTTTAAAAGTAATTAATAAAAAGCAATCACTCTCAACTTTACGAGAGTTTAGTTTTACTGACATCACAAAAATCTGAGAAGCCGACCAGTCACACATCTAACAGAAACAGGTTGACACCCGATGTGGAGAAAGTGTACATCAATGCCACAAAACAAGGAGGACACACAGCTGATGAGTCAAGTTTGTGACTTTTGACTTCTCCAGTCGAAATGTGGTAACAAAGAGAGCACTACAGGGTCGCCTTAGCATGTGAAAGGCACCAACTGTGTCCTCACTGTCCTAACATCTGGACAGCATTTGAACTAAAGCTATTTTTAAACACTTTCAGTTGGCAAATGCAAAGCAGTAGCTTGCTTGTTAATGATGCAAAACATGTAATAATCCCTTTTATCCTCAGTTTTGCGCTGTGCCGAACACCAGGCATGTGCTTGGTGAGTACTTGCCTACTCATTAGGAAGCTGCCAAGGCCCTGAAACTACAGCACTGTCACTTTGGCCTGAAATAAGCTCGCCATCATTTCAAGCCTAATTACTAAAGGAATGTTTGCCACGCACAAATTGAAACTTTTTGTAAACTCAAGACTTCTCCATAACTTCACTTTGCTTTTACCTCAAAAAAGACTTCATTAAAAATTTCCAGAAGTATTAAAAGGTTTTACTTAAGACATGACTACCTCCCAGTGGACTTTCTACCTACTCAAGCTAGAATTTAATAAATACAGGAAACTTCTGCTTCAGCATTTTACAGGCAACATCACCTTCTTCTGGTTACCTAATTTGATGACTCTAGCATCTGTTGTCATAAAACAGACATACAAGAATAAATATAACCAAACATAGACATATTCTTTGTCTTTGACAAGAAAGACATAACATTCTGAGAAGGGTACTAATTGACTTCGGCTACATCAATACTTTAAAACATCTACGCACAAGCACAGAGCCACAGAGCCACAGATGCACAGCCCAGTAACCTTCCTTGCTCCCTCAGCAGCAGCCTGGAGCTTGCCACTTCCTCTTTCAAAGCCCAGGAGCTGCCATAGCAACAAATGTACTGCAAGCACATCCTCTTCATTAAGTGAGTTAACATTCCAGAGGGGTTAGATCTCTCAGAATGGGCCTATCTACACAATTATTTTAATTATAAGTTTCCTGGAGACTTGCATCCGTGAAGCCCAGTACATGTACATAGTATTTCCTTTAAAAAACAAAACAAAACAAAAAACCAAAATTGTATGTAGATCACTTCGCCTCCAAATAACTTCACTGAATTGTAAAAGACCCAAATTAGCTACCTAGAAATAAAGACTTCAAAAACATATGCGCAACCTTAAAACTTGGGGCTTCAAATAATTTAGTGTGTTTAACACATTTTTAAAAATGCAATGCCCAAACAAAAAAAATTGCAACTGAATTTCCAAAAATTGTTACTATTATTTAACATCCTCTATAGTTTAAATGCATTCATCTTAAAAAAAAAAAATCTTTATTTTGCTTCTGGTGCTGAACATTATTCATTTTTTTAAAATTACCGATTTGCATTTAAAGAATAGATTCCTGATAAAATATAACTAGAAGAATGTTAGCTATCTGCTTTGAGCTAATAACTTAAACAGAGATGTGAATCAGAAGTGGACTTGTTTTCAGCTTTCTAGACTACTTCCCAGAGGAGATTGTTACAAACTCATGTCTTCTCTCTTCAAGAAGTTATATACACATTGAGAACAATTACAATCACTGCCTAAATCTTTGGAAACCAAGAGAAGGATGGAAATTTGGGGATAGATTTGCCTTGCATTATAAGTGCCAGCTGTTCAACACTGTGCAGGAACTTGGAGGGAAGCGTTCAGAATATGTTGCAGGCTCAGAACACATCAAAATGCACAATTAAGTTCTGATTAACTCCTGCTCCATACAAGTACTTTGTAAATAAAGGTCACTGTTAGCGCAGCAAATATAACTTTATCTTTCTTCAAAGAATAGCTGAAGAAAAAGTAGATTGTTTCCTGGAAATTATCTGAAAGATCAGAAACCACCCTTGGCCACCTACCCATTTTGCTGTTTAATGTCACCCTGGGATCCTCTTCTCTGTCCCTCTGCTAGCTCCTGAGCAGGCTCGGAACACACGCTGGTGACTGTGGGCTGCCGTGGGACATTAACTGCAGATTTACCAGTGTTTGGTGCAGATGAACACTGGTCAGCGCTAAGAGTGGCATTAACATGCAGTCCGGATGTAGAGAATGGGGGAGGAGTGACAGCGGCCACAGGTGGAGGGGGAGCGTGTGATGATGTGGTGGCATGGGCTGGGGTGAAGGCAGACGATGGTGATGGGATGGATGTGACTTTGGGTGAAGACACAGAACCAAAGGGCCGTGGTGCTTTATTGTAGGCCATGTTGGCTGTGGAAGTGACTTTGCATACAGCAGGAGATGTAATGGGCACAGGTTTAACTACTTCTTTCGGTTCACCCTATGCAAAGTAAAAATAAACATATACAAAAACACAGCAAAGACATGCAAAATACACAGAGTGCAAACAAACACACAGCTGATTTTAAAAAGACCAATACAATTATGTTAGCAGCTCAAATACGTTTTTGGGAAAAACAATGAGTTGATATAGCATAGCATGCATGCTAACTGATCTCAACATGCAGAACACTAATGAATAACACATTTTCATTTATGAAACTTTCAAAATATTTAGGAAACAAAAAAGGGGGAAAAAAAACCCTAAAGACCATCATTAAATGTCAACTTAGATAAAATTTAAAGGAATAATTAAATACACATAAACATAATACTAACTGAAACATCTTATTTTTAAAATACGTAAAGCCTCAATTATAATTCCATATTTCTAACATTTTCTTTCTCTCCACAGTGTAATTACTTAAGTCATGAAAATCACCAAGTTTTAAATTCTTTTAAAAAATTCAATTTAAATCCTTAAAAAAAAAAAAAAAAGAGTAATTCACCAAATTCAAAGTATGTGTTATACAACTACTATGGTTAAAGAATTTGGGGGAAAAAACGTAAAACAGATGAACAAAACATAATTATCCTGCATTTCTCCTATGATCCATTTTTGTTTCCATTCCTGGGTGCATTAAGATATTATTCACAACTAAAAAAAATTATTTCCCTTTTTCTAAAATAAAATATTTAAGTCTCATGGGGAAAACCATGACATTATATATTTCCTCATTGCCAGAAGCCAAAGACTAGTAAGAAAGACAAATTCCTTCTAAAAATCACCAGTGTTGGTAAACTTTATCTGGACACATATTCAAAGCTATCTCCTTTAAAATGAAATAGATTTCTACAACACTGAAAAAATATTCTACCATCTGAGAAGAAAATCAGATCTTTAAGGAACTACATACTGGTAACTCAAATACAAGAGAAAAAAAAAGGCAATATAAACCTTGTAAGTTTTCATTAATTGAGAAAAGTAAGTTAGGGCTGAAACAAGTAAATTGAATGAGTAATTGAATATACTGCCCAAAAAATGAGGGAGAAAAACTTCAATGAGAACAAACCAGATGATCATAAACATTGTTTTGCAATAATATGAGATGTATATTGAAAAATGGGGCATTTGCCAATAACTTAATTCAAGAACATTCTAGAATGGCATGATCTTCATTTTGGGTAGCTACTTACTAGCTTTTTAGAAAATATATGTGTAAATACAGAAAAAGTAAATATGAAAGGAATTGGGACATGCATTATTGACACTGTAGGGGTTTAGAAATAGTTTCATAGTATTATTACAAATGGTAACTATAATGGCTATTCTTGGTTGTCAACTTCACAACATCTGGGATTAGCTAAAACCCAAAAAGAACCACTTTTAAACCAGATTTTTTGAGGTGGAAAAATCCACCTTTAATCTGGGCCATGCCTTCTGCTGGTATGAAGGACCCTGAAGAAGGAAGCTTTCTTTCTTTGCCTGCTTGCTCTTGCCTGTCTAGAAAGTTTATTCCTTCACTGCCATTAGAGCCTATTTCTTGCAGGTTCCAGTGCATACTAAAGACCAGCTGAGATATCTAGCTTCATGATCGAGCAACTACTGGACACTTGGACGGACTGCTGGCAGACAGCCATTGCTGGACAAGCTGGACTAGGACTACACTCTGTAAACCATTCTAATAAATCCATTTTACACACACACACACACACACACACACACACACACACACACACACACATTCACACACATGGATCTGTTCCATCAGTTCTGTTCCTCTAGGGAACTCTGACTACTACAGTAACTTCGTAAGTTCTGGAGTCTACTTTCCTCTTTGTCTTTTAAGGGAAAAAAAATGAGTAAAACTGTGCTGAGACTATAAACCAAACATTGATATGACCCAAGATAAGAACAGTAAGAACAGTGGCTTAGGACAGACTGAGCCTAGTGATGTGAACTATATACACACCTTCTGGACAGCAACGGGCTCAGGCTTGGCCGCAGCAGATGCTCTGGGGAGAAAGAAGGAAAAAACATGAGCCATGAACCTCTGGCAATTTAGAAATGTCATCAACAGAATTTTACTACTTATATTCTTTAAGATATTAAATGATCAGAAATAATACCTTTATAATTCACAGTTTTCATCATTCACAATTTTCTCATTAGTTCATGTAATTAGAAGTCAAATGCCACCAGACCCAATAATCTAGCTTAGGATAATTGAGAGGGGAGAGACACCATAATTATGGGAAGCATCATCCCGTGGGCAGAAGTCCTAGACTGCATAAGTGAGCCAAGTGCAAGGAAACCATCACCTGTTACTCCTGGTTAGATTTGATGTGCCCAGCTGTTTCAAGCCCCTGCCACCATACTTCACCATTATGACGGGCCCTACCCTCCAACTGTGAGCTAGAATGAAGCCTTCCTTCCCAACATGGTTTTGCCAGGATGTTGTGTCACAAGGAGAAAAGTAACTATTACATTAAAGAATAAATGTAATTAATTCACCAGGTTCCATTCAGTGAAAGCAATGACCATGTCCTGTTTTTAACCCATATGTTTTTGCAGCATCTGGCAGGTATATGTGATCAGCAGTGAATGTGCAAGGAAAAGATTAAGAAAGTCTGACAAAATTCCAGGCACGTAACAGCTATTTACAGTTCAAGTAGACTGCTATTTTTGACCTGTTCTTATTTTGCACCATATGCCTTTTGGTATGGTGGACTAAACAATACCAATAATTGGTTTTGAGCAAGTATCTCTTATAAAATGAAACTATCATTATCTTCACCTTTCAAAACAGGAGCCTCAGAGTTCAAGTAAATTGTTTAGGGTTAGAGCTGAGCCTCACGCTGTTATATTTTATACTATGATAGCTATATTTATTAAAATTGAGAAAGCTACTGATACTTTATAGGGTATTAACTTTTTAAATGAGAATTCTACAATGCGTATAATGTATTTTGACCAAACTGACCCCCCTCCCCTCCCCTCTAGCTCTTCTTCTATCTCCCTACTGTATGTTATTTTTTTTAATATACCAGAAGCAATCTAATTCCTCTCATATTACACCAGCCAGAGGATAAAACATCAAGGTAGAATTCCAAGAATGTAAAAATAGTAGGTAAATATTAATTGATAATTTTATTATATAAAACATGAGGTTGCTTTATTTAAATAAACAACAGATCACAAATAACCTAGAAAAATGGACCTCTCAATAAACATATTCTAGCAATGAACGTTGATCACATTTTAGCAGCTGCTGAATTTTCCAATAACAACTAATTTAGCTACAAAAGCAGCAACAAAATAGTCAGCTAGCCTAATGAAAGGCCACAGTGGGTAGTAACACTCAGCTGCTATAGTACAGGCCACACCCTGTACGGCTGCATAACTTTCCATATGTTGTCTCAAACGAATTCTCTTTAGCTTGTAGGGTTATTACAACAAAGGGCAAGTTCAAGCGCAGAGCAGTGGAATCTTCCTTTCTTTGGAATTTCACAATCCAATTTAATCGCAAAGGATCTACTCATTAAAACCTCCCAAGACATTACTGAAAGGTTGCCAAGACTGAGAAGCCAATATCCTTCTTCATCTGGATGTCTTAAGATACATGGAGCATGGCTAGCAATGTAATTTGTAAATAAAGGTCATGCTATGTGGCTGGCGCGTAGTTCAGCTTGCCCACCATGAGCAAGGCTCTGGATCGAATCCTCAGCAACATAATAAGCAAGCAAAAATCTTGCCACACTCAAGATGTATGAAAACAAGTCTCTTCATTTGCTCTAGTGTTCCCTCTAGTTTAAGTAGTGTTAACAATGACAAAGGCCCAGAATTGTATTTTCTCTGCTTTTGTTGTGTCCACAACTTACGATGTCCAGAATGAATGTTGACAAACATTATTAATTAAAAGTTCTATAAACACAGTATTTGAAAAAATTTGACTTACAGAAAAAAAAATAAATCTGAACACATCCCATTTGCCTTCTGACAGTTTCACAAGAAATAGATAAGCATTTCATGAAGAACGGCAACAGGCCTGCAAAATCCCAGGGTGGGTCGTTATACAAATATCCTACCACGCAGAGAAACAGACTGGCCTGTAATTAAATGTCAAATGGAACAGCTGATATACCACAAATGCAATAAAAATCAGCTCCCTTGTATTAAACCCTAACTACCAAATGGACCATAGAATCATTAAATTGTGAAAGAAAAGGTTTCTTATATGCCATTAGATTCATATGACATCTCTGAATATTTATTGAAATTCACAATTTCAGCATAAGTTTGAAATATTCTGTTGAAATGGTTATGTTAATATGTTTTACTTTGCTTTTTGAAGTAAATTTGTAAGTTTGGTTAATAAGGTTTCCTTTTAACCTTTAAAATCCATCTCAAGTTGGGGATTTAGCTTAGTGGTAGAGGCCCTGGGTTTGATCCTCATCTAAAAAAAAAATCCTTCTCAAAACAACTTTTCATTTTGGCACTGTATGATGAATTGCTTTCTAAAATATTGTTGATGTACCTTAAAAAACACCAACATTATTACCAACATTTTAGGAAAAGTTCTCTCTCTCTCTCTCTCTCTCTCTCTTTTTTTTTTTTTTGGCCAGAGCTGAGGACCAAACCCAGGGCCTTGCACTCTACCACTGAGCTAAATCCCCAACCCCCAAAAGTTCTCTTTAAATGATACTTATTTCTTCTCTTTTGTGTGTTTCTTCCCTGATTTATGCAATGAATATATATTTTTTATAATAAGGAAAACTTTCTCCAAGCTTATTTCATAGTACACTACCTTGTAAAAATCTAAACGAAGCATTCTACTATGAAAGCTATGTGAAAAACATGAAGGTCCAAGTTATACCTTGTCTCAATCACAAGTCTTTAAATATTAAGGAAATATGAATTGTTGTCTGTACATATTTGAAAGACAGCTTGTTATTCAGGAATAGTTCTCAAGAGTAGAGTTGAGGGTGGGGCTTGGGAAACATCATTTAAAATAAACATGTAAAAAATGAACAGATCTTTGCAATGTCTGAAATGTTTACATAAGTCTCCCAGGAGTAGTAGATAAAATTAAGGAAAAGAAATATTACAGTTTACAATCGTAAAACTTTACAATGCATAATCTAAAAACTTTTGCTTATATGAATTATCTTTCTTGTCTCACTGGCATCCTCTTGAACTTTATGTTTAATAAGATACTCAGTATATACTCAGTCTAAGTATAATTTGACCATGTTTAAAGAAGAAAATTCTATTTCCATGATCATATATGTATATATAAATGAATATATGTATTCAGAATTCTCTGTGAAGAAAGTGCTAACATGTGAGTATGGAAAAGCATTTGCCCAAATTAAAATCTGTTATAATTATCTTTGAGTTGGACAAACAGTAAGCATTTTCTCCTTTAGCAATGTCACAGATTGCCTGAAAAATAGTAAATTTAAGACATTTTAAAAAATGAAAATTTAAAAACTATAGTATAAGGATTTAAAAAAAAAAAAATCACAAAATACTGGCTCTTCCTTCGGACAGCAGCGATCCAGAGTCACTCCTGTGCAGGGTGAGTTTCGTCTGCTGAGGTCCTGGCAATGGCACAGTGCCATGGCCCAACAATTGGCTTGTTGTTCTCTCTCCTCAGTGGGAAGTCCTGACAAGAGTAAGTCTGCATGGTGAGATACCAGTGCCTTAGCTCAGTACTATCCCCAGAATATGGGATGCAAAGAACAAAGCTGTCCCTGTGGCTAGAACAAGCAATTCAAAGTTGCCTGCTTTCTTGGTTTTTGTTTGTTTGTTTTTAAAGCAGTGTCTAAAACAAAAATCACCAAATAGGTATAAACAGTCTCAGAGCTTCCAGCTTAACCGTTAAAAGGACTTCGCAGTTCTAATGAACTTATAAAAAACTAGAATTGTGATGTCCTAGTTAGAATGAAGAATATAAAAGAGTGACCCTAAGTTAGCAATAGCTCTATCATGGATTATCATCAAAAGAATCAGGCAAAACTGCAACTCTGTATACCCAACGGCTGAAGCTACACTGAAACCATGTTTTTAAATAGTGCATTTTCTAACACTGAATTACAAAAGCATGTATTTCTTATTTAACAAAGTAGCCAGTAAACTTTGATGAGAGTATGTAAGAACATGGAATTAGGCAACAAAAGTATGTGGATAAATATTAATTTACATTACTTTTGATAACCAGGAGACTTTTTCAATCCAATCTAACATTTAACTCAAAAACAGCCATGCAGAAAGGATGAGGGGTCTGGCTCATCTTCTATGAAGTGAGCTCTAAATTTCCCACAGTATAGCCATCATTGGACCTCCTGACCTTAGGACCCATAAATACTAGGGCACATCATTAATCACTTTAATTACAATGATGTCAATTTATAATAACAAAGCAAGCCCAAATGTGAAAGAAAGCAAACACTCAGGAGTGCAGAGGGATGCCTCTGAAAGATCCTCTGTACTTCGCTGTGCTGAGACCTTGAGTGCTGTGAACACTTGTGCCAATGATTCCCTGAACTTTTCTAAACTACTTGAGAATATCTCCTATAAATAAAAGTACAATATAGTTATGTATCAGACATTAAAACATCCAGTCCATCAAAAGCTCTCCTTACATGGACCACACAAATGCTTACTCTCTCAATCACATCTTCTCTTAACTACAGGAACTAACAAAGCACAGTGTTAACCCCTAGAAGAAACACAAAACTGGACGGACTATCTGAGCACAGATAAAGAAAAAGGGAACAGGTGCACCGGAAATGCTCGGGCCATATATCTAGCACCCTGACCTTGTGCTTGCGCAGGACTATAAATCAAGTGTGGCTCTGAGACATCAAGGACAGGAAGGCATCTCCTGGAAACTGCTTCTATTGAGTGCTTTTCCTCTAACTTTCCTTGTGAGTTGATCATGAGCAGTTGATAAAGATTTGAAAAGAAATTTTGACCAACTAACTATAAATCAAGCTAAAGAGCTAAAGAATAGATGGGAGGGAGGGAGGGAAGGAAGGAGGAATGGAGGGAGGGAGGGAGGGAGGGAGGGAGCTAGTTCAGCTAAGCTCTCCAACCTAATTGTTATACCATTTCACCAAAAAAAAAGGAGGATGGGGCAGGATTATTGTTGTATCAGACTAAATTTTAAAAGAATTAAATGCAAACATGAAGGTCAGTATTACTCTGAGCTCAACAACGAATTCAGCTCTTTTGACACACTTATAGTACTCAAATTTTCAGAAAAAGAACCTAGATAAATCAAAATAATTTGGTTTTATCACCAATACTCTCACTTCCCTGCCCTCTGATATCTCACAACAAACCCCTAAGCCTTTCTTCCTTTCTGTAAGTGAAGCTCAGTTCAGTCTCTATCGGGAAATTCAAATCAATTTGCTGATCAATTTAACTACCTTTGGTAACTTGTATATGTTCACTTGATGTCTCCTACTCAGGATTCTTACATAAGGGGTAACAAGCCAGCTAAACACAGCAGTACATGCCTTTAATCTCAGTAACTGCCGTCAAGGACAACAGAATCCCAAGTGTTGTGGAAGAATAAGAATCAATTCTAATGTTATTCTTCTTAATATAAAGAAAGGAGAAAAAAAAAGGTTTAAACAAATTAATCAAGACACACCACAAATTAATCTGGTGATATTTCACAAAAATGGGTCTGGTTAACGACAAGACATTCTAGAGCATTCTGAAAAGATGCAATAATTAGTCATCATCATATGTATTTGTAAAGTTATCACTGTGCGTTATGTGTGGTTTAAACACATTTTTACATTCTATAACTTATTTCTGTACATCTTAAGACTCTTTCAAGTTATGTGCAAATTTTCACAATCTTCTACTCTATTTCAGAGGAAGGAAAATTATACTTCACATTTAATTCCACAATAATATTTTTCTGAAGGAAAATATGTGTGTTTTATCCACACTAAAAACAATCTCAAGATAACTTAAGGGAAAAGTGAACTTTTCCAACTATGATTTACAAAACTTTTTATGTCTAAAGGAGTGTAAGATGATAGATAGTTCACAGATGTGCTAAACGTTAAATAAAAGGAATTTTAAAGTTCACAATAATCCAGTCTTATTATGAAATTTCATTATAGTGAAAGTACCATTTCAATAAATGGTTTTATGTAAAGAGTAAAATATATGTCCAATTGAATTGTTACAAAATAGTAAAATTTATTGACAAGGAAAAGGTAGCAAATATTGTAGCAAATACTGTAGTTTTGTTATTGTAGAAACAAAGATACAAATAAAACCTGGACCAATAAGGATGGCTGTGTTTTAGTGAAACTTTGTTCACACAAGCAGTGTGTAACTGTACTCGGTTTTCAGGCCCAGTGCCACAGACAGAGCTGATTCTTTGTTGTAGGGGTCACATGCATCATAGGATGTTTGTAGCCCAGAAGCACTCACATCCCCCCAGTGCCAATACCCTAAAACATTTCCAGACAGTGTCTGTCACCTTCTGTTTAGATCTGATTTGTTTGTTTTTTGCAGATGGTTCCACAGGCTGGCTTTGAACCCTCAATCCTCATGTTTCATCCTCTCAAGTTCTGGGCTGACAGATGTGTAACCACGGGTAGCTTACTTAGTTCAGTTTTGGCTTCAACAAACCATCTAAGAGCTAGTCCTATAGAACCGTGGCTGTTTGGGTTTCTAAGCTCAAAATCATTCTGCACACTGATAAAATCATTTCAGTAAGTTCATCAACTAATAGGTGTAAGAAATGACAAACTTCCATTATTATTCTGCAGGTAGACAGTACAATCACTTCCACCCTCTTACCACCTCTAACTCATACTTTCACATTGCTTGCACATAAATCTAAAATTCCGAACCACCATGCAGATGCAATTCCCATGACCAGACACTGACTCCAGAAGTCTGGTGAAAGGACAGGTTGGTTCAAGCCTACTGTCAAGAAGGCTACTCTGCACCTGCTTCATTCCTTATGCTCTACTAAAAACTCTTGTCCTCTGCACCCACATACCTTAACTATTGGAAACAGTTTTAAAATATTCCAGAAGGACAAGTGAAAGAATACACTGTGTTCTTTCAGAAAAATGGTTGATCAAGGAATCCCCATGCTTAACAATCAAATCTGTATTTTATATCAACCACAGGCTTATTAGAGTTTATTAAAAACACAAAAGAGAAAAATCTTCTCTTCTGATCTTAAAGAAAAAATAATTTTATCTTCACAGTAGTTATGACCTATATGAAAATAATGTACTTGGTTTTTGTTGGTTTTGTTACTGCAGCCGCTGTTTGTTTTGGGGGTGTTGAGACAGGGTCTCTTGCTTTACAGACCATGCTGGCCTCAAACTCGCAGATATCTGTCTGCATCCACCTCCTGAGTGCTGGGATTAAAGGCATGTGCCACCCCACCCCATTAATAATCTGCTTGTAACAAAGGAAGAGTTTATTTATATTTCTCCATCTTCCTCTCTATTGTTACAGTGTTATAAGTCTCACAAGATGGAAATGGTTCATATTATAACAGAAAGCATGAGTAAGAAATAGTCACAGCCATTTTCACAGACTTCAAGTGAGGGATAAAGTTAACTAACTGCTCAGGAACACCTTGGTAAAAATCAGCTATTAGCTGAGGGTCATGCAGGTGGCATGAGCAGGCACAATTCATAACCTGAAGAGTAAGTAGCTTGTTCTTCTCTGTAGGGATACTAATACTGCTTTTTGTCCAAACTACCCAGCAGTCAGTGTAATTCTTTGAGAAGCTGGACAAATAACTAACCAAGAGATGCAAGTCCAGGTTAGCATCTTCTACTTCGCTTTGTTGGCCTGTCAATCATTTAGGAGTGGGCCAAACTCTCTGGGGTGCCTGTGCATCCTGCCCAGCACTAAGCTCAGGACTGTCTGCGGTTCACTTTCCCAGACACAGCCTCTCTGCTATTCCTGTCTAGGCAAAAGTCATTCATTATACATTTTTGTAAAGAGGGTATTTTTAGGTATTTCAGTACAATTTAAAGGGATAAGCATTCCCGTATGCAACACAGCCTTATTAGGCATACATTCTCCACAAACATACAGAAGGAAAACTTTATTTATTAGCATCTCATAGCTTAGGTTGTTTGTTTGTTTGTTTGTTTGTTTTTCATGGACTTAATAGTTAAAAAATAATGCATGGGTTAGAATTTTTGCTTTTAATCTAGAAACTCAGAGTCAGGGCACTTAAAATTACTGAATATATTGTTTGCAGACACAGATAGGCCAGGCCTATCCTTGCTTAACTTTCAAGATCAGTTCTTAATTCTCATTTATCAGTTAAGAAAGAGAATCTTATCCAGCATCCACATCACTGAATTTCAAATTAATCCAAGTGAGAATATCTAAACCTAATAAAAGAAAATTTATAGTCAGCTGAATTTATAAATACCTTTGAGCATTACTAAGTCCTTCATGATCTATTCATATTTCTATGATCACAGAGAAAAGAACATAAACTCATTCTGTTTTCTTTTTACTTATTAGGAAATTGACTGTGTATAGGAACTGGACTGTTTGTAAAAGAGCACAGTACTGCTTATATTTCTGACTGATAATTTAAAAGATTTTGTTGTAAAATTTAGGACAAATAAAACCTCTCAATATTAACCAACTATTGCATTTTCTTTTTAGTAGAGCAACCATATGAAACATAAATTACTTTCTTAACTCTAATCCCTTTTCCACATTATAGAGAGAAAAATCTGACAACAGTTAACCACACAGGACGCCTAATTCAACAAATGAGAAGATCTTCATCCAAATTAGCGACCTCTCTCCATCATCATCTTTAGTCTCTACTATTTGGAAGCAGTCTAGAACAGTGCTCAACAGGATACTGCTTACAACCTAAGCAGGGAAGCTCAAAGCCCAAACTGGCCTATACCTGTTCAGTGGACAATTCCTTTTATCAAACCTGAAAGCCCTGCCGATGTCCAACCACCATAAACAATTATGCAGACTATTCTAACTTCTGTATCTACTTCATTGAGAACAGCAACAAAAAGGTCACAGTGCTATTACTTCAGGGCTCACAAATAATTGAGCAGTTCTGACCCACACAAACAACTATTTCCAAACATTTCATCACAATGTATAGCCAGAAATAGATTTAATGTCATGATCTGCCCAGTGAAAGTAAGAACCAATAAAATACACACTTTCATGTGTGACCCATTAAAATGTATTCAGTTCTAATCTGTTACATTTACAAAACAAAAATGGGCAGTGGGCAGGGTGTGGGAATACTAGTCTTGAGCCTATGATAATCACTAATCTAGATTCAAAGGCAGAGAGCTGAGAAAAGACAGAGAACTGAGACAGCTTTGTAGCCCTTTAACAAACTGAAACTCTGGCTGATAGAGGTCACACACTGACGTTCACCGAGTTGTCCTGAAATAGCATCCCTGTAAAACAACAGCAAACTAGTTTTAACTCTGAAGAATACCAAATGCAGTAATATACTCAAATGCACAAAAGAAATAGATGTAACAACAACCTTAGCAAAGACATGCCTTTAAAGCTCATCCTTACTAAATTTGCTTCTGCCATAACTACCAAGGATACAAATGATGACTACAGGTTCTCTGTTATTCCCACAATGATGTCCTTTAGCAGGGACACATAATGCTTAACTAAACAAACTGAGCTTTCCTGTTTGAAAATGTAGTCAAACTAACCTTTAAGGTGGCTAACTTATGTAGTAGATTCTTTCATGGAAGAAGAGCATTCCCTCTATCCTGCTGCTTTCCTAACATGGTCAGTAATAATCTCTGAAAAGACTTGCAAAAGAATGAGACTAGGAAACCCCGATCATGTTAATTTCCTCTCTAGGAGCTCTCAAAGGATAAAGAATGAACAAAACAAACACAATGTACTCTCTCCTCTAATCTCTAAAGAACCATTTACAACAAACCAACATGCTGACTTAACTTCAGTATCAAAGGCCCTTATTTCTCTCAAGATAACCACTGTTTTTTCAAAATGGTTTTGTTCTTTAACTTTTTAACTTAAAAATGTTCTTGTGGGGGCAAGACATACAACTCATAAGTTAAGAGGACTGGCTATTCTTCCAGAGGACCAAAGCTCTATCCCCAGCACGTACATGGTGCCTAACAATGGACTGTAACTCCAGCTCCAGGGGATCAGCAGCCCTCTTCTGGCCTCATTGGGGAACCAGACATGCATGTGGTACACAGACATACACGCAGGCAAAACACCCATGCACATAAAATAGATAAATTTTTAAATGTTCTTGCCAAATACTAGGAGTAAGCTTATAATTCTATGTACACTCTCCACAATGGAGCTGTGTGATTAAAATGGCCAACCGGTAGTGATGGCCCGCCACCACCAGTACTGCTGCTTCAGAAATTCTTGTGGGGGGGAAGGCCAGGTTCTTGAGAGCACAAGTATTTCTATCACATAGACCAGGCCATACATTTGTTTTTCTTTTTCTTTTTTTTTTCTTCACCCTGTCAATCTGTTTATATTAACTAATTGCTTTTACATTTATGTATTTCTCAGACAGGAGAGCTGAAAGAACTGTGACACACTACCAAATAAACCTAACACTTACACAGGCCTCAAGGATAAGCAAACTATGTATTTTTTTCATTACCTATCTTTACCTGGTGGGTTTGATAAGCCATTATCTTAGCCCCTAAACTGTCCAGGATAGCAGCTGATTTAGAAGCAGATTGACTCGATTAAAACCCTATGTCCTGCATTTACAGACTGTGCAACCAGAAGGGGATGATAATAATGGTTATTTCCTTTCAGGGGTATTTTGAAAACTGAATGCAAAATGACTGTGATGGGCTTAGAGCAGTGTTTGGTACCTAAGTAGGCTCTGTCAGCTGTATTTATCAACCTTCATAATTTGAAAAACTGAATACAAACGGCAGCTTTAATTTTATTCTAGAATCTTGTCTTTTTATGAGAGAAGACTTTGACACTAAACAATACAATCTTACAAAAGCCACCTCACTAGTATTATTTTATAAAATACCAGTTATTGCTGCCATAACAACGAAAGAGGGCATGCAGGGATGTGCACTTGCTATCAGAGACAATGCTTCAGTGCACTGTGGGCAGTTCAGTCCATATAGATAAGAACTATAACCTAGGAAAGAGCACACCAACTGGTTATTTAATACCAAATGGTCAGCCCTGAAAGCACACATACAAATAACATTTAGACAGACTGGGTGTATTTAGGAATGAGTCTCTGTGTGTGTGTGTCTTGGGGTAACAATCAGTGAAACAAGAGGCCATGAATTTGAAAGAGAGCAAGAAAGGGTACATGAGAGAGTTTGGAGGGAGGAAAGGGAAGTGGAAATGATGTGATTATATTATTATCTCAAAAAATAAAAGAACATAAAAAGAAGCTATCATAGGATTTATAAGAAAACACACACAACTCCTGATCCCCATGAAAAAAATCCACAATGTTAAACTTTTCTCCAAAAGCTTTCAACTATGTAAGTTTTATGAACAACAAAGGTATGATGGTACAAACACCAAAAGCCAAAACATCTTTGTTTCTGTACACCCAACATGTCCTTCCCTTTCATTTGCATCACTAGTTACAACCCAAAGGCCCAGTCACACATGGCAATAAAATGCAATAATTAGAGATCAAAGCAGCAGCTGTGTTCATGGACCACACCCAAGACTGTGGTGAGCTGCATACCTCAATTAATGATGGGATCCATATTTACAGAAAACTGAACTTGCATTATAATCTTTGTTCCCGTTTTGACATGCACAGCATCTAAGAGTCTGGCTCCTTTCACCCATGGCCTTATTTTCAGCTGTCTGTCACATAAGATTGCATGTACTTTAGCATTTCACTGAACCTTTTCAAGGGAAAACTACCCCAAAGCAAACACTAGCATATGCTTATACTTCTGTGTCTCTATGAAAACAAGATGTAGAATGACTCACCATGCTTGGTGAATGGTGTGACTTCTGAAGGAGAGCAGTAGTTAACGGTATTAGGATATGCTTAAACATGGCTAAAAGCAACTATATACTTATAAGGAACATTTACCGAGTAGATCATGGGCAAAAAACAGTAGCAGAAGATCTGGTTCAGAACATTATATTTTCAGAAGCACCCAAAGGTTTGTACCCTTGATAATCTTCTGTGACCTATGTCTGATAAAGTTAGATACTAAGACAACTATGACAGTACAACAGGTTCTGAAACCTAAAAAAACTATTCAACAATGGTTAGAGAAGCAAAAAAAAAAAAAGGTAAAGACCCTAACAGACCATCCAGACCTCCTTTACACAGTATAAACATCACAGTCACAATAAATCATTTTTTATTTATTTTTCGTAATAGGAAAATTCTATCAATCATAATTTCCTAATAAAATTAAAATCATAATTCTATAGTATGAATTATTTTCTTTAGTCTATAAGGACAGCTGGAAAATTTACTCAAAATATCACTGTTACAACTGAAATGTTTTAGACCAAGGGTTCTCAACCTGTGAGTTGTGACTGCTTTTGGGTGGCTGAACAATACTTTCACAGGGGTTGTCTAAGACTATCAGAAAACAGACATTTACATTACAATTCACAACAGTGGCAAAATTACAGTTACGAAATAGAAATGAAAATAATTTGTGGTTGGGGATCAACACATGAGGAACTGTATTAAAGGGCCATACCATTACGACTAAGAACCACTGCTCTGGACAAAGAAAATATAATAACAACTATTGCTAAGTTTTGGTACCAAACTCCCAAGATCAGCATCCATTTACAATGACTTTTTTTTTTTTTTTTTTGGAGCTAAGCTCAATACCATTATTAAAAAGTCTCCACTAATTAATTTATAGGGTTCCTCTATAAAAAATGTTATTATCAGAGAATTAAATTATGCACTGCAAAAAAAAATTAAATTAAAAAATTTTAAGGGCTGGTGATATGACTCAAGTTGTAAGAGCACCTGCTACACAACCATGAGGACCTAGGCTCTAATACCCAGCATCTACACAAAAGCAGGGCACTTCCATGAAAGCTGGGAACTTCTGGTGTTTATAATCATTATGGAATGTTCATAAGCAAATTCATCATGAATGGTCTACTTTTCTACTCTAGCAGTTCTGCACTAACTGAAATGAAAAATTCAAATAAAAATTGAATAGCTAAAGGTAAGGTGAAAAGTAGAATGATTTTGTCACACAAATGTTCACTTCTACTAGACCAAAATTATCAAAAATGTTTGGAAGTAGGAGTGTCTCAGACTTCAAAGGTGTTCAGATTTACAGAACATTTGCAAACATTCTATAATAAAGCAATTCTGAACCCAAAATATAAAATTAGAAATGCTCCAAAATCTGAAAATACACAAATATTTTGAATTCCAAATGGCTTAGATGATAGCACCGCCATCTGCTTTTGGCATGTGACAAAGGCATTTGACTGTATAGCAAGATTACAAACGACAAAATATGCAAGTTTTATAATGTTACTCCTTCCTTAAAACTCTTTACACTCTTACGTAATATGCTCTCAAGTAAAATTATGACTATGTGGCTAATTTCTCTTTCATGAGCTCGTGCAGTAGCTATACAAGCCTGTCTTCCTGAAGATATGTTGAAAGAACAGTATTCAGATGGAATAAAACTCTAAACTGTTTACAATGTGTATAAAAATGTACATAGGTTTAGAAGAGAGAGGAAAAGGAGGATAGAAAGTTACACAAAGAAATAAATGGTTTTAAAAAATAAATTCTTTAAAGAGACAATAAGAATAATATAAAAATAAGCAACGTAAAGATGGAAATTACACAGAAAATCTGGATTATATTATCTTTGGAATTTTTAACTGCAGAAAGACATTTGATTATAAAGGCTGCTGAGTTAAACCAAAATATATTTTAAAGGTATCTTGACTTCAAAATTTGTGTCTAAGGATGCATTGCTTTGGAAAAGCGGTTCTGCTTTTGCTTCCACAGAAGATGAGAGCCTATGGACTGCTTCTAGGCTAATATGGTTTGATCAGCCAAGACCCCCTGAGAAGTCTCCAGATGATCCAATATCCAGAACAGCTTCAAGGCAACTGGATCAGAGAATACAGCCTCACAGATTACTTCAGTAAGGACTTGATCATTATTCTTAACTTTCTCAGGATCCCCGTAAGATTGCAGCGCCCACAACCAGCAGGAAGTAGTATGAGCAGCTATGCCTAAATTCCCAAAATATTGTTTATAAATGTTTATTTTTATTTAAAGGGGGTTGATTATAAATGCAATCTCTTTCTAAAAAAGAAAAGGGGATAGTATAGATATGATAGGATAAAAGGGTAGATCACTGGATTTGCTTTTAAAGAACAACAACATGTTTAAAATGTTTTACATTGTTATGGATTTTAGTTTATTGACAAATTTAGAGTTAATTTTGTTATATTGTATGTATATTTCTACTCTCATTTAAGGTATTATGTTTGTGCAGATCATTTTGAAATTGTAATGTATAATTAAGAAATACAGATTAATAATTAGTCATCCACGATAATCAAACTTATAGTCATGTTAGTTTTCTAGGTATATATAGATATATTCCAATTAGGTAGGTAATCTTCAAACACTTCATACACCCACAGAATATGGCATTTAAAATGTTTTAAAAACTTAGACTTTCCTGGACAATGAGACACATCTGCTCCTGGCAACACCAATTTACTTCAAAGAGGGATATAGGCATCCAAGACACTCCATATGGAGCTTATCTTCTTCTTGGCAGAACTGGCCATTTGAGCAAGAAACTGTTCTTGCTTGGACTGATTGACAAAAATGTTGTATAGACTGAACATGCAGGACCCATGGAAAAATGACCATTAAATTTTGCCAAAACAAAGTGGGATATTCCTTCAGGTTCCTGCTTCACAGAAGAGACTGCCAGATATTCTACAGGACACAGGGAGAAGCTGGTAGCTTCTAGGCCTATAGGCTGAAGATACCAATGGTACAGAGGAACTATGGATGACTGTCCAGGCAGGCAGCTGTCTTTAGACTCACAAATATAGGATAGATGATAGGGTATTTTCTTTAATTGTGCTAAAAAAAAATAAACTAGATATTGTAACTACAATTCTTGTTTGATAACTGTTTTGTTTTATGTAATTTTACTATGTTAAAGTTTAAACCTTCCTTTTTGATTAAGACAGAAAAGAGGAAGTGCTGTGGGATGTCTTTCTGTATGCTGTGAATATGTGTTACTTTGGTTGATAAATAAAGCTGCATTGGCCTATGGTTGATAAATAAAGCTGCATTGGCCTACGGTTGATAAATAAAGCTGCATTGGCCTATGGCAAGGCACCTTAGAGGCAGGCAAAATCCCAGCAGATATGAAGAAAGAAAAGGAGAGGAGGGAGGGACACCAGGTGCCACCAAAGGAGAAGCAAAATGCCAGCAGACCGGTAAAGCCACGGAAAATGTGGCAAAACATGGATTAATAGAAAACAGTTAATTTAAGATATAAGAGCTAGCTAGCAAGAGGCCTACCATAGACCAAACAGGTTGTAAATAATATTAAGCCTCTGAATGATTATTTTATAAGCAGCTGCAGTACTGTGGGGGCCAGGTAGCCCTGGAGAAAACCATTCGATTATAGTACAGACTATGATAAGCTCTGTGACAGGACACACAGCACAGAATACTAAGGAAGTCCACAAAACTGAATGTGGACATGCTTACCTCCTCCTACCAGCCCACAAAAGCAGGTGCTCTCTGTTCTGGGGTTCCACTGATATGCTGAAATTTCTCATGATTTGCTATGAGAATTAATAAAGATATTTTGGACATTATTGTTAAAAACTATCCTCAAATGATAGCCTGAGAAGATGAAAAAGGAAGTAAGACTCAAGCATAGTTTGTTTTGTTTTGAAATAAGGTGCCAGGGACTGAAACCAAGGCTGACATAGGTACTCTACTGTGGAGCTAGACCCCAAACCAGGGGAAATACTCACCTATCCACAGAGGATGTTAGAAATAAATCAAATTGATCATCTAGTGGTTAGTAACAGCTTATTATACTTAGAAATAAAGAAATAAATACCAAAGAAATCACTGGTCCCTTTGGATTAGACGAGAATTTCTTCAAAAAACTCCTATTTCCTGTCCTCCCCAAATTCTGTAGCCATGTCACCCATGTGCCTGATGGTCCCCTATTGTGTTCCTTCACCGTTCAGCTACTATATCTAGATCTCTGTGTTTTTAGCCAATTTCAAACACCACTATTTTATAAACAAAATCTAAAACAATAAGTCCTTCACTCACTCTCTTACCCATTTTTTTCTTGAGGAAAATTTCACATTACTGCTCCACATTTATATGAAAATTATATATTAAAATGTTTTCACCTCAGGCAGCTAATTTATGATATTTCATAAGTGTTTTCATTCAGATGATCAGAAGATGTTCTCCTGTAGTCACATCATGCATAGTCAGAAGTCTAAAACAACACTATCTCTTCAGAGAGTTTAAATGTGAGTAGATAATATTTGTGAGGCAGAATATTTTTGCTGGGTGAGGTGGCAAATGCCTTTAATCTGGAATTCGGGTGGGTGACTGAGACAAAAAGATTAAAAGCTCAAACCACCCTTGGCTACAGAGCAGGGCACCGCTTCAAACACAAAAACAAAGAAAAGAGCTGGAATTTAGTCTATTTTAAAGACTCTAATTCTCAGATATTATCTATTTCATCATACAGGCTTTAAAACAATACATTCACCGCACACACACACCCATTTTTCCAACCACAAGAATGTTGACCACATTTCTTTGAACAAATCTCTGTCATTCAATGTGAGACTTGTAGAATTATATTATACTGTCAAGAAACAGTGTCACCAAATGTAATATATGGCTTATGCTGGAGTGGAGTTCTCCAAACTCTGAAAAGAGCTAGCTGCAGTAACACATAAAAACAGTCATCAAAATGTCTGTTTTACAAATAAAATAGTAAAAAAACCTATGTTCGTCTGTCCACAGGTCATCTCAGCTGCAAAAGCTCTTGTCAGGAATTAAATAGTAGTTAAGAACAATAATTAATCTTCAAAATATTTAGGCAGAATCAAAGCTCTTCTTACCTAAAACTTGACTGTGCAATCTCTTTGCCTACTTAACATCTAAATAACTATGAATACATACACAGGAAGAAAATCACCCATCAGCTTTTCTGAAGGCTGCAGAAAAAGGAAGCTTCTTCCAGTCCTGCATTTCTTTCTAGAGAATAGCTCTGGCTCTGGGTACAGGAAGACTTCTCTGTGAGAGCTGGCTTCAATTCTTACTGTGTATTTCATCACAGTTCATACATGGACAGGTGACTAATTACATAACCATTGCATTGATGCAGATTCGTGTAAACATGCCTGTTTGTCAAATGTCGTTATAAACATTAGAAAGGTATCATACAGCTGAATAAGAAGTGAGTCTTTTCAAGGACCTGAACATTTCAGAACACATGAGCTACAGATTTAGAAGACAGACATTATTTTTGGGCTGGATACTAGTCATCTATTTCATACTTGTCAAACTCAGTCAAGTTTGGGGTCGTGTTTTGGGAGAAGCTAAAGGTCTACTGATTTACTGATCATTTAGAAATTCTTACAGTTCAGCTTTGGCATATTAATCTAAATGGGAATGTTATGGTTAAGACTTCACAAGGTGCTGTGGATATTGCTCTGTGTAAATAAAATTCTGATTGGCCAGGCAGGAAGTATAGGCGGGACAAGAGAGAAGAGAATGCTGGGAGGTGGAAGGCTGGGTGGAGAAGACACTGCCAGCTGCCGCCATGACAAGATGTAAGGTACTGGTAAGCCACGAGCCATGTGGCAAAGTATAGATAAATAGAAATGGGTTAATTTAAGATAGAAAAAGTAGATAACAAGCAGCCTGCCACGGCCATACAGTTTATAAGCAATATAAGTTTCTGTGTGTTTTCTTGGTTGGGTCTGAGCAACTGTGGGACTGGTGGGTAAGAGAGATTTGTCCTGACTGGGCCAGGCAGGAAAACTCCAACTTCAACAAGGAATACATTTAGCATTCTTCAGGAGACACACTTTTCTGTCTGCAGCACTTCCCAACATCATTGGCAGAAAACAGGCATACAGTAAACATATTGAAAGAATGTCCAAACATAAATAGCTTTATGGAAGAACAACAAAACCCTTTACTTTCCCTAACCTACAGAAAACTCTGACATAGGAACGATCTTTTCTAGTTTAGCATAAGATGATAAGCGGCTGCTGGTAACACATTTCCTGCTTCCCTTAGCTCACCCTCTGATCTATGAGAGGAGTCCTTTCTCCTGTTCTTTAACATTTCTAAACTGTTCTTGGGGCTGTGTGTGTTCATCTAAAGTCTTAAATCAGAACCTAAAATTCAAGCTTTCTCTTCTCTTACTGACTTCCTGTTCTTTTAAAAGTTCTTTCTACGCATATTTAATTTTATTGTAACAAATCTAAGTCTGGGTGGTGGCTTTCCAAAAAAAGTTACATATGAATTTCATGAATTTCTTTCTAGCTTATACAGAGAATATACCAAGATATAATGGATAATTTTAGTGAGAAATAATTAAACACCATTAATTTGTAAATGCCATAACTATTCACTTTTGCACCATGGGTACAAAGAAATTCTGTTGGACACAATAGCATTTCACAATTACAGTTTTTAGACTTCAAAATGTTTTTAGAGTTTCAAAATGATTATGACACTACATGTCATCAAAGGTTTATCAGTCCATGGTGTCTTTGAGGGACACTCTGAATTACATCAATTAAACTAGCAGTGGAGATAGATAACACACCAAAGTTATTCTGAGAAGTAATGATAAGGTCTAGGGACAGCCACAATGTTTCCTTACATAGGTGTGCACAGTGTGGCAATGGAGCTTACAAGCATGTGATATCAGAACTCACTACACTTCTGATTCACTTAATCTTTGCATATATAGAAAATCTTTTGTTTTTTAAGTCTACGTGTCATGACATTTTTATAAAGAGAATTCTGAATGTGGAAGCATGGTCCTAACATTAAGCAGTAAGACACAAATGAAATACTTTCACTCTACCTCACTCATTTAAAGAGCTACTATAGAAAACAGAGGAGATATTAGCTTCATTTTAGTAGTTTCAGTAGAAATGGTTCATATACATCTGGTTTTCAATATGAGACAAAAAATGGGACTGCTTTCATAACATTTTCCTAAGTCGAAGGTAAAAGAAATGATAACGAGGTCAACTAAGAGACACCAAATATAAAGTGCCTGTTTATTCTCTACCAGTGACTCATAGAACTCTGCTTTAAAAACATGTCAGGAATTCATCTAATCTTCCTCAGGGCACACCCACTTCCCTGTAACCTTACAGTTTATAGATAAACAGGCATTTCTCAACTCACCACTTTCCTATGCAGTTGCCTTGGGATGGTGATTTGATGCCCTTCATTTGCTCATTCTCTCTATTTTGTTTCAATCTCCTCTTTACGTAAATTCTGAACTCTCCATTGTCTTAGAAGTTTGTCTATGAGCCAAAAAGCCCATCCGAGCTGCTAAGTACCTGCGTATCAGTCTTACTGTCCTTATTCCTATTGGTTACCCACCTTAGTTTCCTACATTCTTGGTTGCTGTAAGTTACTATTTGAACAAACTATCAGTCATGTTAATATTTGCCCTTGGTTAAGTTTATGAAACTATGTGAATTTAATTGATCTTCATTTGCATTCTGGGGCAACATAATGCTTCCAAGCTTCATACAAGCAGTGAGGAGCTTTTATATGAAAATATTTGGCTATTTGCTGAAAAAAAAAATCACTTTACTTTTAAAAAAAAGTATCTTCCTTTTCTATGGACATACCTTATCTACCAGTTTTGTTTCTAGAAGTTTACCCCACAGGGATACTCACACAGGATGAAAAAGGCATGCTTACATAGAGTCATTAAGCAGTGTTAACAGGTAATAAATGCTTGACATTCAGATACAAAGCATATTTGGACTCATCCATAAACTATCTCTATCAGCAAATTTTTATTTATGTCATTGAATGATCTCAAATATAAGCCCAACTTCACATATTAAATTAAAAAGAAGACCAGCTGCTCTTCCAGTAGACCTGGGTTCAATACCTATCACCCATGAGGCAGCTCAGAAGATTTGATACCCAATTCTGCACACACATGGCAAACAGACAAGCAGACACCCCATACACATAAAATAAAGCTTAAAATGTTTTAATTATATGCTTTAATTTTCAAATATTCAAGCAAAGTACTCACCAAATTCTCAGCCTTTACTTTCTTCCTGTAAAACTAGATTCACTATGATTTTGTCCTTTTTGAATTTTAAAATAATTCTTTCCAAATTTCATGCTCTCTCCAATTCCTCCCACATCCACTGTCCCATTCCCTACCTAACTTTGCCTGTTGTTGTTATTGTTCAAGATCCATCCTGTCCAATTTACGCTGCCCATAAAACCCTTGGATGTGAGACTATCCATTGGAGTCAACCCTTAACAAAAGCTGACCCTCCTTCTTCCAGAAGCTAGCCTATTCAGCTAGGGGTAGGACTGCAATGCCCATCTCCCTGCTTCATACCTGGGATTTGTCTGGTTTGAGCCTGCACAGGTCTTATGCATGCTGTCACAATTATTGTGAATTCATAGGTTTAGCTACTCTGTTTTTTCTAGAAAACACCATTTCCTTATACTTATCCAGTGCCTCTGGCTCTCATAGTCTTTCTACACACACACACACACACACACACACACACACACACACACACCCTTTGCATTAATTCCTGAGCCTTGGAAGGAAGGGGTATAATATAGATGTCCTATTATACTAATCTAATCTATGGGTACAGAGATAAATCATTAAGAGCTGGTTTAATACTATGTTCATTTAGTAGAATCATACCATTATTGGAGTCAAGGGCCTGAGGCCACACGTCCTTGACTCCAACAATGGTACCAGTTATGGGTTTAACTTGTGGAGTGAGCTTTAAGTAAAATCAGAAACTTGCCAGTACTAGCATAATTCCTCCATGTCCTACTGATTTTATCATGTGATGGATATCTTTGCTGTCAACTGGACTATATCTGGAATCAACTAAAACCTAGGAAGCTTGGCATGCCTATGAGAGGTTTTCTTAACTGGCTCATGAGATCAGAAGACCTATCCTAAATCTGGGCCACACCTAGTGGCAGCCTAAATAAAAGGATATAAAAGGAAGCTTTTGCTTTTTTTGCCTACTTGACCTTACTCTCACTGGCAAATTCATCTACCCTGTTGCTGAGGTATTCTTTCACTGATATTAGAATCTACTTCTTCAGCATTCTAATGGAGACTGAAATCCAGCACCAGACTGGGACTGCCAAGACATCCAGTCTAATGGAATGAACAACTACCGTGTTCTTGGCCTTTCTATCAGGAGACAGCCACAGCTGGACTAAGACCACAGCTTGTAAGTCACTATAATAAACCATTCATATATGTATATATTTCACTATATCAGTTCTGTTCCTTTAGGGAAACCCAAATAATACAGGTATCTTTGGCAATGGAGTCTTAACATCAAATTTAAAGCTAGGCTAATGGCATGGGAAAACAGCTTTGTGATAGAGAGCTTGCCTATCATGTATGAGGCTTTGAGTTCAACTGCCAGGACTACAAACAAGCCCCCATCCCCCAAAAGTAATAACTACAAGCCAGAGTTCCCCAACTTAAGAGTAAACAAACAAACTCAAAAGCTAAAGAAATCTGTTCATCATGGCCAGAAAGTGACGAAGACAAGATGAAAAGTCTGATGCTCCTGATTAGTTTCACTGAACAAGAAAAACAAGTCCGCTGTTGTCAAAGCAGTGCCTTTCCTCCCGTGAGAGTTAACCATGGCATACATCAGAGTCAGCTTCAGTTGTCAGTGGGGCACACAAATACAGTTGCCTGGGAAGAAGGAACCCCAACTGAAGAACTGCCTCATCAGGCTGACCTATGGACATATGTGTGAAGCCTTTTCTTAATTAATAAATAACACAGGAAGGCCCAGGCCACTGTGGGTGGTATCATGCCCAGGCAGGTGGACATGAACTGTACAAGACAGGCAGCTGAGGAAGCAATGTTTCTTCATGCTTTAATTCCTCCCTCAAAGGTCCTCCCTGAAGCTGCTGCCTTGACTTCTCTTGATGATGAGCTGTAAACTGTAAGCTGAAGTTCGTTTTAATAAACAGCAGAGGAACAGAGATGAAAACTAGGAGAAAGATGAGAAAGTAAACACTTATCTTTACATTAAAATATTCACCAAGAAATCGTAGGCATGTACCTTCCAAAACAGAAGGTCAGTAACAAAAACTCACCAGCCATGCATAACGAACTCAAGCTCACACTGGTAAGACTTCAAAACAGACCATCTACAAATCAGAGTAGAATAAGAAAGCATGGCCTCACATTGCAGGGATGAAGAGGGACAGTTCCTACTCATGTCTGGCCAGTGCCAGGCCGTTCTCACTCAATATCTCCCTGTCAAATGAGGACATAACTATCTAACTACACACACTGAATATCAGCTCTGCTTCACTGAATACATGGCCTACTACAGATCCAAGTATTACTTTCTGGAAAGGCATCCTTCCAGACTAATTAAATTAAAACTTCTAAATAAGATCACCCTGAACTATACATGCAGGCCCTAACTAAATTCAAGAATAACTGTTTTTGTAAGAGAGAAAAGACACAGACATTGAAGAGGAAGATGCAAAGTGATCTCAGAGACTGAAACCGAATTGAGGCAACCACAAGGAATGCCAGCATTAAAAGTATTGGCAAGGATACAGAGAAAAGGGATGTGATATACACTGTGAAAGGTAATGTAAATTAGTTAAATACTGAAGGGAAGTTTCTCAAAAATTTTAAAATAAAACTATTAGTTGATCTAACACTCTTACTAGTGAATGAATGTGTGTGTGTGTATATGTGTGTGTGTGTGTGTGTGTGTGTGTATGTATGTATGTATATATTCCCAAAGGAAATGATCTAAATATGTTGACAAAATATCTAAACTCCCATGTTCATTATTGTAAATAGTGGTTTTTATAATAGTCAGGATAGTAAATTATTAACCTAACTGTTATTCAATGAATGAAAGCATCAAGAAAAGTAGTTCAAAAACATCAAGGACATCTTCATCATCCCTTTAGTTGTCATCATTTTGGTGCTAGAAATTGAGCCCAGGACTTCAAGTATGGTAAGAACATACTCCACCACTAAGATACCTTTAAAAAAAAAGAGAGAGAGAAAATATAATCTGTGCTAACAGATATAAGCAAATTGTTTTAGACACACTTTAAAAAAATGAATTATCACTAATTCTTACATATAGGCACAATCTAAAAGAGCTGACCTCACAGAAGTAGAAAATACAGTGGTGGTTATTAGGAAAAGGGATGATGGGGAGTCTTTTGGGAGACACTGAACAAAGGAAACACAATTTCAGTGGACTAAGTTCAAGAGGTCTGTTGTGTAAGATAGTAATTATAGCTAATGACAGTGTATCATATTCTTAAAAACCACTAAGAGTACAAATACTTTATAACATGGTGATTACAGTTAAGAACAATGTACTGTATTCTTGAAGACTGCTTTTAAAAAACAGACCTTATTATTCATTGCTTTCTTAGTGTGCATGTGTGTGGGTGCACATGCCTGTGGAGAACAGAAGTTAATGCCTGGTGTTTTCTTCTATTGCTTTCTACCTTACTTTCTCTGATATGGTCTCTCAATAAACGAAGAGAATGCCGTTAAAGATAGACTTGCTGGACAGTGAGCCCCAAGACCCACCCCCCTACTGATACTGAGGTCAAGAAGCACACTGCCATGCCTGACATTTTATACAGGTGCTGGGGATCCAAACTGGTCCTCAGATTTGCACAACAGGCATTGTACCCACTGAGACATCTCCCTAACCAAAAAGCTGATTTTAAATGTTTTTGCTGCAAAAAAATTATTATGAGGTCACACATACGCTAATTAGCTTGATCTAATCATTTCACTGTACCTCAAAATGCCATGTTGTACAAATTACATAATCTACAAAATATTAAAAGTTCCTTTAGGGGAAGGAGCAGTGCCCACATCCACCAGAAGATGAAGGGTTAAGGAAGAAGTCTCCTTCCATAGGAAATGCAGCCCCACCAGTGCTCTGATTTCAAATTTCTGGACTCTCCACATGAGATACCATCAACTTTTGCTGTTTCCACCCCTGAGCTTATGGTCATTTATCTAGTGGCCACAAGAAAACTATTCTATTAACCCCAAACTGCTGAAAGGATTTGATGAAATAACATGGTCAAAGGCCCTAATATATATAATAAATAGTAGTAACTTTACTACTACTAATGAATGAACGTATGTAAGAAGCCAGCCAGTCTATGTACAAATATAGTCTCTTGTATTTCTCGGGGGTGGAAAATATGTCTCATTCTTCTCTATGAAATAAATTACAAAAATACACTTCATACCCCAATAAATACATTTTAAATTAACAAATGGTAATGTTATACTTTTAGGAATGCCAAACAACTCCCCTTTCTATGATTTTATTTATTTTAGTCACTTGAGCTAAAAGTAAGCTTACAAAGATTCTTTCCTAACCTATTAAGTGGATAAAATTAAGTATTTAAGAGATCAGGATAAATAAAGGAAACTAGTAAAAATACAATCAATAGTTTAATACAGCAAACTCCCCATTTCCCAAGAGAATGGACACACATTGAAGCACGGTGACTTCTAACCACAACCATGAGCTGTTCGAGCAACAGGTGAAGTACACAGACTAGTCATGACCTGAAATCCCTTCTCGTGGAAAAGCTTACAAGTGACTCTATGAGGCTATGCCCTAAAAGAAACCGGATCGCAAATGAGAAATAAACATAACCCTATAACGAATTCAAGCCTCCTTTAATCCTAACTTCAAAGTTTCTGGTTCATATTGTAGCAAAAAGAGGAATCTCTTGCTTAAATTCCCATTCCTCTCCCTGTAGTCACTTGTGAAAACAAAAAATAAAAATGGAAACAGGAGGAAAAAAACCCACCTATGACGTCCTCTGCCCAGGGCACCTGCCACATGAGAATAGAAGGTGGAAAAGCTGAACATGGTGAAAAAGCAGAACTTGGAGACCATCCCTATTGTGGTACAGTTTTCTCCAATCACTGTTAAATGTGACCCTATCTATGAGGATCAAGTAAAAACTAAAAACCAGTGAGCTATACACTTCCAGAAGAGCTGATCTGCATGACAGACACTGCATTCTCCATCAGCCAACAGGTGGGCAGAAATGGATCAGAAGTCTGGTCTCATGATGAGTAGGGCTGGAAAAGAAAATCATCTCACTTCTCAGTGGGTAATGAAAACAGGGACTAGGAACACAATCCAGGTATAAAAATGGGGAACTTGAGTTACCATTCTCCCATCAAGTAAATGTGTGAGGATGTCCAAGTAAACT
The DNA here is from genome assembly GCF_903995425.1 of Onychomys torridus. Classification (NCBI taxonomy): domain Eukaryota; kingdom Metazoa; phylum Chordata; class Mammalia; order Rodentia; family Cricetidae; genus Onychomys; species Onychomys torridus. The sequence continues at coordinate 117,412,394 of NC_050448.1, forward strand.
GTTGTTTTTCACTATTCACCACAATTTAGTGTCCGATTTAGCATCAAACATGCTCATTAGCCTTATTCTCTTCTGTACTTTGATTTCCTAGCTCTTGATAAAAAAGTACTTTTTGATTTGTACAATGAGATCTATACTCAGCTCAACAGCTATTTTAGCACACAGCATACAGTAAGTTTGTAAGGAATGTCGAGTAGATACTGAAATGATAGGTTTGAACTTCACCTCCACAGGAACTAAGTCATAAGGCAGGTGCCAAGGAGGTTTTACATGATGAGATCCTTTCTCCTAAGGATAGGAATCTGGAAAATTGAGAAGGAGTCTTAGGTGCTGTGAAGCATCCTGCACTGCTGGGGATGTCTTGTATGTTGTGAATGTGTTTCTCTGATTGATTGATAAATAAAATGCTGATTGGCCAGTAGCCAGGCAGGAAGTATAGTATAGGCAGGATAAGCAGAGAGAAGAATTCTGGGAGGAGGAAGGCTGAATCAGGAGACTCAGCTGCCACCATGAGACGCAAGATGCAAAGTCCCGGTAAGCCACAAGCCACGTGGTAACTTATAGATTAGTAAAAATGGGTTAATTTAAGATACAAAAACTAGATAGTAAGAAACCTGCCACAGCCATACAGCTTATAAGTAATATAAGTCTCTGTGTGTTTACTTGGGTCTGAGCGGCTATGGGTCCAAGCGGGCCTGGAGAAAACTACAACTACAAATGGCGCCCAACGGATCAAGTTTCCACCTAAGTTCCTGCTTCAGGTCTCATGCAGGCAGCGAGATACTACAACATGCAGGTTTGAGCTACACCATGGCACATTCCCGCCAAGTTACACAGAGATTTCTGCAAGCTACATGACATGGTGCGTGGTGGATATAGCTTTTGCTACTAAAAAAAAAAAGTTTCTGGGCTACACACTTCTTTTCTCTGTGTGTTTATTTGGGTCTGAGTGGCGGGTGTGCAGAGAAAACTACAACTACACTGCACTTGTAAAGAGAGATTAGTGGCACCAAAGAGGGCCAACTTATAAGACCAATCACCTCGATTTGTATTAAGGCTCAGCAAGGTGACACAGTAGGAGGCACAGGGTCCCAAAGCCCACAGGAAGTCTGAGGCAGCCCTGCTCCCACTGTTAGGAGTCCCACAAGAGGGCCAAGCTACACAGCTGTCACATGTATGCAGAAGGCCTAGGTCAGTCCCATGTAGGCTCCCTGGTTGTCGGTTCAGGCTCTATGAGCCCCTATGAGCTCAGGTTAGTTGATTCTGAGAGTTTCCTTAGGATGTTTTGTTGACATCCATGGAAGGCCTGCCCTTTTCTCAATAGAAATGGAGGAGGAGTGGAGGGGAGGCAGAGAGAAGGTGGGTGGGTAGGGACTAGGAGGAGAGGAAGGAGGAGAATGAGGGGAAACTGAAATTTGGGCATAAAATTAATTAATTCATTAATTAGCTGATGAATTAATTAAAGGGCCACATTCTAACCCTAGGGAAACCAGGTAGCTAGAGCACTCACTAGCCCATATGGACCTTATCTCAAATCCTTTCTAAGAATACAACAGGAAAACAAGCATAACAAAGGATGAATGGCTCCCACCCCACCCCACCCCACCCCACCCCCCCCCACCAGCCCCCCCCACCCCCGCCCCCAGAAACTTCCACCATTCAGATAGCCCTTCCCACACTAACTTGGGGACAAGGCATTCCTGTAAAGCAAGAGCTCTTTCCTTCCTCTGTATCTGAACAGCAACTAAAGAGGGCCACACCAAGGACAACCTGGCAAGTATCTGTTAAATGAGTGTTACTAACAGGAGGTGAAAAGGGAGAAAACCAAACAAAAGAGCAGGGAAGAGTTTAAAAGGGAAGATAAGCAAAAGAAGGAGGCAGGAGACAAAGATCAGCAGCAGTGCTGCAGCAGAATGTCACTCAACCTGTTCTGGGCCCAGGAGCCTGCCACAGGCACAATTCTCAGTCCACCCCATCCAGCCTTTGGCAGTTATTACCTACTCTTGTGAAACTGGCTCCTAAGTCTTTTCTTTCTCCACCCTGCTCACTGCACCAAGCAGACTACCTGGGCTTTAAATCCTAGCTGTGATTATATGCAGATTACTTAAGCACCATCCTCTTCTATTTCATCATATCAATAAATGAACAACAACAATAATAATAATAACAGCAACAGCAATTGTACCTCAGTTCTTGAAAAAATTAAATGAGAAATGTGTGAAGCATGGAGAAGGATTTTTGACTTGCTCAGCTACCAGTAATGAATACTAATTACCATTACTAAACTTTTGGTTTACTTATTTGTCTGCTAGGAATTGAACCCAGGGCCTACCTGCAACTCTATTACATATGGTTTATTCAAATTTCAGTCACATATAGTACTGAGAGGACATTTTGGTACCTTACAGGTCAGTGAAGAAATGTAGACATTCCACAAAAAGAAATTCAGAAAAATGAGCAATCTAAGGAAACACTGGTGAGTCTAATAGTCACAGTGTTTCATGATACTAAGGAGACAGCTTTAAAAACCCTGTAAGTGAACCACAAAACACATGGAAAAAGCAACAGATGAAGGTCAACTAGCAAGCAGGGCACAAAGGTCAGGGTCACAAGGCTAATACATGTCTGGTGCTCCTTGCTACTCCTCTGCCTAACTCCAGTTCCAAGGCTTGTATTATGACTGAGTTATCACAGAACTAGGAGAGAGTTCAAAACTGTTCCTCAAAGTATAAACAGAAACCAATGAAGTTGGCTGGTGCTGTTTCTTCCAACTCTAAAGGCTCTAAATCTACAAAGACTTTATACATGAAAGTGGTCATGTCTTTTCATTCAACTGAAAAACTAGTTCATAGAAGAGAGTATTAGAGCTGCTTTAACTCATTCAACAGTCTATTCATTGGGGCTGTTGAGTGAATGAAGGAGGTAATGGTGCTGCTAAAATAGTTTGTGAGCTTCTAACTACACATTTTCAAACAGCATTAATTCCTTGCTAGTATTACCCATATAACTAAAATTTAGAAGGTCAAATTACTGCAAAACTTTGTTTCCTATGAAAATATATTTAATATCAAAACTATTTATTGTATATTCTGAAGAACAAGCATCATTAAAACAACTGCACTTTTCCATTTCTATATTTTAAAAGACAGTGTAGTACTTAGTAGTGGTGGAGCACACCTTTAATACCAGCACTTAGGAGGCAGAGACAGGCAGATCTCTGTAAGTTCAAGCCCAGCCTGGTCTACAGAGTGAACTCCAGGACAGCCAGGGCTACACACAGAAACCCTGTCTCGAAAAACAAAAAAACAAAGAAACAAAACAAAACAACAACAAAAAAAGAAAGTAATATAGAAAAATAATTTATATTAATGACAGGTTGAACTCTGGTTTGTATGCATATGAATTGTGTGACTCTAGAGAACTTTTATAAGGTGGCATCTGTCATAAATGTTAATACTAAGATTAAATGGCTAATGCACATAATATTCTTAGCTCAGTATCTTTGAAAGACAGCTTACTTCTTTAATAGTCTTCAGTGAATTCTCATGCTGCACTAAAAGCAACAGAGACGGCTTCCCAACAACTCTGACATGTTCCTCTTCACAGTTTAGAAGAAAAACCATCATCAAAGGTTCTTAGAAACACAAATATTGTTACCATTAATATAAGCATCCTCAAATGAATAAACGAAAGAGAAAAGGGTTTCTGCATACTATTAAAATAGCTTCAACTGTAAACATCACACAGCAAGGGAATTTGCATGCAAAAATAAGAAACATCAGAGCAATTCTTTAACACATTACCATGAACCAGAATTCACATTAGAAAATGAAATCTATACCAACATTATAGAGTATTTGAAATCTGAAAAAGACATATTATTCTTTATTTTAGTGTGCCAAAGAGATTTAAATTCTTGAGTGAGGCAGTAAACTAGCTTTATCATTAAAATACAAAAATTCTTAGTTTTTAGAATAAATTTGATAACCCAAAATATTTTCAGATAACAAAAACACATGGGACTACTAAGTAATTTATGATTTCAAAGCCTGGTGTATACAACATAATTCCAATGAAACCAAAAGGACCTGGAAAGTCCCTTGCATTCACTGTAACAGGATGTGATTCCCAGGAAAACAGTGTCAGTGAACAGAGCCAAGATAAAGGGAACTCATTTGTAAGAGGGGGATTTTAACTCAGAATTGTCAACTGAATGTTTAAAGTAACATGACCCTTACCAAACTGCCCCAAGGTTCATATTAACTTCAGAGAAAGACTGTTAATAGGAATCACGGAAGGAAAAAGTAATTATGAAAAAGAACCAGAGTCATTAGGCAATGTAGTCATAAAGCTGACTTTCTTTTTTTTTTTTTTTTTTTTTTTTGGAAAATGGAGGCAATTTCAGACAAGGTTGACAGTATAAAGACTCTGCCCCATGTGAGGTAGACAGAGCCAATCTCTCCTTTTTACTTTTCAACTCCTATAAGCCTGAGCGACTTCAGTCTTTGAGACTATAATAGCAACTGCAGCCACTGGAAAACAGTTGGGAATGCTTGAATTTCAACCCTTTCAAAGGTCCCTTAAGCTACGGCCAAAGATGTTTATTTGGAACTCAAAGGAGACTGCTGCCATTAAACATAGAAGAATGGCCAGTCTGTCTCACTACTAACTTCCTATGAATTGCTGTGGATATCGCTCTGGGTAAATAAAGTTCTGATTGGCCAGTGGCCAGGCAGGAAGTATAGGCGGGACAAGAGAGAAGAGAATTCTGGGAAATAGAAGGTTGGAGGGAGACACGGCCAGCCGCCTCCATGAAAAGCAACATGTAAAGACACTGGTAAGCCACGAGCCATGTGGCAAAGTATAGACTAACAGAAATGGGTTAATTTAAGATAGAAGAAGTAGATAACAAGCAGCCTGCCACGGCCACACAGTTTGAAGTTTTTGTGTGCTTTCTTGGTTGGGTCTGAGCGACTGTGGGACTGGCGGGTAAGAGAGATTTGTCCTGACTGGGCCAGGCAGGAAAACTCTAGCTACAATGAATCATTTCTAAATTTATCAGGCAATAACAGCAAAAATTACTGTATTTTAAAGAGTGGCATTCTCTACAACGCAAGGCAGTAACTATGTAATCAGTGTCTTCTGTTTCAGGCAGGGAACATTTCTTTCCATACAGTAAGGATGCGAACTGCTCTCTTCATCTGAAAACTCTACTGAGCTTTTTCAATTTTCAATGAAAATAAAGACTAGGTTAATTTGGTACAATGCAGTGTTACTCTGCTGGTAAGTAGATCCAGCCAGGGAAATATTTCCAAGTTACTCTCCTTCAACTGCCCTGTGAACTATGTCTTTCTAAGGGAACACACTTCGACACCCCCATGCTGCATGAACTTCCTCTCCTCCCCTGACATTCTGATAGCCTGAAATAGTTTTGGCCAGCCATCCCAACCTGAATCACAATTGCATTGTTTTGTTTTCACAAGTGATCCATGACTTAAGTCTACTTAAATCACATATATATTGGATTTGGATTTTTAAAATAAATACAGACACTTTAAATAAATGTAGAACCCTTACATCTTCATTTAAAACTGTACTATAGTATTTATAAAAGTTGGAGTCTCCTGAGAGCAAACATGAGGACTGTGTTTCTGTGCCCAATGACCAGCATGCTAGGGGCTTGCCCTCTCTCTTTTTTGTTTTTGGGTTTTTAGAGACAGGGTTTCTCTGTGTAGTTTTGGTGCCTGTCCTGGATCTCGCTCTGTAGACCAGGCTGGCCTCGAACTCACAGAGATCCACCTAGCTCTGGCTCCCGAGTGCTGGGATTAAAAGTGTGTGCCACCACCGCCCAGCTTGGCCCTCTCCTTTTACTCCAGTCTCAAACAGTCTGTTTGGGGACATACAGAAAGGCTAACAATCAGATGCTTACAGATGAATGAATGGTAGGCTGACAAGAAAGAGTTGGGTTTTTTGTTTTGTTTTTTTAATCTGGGTAATGGGGTGGCTGTTGGGTGTTTCATCAAAACATCAAGAGTAAGTGATACAAATTTGTGAGTCAAGGTGTAGAATGCAGTCTGACCACACTACCCTTGAGGACACATACAAGTGAGAGGTAGTTTTAGTAAACAAGGGAGCAGAAACCATACTAAAATGAACAGAGGAACAAGGGAAGGAGAAAGAGTCAGAACTCAACCTACGCTCAGTTGGGCTATTCACCTGAGAGACACTCTCTTCTCAGTCCTCCTACCCAGACTACTCTATGGATTATGGATGTAGTATTCACTGGCCCTCAATAACTGCCATCCTGCCCCACCTGTCTCTACCCCTGGTTTCTCTTCACCTTCCTCCAGGTTCTATGGCTGTGTCTATACCAGACAGTTACTAGTTCAAAGACCCTACAAAGCATTCCCTTTGTTTTTATTATGTGTCTAGCTGGTTAACATGTCCATCCAACACCTGTCCTGGTGGACATTTGTCATTGCCATACTGCTTCAGTACACACTGCTCTGAAGTACCTTCTTTATCCCTCAGAACCTGACCCAGGTTTGAGCAACTCCAGGAGGCCTTTCATTTCAATGGGATATTATGTTCCTTTGAGCATGTAGCACAGTCTATGACCCCCCAAAAAATAGTCTGTTTCTTTTTTTTTTTTTTTCAAGACAGGGTTTCTCTGTGTAGCTTTTGTGCCTGTCCTAGAACTCACTCTGTAGCCCAGGCTGGCCTTGAACACACAGAGATCTGCCTGCCTCTGCCTCCTGAGTGCTGGGATTAAAGGCATGTGCCACCATGCCCAGCGTAAGTCTGAAGTTTCTTAAAGGAAAAAATTACAAATCACTATCTATCCTTTAAGCTGCTAATCATAAGGTAAAACTGATGAAAGTACATTTTTTTAGTGAACACTGACATTTTCCAACTAATTCCCAGTATTAATGGTAGTGTTGATAAACATTACATTTTAAAATAAAATTATTTCTAAACATTTCATAAAAGCACAGTCCAGAATTTAGAAAGTTACTTGATTTCAATGTTACCTAGGAAATTAAAGAAGTACAAATGAATTTTGGGTTTCCTGGAAAAATGCAAAAGATGGGCAGGTGAAAGACCAAGCGTCAGTATTTGTTCATCTTTCCGACTTCACCCCAGTGGAGGAGAACTGTAGCTCTACTGTTCCTCCAAGGAGAACAAGAGGACGGCAGAGTAAACAAGTAGGTGTGGACTGCTTTCTCTTTGCATCACTATTTTTCTTACCAGATGGGACATAAATCACTGGTGAAGACAACAATAATGAGGCAAAGCAGTGGTGAATGTGTAGTAAACAACATGCTTGGAACTATACACTCTTTGGAAAATTTTCATTAAGACAGTCGTTTGGGTGAAAATTAAAGAATCCCATCTTCTAAATTTGCATCTTTCTTTCTCAGAAGAGCCTACCAGCTAAGTGTTCTCATTTTCTGTTCTCCTCTGGTCACACCCACTGTTTCCAAGAGACAAAACAAACATGACTTCCATGTAATTTTACAATGGATATCACATTAACACTCCTCAACTGAAGACAGAGAAAAGGAAAGAGAAATACCTGAATTTTTTCACAGGCTCTTTCTATACAATATTTCATTATAATAACTGTAAAGCTGGCCCTGTGGTGCCCCATTTACAAGTGAAGAACAAGTCTTTAAATGTAATTATTTACTAGGGTTTTCCCCCAGAGGTTTATAATAACATTAAAATTGTTTTGTTTTTTCTTCTGAACAATAAATGACTACATGTTTAAAACAATTGCACACTTTCAAGATGTGAAGTTCATGTTTACCAGGTTTGATTGTGGTCAAAGGACTATTGGTAATTCAAAAATTGAACTACATTGAACTTTCATGTTTATTTCTAACACTCTTTATCACTACTGAATTAAAGAAAGAAACAGATAAGTAAGATATGATACTTTTCTGTCTATGCCTGACTAATAATCACTTTTCTGGTCACATTCCTCAAACAGTCCTTTAAAAGATAAGTTTTAATTCTTGAACGTAGTAACTACTCATAGTAACATATAAGAAGCCTACTTAAAAAACAAAACATGTTCAAACTTTAATACAGAAATAATAATTTAGCAGAACAGTCAACCAAAAAAATAAGTAGTATTCAAATTTAGAAATCAGCACGTACTCCATCTAATGCTCACTAGTGTCGTCTGTTTGCAGGGTGGGGTTTGTTTGTTTGGTTGGTTTGGTTTGGTTTGTTTGGTTTGGTTTGGTTTGGATTTTTGGTTTTTTGAGACAGGGTTTCTCTGTGTAGCTCTGGAGCCTTTCCTGGAACTCACTCTGTAGCCCAGGCTGGTCTCAAACTCACAGAGATCTGCCTGCCTCTGCCTCCTGAGTGCTGGGGTTAAAGGCGTGCGCCCCCGCCGCCCGGCTGGAGGGTGCTCTGAAGCCCAAAGAAAACCACTGGGTTCTAATGTCTATAATAGAATACTGAAAAGGAGACAAATGAGAAGGACTCAGCCATTCCTAGTGCGCTTCTACACTATCTTTTAAAGTATACATGAGGGATGAATTCATCTAGTCACCAAGCTCTCTGCTACAACAGGGAAAGGAAAGACTGACCGCCAGGCATGGTAGTACATGCCTGCAGTCCCAGCAGGCTAAGGCAGGAGGACCCGGAGTTGAAGCCCAGCCAGACTCCCCAGTAAGACCCTGTCTTTTAGAAAAAGGCTGGGAGTACTGAGGCACAGCCTTTGAAACAGCTCTGTTAGGCAAATCATATAAACTTTCTAAACTATGAAACGTGGGCATGCTAACACCAACCTCTGCTGGACTGACTTAAGCATGAAGTGATGTGTATGAAAAGTCATTCACAAAAGAAACGGCCACACACGCACGCTTACACAGCACTTCCAAACAGGGATGGCGGTAAGTGGGTATATAATCACAAAGACCCTCTGAAACACAGCCAACAAGTAAATGTCAAGTTGCAGAACAGGTATTAGAAAGACATGTGAAATGACAAGAAAAAACCAGGACACTCAATACCATATGTGGCTCCAGTTACGGAAAAAAAAGAGCACCACTTAACAGTTTTAATTCAAATACTGCAGATACAGAACTGAAAACTTTTGCTTTTAAAAGCAAACCAGCTTTGCAACTTTCTAAAATCCTGCCTCCATGTTCTTAGTGAAATAAATGGAGAGCTGAACCCCTACAGCTTACAGTAATAGGGTATTAAGCAATCCGATGAAACAAAACAGAAGGTGACTAATAGCTTCAGTCTGGTTCAAGGCTACTTTCTCTTTTTTTTTTTTTTTTTCTTGTAACTCAATGTGCCTGTTAAATTATTCCAATCTGTCATTCATTAATAGGAGTTACTGGACCTCTGACAATTTTTTTGTTGTTGTTTTTTGAAGGATATAGACAGAGGAGGCAGAAAAAGAGTACATCAATATTTTTCAAAACTCAACCCTTCTAGACCTTTCATTTCCAGTCATATCAAGTTATACACTAAGTGAAATTTGAAGAAGAAAAACAAAAGAAAAAAAAGAATCCCCAGACATGCCACCACTAATGAAAACCAAGGAAGAACAAAAAAGCCATACATAAACTTTCCATGATTCTAAGAGGCCTAATTCAAAAACAGCAAACAAGGATAAAAGTGTCTGCTACCCTGTGATGAAGTGCTATCTGCACATCTATCTGACATGCCCTTCACCTCCAAGTCACTTTGCTAACCTGGCCCAGTGGAAGATGGCTCCAATGAAGAACGTCCAATTTCCTGATTCTCTCAGCCAAGATAAGCAAGCAAGTTGGTTTGATCTAGTGACAAGCTCTAAGGAACTTATAGTTGAAAAACCAGAACAAGAACCAGACGTTTTACTGCAAAAATGGGATTTTGAAATCATGTATGATCTCATTTTATAGTCAAGAAAATTAAGACCCAGAGTTTAGTGACCTTCCCCAAACGAGACAGTAAGTTAGAAGCAAGTTTATTATTAATGCCTCATGTGGAGAATTACTGAAATGTGAAGCTGTTAAAGTCTTATTCATAGAATCTAACAATTTAGCCAATAAGCACTTAAGAAACTAGAGTGTCATTTTCTTCATTTATTAACTGAAATAATGCCATTTTAAAAATGAACCATTTGACTTAGATAAAAATAAAAAACAAAATGGATTTGGCATTTTAAAATATTCACGTCTATTTGCCTGATTTATCCTAATTGGAGAAGTAATGTTAAGTACAATTCCTCACAGTCCAGTGTACTATTCTTGGAATTAGTTTAAGTCACACACAATATAAATAAATAACCCAACTCCGGAAAAGGATGTGACGGGAATTAAAATCTCTCATAAGTTACAGCTACCTATAGTAGTAGAACAGGAGGCAAGGGTGAGTGTTTTCAGTTACTACAGAAGCACAATGTTTGCCTTATTATGTGCTCCAAAAACTGGACAAGACATGGATGAACAACTACACAACAATCTTATCAAACAAGAATTCTTTTCTTATTCTAAATTTTAAACTTTATTTAAATTCTAACTTTTATTGTATGATAATTGAGTTTTAACTTCATGATGAAATTACTTTTTAAAAATACACTTCAAAAATAGTAGATATATAATATTTATGCCCAAAAATTAACAAAAAAAAAAAAAAGACAAAATTTCAGATAATTTTCTTTTAACTGTGATCTTCACACACACACACACACACACACACACACACACACTGCAGGCTCCTGGATAGAGGAAGGAATCTATCATCAAGGGTCTTCATCTGGTGTTTGTACACTGCTAAGCAGAAAAGACAGTAGGCCACTATTAAGATATGAGAGAAGCATGATTTGTCCTTCCCTCCAGTACCCTCTCTTTCCATGAACAAAGTCACTTATCTCCCAAACTCTGCTCTAGCAATTATAACTTCCCAGAAGTTTCTCATGTCTTTTCCTCCCACAGGATAAAAAAATTTTAATTATATTAGTAAGCTTGTAATGACCCCCAAAGCCCTGCTGGGCTATCTTCCTCTGCCCCATTTTTACACTCTGACTTCACTTTCCACCACACTGCCTTTACTTACAGTACTCTGAAAAGCTAATGTGCTATCTTGTTCCTCTGCCTCAGTTACAGGAGCCCCAGAGGCCCAATAAGCTAGTAAAGCTTTCCTTAACACTGTTTTAAATAACAATCTCTACGTCTGCATTTTCTATCTCCCCAAATGCTTTTTTCCCCTTGACGATGCTTACTGCAACCAATGTATTATACACTAAATTTTCTGGGCATTTGTCTGTTTGCCCTCTGAAAGCACTATGAGGGAAGAGATTTTAGGGAGTCTGTTTAGTTCTCAGCATCTACAATAATGTCTGAATTATTACAGTAAGTTCAATAAGTGTTTGTGGAATAAACAAATAATCCTAAGGAATGCTGACATACCAAATAATTATTCATTGTGTACTAAAAGCACAAAACTACACAATATACTATCATCAAACACAAACAGTGCAGAAAGCGGGGTCTTGGTTCACAAAGCCTAAACAGAGAAGGAGAACTAAAGTGCACGGGATAATTAGCTGAAGAACAGACAGCACTAGGTATGACTATTAACTAATTAGGTTTATTTGTAAAGGACTCATGAAATTAGCCTGGACATTTCAGATTGTACCTAGCACGTAATTAAATGCAGAAATTAGTAACATGTACTGTTTCCTTCAAGTTCAGAGGTTGCAGCAGTAGGAAGAGACCACAGACAAGTGTGCTAGTTTTAGTCAACTTGACACACAAACTGGGAAGAGAACTCCTCAAATAAGGAAATGCCTCTGTGGTGGTCTGGAAGAAAATGGTTCCCATAGGTTCCAGGGAGTGGCATTATTGGAGGTGTGGCTTTGTTGGAGCAAGTGTGTCATGGGATGGGCTCTGAGGTTTCAGATGCTCAAGGCAGGCCAAGTGTCACTCTCTCTTCCTGCTGCCTGCCAATTTAGATGCAGAATTCTCAGCTTCTCCTCCAGTGCCATGTGTGTTCCCGTCATGACAATAATGGACTAAATGTCTGAACTGTAAGCCAGCCCAGTTAAATGCTTTCCTTTATAAGAGTTGTCATGGTCATGGTGTCTCTTCCCAGCATTAAAATCCAAGTAAACCTCCTGCACATTGACCTGATGAATGATGCAGCAATTGTGGGCAGTGCCACGCTGGCAGGTGGTCCTGTCTGTGTAAGGAAGCTAACTGAGTAAGTCACAGGGAGAAAGTCAGCAAGCAGCATCCCTCCATGGTCTGTTTCAGTTCCTGCTTCCAGGTCTGGTCATAAGTCTGGGTCCTCACTTCCCTGAGTGACGGACTGTAACCTGTGAGCCAAATAAACCCTCCCATCCCCTAAATCTCCCAAGTTGTTTTTGGTCAATGGTTTGTCAGGGCAACAGAAAAGCAAACTAGCACAGCAGGAGATGAGGTTCCAGCAGGTTTTGTAGACATAATAGCATGCATGGGCAGCAAACAGACAAAAAGAATTTGATGAGGCAGCAAAGAGATGTGTGAGACGTGTGAGAAGCCTCTGTCAAACAGAACAGAGGGCACTTAGTGATGAGTAATGGAGACCAGGGAGCACAGGCAGCCCTAATATAACCAGAGCAGAACCTAAGCAGAGGCCTCAGGTATGGGAAAAACCTCACAATAAGATGCTGCCAGGCTTGGATCCCAGTACACCAAACCCCCAGGGTCCCCTGCACTACTCCTAAAAGTTCAGACCAGCAACTTTCTGTGGAACCAAAAGAAACTACCTCCTAACCCCACCCTGCTCACTCCCTTCCTCTCCTAGCCCCTCCAAGATAGCTAGTCACCAAAAACTTAACACAAGCAAAACTGGGAAGCAAAGTCCAGTTCTCCAATTCAAGGCGGAACAAACAAAGCTGCCGTTTTGTTTCCAAGTTTCCTGCTAGATCCAAGAAGGTAGGTATCCTCATGAAATCACAGCTTTGTCCAAGTGCCTCCTCCCTGCTTCCGAATCCTGCTTCACCCATTGTCTTGTACGTAAGTAACATTTAAAAGAAGATCCTTATTAGTACTTGCAGAAGTCGTCTTATTCTCACATTCTGATTCTAGGAAACTAGGACTAATGCAAATCTGCACAGAATATTCCATAGTCACAATGAAAACTGTTTATAAAAAAAGAGGTCTATAGCAAAAGTACTATTGCAGGTGATTCAGTATGGAAGGGGAATTAAGAACAGTCTGACTGGTAAGAAGCAAGAAAAAACAATTAACAACAGTATTCAAGCTTAGCATATTTGCTGTGATGCTAGAAAAAGAACTGAAAAAGAGATGGGTCTTAGTAGAAGAGACTCGATAATTCTTCAGTGTCATATTTTCTCTTTAAAAAGCAAAAGTACTTTTTCAGAAGAACTGTCGAATGCTGTGCTATAAGCTTTAAAAAAATATCCATAATAGATCTGGAGAAATAGTTCTGTCAAGAAAGCGATTGACACACAAGCCAAAGGACCTAGTTGACCCTCAGAACCCATGAAGAAAGCCAGGAGTGGTCGACCATACTTCGAATGCCAGCACTTGGGGAGGTGGAAACAGGCAGGTTAGGCCCTAGCACTCCCTAAAAGGTCAGCTTAGTCTAATGTGAATAGCATGCCAATGAACAATGAAAAAAATAAATAAATTAGGTGGGTGACACCTAAGGAATGACATCAGGGGTAGACCTCTGACTTACTTACACACACACACACACACACACACACACACACACACACACACGAGAGAGACAGAGAGACAGAGAGAGAGAGAGGGAGAGACAGAGAGACAGAAATAGATGCATATGCACACACACACAGGCACAAATTCATACACAGCATCATAAAGGGCTCATATTACACAATATAAGATATGTTCAGAAACATGAAGAGAATTAATTACAACAGAACTCTAAAACTCTTTCTTATATTCTGGGTCTTTGAATCTCAATGTTGGAAAAAGAAAGATAAGATTCAATAGAACAGAATCCCCAAATGTTTATAATACTGAGTTGGTTTTGTAAGTTAGTCAGATTTTGTACTTCAGTAGCTTTATTAGAGTCAGTAGCAGACTGCTGGAGTTGGAAATGCATCCAAACAGGGTAACATCTGGTTTTCATCTAGTCTTATGAGACTCAGTGTTTTCAAAAGAAAATAAAATACTGAGTCCCAGTTTATAAAAACAAGGAATATAGTGTCTGGACTGTTAAAATAAAGAGGACAACGTGAAAACAAGAACGCTGGTAATAAAGAAATGATTGCAGCCCACAGAGGAGCTTACATGGCTATGTGGACCCAGTTTTAGGGTGTGAGAAACAGCGATCCTCATCTATATGTGTTTTATATTCTTGATATCTCAGACAAACTTAACTATTTGTTCTCCTTCAAATTCAAACATGGCAAAACTGTCTATAAAGAAAAAAATGAGGATCTTCACTTAATCAGTAACAATGTTTATGTTGCATGCCTCTATAGACAGGCAGGATGAAAACATTGGCTATAGACTGGTTTTTTTTTCATTGATTATCTTTCCATGCATTAAAATGTGTAGCTATCAAAAATTTATATATGCATAACTGGTGATTCGGTGATCCCAATTAAAGAAATTTCTTCAACATATAAAAATGCAAAGATTCAGCTGGTTAGACAATCATAACACAATAAACTAGATCTATAAATCTAAGTAACTCTAAGTATTAAAACTCTTCCCTACTCAACTTTACACCGATACTCATATAAACAGTCAAGTGTATTTTGCTCTGCCTGACTCCTTTAAGTATTAGTCCATGGAACATCATCAACAAAGAGAAGAGAGGCATCCAAAGTGCTCTCCACAGAACACTAGTCTCAGGAAAGAATCTGAGAGGAAAGTTCCTATTATCAAATATGTTTGAAAGATACTCTGTATTTTATTTTCTTCGCTCAAGAGTCACAATTTGCATGACAGTTTATGGGAAAATAGAGTTGTTTCAGGGATAAAGTATGGTATCATCCATATATGATAAACTAGAGCACACTTAGGGAGGGCTGGGGGGTAAATAATCAAAATATATTGTATGCATGTGTGAATTCTCAAAGAATAAAAATACTATTATTTCTTACAAATAGAAATCATTAAAACTGGGACTTATGACCCTGGTAATAATCAGGCTCCTTCCTTATACATAAGGTTCAGAGCTGATTCTCCTTCATACAAAGTCAGAGATACCACAGTGACTCTTACGTTAAATCTATGACAATAACAGGGATCTCAACTGCCTGTACCTCTGATCCTCATATCCAGGTCTGATTCAGCATGGCCAACACTGCTTTTAATAAGCACTGTGATATAATGACTACAACGCAGGTCCAGTGTTGGGATACTCAAAACACCTGACTTATTATCATCAGTAAGAATACAACTTATTGTTGAGGACAGAAGAACTTAATAAAAAAAAAAAAAAAAAAAAAAAAAACTCATAGAATTTAAAAGTCCAGTCTTCAAGAGCACGTATTAAAAATGTTTATCTATTCAAAATAAGAAAGGTAAAAAAGAATCTAGAGAAAGTCAAACCATATCACAGAAGGCCATACCCTAATATACTGCTCAGAATATGAAGCGACAATTTATCCTACAATAAGAATTCTTAGCCTGAACCCTATTGAAAATTTTTAGGAATTCTTGAATTCTCAAAAACCATACAACCAGTGTTCATGGATAACATAAAAAATAGCCCAGTTTTCATTAATTCACATGCCACATGACGATCCAATTGAAGAGCTACTATACTTTTTATTTATTTACCTGATACAGCAATATAAAAACTGCTTCTTACATAACATGAGTCAAACACACAGAAATAGTTCCCTGATGTTGAGTTCTCTCTCAGTGACAAAATTCAACCTACCTTTGCAGAGTCATATTCAAAGAGCCTGTACAACCCTTAATCTTGTTCTGGGCTTCAAGATGAGTCATTCCATGTGCGCTAATTCCATCAATGCTGAGGACCACATCGCCTATTCTCACATGTGCCTGTGATGCCTTGCCACCATCTT
This sequence comes from Onychomys torridus, assembly GCF_903995425.1. Classification (NCBI taxonomy): domain Eukaryota; kingdom Metazoa; phylum Chordata; class Mammalia; order Rodentia; family Cricetidae; genus Onychomys; species Onychomys torridus. Next base: position 117,428,424 of record NC_050448.1, read on the forward strand.
TCAGCTGCAATAAACAAATCTCATTAGAAACTTCAGTTTAAAACACAACAACACTAATGCAGGTAAAATTATATTTTGTTCATACAAAAAAATTCCATTAATATACTATTGGGCAACATGAAATTATCTTGCTTGATTAAAGAAGTTAAAATTGAAATGATTTTCATGCTTTTTTCTTAAATTCTTTATTCAAAAACAAATAATAGTCTGAAAAATAGTCTCTGATAATTTCCCCATTTATTTACTATGAAATAGTAGTATGTGATGGTTAAGAAACAGAAAAAGAAGTATCCATGGAAACTTCACATTTCAGCCAAAGAAAAAGAATAGAACCTAAAACAAAGCATTAATTTTAAAAATACGTTTTTTAAACTCTTTAAACTGCTGTATTTCTGTTTGCACACAAACATGAAAGGAGGATCTTGGCGCCCTCCCTCTCCTGAGTCCAGCTCACATCCGCATTTGGGGATTAACTTCTTTTAGATCACAAGCCCAAGTATCTTTTATACTGGTGTGCTTCCTGCTCTAGGCATCTAGCAGGAAGGGAAGGAAATGCATTGATTTGAGACTGCCAGACTTTTTTTATGTATCACAGTCCTTAATCCCCAGTGTTTCTTTGGTTACTCAATAAAAATGCCGGGATGTTTACATCGTTTAGCTTGATCTCCTACAAGCTGCAAATACATGTTTTTCAGCATCTCTGGAAAGCAAATATAAAATTACAATATGTAAAAAAAAAAAAAAAAAAAAAAGAAAGTTTTCATAAATAGCTAGAAATATGAAACAAATACAGACAAAAGGAACCATTCTAACTCAAGGACAAGCTCAGCATTCAATTAGTCTAAGCAGATTATTACGGTTATTACATTATACTGGTGGCTGTAAGATAGATGGGACCGGGCCCAAAACAGAAATTAGCCAGTAAGATGTCATAGAGATCCCATTTAGGACAATGAAGTTTTCATTAAATAGTGATGGTAACTACATAACACTATGAATACATTCCAATTGTACGCTTATACTTAAGTAGCTAACTCTTAAAAGTTACAAACATTTTCCCACCATCACAGTATTATTTTAAGCTTAAGGAAATAACTCTTACTTTACCAAATTAGAACTGAGTGCTATACTATATAATTTGGGATAAAGGAATAAATAAAATACATTATGTTCATTTAGTTTTTCAATATTATCAGTTCTAAAATTCTTTTCTTAAAGCAGACAAATCCCAATACACATAGATCTAATTCAATAAAACATTGCTGAGCGACAAAATGACAAACATGAACAGTACGTGTATTTCATCCATCACAGACTTTCACTAAACATGCATTCTACTCAGTAACTCAGTTTCACTGCGCTAAGTGATATGTAAGCTAAAGGTATTTCTTTTTATTAATTTAAAAATCAAAGAAAACATTTACTCTAATAGTAGAAAATATATTAACTATTCATCTCTACTGTACAAAACTACATTATAGAAACTGTATGCACATTTACAAGGGAAACAGTTGCTGAAGCCAACCATGCCATTACTATGTATGTGATTTGGGGGAAACTCAATTCACTCATTCATTTAAAGGATTGTTACAATGATTACATGACATAATAACTCAATAAATGCTAGTTGTCACTATTCCCTTGACTTCAGAATGCTATCATGAGAAATGTGGAAGTTACCTAGATGATCTTAGGGTCTTCTACATCCAACACAGTTTTTAAAGTTCATCTATATGCAAACTACCATTACAAAGTTACAGGTCTCATCACAAAGTGAAAATATAGCCCAGAAGGCAAAAGGACAGTGATTCCCTATTAAAATAAGCAAATACACTAAAATTCAGAATCCAGATAATGAGGGCAACCATAAACTAAACAGCTCATCCTATATTTTATTTTGGTCAAGGGGAGCAAGCATATAAGTAAAATAAACCAGAAATAGAAATTCTGCTCAATTACCTCAGCATCATTGTCACAGGAAGAAACCTTAAAGCACAAACAGGGAAGAAGCCTGTGGCATTTGTTTTAAATATGCTAAACAGAAGCAATTTAAATACTTTCTTTTCCCGAATTTGCATACCGGTAATACACGATGCAGAAAGAATGTCATGCCAAAGACAGGGTCAATGAAACTGTTGTGACTCCCTGGCTCCATATGCCTACTATATGTTGAGATGCTAGCGTAGTCTCAAAATGTTCACAACTGACTCTCAGCATTCTCTCAGACTGTCTTTATCTTGTCCTTACCTTCAGATCACAAAACACAGAAATCTCATACAGACAGAATCTCATGAATTCGGTCTCTTTCTTTAGAAAAGCATGTAGGAAAATAACTAAATGTTGTCAGTCCCATTCTTTTTCTTGTCGGACCACACCCTGACCATCTTTCACCTCCATCTTACTTATCACCTATTTGTACATTGCCAAAATGGTGATTGCTGAAGTTTAAATGTGGTATGAGTATGTCCCCAAGGATCTACTGCTGAGATTTAATCTTCACTGAGAAGTATTTAAGAAACTTAATCTGACTATGATGTTTGGAGTTGGGCCCTTTGTGATTAGTATTCAATATGATAATTAGGATAGGGCTCCCATGATGAAATCCTGGTGGCTATAAAAAGAACAGCCACCAAAGACACCTCCTCTCTGCACACTGTGGAAGTCCGTCAGGAAGAATGCCATCACCAATTATGGCCCTTTAACCCTGGATGTCCAGAAATGGTAAACCTAAATAAAGCTGCTTTCTTTATAGCTCACACACTCCTACTGCACCACTGGCAAACGAAGAATGAACTGGGAAGCTCTGGAGGGTAACTAAGTGCTGGCAATAGCCTGAAATGTTTGAGGGTTTGGAGGAACTCAATGGCCAACAACTCCAAAAGCTACCAATTTCTAGGACTGAGTCTTGATTTGTTATCCTCTGTTGTCCAGTAGGGCCACTGTTGTCCCATTATAGGATAACTCCATTTTAATTTTTTATGTGTGTGTGTGGATATTATTTTAGGAAGCTTCTACAATAGTAGGTTTTCATGTGGCTTCTCTGAAAAATTTTTAGTGTTACTTATCCCTCCCAGTTTCCATCTTCTAACCTGTCCTCCCCTGCCCAACCCCAGTTTATCCCTTCCTGCCATAATTTCCTTTTAAGGCTTTATACCAGTGCCTTCTATTCCCTTCTTTTAAAAGAACCCCCATGATCCCTTAGCAATGTCCTGACCTCTGTGAGTATTCCAAATGAAAAGCACATACCTAAAGAATCACAGCTGACACCCATAAGTTAAAGAAAACATATAATGTTTATCTTTCCAGGCCAAGATTATCTCAATCAGGATTTTCTCCAGCTCCACCTATTTACCCACTCATTTTATTTTTCTTAATAGCTGAACTGTAAATATACCATATCTTCATTTTCTATTCATCAGTTGATGAACAGCTAAGGGTCACTTATTGCTTATATAGCTCATCTTTGACAACTTGTAAAAAAATCTGAATAGCTACATTTGTTTAAAGCAGTAATTATTTTCTGTCACCAGTGTACCCTGTACATGTTATAAAGCAGTCCCTATTCTTCTGTGAATACACAATGTGTAGGAATAAAAAGCCATCAGAGGTTCCTGAATCAAGCTCAGTATAAATCAAACTAATGACATGGAAATGCTTTTCCCTTTATTCTGTCTATCCATCTGTCAGCACTGTTAACTAATTTTCTATAGACTTAATTGTAGCTACATGCTTATTTAAACATTCTTAACTATCTAGTCTCACTGAGGTTGCAAGCTAATGTGGCTGCAATCACTGGAGCTAGCTCTGAATTCAATTCCTCTTGCCAGTGTTGAAGAGGAGGCAATGCAGGGCTCTGTGTGCTAATAAAGCAGTATCTTTACTTAGAGGGAAAGGGACTACCATCACTCATCTATAGGAATGGGTGCATTTAACACATTATACGTTATATTTTCCTCTTAGAAAGAAATCCAGACTTCATTAAGTAGAGAACAGAGACTGCCTATGGTACGTGGAAACCAGAATTAGAGCCTTGGGCTTCCCTCAGTTCATCTTAATCTCACTAGAAATACCCAACGGTAAACCTTCTCCCAGCATTGTAGGAAGGTAGCTCATCCTGCCTCATGTCTTTTAGTGTTCTAAGAAAGGAGGGAGTCTGAAGTGTGATCCTAGTTAGTCTTATCAATAAAAACCCAGAGTCAGATATTGGGGTGAAAGCTGAAAGATCAGAGATGCAGCCACCAGAGACTTCTTACCTCTACGAAGTCTCAGAATAACATTCTGTTTCTAGGAATTCTCAAATTGAATGGGGAGGGGGGAATCCTGTCTCTGAATCCTCAGACTGAACAGGGCCGATTCTGTCTCTACCCACCTTATTTTCCTATCTCCACCCCCATGAGCTCAAATCAAAGGCATGATCCTCCCATGTGCTGGGATCAAAGGCATGATCCCCCCATGAGCTCAGATCAAATAAATGCATGATCCTCCCATGAGCTCAGATCAAATGCATGATCCTCCCATGAGCTCGGATCAAATGCGTGCACCCCCACCCCTGGACTCTCTCTCTCTCTTTAGACTGGTTCAATCTCATTGTAGTCCAGGATGGCCTTGAACTCCTGATCTTCTTGCTTCTTCCTCCCAAGTACTGAAATTAAAGGTGTGTGCCACCACTGCCTGGCCTCTATGGTTAAATAGTGGCTAGCTCTGCCCTCTGACCTCCAGGCAAGCTTTATTTGTCAGAACACAAACAAAATATCATACAACAGGAGTCACAAGGCAATGAGTACTATTTACTGAACATCAACAGTACATCAGAAACTTCAGTACACCCTTCAGTATTCTTTATTACAGTCAGGTATTCTTGATCTGTTCTATAATTGAGAAAAAGATTCCAACTGGTTGAAGGACTTGGTACATTTATACAGCGAGTAAGAATGTATTACTGAGCACAGGCTTTGAAGATAGACAGTAATGGGTTCATAACCACACTGTTTGCTGGTTATATCACCTGGCACGGCCTCTCTAAGCTCACCTTTCTTTCAAAATGATGAGTAAAATTCTGTATGCCTCATGGAGCCACTTACTGATGACTACAATGCTAGTACATGTCAAAAAACACAATAAATTTTCTCTATTTTTCTCATAAGTTCATATTGCCTAAATATTATTATTCATATTGGTCAGATCTGCTTCTTTCTTTTCCTTCCCTTCCTAGAAGAAAGGCCAATTACTCCCCTCCTTCACTCACTGTCTGTTGTGCAATATTCCTTTACACTGTGAAGATGTGTCACTTTGACTGGTTTAATAAAAAGCTAAACGGCCAATAGCTAGGCAGGGGCTATAGGCAGGACTTCTAGACAGACAGAGCTCTGGAAAGAAGAAAGATAGTCACCAGCCAGACATCAGAAAACAGGATGGGCAGTATAGAGTAAAGGTAACCCAGCCATGCAAAAGAACATAGATTTAAAAATATGAGTTAATTCAGGTTATAAGAGCTGGTGGGACAAGCCTAAGCTAAGGCCAAGCTTTCATAACTGATAATAAGTCTCTGTGTCATTCTTTTATGAGCTGGTGGCTCAATGGGGAAAAAAAATCTGTCTACAATTGTCTTTCCTGGGCTCTGGAGCATCTTCCTGACCTGCTTTCTACTATCCAAATTAGAGCTGTCCAAACTCCATTATCACAGTATGGTGATAACCTATCACTGTGATGACCTAAGAATTAAGTGCCATCATTGTACCAAGAGGCAGATGGATTCTAAGTAGATGCTGGTGAAGAAGCCTTGAGTTGATGGTGAGAGATGGACTAACAGTAAAGCAAGTCACAAAGCACACAGAAGAAAACCAGAGGGTACTGATCACAGAAGGTGGAACAGAGCCAAGAGGACAAGGGAAGAGAGGCACCCAGGGACAGGAAAACATACCTAAATAAGCCTTGTCTCTCAATATGCATCCACTGCCACACAGACAAGCTATGTAAGCTAAACAGAAATACTTCCCATCGTGAAACATGCTGCTAAAATAATACACATGGCTATCATTAGTATGATTTAGAACCAATGTTTCCACAGCTATATTTATGTCACTAAAGGTTAAGTAACTTTTTAATTTATTTAAGAATTTTACTTAATAAATAATAAATTTTCCTTAAGAACTTAAGTAAACTTAGTAACTACGAGTCACTAAACTGTTTAGCTTCCTTACAAATACATGGAGCCTATAGGGTTTTTTCCGAGAACTTTTTAACTAAAGAGAAAAGGCAGCGCTGCATCTTTAAAAACTAGGAGGAAAAGAAGACACCAGAGACAGGCGACTACCGAGACAGGGATCTCCAACACATGCTGGTTAAAAGACTATCTGACCCCTAAGAAGTTCCTTGTGACTTCTGAAGGGTGACACTGTCCTGTCCCTCCTACTTACCCAGAGCTACTAACAACCATTTGAGGACACCTTCCTCACAGAAACAGAATGCAGATGATCCAAGCAGTCTACCTCCTAAAGAGCCTTCTTTACAGTGATCATCCAATCGGCTGCTAAACTGTGTAGAACCTGGCTACAGTAGTGACCCTGTTTTAGATTCTCTAATGAAATTTACCTCTCCAAATTATAAAAATGCTCAATAAACAAGTAAAAACCTTTCTTCCTTTAATTGGACATAGGGTTGCAGTTTAAAAAGTCAGAAAATACCAGCACAGAAATAATATACTGAAAATATGTAAGCCCAAGTTCATTGTAGAAATCAGCTTTAAAATAAACACACCAAGACTTTGATTTCGGAATTTCGCTAAACACAGCAGTTATCGTTAGGTCAAAAGAAACTGATTTTGGAAAGTGTCCTGTAATGAAGACAGCGTGTAGGGTAACAAGTGGGACACATATCTACATGAGGAAATGCCACCAAGTCCAAGCTTCTGCCTTCTGCATATTTTCAACAAATTCGGAATGCTTGGAAACACACGACCCCAGCACCACCAGTATGGCAGGAATGCCACCAACTTAGCAAATGTAAAAAAGGAACAAGAACTGTGATGGCTCCAGGAAGGAACGCTAGTTTCCCATGTCAAAAAACCATGAGAACCAAAGCATGGGAAAATAAAAGCTATTGTTTTTCTAATGCCAATTACCAAAAACCTGGGGGGGGGGGGAAGGGGGGGGGGGAGGGTTGCTGAAAAGCTTTGTCTATCTGATGAACAGGATTATATTGAGGCAAAGAATTGGAAAAGGTAGGGCTTTTAATCTAATTAATAAGCAATGTTTAATTTTTGTTTTAAAATGTCTTTTTCAATATCTACTACTATATCCCATACAGAATTTAAAAACTGAATCCAAAAACATGAGTCTATGGTAGAAATTTTCTGAGAACCTGTGTCCAGTGCATTTTCCAGGGCACTATAATGTAGCTTGTTCCATGATCAACTCTCAAAACCATGTAAGAATGTAAAACCACATCTGATCTACAATGGAACTTGTTTTGATGAGTAAACACCACCCCATCATCACTATCACAAATAAAATGCCAGAGGTGTTTTATTGGCAGCTAGAGGCTAATAAACCGAAAAGAAGCAAAAGTAAAAATAAATAAATAAAAACAAAAAGTCATGAAGTGTGGTTTTAAAAAGAATTCACAAATCCCAACTAGCTTACCATCACTCTAATCCTTATTAATCTATCTTACAACGCCATAGTAGAGGACTTCATGTTCATCTTATGTTATTGTATAATGTCTGTACATGAAGCAGTATTCAAATGCTGATAAAAGACATTTTAAAATGGCTGTCACTGGTTTGGGAGCTGTGATGGGTGGCCGTGTTTTATATACTGGAAGTAGTGCTGATGCAGTGTCCTCAGAAGGGATTACTGTGAGCCCTCAGCTTCCACAAGAACAGGTTTTATGAAAGAGCAAGGCTGGGTACAACCCTTCTCTCTGGCTTCCCATGTTGCCACATGACTTCTTACTACACCCACAGTCATTCCACATGATGCCATCTACCACAGAAAAGAAGGCCTTCACCAAGGTGTAGCCTAATCCTGGACTTTCACTCTCCAAAACTAATCCATGTCTGCTTATATTGTTTTAGTAAAATGACTATATTTCCCCTCATTTGTTAAAACAGCTTCTTATCCTATCCTATCAAACCCTAAGAAATGTAAGCATGCAGTGGTTCACTTCATTTTATAGCTACTCTATATATCGAGGCCTAGTGTGTTTCAAGACTATGAGCTAAATCAAATTTCTACCTTTATAAATGCCCCAAACTAAAAATCTTGTTACAGTAAGAGAAAGTAGACTACCGGATGTCTGACTGGTGGTATCCCTTTAAAACTTGAGTTTGCTTTGGAATTGATCCTTTTTCTCTGAAATACAATGATTTGGCTTTTTGTAGGTTGGAGCAGTAGAAAGGCAAAACTACCAAGCAATCACTGGCAACCTCACTGAAGAAAAGAATGAGATTCTGACTCAGGCAAGCACTTTAACGATGGGTTTGTTTGGGGTTTGTGAGTCAAACTATAAGCAACTTTACCCAAAAGTTAGGGGGGAAATGCCTTATAAGGAAGCAGTAAAGAGAATACCTCAAAGTATGTGTCATTATGAATTACTAACCAAACAGAGGTGAGTCAGTGTTTACGTCTGTCCTTAAGTAGTTACTTAACCACCTAGTTCAAACACAGAACCTGTGCTAATACCAGCTCACTAGACACCACTTCTTATTCTATCCCATCATGGCCAACTAAAACACAAACATCTTCTTAAGCTAGGCTTTACTACTGAAATGCTGCACTAACATTTGCACTTTATAGCCAATTTGTGTGTCTATGCCCAAAGATTCCATGCATTTTGCAGTTAGAAGGTAAACACTAGTCTACCAGAAATATAAAGGTTTGGTTGTTTGTGAAAAGAACACATCCACTAACATCTCAAAACCAAGTAAACTTGTCACAAATAGAAAAACCAGTGATCCTATCTGGAACACGTAAGAGAAATGGCTTTTAAAAAAATCAAAACCAAAGTCACAATTAACTAAAAAGATTAAAGAAAATTAGTGAGTTCTGGTTTACCCTGGAACAGATTAACAAGAATAACCATATATTGCAAACACCCTCCCTCCTCTGCCAGGTTCTGTTCACAGGTCATCTGAAATCGCATGCAAGCATGGATGCATTCCATCTAGTGGAACTTTCCCCAAATTCTCAAAAGCATCTATGACCCCAAAACTGAAGAACTTATGATTTAATGAAACCTTAGAACAGAGCTTTTCAAAGCATGGCTCCTAACCACCAGCACCAGAGTACTAGTACAGCAAGAAGAAAATCCTCCATAGTCCACACGCAAACCAGCTTCAGATGTCTCAAGATAAAACTCCATTAACATCAGGAAAACTTAGGAATGCTCAAAGAAGGAATATTTATTTTTAATGGTGAAAAAAAAAGATTTTGCATGTAAATAAGGGATAAGTGTGGCTTTAAAAAATTTAATTTTTTTTAAAACTCCCATCTCCATAGCATAAATCAACATCTAATAACTATTCCAATAAAGCAATGCCTTCAATCTCAAGAACAAATACAAATGGACATGGCCCTTTCTCTCATCTGATGTTTCATACAATCTCACTGTTCACAGGGATTGGCTCTCCACAAAGCAAAAAAACTTCTCAGACTGTTTGTGACCAGAGTCCTCTTTCCCCCTAGCCTATCACACATCAATAATTCTGAATACATTTCTATAAAAATAGGAGTAATCACTCCAGATATCTATGCTATACATACACACACACACACACACACACACACACACACACACACACACACACACACTACTGCATAAGCTTTATAAACAGTTACTCTCTGTTTCTGTATTTCAAGTCTGTCCACACTGTTGCTGGTATGCAGACCACACTGTAAGCATACTGCTTCTAAGAAATGACCGTATCATATCTTCCTTTTTAGTCTATCATACATGGATTAAACAGAATAAGCACCTGATAAAATACTACAGTATAAATTAAAGGCATTTTGCTCATATTAATATGGTGTGGAAAATACTGTACCTTTGTCATGCACATCTCATTTTCCGTTTGATCACACGAACGTGAAGTCCAGGCTATTTGTGGCCAATTACAATTCCACAAGCTGTATGTACCTGTATGGTAACCAACATCCGCCCAACATTTTATTACAAGGAAACCTGAGGGCTGTTCTAGCTCAGCCATTTAGCGGACCTGTGCCTCTGAGCAAGCCACTGATCAGCCCGCATTCTGCTCAGCTGTATGGGACTGTAGGACACAATGACTCTAGAATCTCTTTCAACTTGAAAATAATAAATACTTTACACAGTTACTAATCTTTCATTTATCTAACTGCCATTACCATTAGTAGCTATTTTCACTGTAAAAAAATTTTATTATTGCCCAAATGCTTAATATATATTATTCCTATTTTCCTATTGCAAAACATTATACTGGGAAAATTCTTGGGATTGGTATGAAATTGTTAAAACAGCCATACAACCGAAAATAAAAATTTTATGAAACTATTCAAAACAGTAACAAAATTAATATTACAAGTGAGTAAGAATCAAGATAAGAAGAGCATACTGGTGCATGCCTTTAATCCCAGCACTAGGGAGGCAGACGTAGGTGAGTTCAAAGTCATTGTGGTCTACATGATGAGTTCCACAAGAGGCAGAGCAATATAAGAGAGACCCTGTCTCAAAACAAAGAATCAAGATAAATTTCAATGTCCAGAAATCAAAGGAAGTTACTAGAAGATCTGGGCTGCTTATATTAGTTAAAGCAGAAGATAAATAAAATGGGTGAATAGGGAAACCATTTCAAACAGGGGGAGAGGGCAGGATAAAAATCTATGATGTTACTAAACTAAGATTTTTTTTTTTTTAATAGTGCACATGAGCTTAGGTGAACTGTATAAAATATTTTCTTGTCTCCTTAGGCAAATGCAGATACTTTTCTAAACCTGAACTTACAGCGACATTAGAAACCCAAAATTTTACAGAATAAAAATGGCTCTAGTCCAAAACCACTAGAATAATAACAAATTTTCATTGACTGTTCTCTCGAGAGTTAGGGCAAGTTTCAGACTGGGGGAAGGGTGCTGCCCTGAGGCATGCTCCACTCTCATATTTCAGAGGTAGGGAATGGTAGGTTTTGTTTTTTCATTTTTTCAAATAAGCATTATGTAGCACAAACTGTTAGAAGGTCTTATTAATAAAAACAAACCTGGAGCCAGGTATTGGGGTGAATGCTGGAAGCAAATTTTAGTCTCAGCTCTCAGCTACTGCTCTGATCTCTTGGGCTCTTAACTCTGCATTTGGCTCTGTGTTTCTCATTTAATAAGACCGATACATCTACAGCATTATGTTTCTTGTGTTCTGTTTTCATTGGAAGAATCGAAAGAGTAAAGTATTGGGCGTGTTATCTTCCAACGAAACCATCTGCAAGCCAAAATCACCTCCTTGAATGGATGTACAAATAAAAGAGTTGGCACTATGGCCCAACCCTAACTCAAATCCATTTTTGAAATATTTATCTTTTTCATTCAAAAGTGTAAAATTATACTGTGATGGTTTATTTTTATTGACAATTTGACTAAACTGAGATGTTACTAACATGTCTAGATGTGTCTGTGAGAGCTCCTCCAGACAAGACAGGGAAGGGGGTTATCTGGAATGAAAAGGGGGGGAAACCAGCTAGCACAGGCATATTCGTTCCTCTGCCCCCACCACCTCCTGCAACCAGGATGTCCTGCCTTACCACAGGCCCAGAAGCAACAAAGCAAAGGACTACGTACTGAAAGCTCTGAAGCAGTAGGCCAAAATAAATCCCACTTTTGAATATCAAGTATTTGGTCATAAAGATGAAAAAAGCTGACTAACACACATATCCAGGTATCTAGTAAAGGGTATCTTTTCTTTTCTAAATTCCCACATTGAAAAGTCCACAATCAGAGAAGTCAGTAACACAAACTCCAATTCTTTTTTTTTTGTTGTTTTTTTTTTTTTTTTTTTGATTTTTCGAGACAGGGTTTCTCTGTGTAGCTTTGTGCCTTTCCTGGATCTCACTCTGTAGCCCAGGGTGGCCTCAAACTTGCAGAGATACACCTTCCTCTGCCTCCTTAATCCTGGGATTAAAGGCATGCACCACCACTGCCCGGCTCCAATTCTTATAGTTGATTCAAGACTGATTTCTAACAACTTTGTTCCAAATCAACTTGTTAAATTTAAAATGAATGCATACTAACTTGAAGACAGGAAAAACTGGTGTAGAAAAGAACATGCTGTACTCTGGAACAAAAACCCAAAAACTCTTCACATCTTCAAGATAAAACAAAATATGATGATAAATGTAAAAAAAATATTTGGACCCAAAACAAAATACAAATGAAATAAAAATTCAATAAAGTGCAAAGGTTTGACAAAGAATTCACAAAGATAAAAAAATCAAGGAAGTTTTAGAGTGCCATGCTAGTCCTTTGAGTTAATGATATAAATAGTTTTGTTTTTTTTTTTTCCTTTTCTTTTCATTGTAGTACTATCATCTTTAGATGCAGTGTTTAAGTTCTATTGCTATTAGGGAAAATACTACTTTCACTGTACTGTATATGTTTACATCATGCAAATGCTATGCTTTGAATGTTTACATGCCCCCAAAATTCCTGTGTTGGATTCTAACCCTGCCATGTGATGTTTAGGGATGAGGACTTTACCAAGTGAGATTAGGCTAAAAGGGCCACATCCTGTGAAAAAGATTACTGTTCTCACAAAAGAGCCTCTAGAGAGTCATTTTGGTCTGCTCTGTGAGACACTGTGACAAGCACCAGTGAGTTTTCATTAGACCCTGAATCTGTTGGTGGCTTGACCTTCAGCATTCTGAGCTATCGCTATGTACAGGCTATAAATTTCTACAGCTAAAGCTGTAACAGTAAGATGAATGAAGAAGAAAACTGCTGTTGAGCAATGGGACGATGCTATAATATACACCTAAAATCAAGGAAGCAGCTTTCGAACCAGATAATGATTAGAAGTGTTTGGAGGCACATGCTAGAAAAAGCAGACAATATTGGAAAAGAAGCAGTAAGGGTGACTCTGGTAAGGGTTCAAATGAGTACTATAGAGCAATGTTCAATCATCTTAGCCATCAGTAAACAGAATGTTGATGCTAGGGGAGTATAGTAGTCCCCCACCCACCCACAAGGGGCAGCACATTCCAGAGCCCTCACTAAGGCGATGCCTAGTAATGCCATGGGAAACGGTCTTGGAAAGGGAGAGCCAAAGGCATGAAATTCCAGCCTAGGACTCTAAACCATAGAAAGCTGAAGCATGGCCCTTCCCCAGCAAAGAAACAGAAGAGTACCATCCCCACTACCTGGCCTTGGAGGCCCTCCTTTGCCCCAATGAGTCTAAAAGGCAGGACAGGAGGTCAGAAAAGATGATTCTCAATCTTAAGATGCAATGTTATTTTCCTGTTGACTTACTTGGGAGTAGTTACCACTTTTCTCCCTTTGGGGATGGGAATGTCTATCATATGCTTGTTCCACTGTTGTGTTTTGGAAACAGGTTGATTGGGGAACTCTCATTTGGAGAGTAATTTCCTTCAGGATCACTAACACCTTAATTCTTTGTCATATTAAATTTAGACAGTAATTTGGAAGTTTGAGTAGATAATGAGCAAGTTAAGAATCTGGGAACTATTTAGATACAATGAACTATTTATTTCATGTAGATCTGAAGGGCCAAGGAGGTATGCTATGGTCTGAATATTTCTCTACTCTTCCTCAGTTCCCATGCTGAAACCTAATCTGAAATTTTGTATTAAGAAGTGAAGTCTTTGGGAGCTGATTATGTCATGAGGGTTCCATCCCATGAGTAGGGATACTGTCTTTCATTATAAGATGTTTAAGGGTGCCTGTAACCCTTTTTCCTTTCCAACATACATGGTGGCTACCATCTTTAAAGTAGAGTAAGCCTTCACCAGGCCTGTAATCTCCTAGCACCTTGATATTGAGGCTTCCCAGTCTCCAGAGCTATGAGGAAATTTTTATGTCAGTTGCTCAGATAAAACACATGTTTCCAGAAAAATAACCACCATCAGAACAGTGAAAAACCCAGAAATTGCACAGTATTAAAAGTTCTTTTTAGCTGGTGATATTGTCCAAACTGCCTTCTGAACATTACTGTGTATACCCATAGACCACTGCTGCTCTCAACACTGGTCAGAGAAGCTCCTTTTTGCAGTGGGCAGTGGTAAATACAGAGACTCAAGAGTGGTTAAAGCACCAAGAATAAATGAGGACAGTGAGTGTGCTCAGCCATACCACCCAAGGCTGGGGGAACATCACTGAAGAGGGGGCAGAAAGGAAGCAGCAGCTGGAAGATGGGAAGAAATGCGGTAGAATGCTATCTTCTCCGTATGACATGGCCACTGCACAACTGCGGTCATCTACAAAAGACTGACTGCAGCATCAGGCCAGTCCAAACTGCTGCAGAGATGGGGGATGGGCTAATGAGGCTCCGCATGTAACTGAGAGGCTATTGACAGTTGAGGGCTGCTGGAGGAGGAGCAGGCATTTTTCTTTGGAGGTGTGGCTGCTGATAGGACCCACAATCAAGTACATATAAGCAGCAATACTTGGATTTAACAGGTTATTAAAAAAAAAAAAAAAAAAGAGGACACAAAGTTGGAAATTTGAGGGATCCTCTGGGAAGAGTTGAAAGGAGTAGGGAATGGATATAATCAATACATTGTATATAGGTACGAAATTTTCAAAGAATGAATTAAAAAGGTAAAAAGTACTTTCAGCAATACAATAAGTCATATATTTAACACAATATTTCACAAAGTAGTGATTCTCATGCACTTGATTATGCTGTGATACTATGAGATGAGTATTTTGTCTTCATCCCTGCTTTCTGCCATATAGCTTCTAAAGTCCAGTAGTTGAACTTCTAAGTTGGTAGGGATGACTTTTGTCTGCTCCTGAGATGACTGATGGTTCAGAGGCCTGAGACAGCACCAGGATGAGCAGTGCTCACAGGAAAGACCAAAGTATGAATAGAGCTAAAAACATTCTATTCTGCCCAACACTCAAATGGAAAGGAAAAGCAGAGAGATAGGCATTTGAATTGGTCAACAATAGGCAAAGATATAACCAATTAGCCCTATATCAGAAAATGTTCCAAAGAACTTCCAGAGAGCTGAACACATAGAAGTGTCTGGAAAGTGGCTCGCACAGAGGCAGCATGGATATGGCCTCTTCTTATACACCTTGTCATATTCTGTAGGAAGCACAGCTTTGAGTAAGCATTGGAGAAATCAGGATTGCCAATCGCATGGGCCAATTTTCTTCAGTGGAAGGAAGGAATGGCATTTGGTCACCTGGAATGCCAGAGTGAAAAGGGTCCTTCAACCTGGTGAACCTTTGCTATTCTATTAAATGCCAACCTCCACCTGGACCCCCCCAATATCCTGAGCATTGGTTCTCAACCTTTGTAAAGCTAAGACCCTTTGATACAGTTCCACATGTTGTGGTGACCTCCAACCAAAAAAATTATTTTTACAACTCTTGATTATTATTATTTTAACTTTATTTATATGGGTGTTTTGCCTGAGTTTGTGTCAGTGCAACACATACACAAACATGTGCACCTGATGCCTGTAGAAGATGTCTGATTATCTGGAGCTGGAGTTATTTACAGATGGTTATAAACCACCATGTGGGTGCTAGGAAATTAATCCAGGCCCTCTGGAAGAGAAACCAGGCTCTTAACCACTGAGCCATCTCTCCAGCCCCATAAAATTATTTTTGTCGCTACTTCATGACTGCAATTTTGCTGTTATGAATCATAATGTAAATACTTTTGGAGACAGAGGTTTGCCAAAGGGGTCAGAACCCACAGGTTGAAAGAGGCCCCATTACTTTGCTTCCTCCACCAACAGAATCTATCCTTATGCTTCTCACTGATCCTTCCTGGAGGCCCAGGCCCTGAGATCTATTTATCAGCCAATTGAATTCATTCTTAATGTAAGGGTCACAGATGCTTTGCTACCTTGGTAGAGAGTTTTGATGTAGCTCTACCTAAAGCTTTGTTATGATAACTGTCACATAGAAACCCCTTCCCAAAGTTTTACTGTGCTTAAATGTCTGAGAATATACCATGAGGTCAGACTCTGGAACTTTTTGATCCAGTGTGTCTGCAAAGATGGTACTGACTTGACTTTCATTCTCCACCTGGCGGGGATCATTTCCCAAAGGGAATGAAGTTTGCATGGTACCCAAAAATATACAATCTTTTCCATCTGACTGTTCATCTACACCTTTTGTAATATCCTTTAAGGGAAATGAAAGTAAAGTAAGTCACTCCACCAAATCAATCAAACCCAAAGAGGGGCATCTAGGAACCACAATATACAGCATGAATGTAAATAACATCTTACTGCTTACAACTGGCACCAAATGGAAAGAGTCTTGTGGGACTAAGTCTTCAGTACATAGACTATGATGTTGTCTACAGATATATATATAGTATCAGAACTGAAGACTTGGAGGATATCCAGCCATTGTCCTCTAGAAACTCACTGCTTTGTATATGGAGAAATAGCTCCACATAGTTAGTGTCTTTCAACACAAGACAATTACTAAGAATTTGGGTGACTTTACTGGTAATAGAAGAAATCCGAGGGCGGGAGATGGCTCAGCAGTTAAGAGTCCTAGCATGAGGACCTGAACCCAGATCCTCAGCATTATGAAAAAGCCAGATGTAACCTGGATCTTCAGCACCACAACAAAGCTCCAGGTCGGATAAGAGAACCTGCCTCAAAAGAACAAGGTAAAGTAACAGAGAACAGGACCTTCCTCTGTCCTCCATGAACACAGGTACACACATGCACAGACCCACACAGCCCCCCCCCCACACACACACACATGCACATACATCACAACAGTTTATTTTGGTAGGAGGCTCTTCCTTGGTCTACCTCGTGAATGATGGAAGCTCCTCTGGGAGAAGGTATAAAGGGAGGAATATAAAGAACTCAGATATCACTGATTAATGAAATAACAAAACAGCTTTCCAACTATCTCTGAACAACCACTCCTTAAAAATCTCCAATGTGTTCAATCTAATGAGATGGTAATACACACACACATACACACACACACACACACACACACACACACACAAATCCTACATTTTTGTTAGATTCAATTGACACAGAATTATAGTCAAACTCAGACTGCTATGAAAAAAAAAGAAAAACTAATTTTTATTCTTGATGTCTAACTTGGTGGTATAACATAATGACGATTAATAGACAGCAGTACTATGTTAGCTATCAAAGACTACTTTAGTGCCCTAACAAGAAATTAAAAAGCTTTAAAAAAAGAAGAATACTTTTTTCTAAGTGTTAATAAGAATACAAAAAAAAAAAAAAAAAAAAAGGACAAATAACAAAAAAGACCAAAAAAACCAAAGTAACTGGCACACACAACCTTTTGCCGGGCGGTGGTGGCGCACGTCTTTAATCCCAGCACTTGGGAGGCAGAGGCAGGTGGATCTTCATGAGTTCGAGGCCAGCCTGGTCTACAGAGCGAGATCCAGGAAAGGCACAAAGCTACACAGAGAAACCCTGTCTCAAAAAAACAAAAACAAAAACAAAAATAAAAACAAGAATACAAAAAAAAAGGGTTATGGGCAACTTTAAAAATTATATTTAATATATGACAAATTAGTGGAAATAAATATAAAAGCTGAAAGTAAATAAAATTTATAAAAGTAAATACTTCTAATTGTTACAGTTTCATTTTTCATAATTGTTATAGACACCTTTTCTCTCTTTGTGTGTACAGTTTCTGCATGTGTGTAAGTATGCTTGCCTGTGCATATGTCTGTGGAGGCTAGAGGTAGACACTGGGTATCTCCCTTAATGGAGCTCCACCTGATTTTTTGAGACATGGTCTCTCGCTGATTGACACAAAACTCACAGATTGGTTAGAATGACTACTCAGCAAGTCCCAGATCTTCCTGTCTCTGCCTCCCAGCACTGAAATTCGAGGTCTGTTGCCATATTCAGCTTTTTACGGAGTCCTAGGAATCTGAACACTGGTCCTCAAGATTGCAGAGCATGTACTTCATCTAAGGAGCCATCTCCCCAGCCTTCTCTCTTTATGATTCTTTTTTGTTTTTCTTCCCAGTCTTTGCTCAACCTTTAATTCTCCAGTGTTTTAAAATATATGTGTGTACATAACTCACATAAAATTTTCTGGATGTTATGAATACAGCTCTCCTAGCTTGTAAGCTGTATTAAAATGTTAACAAGATATGCCCATATTCATTTGGCACCAAATTATTGAAAGAATTCAGATGCTAATAAAGTTCACAGATTTTCAAATACTTTTACAAGGTTTCAAAGACTCTGAAAGGGGCTATTTTTTTTCCAAAAGGTACAGTACCTTATCCAGAAAAAAAATCTTATTTTATTTATTAAGATATGTGTAATGATCATTTTTATGATTTTTAGCATTTACAAAGATTTTAAATTAAAACTTTTCCTGCAAAAGGAAACAGACATAGTTTTAACATATAGGAAAAATATCTAAACACTAAACTACTATTTTTTTCATCTATCTAGGGAGTGAAAGTATCAATGTGATAGCACATTACCAAGGTATAGAGAAATAGACACTCTGATACATTATTGGCAGACAGTTTGTCAATATACATTAAAATTACAAGTGCAGCAGTTTTCCCTTTAGGAATTTATCCTACAAACATCTAAAATCATATGTAATCAATGCTACTACTGATGCAACTTGTATTCTTAAAATTCATTATCCCAAGGGCTAGAGAAATAACTCAGAGTTTTTGTTGCTCTTGCAGAGGACCCAGGCTCAGTTCCCAATACCCACATGGTGACATAGAACCATCAGTTCCAGGGGCTCTGACGCCCTCTTCTGACCTCTGTAGACACAAGGCAATCATATGCTACACATACATACCTGCAGGCCAAATACTCATATAAGTCAAATAAATTAAATAGATCGTTATTAATTGCTACACCACACAAAATTATACACCAAACCCTACAAGATTAGAGGCACAACAATCTGAAATTTCACCTGCAGAAAACACCAGAAGTCTCCACTAGTGAGATGGCTCAGTGGTTAAAAGGCACCTGCCACCCAAGCCAGATGACCTGAGTCCTACCCTAAACTCACAGTAGAAAGAGCAAGTACTCTTGACAACTCTCAAAAGTTGTCCACAACCTCCACACACATGCATGTGTACACACACACACACACACCCCTAATAAACAAAATAAGATTTTAAAAAAGCTTTAGAGGAGAAAATGCCAGAAGTTTGCTTGTGGAAGTAGATATCAGTTCAGGAGTTGTTGTAATGTGGTGGAAGAAAAGCTGTTTGAAATCACATGGACTGTTGTGTAGTAACTCACCTGTAACCAGCAACTGTGAGGGTGAGCCAGAATAACAAGTTTGAGGTCAAGCCTGGGAAAGAAAGAAAGATGATACCCACAAGACGGCAAGATAGAGAATTCCAGAATCCAGTGATGAGTATGGGAAATGAAGCACATGCTAAGGGCAACCTTGTACTCTGGGACTTCCATAAGAGAGACGACAGTGTTTGAAGCCTTGAAAGACACATAATAATTTCAAGGCACACATGCAGAGAAACACAAAGAAAAGCTGTTATCAGAGCCATAACCATTCATAAGAAACATATACAGAAGGAAATAAAAATTTTATCACTCAGGCAATACAGAAACATATGAAAAATAATGAAGTCAAGAAATGTACATAGCCAAAATCTCATGTACAGTTTATGGAAGGTAGACTACATGATTATGATGAATATATGCTTCTAGAAATTGTCTCAGCAGCTCAAGCAATCCACTATTTTAGAACAATCAATTTCCTGAAGGCAGTTTGGTTATAAATATCCAAAAACTTAAAATCGCATGAAATTCTGACCCCAATCACTATTCATTAGTGATCACCTTAAAGAACTTAAAAAATAAAAATGAAGGATATTTAGAACATCTGTCTTTTATACTAGTAAACAATTATCTTTATAGGAGTTTTAAAAATCATAAAAATATTCCAAAAAATTAAATATCATTCAGTAATTAAAGACGTCAAGGAATTAGCTTTCTTTGTTAATTAGTATATGATCTATATAATTAAGTTTTAGTCCATGAAATATTACATGAAAGGCAAGAAATGACACCTCACTAAAGAAAATCCACAGGTAACAAGCAAATGAAATTGTTCTGCATCATTAGTCCTTAAAAAAAATGTAAACTAAAACAAAGAACTGGGTGTGAGGTACATGTCTGTAGTTACAGCTACTAGGAAGGCTGATGTAGGAGGATCAAGTGAGTCCAGTAATTCAGGGACAGCCTGTTGCATAATAAAGCAAAATGAACACACAAACAATAAAATAAAAGCTACAGAGACAAGGCCTATTAAGAATTACATATAGAAAAATGGGTTAGATCTTCTCATAATAGATAAATTAACTGAAAAAAATGTAAATTTTTTCTGTTTTTTTACTCTTTGGGGCCTGCCACCCAGCTCTCTCAAATAAATAAATGGAGATTTATTCTTACTTATGAATGCCTGACCTTAGGATGGCTTGTTTCTAGCCAGCTTTTTTTAACTTAAATTATCCCATTTCTCTTTAACTACATATTGCATCTGGGCTTTTTACCTTTCTCGATTCTATATATCTTTCTTTCCTTCTTACTCCACGGCTGGCAGGGTGGCAGGGTGGCAGGGTGGCAGGGTGGCAGGGTGGCAGTGTGGCAGGGTGGCTGGCCTCTGGCGTCCTCCTCTCCTCCTTTTCCCGCTCTCCTCTCTTCTCATTCTTCTTCTCTAGCCTACATTTCTCCTCTTATTTATTCTCTCTGCCTGCCAGCCTCACCTATCCCTCTCCTGCCTCCCTACTGACCATCCAGCTCTTTATTAGACCAATCAGGTGTTTTAGACAGGCAAAGTAACAGAGCTTTACAGAGGTAAACAAATGCAACATAAAAGAATACAATACATTTTAGCATCATTAAACAAATATTCCACAGCATAAGCGAATGTAACACATCTTAAACTAATATTTCACAACAATCCAAGACTATAAAGCTGTTAGAAGGAAATATAGGAGTAAACCTTCAAGAGTTTGGTTAGGCAAAGCTTCCTTCACAACACCAAAAGCACAAGAAACCAAAGAATTAAAAACCGGATTTTTTAAATTAACATGAAGAAATTAAAGATAACCTAGAGAATGGAAATATATATATATATATATATAAAATCATATACTTAACAACAGACTTCTATTTAGGATATAGTACAGAGAGTTAAAAAAAAAAAAACTATGTACCACAGAGGCAGCAAATATCACAATTTTAAAATGAACTGAGGACCTAAATAGATGCTCCCCTCCAGAAAATATAAAAATGTCTATAAGCACATACAAAGATGCTTCATCATTATCCATCAGGAGAATAGAAATACAGCCACACACACAGTCATTCATGCCCGCTAGAATGACTACACTATGACAACTGTTGTTCTTGTTCTATTTTATTAACAATTTACTTTCACAAGTTTATTTCATTCTCTATTTTCTGTGAGTGTTTGTCTGCATGGATATATGTATGCCTTTCACACACAAGGCCTGTCAAGAGGGCAGAGAGAGCAACAGATATCCTAGACCTACAGTTCCAGCTAGTTTCTGAACCACGCTATATAGGTGCTGGAAACAGGACTTGGATCCTCTAAAAGAACAGCAAATGCTCTTGACAGCTGAGCCATCTCTCCAGGCTCCCAAGTGTGCGGATTAAGTACAGCCCGCATATCCTGCTGCTGGGAAGGAGAACAAAGCTGCTGCCTGAGAAAACAGAATCACTGCTCCTTAGAAGGTTACACAGAATTACCATATGGCCCAGTGATTCCTTTCCTACATATATACCCAAAAGCAGTGAAAACACAACACACAGAAGACATGACAGCGTTCTCAACAGCTCAAAAGGGGAAACAATCTTAGTGACTGCTAGTTTAAAAATAAACAATTACTTTACCCACATGATAAGGGATGAAGTACCAACATAGACTACTAAATAAACTCACAAACATTATAAGAAAAGAGAAACAGATCAACAGTGGCTGTGCTGGCTAATTTATGTCAACTTGACATAGACTAGAGTGATCTGAAAGGCGGGAACCTCAATTCAGAAAATGCCTTCATAACATCTGGGCTGGTGGTCCTGGTTCTATAAAAAAGCAGGCTCAGCAAGCATGAAGAGCAAGCCAGTAAGCAGCACCCCTCCATGACCTCTGCATCAGCTCCTGCCTCCAGGTTCCTGTCCTGTTTGACTTCCTGCCCTGACTTCTTCCTTCAACGACTGTCTATGATGCAGAAGTGTAAGCCAAATAAATCCTTTCCTCCCCAACTTACTTTTGGTCATAGTGTTTCATTATAGCAACAGTAACCCTAAGACAATGGCATACATTTATTTCATAAATACATGACATTTCATAAATACATGAAAAATAAAGAATAGGTAAAAATATAGGTAGAAAACAAACTGATACCTGCCTAATAGGAGGCAGAAATGAGGAGGAACTGCTTATGGGGAGGAACAGGACTTCCTTTTTGGGTATGAAAATACTTAGAAACTAGATTACAACACTGAATGCACTGAAATACCACTAGATTATAGTGGCATTTAAAATCAGTAGTTTTATCCTCCACAAATCCAATATATTCAAAAGAGCTCATTTCATATTAAAGACCCTAATAAATTCACTTCAATAAATAGACTGATTTTGATTACATATAAAAAATAAAATTAAACACAAAATCAAATCATTCCAACACACATAATAAAGATGCAGAATGTGTGTGTGTGTTTTTTTGTTTTTGTTTTGTTTTGTTTTGTTTTGCTGGAGCTGAGAACCGAACCCAGGGCCTTGTGCTTGCTAGGCAAGCGCTCTACCACTGAGCTAAATCCCCAGCCCGCAGAATGTGTTTTAAGAAAGAAAATAAAGATAGTAATTCATAAATTTAATTTGATCTATTATTCCTTGTATCATTTGTCCAGTCACTACATATGAATATGGATATAAGATTTTAAAAGGAAACTATTGAATCTACTTTTAAAATGGAACTACTTGTTTTACATAGGATAAGCAATGAAAATTTTTTGTCTGAGTTTATCAAATGTTACTGTACTGGACATTGTTATATATTAATGAAGTTTTTCGCCTGAACCTATCAAATGTTAATGGACTAGACATTGTTAATGTAATTCTTGACTGTATGTAGTGTATATACTTATTGGATAGTTTTTCTTGTATTAGTTATAAGCTTTTTTTAATTTTAGACAAAAAAGGGGAAATGTAGTGGTATTATGTACCCCAAAATATTGTGCACGCTATTAAACTTACCTGGGGTCAAAGACAAGGATGGCCACAATATTAAACATAGGCAGTAGGAGCACACGCTTTTAATCCTAGCATTCCAGAGGCAGAGATTCATCTGGATCTCTGTGTGTTCAAGGATATAGCCAAGCATGGTGACTCACGCCTTTAATCCCAGAAAGTGAGCCTTGAATCCAGGGAGTGATGGCAGAAAGCAAAAAGATATATAAGGTGTGAAGACCAGAAACTATAAGCTTTTAACTGGTTAAGCATTCAGGCTTTCGAGAAGCAGTTCAGCTAAGATTCAATCAGATGAGGACTCAGAGGCTTCCGGTCTGAGGAAACAGATCAGCTGAGGAACTGGCAAGGTAAGGTGGCTATGGTTTGTTCTGCTTCTCTGATCATTTAGCGTTCACCCCAATACCTGGCTCCAGGTTTGCTTTTATTAATAAGAACTTTTAAGATTCATGCTACAATTCCTTACACAATTTCAAGTGGGTGGCAAAGGGTAGGAAATTCTAAAAAAAACCGAATAAATCCTCCAAATTTAGTTCAACATCTTAAAGGTGAAAAACAAAACATCACTGGCAATTATGTACATTACTTTTAAATGGTATTTGAGAGAAATGAGTATATGGAGAATTACTGATCAAAGTATACCAAGTTTCACATAAAAGATTTATATTTTGAGATCTACTAAATAACAGTATAAATGTAATTAATAATGTATCTACAAAAATGCCTGAGTAAATTTGCGTTTCACTACAGAAAAAAAAAAAAAGAGTAAGACCTGGATGTGGTGATGCACACCTTTAAACCCACCATTCTGTAGGCAGAGACAGGCAAATCTCTGTAAGTTCTATGCTAGCCTGGTCTACATAGTGTGTTCTAAGGACAGCCAGGGCAACATAATGAAAACCTGTCTCAAAAAAGCACCACCCCCCATAAAAACAAGATGGACATGTGAAGTTAGATTTGTCAATCCATGTTGTTTACACACATCAAACATTACATTATGTCCCAGAGGTATACATAATTATGATCTATCAATCAAGATAATTGAAACAAAATTTTTTTTTTTGGTTTCTCGAGACAGGGTTTCTCTTTGTAGCTTTTTGCCTTTCCTGGAACTTGCTTTGGAGACCAGGCTGGCCTCAAACTCACAAAGATCCACCTGTCTCTGCCTCCCAGAGTGCTGAGATTAAAGGTGTGTGCCATCACCGCCCGGCTGAAACAAAATATTTTAAGGTACGTTAACTATCTCTCTCATAATAAAAGTGATAGTCTTTTTATTCTGATAATTGAAGATAATAAAATGGAAATTCATCTCACTGATGTTTTCAGTAAAGAATAGCTGATACTTCCCAGTCATAAGTGTTATAAACGTTGGTTGTTATTTAAAAATATTCCAAGCCATGAAGGAGAAACAACATACCATGCCAGTGGTGTATTCAACAAGTTAACTGGCACTGAGGATACATTCCTAAGAGATTATTTAATATCCAATTTGTTCTTGGTCCAAAAAAAAAAAAAGAAAACTGTTCCAAGATTTAAGTAGGAACAAGAAATAGGAAGCAATTCTGTAATGTTATCATGTTAATGCTAAAATGTCAGCTAAGGATAACCAATGTCAGAGTTAAGGGCCCTCAGGAAGTGATTTAATCAAACATCTGACTGAACACCTCAAGAACCTGGAAGAGTTTATGTTCTTGTGTCAAGCACTATCACGGTTTGGAAATGAAATGCCCCTTAAATGTTCATGTGTTTAAAACTCGGTTCTCAGCTGGTGGTACTATTTGGGGAGGTTGTCAAAACAGTAGGAGGTAGACCTAGCTGAAGGAGGGGGTGGACACTTACCTGACCTCTGCATCCAGTTCCTCTTTCCGCTTGCTGTCTACTACAAAGAGCTTTCCCCACTCTCTCTTAGGGAGAACCGTAATGTTCTCCCTAAGCACATGGGCCAAGGAATCACTAACCAAACCCTTTAAAATCAGGAGCAAAACAAAATGTTCTACCTTTAGATTGTTATCTCAGGTGTTTGGTTAAAGTAATAAAAATAATAACCAATATCAGCACAAATACTAGACTGCCAGCTACAATGATCTCAAGGCAGTCATTCAATGCCTTGGGTTTTCTAAACGAAGTAAAGATCACTACAATGCCTCCAAAAGGCCAAAGTGACCACATCCCTAATAAACACTGGGAATCTCTGTTAGTGAATACAGGGAAGGTACACACCTACACATAAAAATGCCCCAGTCAGTACAGATATACTGCTTTATGACAAAGGTGGGAAATTAAGGTTTGCTTTTGGTTTTCTGCCAATAAAGATTAATTTTTAAATAACATACAATCACTTAGGTAAAAAGTCCACATTCACATGGCGGCACAAAAAGAATCAGGAATCCAGTCCTACCTTTTTCTGAGTAAATTCAAATTAATTTAACAAATTATTTGTTAATGCAACATTGGCATCAGTAAAAGCAGTGGCTTATCAGTATAACTTTACATCATGAACTATCACTTCTTCGACTGTCTCTCAACTTTCCACATCTGGATTACATGATTAGCAAACTAGCTATAACTGCTTCTGCTTCTATTTCTCATCTGTACAATTACTGGAAGTTCCGAGTAGTGAGTTGAACACAGTATATATCCATATCTTTGTTGCCTTGGTCTTCTCCCAAGAGGACCTGAAATGTCTGACTCAAGTGACTACACAGAGAAGAACTGTTTTATGGAGGAATTTGGTGAAGAAAATATGATTATTAACACTGGTCCCAGTTAGAGAAGAGTCAGTCTATCACAAGACATCCAATGAAATTCAAAGTTTTTTTAACAGGACACATCAAACAACCAGGTATCATCAAAGCTAAGAATCCTAGAGAAAACAATAAAGTCCTCCTTTCACCAACTTGTGACCAGATTAAAACCTCTGGAAAGCTCAGTCATAAGAGACCATTCCCCTTCTGTCTCCTATTAACAAGGTGTCCCAGAACACTCTTCAAGACTGATGTCAAAAATTTGAGTATTGATGGCAACAAAATACAGGTTTCTTTCAGACTCAAGAGACATGTATACCCTGAATAAAAAATGTGCTATTCCTTTCATACTAGATAAGGCCAAATTGAAGGCATGTTCCAGAAAATACAAGGGAATAACCAAGGGACAAAGGCTACAAGAAAGCTGCACTAGGTTTGAGAGAGAAGAGACTGATACTATAACTACAGCTCAGGAGTCCATGTTTGCAGCTCGGGAAGAACTGCTTCCAGAGCTGTCCAGTGCTATGTTCTTCCCATTTCCAAGGTGGCCATTTCCTGCTAGCCTCTGATGTGAACTGATGTGTGGTCCATGGCAGACTGCTCTCTGCAGATATGATAGACAGGCTTGGCTTTCCCTGAAGCTTCACACAGGTCATAAGTCCAGCACACTTCCCAGAGGATGAGTTCTCTCTTCCTGTTACCAGCCTGCATTTTTCCATCCCAGTAGAAGATGCTATGTCCATATTGTATTCAATGGACTAAGATCATGAAAGAATTAACTGTCAAAAGAGAAACACTGCAAAAGACCATAATATGCTATGTTAAATGTGAGGCAATGTCAAGCTACTACTCTGATTTGAAGAGAAACTTTTCGCATTCCCTATGACTAAAATATCCATCAATCTTCAGAAGCCCCTCCTCCTAGCTCCACCCAGACAAATGGTGGAGTACCCAAAGACAACTCAGCATAAATCTGACAACAGTGTGTGGGGTCCTAAGCATCTTCAGTGTATCCTGATGGCTTGAGTTGGACTTGTTAAATACTTAGCTATCTAGGGAAATATTTTGTTTTAATGGGTGTGTTTTGTCATTTTTTTTCCACAGATTTTCTTTCTGACCACTTCCGAACAGTAAACAAGAAAGTATAGTTCCCATATACTTTACTGTGGTGGTTTGAATAAGAAAGGCCTCACAGGCTCATATGTCTGAACACATAGATCCAGTTGGCCACTCTGTGGGGAGGATTAAGAGGTGTGGCCTTGCAGGAGAAAGTGTGTCACTGGGGGCGCAGGCTTTGAGACTTCAAAAGATGTGCGCCATTTTGAGCTGGTGGTCTCTCTCCCTCATCTGTGGATTAAGATGGGAGCTCGGTTGTGATGGACTCCAGCCCTCTGAAACTGTAAGACAAGCAAATGCTTTCTTCTACAAGTTGCCTGGGTCATGGCGTTTTGTCACAGCAACAAAAGAGTAAGACCTCTCCCTTCCTCAAAATTCTCCTATTAAAATATTATTGTGGTTTAAAAAATTCTGAGCTATTTTAATGTAATATCTTCATATATAAAATAGGATTATATCAAACAAAATAAAAATAAGTTTTTAAAGAATAGCTCGTGCAATATCTAAAATAAATTAACTTTAACCATAAATTGCTTTGGGTTATCCAACTAATTCTTAAAAGCTGTTGACTGGATGGATATGGTCAGAAACTATCATTAGTATAAATAAATAATATATAATTGTGGGATGTAATTCTAGCTATTTTACTTACAAATTTTAACAAACATTTTTAATTTTAATTTTTAAAAACTGAATAAAAACTATATAAATACTTACAATATCATGGGTTAAAATATTTTAAATGCAATCTAAACTCATTAGAATGCTATTTCACATAGGAGTATATAAAAAGTATTTTAAAAGATATTCATAAACAGAATTTACAACATTTTAGCCACTGTTGATAAAACTGTCCAGGCCATTTTCAAAATGTTTACTAGTTTTAACTAAAGTAGCAAATAATACTTACCAGTAATAGAATGATACTTTCCATTTGATTTTTCTTATTTACACAAACATAATGGGGTGTGTGTGTGTGTGTGTGTGTGTGTGTGTGTGTGTGTTAGGGAAAGATATGTAATCATTTTTAAAGCTCTATATAAACAATTATTATGAACAAAAATGTTGATGCACAAATGGATGAATATGTATTAAATGCATTATATATATATATATATATTAATCTTATATGTATTAATCCAAAAATAAACTCATGCTCTGTATCAAATGATAAAGAAAAGCTGCAGACCATACATTTATAGAGGACAGTGGCACAAGTTACGGCACAGAACGAAAAGTGAAACATAAGATTTCATCAAGGAAGAGAAAAAGTGAAAGAGGCTAGCTTTTTTTTATTTTATTTTATTTTAGATGTTCCTATTTTACAAATTATTAACCTCTAATTTTTAGGTTATGTTTCTATGTGCTTGTTAAAGGAGATGTTACAAGATACCACCAAATATTCTGGACATTTTGCACTTAATAACGAAGGGTTCTATTGTGACCCAAAGTCATAATACAACAAATTCTAGAATTAT
Organism: Onychomys torridus; assembly: GCF_903995425.1. NCBI lineage: Eukaryota > Metazoa > Chordata > Mammalia > Rodentia > Cricetidae > Onychomys > Onychomys torridus. Next base: position 117,457,221 of record NC_050448.1, read on the forward strand.
TTCAGTGTACACGCTACTTTACACTCCTATGTAATTGTCAAAGGTATGTTTCACAGACATGCACACGCATTCTAATGAACTGCATATTGTGTAATCTACAGACAGACACTGCCAGGGCCTGTAAAGTTCCCAAACCAGGAACAGAATGTCCCAGACTGATATAGGCCTGATTTATAGTTGCTTGGATAGATGTTTGTCTTGTTAGACTATCTATTCCCTGAAGACCAAAGACAGCCCACAAGCCCAAGAGTGAAGGACTGCCAAGTCTTCAGGTCTATTTATATTTCATCAAGAGAAGAAAAGACACCTTTAGTACCACTCCAAAAGGCCATTTTCTGAAACGCCTGACTCTTAATAAGGATGACAAAGTGATTCTTCCTGCAAAATTACTTCCCATAAAAGGAGATGAAGTATACTGTTTACTTTACCTCCATAAGACTCTTCCTGTATGTTACTCATAGAAAAGTAATTGCCCTTAAGGCAGATCCTTTATAGCATGTGCTTTAGTAAAGAGTAAAGTATTTTAGGATGAATAAAAGCCTAATAAACAAAGAGGAGGGTAGGAATGCAAACCACATGTGCAACAAGAAGCCCTCAAAAACATCTCCCAGCAAGACTGAAGAACTTACACAACAGGTGGGACCATTTCAAAATTCTGTACAGTGTTTTACTTTACTGTGGACAGCCACACATGCATATAAAGGTGTTTTATTTGGAAGTGAAATTTTATATCAGAAAAAAAGAAAAGAAAAAAGTGTTTGTTCCACAGCTATCTGTGATATGCATTTAAAGCCAAAAATAGGGTCTAGAAATAATACTATATTTTTAAAAAAACATTCAAAGTATACATAAGCTATGCTTTTTTAACTTAAAAAATGTACTTTCACCTGCTAGTGCTTTAGGGAAAGAGTGACTAAAAGTTAACACCTATAAATAGGAAAACAGAGAGAGATTTCCCCAATTAAATGAAGGAAATAAGAGTTTCTGGAAAGCCTGAAAGAAAATCCTACAAATTGGGCAAGTGCCATTTATGGAAAACTAATTCCTTCGCCAACCATAGGAAACCAGGTTGTTTCCATTCAAGAATACTTTCAATTACTCCAAGAAAAATATTTCCTCAAATACTAAGGAGTCACATAAAAACAAGCTAAAAGTTGATTTCACATTACAGAGCCACTATTTAGCAAGCTAGAATATATTACCATCAGTAACAACAGGGAGATGCACTTGTCTAAAGGGACAAGCTGATTTGACACTATACTATACAAGCACAACTTCAATTATTTCTTGAATATTCTGCCTTACATCACTTATATTGCTTAAGAATACAGTCTCCCAGAGGTTAGGGAGATAGTTTAGTTCAGATTCCTAAAATCCATATAAAAAGAAGTCAGGCATGGGCTGCCAATGTCTGTAATCTCGACACTAGAAGGTGGACTCAGAAGGTCACAGAGGATTGTTAACCAGCCAATCTAGCCAGTCAGTGACCATTATGTTCAGTGAAAGGCCTGTCTCAAAAAATACAGTGGAAAGCAATGAAGGAAACACCTGATATCAACCTCTGTTCTCCAAATGTGTACACACAGTCAGCACACATGCACAAAACCCCAGCTCACACAGAATAACAATGATAAGAAAAGAATAAAGACCCCCCCTCACCTCCTGCCCTAAGTTTGAGTGGGCTGCAATTATCGGCATTTTTATAAAGAGCTCCTGGTAGTTCCGAAATTGGTGAGCCAATTTCCAGACACTCTTCTCAAGTTTTGTTCATACATTTCTCTGTGTGGGGAAGGAGGAAGTCATTGACATGGTCTTACTATTGGCCTTCAATTTGCAATTCTTAACCTCCTCAATAATGGATTAAGCACTCACCACTATGCCTCGCTCCTTTCACATTTCATAAGAAACACAGATAATCCATCCACAAATACTTAAAGAAAACTTATATATCCCCATCCCCACACAAAATAAAATAATTTTTGTGTTATATAAAATACATAAAACAGTTTGTGGATGTTGTGACTCCAAAACATAACCAAGTCTCTATTCCTAATAATGAATATTTCAAAGGGAACAGGGGCAAGGTAACATCAGAATGAATACAAGAATCTGAATAAAAGCAGTATGCCACTCATCTTGGTACCACTCATCTTTTAAGAAAGGTCATGTTACAAGATGCAGAAAACCTGAAAACAATACACAGAAATGAAATCAAGAACATGAGATCCAAATTTTTGGACAGGGTCATGAATCATCTATTACATTGAAATTATACTGAAAATCTGCTTTTTAACATAATGTCTTTTTCCTAGTAGGTTAAGTTCTTCAATGGTTCCAAGCACACCGACAAATCTAGATAGCAGCAGTGTCTAGGGAGATTAATAACAAATACATTACCATAATATATGAAGCGATCCTTGTGTAGGAAATTAAGGATTACATTCGGCTACATGTAACAGAATCTTCTGCAGTCGTTTAAAAAAGAAACAACTGTATTTTCTTTCTGTAAAGAGTAGTGTGAAGACATGCAGTCCAAGATAGTTTCAAAATGACATCACTGTGGTCAGGTGTGGTAGTGTTCACCTTTAATCCCAGCACTCAAGAGGCAGAGTCAGGCAAATTTCTTTGAGTTTAATGGCAGTCTGGGCTACCTAGTGAGTACCAGCCAGTCAGGGCTACACAGTGAGACATTGTCTCAAACAACAAAAATGATGTCACTGGTCTAAACTCCTTCATTCTTTCTCTTCAGCTACACAGGTTCCATGTAGTTAACTATCACACAGAACAAGAAGAAATTCCAAGCACTCTGTCCATTTTCTCAGACAGAGGAGGAAATCAATCCCTCAAGGAATGAGGAGAAAGGGCACCTGACTCAGCAAAATAATAAGACTCCCTACCTCATCTTAGAATGCACTGTAAAGTCTCTTCAAGCTAATCTCTTAAGCCAGCACACTGGCAGCCAAAAGGAAGGAAATACTTCTACTCATAGAAGGGATGAAATAAAACGTATTTACAAGGAAATGCAGTGTCTGTCAAACCCCAAAGCAAAGCTTCAGGTTTCAGACTTTCTCGGTCTCATACATCAGTACCTGCTAACCAAGGGTCTTTTACCTCCTCGGCTAGATTACGATATACATGAGAAGACTACTTACAAAACTTGGCCTAGCCCACCTCAAGCTAAAAGACAAATAGTATTTTAATACTTGGTCGTGTTTTCAAGTGCAAAAATAAACATGAAGACTATTTTAAAGACAGAATGCTAGTACCAAACTAGTCACAGCAAACAGCCTACAGCTGTTTTCTGCAGTTCAGAGGAGTATGGGAAAATCAACTACCATCCCGATAGAAGAACACAGATGGAAAGGATTATCTAGGAGATGAAACTAAGTGATCTCGAAACACACTGAGCTTCCCTGTTCCTAAGGAGGGCTTGAGGGCCACCTATCCATTCTTAATCTTGACTCAGAATCAACTGCCCTTTACCCACACAAATGTCATATGATTTAATGTTTGAGGAGCTAAAAAACGTCCAATGGAAGTCAAGCTTTTTAATTAAAGACAAGGCTTATAAACTACATAGAACTACTTGTGGTACACTTAACTTCAACCACATAATAGCCTAAAATCATGTTATGTAGACCACATGGTGTGTGAAATAAATATCTTTCTGGACTATTTTATCAGACGGAGGATGGCAAGGATGGCATAGGTCCAACACAACAATAACATATATCCTAAGGAAAATACATTGTACTCAAAAATCCTAGAGTGCTAACATTAGTAAATGGTGAAGTCTAAGAGAAATACACTTGAAGGCTAACAGGCTAAGTAAGAGAGATTGACTGTGTCAAATGGAATCTGTAACTGTATTCATCCTTATAGCACTTACTGCTACTATTATAAACAGGTAACAAGTAGCCAAGCATGTACTTGCCTTGTGAGTCAGTTCTCTAAACATTAGCTTCTCCTTACCCTTCCCTTCCTGTCCTCTACAACTTTAACTGCATAGTTTAAAAATAAGGATAATTCCATGAACATGAGAACTTTAAAATGTATTTCACAATATGTTTACTTTTAAATGCAACCAATAACAATCCACTTGTATATGGTGTAATTACATCCAAAAATCTACATAAGGCATATCAAGAAATTCTATTTCCCTACAAAGTTCATTATCTTCAATTATTTAGAGATGACTTAATTATCTTCCTCACAATTTTCAGGTTCCTCTTAAATCACTATTTTCTTTTGAATTTTATAATCATCAAATTTAACTTTCACTAAAAATTAAATCCTATTCAACAGAAAAATGTTCCCAGTCATTGTGTAACTGTATTAATCAATAACAAACTTAAGGTTTCAATAGCAATCCAAAAGCAGGATCCTGCTTCTATTTCACCCTCTGCAAAGCTGTTGACATGTCACAGTAATGGAATTTGAACCTGAAAGATAAAAAACGCCGAGCTGGCTACACTAGGATCTCATATTGGTAACAAACCCTACCAGCAATGTGCTAGTAGACCCATGCTTTGTACAAAATGTACCTTGTTTCTGTACACATACAGGAAATGGTTCTAAGGTTTCAAATTGGTTTCTCCTAGGGTACCTGATTAGATTTCAATCCAGGAGGTGAGTGGAAGGAATGGGAGAAGGAATACTATTACAGCAGTGTTCCCCAATATGTGCTACTCAAGGTGACTTTGGTGGTAAATGAATAAAAGGTTTATCTTCATAGTTAAGTATTTCAGATAAACACATCAACTTCATGATTCTACAAATATGAATTACAATGACTTTTCAGAGCATGGAGTTTCATTTTAAAACAGGACAATAACCATAAAAGTAGACAAATGACAAATCCAGAATATGCCAGTGATTATGAATAAAGCAACAGAAAAGCCACTCAGCTTTTCTATTAAGTCACCTATCAAAGAAAGTGTTATTCAACTATTCAACATATTACCTAGTTTAATATAAAATCCCAAGAAATAACTATGAAAAATAAACTTACATGGGAAATTACAGAATACCAAACTATGAACCTTATCTGAATCCTGATTCAAATGTTAAATTATACACACATACACACACACACACACACACACACACACACACACAGAGAGAGAGAGAGAGAGAGAGAGAGAGAAAGAGAAAGAGAGAGAGAGAGAGAGAGAGAGAGAGAGAGAGGTACTTAGGAGTGGCAATCAAAGAAATGAAAATCCTGTGGTCCTGAAAAAAAGGATTAACTTTTGAAACATGCTAATAGTGGTATGATTTTTTTAAGTTTTCACTATTTTTATTTTATGTGTATGGGTCTTTTGTCTGCATGTACATTAGTGCACATCGTGCATGCCTGGTACCCTCAGAGGCCAGAAGAGGACATTAGATCCACTGAAGCTGGAGTTACAGATAGTTGTGAGTCACCATGTTGGTGCTAGGAATTGAACCCATGTCCTCTGGAAGATCAGCCACTCATCTTAACCACTGAGCCCCTGATTAAGATTTATAAACAAACATTCTTACTGTTTGAGATATGTCATCAAATACATAGCAAAAGTTACTTAGTTACTAGAATTTGCTTCAAATGAAAGAGGAATCAATGAGAAAAATAAAATGACTATGTGCTGTTGAACATTGGGAACTGTATACAGGTTTCATCATATCGTTCTACTTTTATATACTGAAAAGTTCATTAAAGATTTTAGCTTTTTATATGCTTTTAATCAGTACCAATTTATGCCAAAATTTGATTATGAACATACAGGAATTGGTTTTAAATAAAACTCTCAATCTGAAATTAAAAGTGAGAGGATAGATTTCCTGATTAAACAATTTTAACACTTCCTCTCTCACAAGCCAGCTATATGAAATCGATAAGTTAATAATTCTGTTAATACACTGATATAGTATTCTGTTCTATGACATGTAGTATGTCAGAAGCAAATCAAATAAACAGTAACACTGTCTCTATGGAGTCCCAACATGGTCAAAACAAGTCAGTAAATCCCTGAGGTAGTTAATCATTAAATGATCGCCATCCCCTTCTCTTCATACTCGGGCTTTTACTTCCTATTCACATTTAGACACTGCCATTATAGACCACAATTACCAGACAATAAGCTTACAGTAACTGATTTTAAAAACGTCAATCCAAAACCCATTATTCTTAGACATTCACTGCTCAAAATCTTACCTTCCCTAAAACTAATCTGATAAAACGACAAGCATGACAGTTCTTTACAGAATTTCACATAAAAAGCACTATGCATGTATCAATACTGAACTCGGGGCTATTCGTTAGCTAATACTAAAAGTCTTAGGTTAACCCAAACACCTGACATCCTAGACATTTTACTTTATATAATGGAGATAAAATGCTGATAGCTATTCCCAAGACAAACCAAAAATGAGAACAATTTTTAAGCCAATATATTGACCAAGTAGATAGAATGACACTTCAAATATGGTTTAACCATAGGTCATTAATAAATTTACAGAAGCCTAGCACAAGTAATAAGGAAAGTTAAGGGGAAAAGGAGATTTTTTTTATTAAAAATAAAATGTTATAAGCGGTTTTAAGCTAATTGAAATACGTTGAAAATGATGTATTAACCCTATGCCAAAACTAATTCCAAAACTATTCAAGTTTATCAGTAAAAATATTGGAAACCAGCCAGGTGTGGTGGAACATGCCAGCAATCCCAGTGCTGGGAAGACAGCAAGGCCAAACCCAGCTTAAAGCCAGTCTGGGCTACAGAGCAAAACCCTATCTAAAAAAAAAAAAAAAAAAAAAAAAAAAACAAGCAAACAAATCTTTTTAGAACTTATAAATGACTTCCAGACTTTGAAGAAGTATTAAAAAAAAGTCAACAAATGAAATAAAATCTTATCTTCATTGCATGAGTATGTATAAACAAAAATACAGAGACTGGTAGAAATAATGCAGCGAACAATTTACTGCTATTAAATATAAAGCATTCATGAAAATGTACCATATATAAAATTCCTTCCTATATAAAGAACCCCGCGTCTTGGGGAAAGAGAAGCGTCTCAGAATACAAAAGCACTAACACCAGCAGCTTCATCGAAGAGTTCACCTGTTGGTTGGTTCCGCTGCTTAATTCCCCCACTGGCCTCTGCTTTCAGCCTATCCCTGCCTGGCTCTGCCTTTCCTTGTGTAACAAGGAACTACATTCCCCAGGATTCCTAGCCCTCCAGCTTCCAGGTGAGTCTCAACCGCGAAGGAGACCTGATGGCTCCTGGGCCCCAAGGCTGTGTCCAGGCCTCCCATGCAGTTTCCGCTCCTGTCAGTCCACATCCAGGCTCTGGTAACAACATCTCATCATCCTGCAACCCTGAGAACGGCCCTGGTTTCCAGCTGTTGCTTATGTTAGCTGCTTCACCAACATGCCCTTCTCGGTACAATAAAATCTGTTTTATAAACATAGGGATGCTTCCTACCTAAAGCATCTAGAGTTTTCATTTTACTGACTAGTCTCTGACTTACTTTTACCTAAAGCAAGACCTGTGCCTCTTCTTTCAAGAGAAGAGACAATACAAAGTCGTGATTGCTGCATCTTTGCCTTTGTTTGCCGGGGAAGGGGGATAGAGACCATCATTCAAAGTCAGAAAATTGATATGTAATTATTATTCAACCTGGAGAAAAGCATGTAACAACCCTTATGTATATCTTCCTTGGCCACATTGATTTTAAAGGTGATTATATCAGTGAAAAACAAGAGAACAGTTTTTCTTAATGCTAAGTCATTTTGTTGAGGGGCTTACACACAGGCAGGGACTGAAAAACTCCTAAGAAGTTTGGTGAAATTAGGTCCTGAGCAACACAAGACTTCACTTTCTTAGCCTTGCCCTCCACAAAGCTCAACGCATATTTCTTTTTTAAGGATTAAATAATGCAGATGTCACTCTAGTGTCCCTCTATCACATGAGGACTGGCTCTGTAACTTTCTCACCTCCCCTTTTCCTACAGATCTCTCCTCTAGAAACAAAAGAAGCCAGGATGGTGAGAAGGAATGGCCTCTTAGTGGTAGCACATGTGCTTAATATGCATTAGGCCCTTTGGTTCCCCGAACTATAAAAGGAAATAGTGTGTGTGGGGGCAGGGGAGGATACAAAAGCTTGAAAATCAGACTCACACCTCAACCAACATTTACAAAGCAGAATTAAAGCAAAGGCAAACTGTGATGGTTTGATTAAGAATGGCCACCACAGGCTCACATTGTTGAATGCTTAGTCATCACAGGGATGGCACTACTTAAGAAGGAATAGGAGGTATGGCCTTGGAGGAAGGTGTCACCGGGGGTGGGGGGGGGGGGGGGGGCAGGCTTTGAGGTTACAAAAGCCCAAGCCAGGCCCAGTTCTCTCTCTTCCTGCTGCCTGTGGATCTGGATGTAGAACTCTCAGCTACTTCTCCAGCACCATGTCTGCCTGCGTGCCGCCATGCTCCCTGCCATGAAGATAATGGACTAAAAGTCCCAACTAAATGCTTTCTTTCATGAGTTGCCATGGTCACAGTGACTCTTCACAGCAGCAGAACATTGACTAAGACACAGACAAATCATAAAAAGCTGAAAACGATAGTGTGAGGGGAGCTGGGGAGCTGGCTCAGCAGGTAAGAACACTTGTTGCTCTCCAGAGGACCTAAGTTTCCTTCAAAGCATGCACATGGTGGATCACAAAACACAATGTCAATTTAAGTAAATAACAATATCCAGTTGCCAGCTATGGCTAAATATCTCCCTGTTGTGAGTTTCTGACCAGGTTTCTGGTACCAGCTGCAACTCCTGTCCCAGGGGATCTGATATCCTCATCTGGCCCTGCCAGCACGACACACATATGGTGCATAAACATACACGCAGGCAAAATACCCATACATACAATTTTTAAAAAATATATATGTATTTCTAATCCAATAAGAAACAAAGACATAAGTTGCTCACTTTGTATTCATCATTTATTAAAAAAAAAAAAAAATCACATCAATTTATCAGTTGTTTTTAAAGTCCAGCCCAGGTTAAAAGACTGCTATTTTTCTATTTGCTTTACGAGCTTAACCAATAAACATCCAGACACTAATGTCAGATATATTCTATCTTGCAAAGCATTAAACAATTCCTCTGATACTTTATTCCTGGTAACCATCAATCTACTTTTTTTCTATTTTCCTCTTATTTTTAAGGAAGTGCTAACTTTAAGTAAAAACAGTAATATAATAACAATCCTAATACATACACATTTGAGCATGTGTATGTTGTATCTATAAAATACCAAGAAGAAACTCACAAAACAAACCACTTGCTAAATCAGCTTCCAGATTTTTAAAAAGTAATACCCACTAAATTGTTACAGGTCTGGGGTTGCACTTTGCCAGCGAATTAAACGAGAATGGATCCCTTCCTTCTTGTTAGAGCAATCTCCTTTAATAAGGACATTTCCTTTTTTTAATCATTTTAATTGGCGAAGAATTAGGTTTCATTACAGCATTTTGAAAAACAATTTGTTTTGTTTCTCCTCCTCCTCCACTCTGTATTTTTCCACCCAGTACCTCTTTTTGGCTTTCATTTCAAATGCATTCTTTTATCTCCATCACCCCCACACCTACACTCCTTCAGGCAAAAGAGAGGGGGCAGTTTAAGAGAGTAAAAGAACAAGTATGAAATGTTTAATCGGGACATTAGATAATTACCTAGAAATAAAAAAATTGTATCTTAAAGGAAAGGAAGGTTTGAAATGACAAAATAAAAATACTTTTAAAAAACTGCCCTCCCAAAGAAAATATTTTACTTTTTTTTTTTTTCATTTAAAACTGAAACAAAACCATTCTGATGAATGAAACAGAAGCCAAGACAACTGGCCTATGGTTACCAGTTCACCAGATAAATTAGCTCCAAGGGGTGAATATACACATTTACATTGTTCAGTTGTAGGAAGGGTGACCATGAATAAAATAGGAGATGAGAATAAATGTATTTCCCTGATTGGATGGTGGTGAACGCACGCTTATTCCCATTGCTAACATCCCAGAGTAAATGAATTTCACTTATAACTGATCGGATAGTGACTGCACGCTTACTTCCATTGCTAACATCCCAGAATATTAAGATAAAATAAATTTGTTTGTCTTCACAAAAGAATTTTTCTAGATTTAATTTTAGCTTAAAAGGGGAAGTTGAGAAATTCTAGTATCTATTTGATAATACTCCAAAGAAGTTTATTAGTGTGTACAGCGTCTTCAGTGTATTAGTGTCTTCAAGAAGTCATTAATGTCAAATGTAAATGAATAAGCCAAAGCATTTATTAAAGTAAAATATATAAAAGCAATTTCAAATGGTACTTAACAAATGCCTAAACAGTCTAAAGCCCTGTACTATCAACTCTCTTTATTGTTTCTTCCTTGTGTCCCTAAATATAGATGGAAGACATCAAGATCATTGTTTAATTTGTATTATTATGCTATTTCCTAGACTATCTAGCACATTACAAATTTAATAAATATTTGTAGAATGAATAAATAAATTAAAGAATGAGTAAAATTTATCTACATTTATTAACATGACTAAAGCTCAGACTGGCTGAACTTCATACTCATAAACTTCTTGGAGCCTGCAGCTAGCATGATCAAATACCAGTCTCCTAATCTTGTCTACAAATGGCTGCATATTGGTCAGGCACTCATCTCATATCCAGATAGCTGGCTGTGGCTAGGACAAGAGATAAGGGACATGGAAACCTACACACAAGGGGCTGTTAATACTGCCAACACTCCTGGAAAGCAATAGGACAAATGGCAGACATTGCTTATCTTCTCTAGTCTATACATTTTTTTATAACTAAACTTATTCTTCACCACAAGTAAAAACTGTTCCCTAAAGCAATTGCTTCTCACTAGAAATATAGTCTACCAGATCTTTAAAAGGAAAACAACAACAACAAAAAAAAAAAAAAAAAAAAAACACCACCACAGTGAATGCCAATCACTGTGGATAGTTGTCTATCTAGTGGGATGCACCAAGGGTACCAAGCTTGCTTTCAAATCTCTTTGATAGGTTATGTCATGCCAGATGCAATAAGAAAATGAACCACTGTCTTAGCTAGGTTTTCTATTGCTGTGATAAAACACCATGATCAAAAGAAACTTGAAAAGGAAAGGGTTTATTTTGCTTATGATTCTACATTATTGTTCATGACTGAAGGACATCAGAGCAGAAATTCAAACAGGGCAGGAACCTAGAGGCAGAAGCTAATGCAAGGCCATAGAGGGGTGCTGCTTACTGGCTTGTTTCCCATGACTTGCTCATAGAACCCAGGACCACCAGCCCAGGGGTGTCCCTATCCACAATGGGCTAGATCCTCTGCTATCAATCACTAATTATGCAAATACCCTGTATACTTGCCTGCACACAGCCCAATCAAATGGAAGCCTTTTCTCAATTGTGGTTCACTCCCCTCAGATGACTCTACCTTTGGGTCAAGTTGAAATAAAAACTAGACTACACAACCACTTATTCAGTAAATGTATATTATGCACATATTATAAATACAAGCCTTCATAAAGCAATTCAATTCAAACTGCAAGGGTATATGTGTATATATGTGCATGCATGTATAAGGATTTGAAGGAATAGATTTGAAGAAAAAAAAGAGAGAGATTTGAAAGAAAGTTTAATTAGGACAAGAGCTTCTACTATACCTACTCTTCCAAAAAGAAAACTAGAATTGAATTTCAAAGATGTTAATTGAGAACTATGAAATATTGTTTTAAAATTGCTTCTACTAAGTTACTAATAATAAATATTTGCTATATACGATATATTATTTTTAGGTTGCCCTAACAGTGTTCTTACCACATGTTATCTTATTCTAAGAACTTTACGTAGGTTTATTCAGTTCTCTAAAGAATCCAATGATGTAAATACCATTTTTAACCTCATTTAACAAATCATGATCCTGGGACACAGCCTGGTAATTTGTAGCTGTCCAAATATATACAGCTAATAAATTATCGAGTCAAGTTTCACACATACACATTCTGTTTTGAGTTGACACTTGCAGTAACTATTTGTATAGTCTACGGAATATAGTCCAGCAAAAATATTCCAAGCTTGGCAAGATGACTCAACTAAAGGCACTGGCCACGCCTGACAACACTGAACTCGAACCCAGGAACCCACATGGTGGAAGAAGAGAACAAACGCCCCCAAGTTTTCCTCTGATCTGCACACACGCATGCACGCGCGCGCGCACACACACACACACACACACACACACACACAAAAAAAAACCAAACAAGAAACAAACAAATATGAAAGCAAACAAATAAATGTAACCAAAAGGTTCTAATAAGTGGAATTTGGGGAGAAAATATAAATTCTGTAAGACCCCCATAAAAAAATAAATGAAGAGATAATACTAATATATTAATATGATAACTAATCTTGACTGACAACTGACTGCGATTACTAAAATGCAGTTTTTAGTGTATCTGTGAAGGTGTTTCTAGAAACAATTGATGTGCGGCTTAAATTCTAACTGTTCCCCATAAGACATGGTGGTGAGTGCAGGGCCACCTTCTGGTGGTACTGTTTGGGGGCCTAGCAGAAGGAAGCATTCCTGGGGCAGATTATTCTTGTCCCTCCCCTTACTGCCCCTTCTCTGTGCTTTCTACCTTCCATGAGGTAGAAATCCCCACCAAGCTTCTCCCACCAAGATTTTCCATGCTGTTTTGTAACTCAAATTAATGTTTTCCCTTTCCAGACTTTTGGATTCCAAATGGGACTACTGCACTTCCCCATCTTAAGAACTGAGTTTACTGTATACTCTAGCTCTCCAGCCTGCAAGCAACCAGTATTAGACTGCCCAGGCTTCAATCACATAAACCAATCTCATAAGCCACTTTACTTATATATGCATACATGCATACACACACACACACACACACACACACACCGGGGGGGGGGGGGGGGGGGGGGGGTGTAAAGAGAGAGAGACAAGGCAGGAGGGGGGGGGGATAGACAATGTATGTTTGCTTTCTTCCAAGGAATTTTAATGCAATTATTAGCTGATAATCAAATACCACAAATTTTTGACCAGTCATCATTATATCATCTGTTATCTTAAATTTTTGTTGAGGATAAAAATTAATTACAACTAGGTTGATTTAAATTATAGAATAAAATAATTAAGAAAAGTAATATTCTATATATGGTATATCAATTTATCTATTTAATATAATATAGATAATTACTAGGTGGGTTTTCTAAGTAATATTTTGAAATATGTCTCAAAAGTCATAAATTTAATATTTTCTTGAACTTATGAAAAGCTAACTTAAATGTAAAGTGAGAAGTTATACTATTTACTATAATGTAGACATTATAGTTTTTTGGTTTTTTGGTTTTTGAATGGGGTTTCTCTGTGTAACAGTTCTGGCTGTCCTGGAACTATCTCTGCAGACCTAAAACTCACAGAGATCTGCCCGCCTCTGCCTCATGAGTGCTGGTTTAAGGTGTGCACCACCACCGCCCGGCAGCATTATGATTTTTATCCTAGTTCTACCACTACACGACACCAATGACTTCTGTGCAATTATAATAATGTTTCTAAGGTATAAAATCCTGTACTTTATGGAAGCATCAACTGTCAATCCCTGAATGAGCTCTCTGAAAGTTCCTAAATAAAAAGAACTGCTAAAATTTTTAAAACGTCATCAGAAATTAAAAGGTCATCAAAACAACTCTTTACATTATCCTGATGAATCAACAGACTAAAAACATTCTTAAAAATAGACAGGTTTTAGAGCCAGTATGTTGGAATACAGCTCTAATAAGCAGCATTTAGGAGGAGGCATGATGAGCGTGAAAATTCAAGCTCACTCTCCTCTACACAGCAAGTTCAAGGCCAACCTGGGCAACATGGGATCCTGTCTCAAGACAAAATGATATTAATAATAATAATAATAATAATAATAATTTAAAACCTTTTTCAACTAAACAGATATGATATAGGATAAACAAAATACCATCCACTATGCCTTTTAGGCACTGGCACACTCTTAACAGTGCTCCCAGAAGAACTTGTAAACAATTCTCGGATGTGTGTGCAGCACTTCTTCATTAGAGCAGAAAAGGTCATAACATCACAAGGAAGTGAAAAGAGAAGCCGTCTGGGGAGCTAGCTGCTTCGTGGGGTAAAAAGTTACAGCAACAAAAAACAGAAGGCATCCAATTAGTGTGCAAGTAACAGTAAAAATAGATAGATAGATAGATAGATAGATAGATAGATAGATAGATAGATCATGACTGTGTTATAACTATAAATAACTTCTCAAACAAATACATATTAAAATGTATTTTTATTTCCAAAATAGTCACCTTGAAAGGTGACAGAGTCTTCATGGCTCAGAAAATTTCTGAATTCTTCCCCTGGAATTTCTATTAAAAGCAATTTACAAAGCACACTAGCCTATAGGTACACAAGATCACAATAACTTACTCTCTCCAGCTCAGCTCCAATTCAGAGGGATTAGAATCAATCTCAAATCTGTGGAATTCCTATCATCACCCCAAACACCATCCACATCACTATATGAACCTCTTTCTCTCTCACTCTGCTTTACACACGCTGTCCATTTCCCTCTGCTTTCCTCTTGCTTGCTTACTTCAATCCACAACACTTTCCATTCCTTGGGCATACGAAGCTATTTGCCCTCTCAAGAAATATAACTCACTGAACTGTGTGAAATGATGAAATATGGAGGCATGAGTATCTTCTGTGCATAGCACTAAAGGGCAGAATTAGAACTGCTGGGTCAAATATACACAAAATAATTCTGAACTGCCCAAAAGCTATCTGGTAAAGAACCAGTCTCTCCCCTTGAGAGTCTATCAAAATGGACCTGTCAATCAGCAGGTCGGGAAAATACCCCTTGTGAAAAGCTATCTGTTCTAGAGATTTTAGATACAATATAAAACTTTCCTAGAATATAGATTGGCACAATGATCTCTTTGGCCAGTGTTTGCTCACAGCAGTTGAGAGTGCTCCAATTACTCTGTAGTAAACTCCACCCATCTTCTACACTGGGAAAAAAGGTTTCTTAAAGAAAGTCAACCATGGCTGACCACAAAGGAAGGATATATTTTGGGGGGTAAAGGCCTTTGCCATCATTTCTGGGGCATATTTCTAGAAATTTCAACCTTGATAAGTATTAAAAACAAAATCAAAATGCTTCATTAAAACATGCAAAACTGAACCTAAGCCTTCTAAAGCAGTCTGCAGCGATCACACAATCGACACTTCTAAATTCTTACTGAGGGTTTGAAGCAATTAGTCTAGAAACTAGTCTCAAATATTTATTACTAATTTCAGCTATTCCCACAAGTACAAGTCTTTGATTCTACAGAATCTTCTTTTTCTCTCTTTTTGTAAAGGAGTCTAACTATGTATAATGCTAGCTGGCTTGGAACTTTCCATGTAGAACAGGATAGTCTAAAACTCACAGAGATCCATCTGCTTCTATCTCCAGAGTGACAGGATTAGAGGTGTGCACCACCACACCCAGCATTTACTGTATCTATTCTTTGTGAAACGTACACTCATATTCAGATATCCCTGGAAACAGAGTATAATAATTAAAAGAATTATTACTACTTAGTTCAACTGGTTCCAAGTCCTGGGCCTATCTGGTTATTAGTATGTAACTTTGGATATATTACTTAACTCCCATGTTTCTTCATCTATATAAATTAAGAGATTTAAAAGGAAGATACTTTCCACTGGAAATGTTATGAATTATACTGTTACACATGAAGAAAACACCTGCAATAGGACCTAGACAAAAACATGAGCTCCATAAATGTTAGCATATTTCCACCATTATAGTTTAATACAGGAAAGGAAGGAGTCCCAAGGGAGACTGACTACTCAGACACTTTAAAGAGCACCTAGCATATGAGCATGCCTCAAAGAATAGGTAGGGCTTTAACAACAGCAAGGAACAATAAAGGTAGTACACACGAAGAATAGAGAACAAGACTTTAATGTTCAAAGTTGATTTGGATTGTAAACGCAGTTGTATTAAATGGGTTCATTTATATGAAGCATGGATGCCAGGTAGAAGAGCTGAACAAGAATTTAACAGACAATAAGACACTCTTATTAGAGTTCTAAAATAGGGTAGTATTAAATGTAAGATTCAGTAATTCTTGCCTGGGCAAGGTGTCCTCCTGGGAATAAACAGTCAGACTAAGAGAGGGTAAGCCTGAATTTTGCAAACACCCCAGTCTGCTAAAATATCAAAATTATCACTCTGGAAACTGGACAACTAGAATCATCTAAAGTGAACAGAGGTACATATAAACAAAACAAAATGCCTAGCATAAAACGATCAGAAGCATTTGTAAATCTTCTGAGTCAGTATCACAAGAAACTTCAAGGGAAAAGCTAAAGCCAGGAAACTATGTAACAGTGCTGTATGTACATATAGATTCCTTTCTTTCTACAGAAGAGCTCTTGAGATGTCCTCCATAAGAGGTAAAGCATTTGTTTTCCAAGGATAGTTATCATCCAGGAAAAATACTTTCAGAACATATCCACAACCTCCTCTAGCTAAGTTTCTTAATTTAACCATCTAGAGAAGTTAATGTCTCAGAAGCTGTTAAAAAAAAAAAAAAAAATGGATTATCTGCCAGGCAGTGGTGGCACACGCTTTTAATCCCAGCACTCAGGAGGCAGAGGCAGGCGGATCTCTTTGAGTTCGAGGCCAGCCTGGTCTACAAAGTGAGTTCCAGGAAAGGCGCAAAACTACACAGAGAAACCATGTCTCGAAAAACAAAAAACAAAAAGGATTATCCACTGAATCTGCATCTGCTTTATTTTGGATCATGTATGTCTCACAAAGACCAATATCTTTAAAACTTAGCATCCAGCTTAAAATGACTAGGAGGCAGGAGAAGCTGTAAGAAGTCACGTGGTCACTGGGGACAGACTCCCAAAAGGGATTTTGAGACATCAATCTGTCCTGGGTCCTCATTTTTTTCATCCTAGCCATGCAGTATATCATTTTTGCTACGATATGTGTTCTTACCGTGATGTGCTGGCTCCTAACCACAGGCCTAAAAGCAAATAGCTATGCTCAGTCGTCAAAAGCAATGTCTAGAAAGCAGGAGCCAAAATGAGCCTTTTCTCTAGAAGTTGATAATCTGTCACTTGTTACAAGAACAGAAATGTGACTAACACAGATTCCCACCAGAACTCAATCACAACACTTAGACCTTGTGTGCAATTAATGGTAAATAGTATTCAATTTTTAATGTTATTAAAATAAATACTTCCTCTTTTGGTAAATTAAAATGTATCTGTGGTAGTGATAGCTACCAAGAAATCAACTTTAAGACCATTACTCTGTGTGTGTGTGTGTGTGTGTGTGTGTGTGTGTGTGTGTGCAATAACTCACAGAAATGAGGGGTTCTTCTTCAATTCAAAACTCTTCACATTTAAGAATGTATAGAAGTACATTGAAGGTGGATTTATTATGGCCCACAACCTGAAGATGCACCTTAAAATGCCCAGCACCTTGACAAATCATACAAAGAAAGCTACAGGAGAGTGGGATTCAAAACCATGCAGCTCACCAGGCAGCTAGAGAAACTCCAAAGGTCACAACTTCGAAACTCTTAAATATGGTTTGCTTAACTGTTCAAACAGCTGTGACAGGGCTGTGTCAGAAATCATTCCATAAAATGGGTGGGGGGAGAAAAGTGGAGAAAAGCTGTCAGGAAAGTGCTTGACAAGCCAGCCTGAGGACCTAAGGCCAGCACTCACATTTACAAAGACGAAATAAAAACAGGTATGACTGCAGCATGCGCCTGTAATCCTGCAGCTCTCTGACATCAGCCTAGCCATCAGTGCGCTCCACATTTAGTGAAAGACCTTGTCACAAAAAATAAGGTGTTAAAGGGCTGAGGAAGAAGACATCAGTTGTTGACCTCTGGCCTCCACATGCACGCACACACACGCACACACACACCAATCATCTTTTGTCATGTATCAGGAGGATTATGGTAACAAAGAAACCTGCTTAGAAAAAAGAAACAAATGAAAGAAATAATTATTAACAAAATTTCTGGATGAAGGAGTTTTTAAATCACTAAGAAATGAACAATATCCAAACATCCAAAGACAGAACAGTTTTCTTTCACATGCTTGAAAAAGGGAAACAGCTGGACCTTGGCCCATCTGATTGGAAAAGATCAAAGTCTGTTGAGACTCATGCTAGCACAGGTATGGGGAAACAGGCAGTATCACAAGGAGGCGTGTCTCTACAGAGAAATTTTGCAATACCAACCAAAATTACAAACGTATACAAGCTTTTACCTTGCTGTTCCATTTCTAGGAATTCTTCTAACAAATATACTTGAGTGAGTGAGTGTGTGTGTGTGTGTGTGTGTGTGTGTGTGTGTGTACACATGCTTGCATGGAAAAATTATATGAGTGTCAGTAAATACAAAAAGACTTAGGACAAACCTAAAAGTCCACTATATAAACTGCTTACACAACTGATGACATATGAAAACACAATGTAGCAGGGTTTGGGTTTTTTTAAATAAAGATATGTTAACTGATCTTAAAAGAAAAAAAACTGCCAAGATTTTCTTTCTTAAAGATATTAGTTCTTATGTTAAGAGGAGGGTAAGTGCTTATTTACACGCATGTACAGATCATCTCCAAAAATATGTGCAAGAAATTGCTAGAACTGTATGTTGCAGAGAGAAATGAGTAACAGGGCAAAAGCATTCATATCTTTAAATTCTACACTATATGAATGTTTTACTAATGAAAACATTCATAGCAGGAAAAGGTAAAGGATTAAGCAAGATTTCTTAAATGCCAGATTTGACGAAGTCTGTAGGCTTTCAACTTTTCATCTCTTTTCATTTTTTTTCATTCTTTCCCATTTATGCTCAACATTCATTTTATGCTCCTACATGTAGGTCTGCCAGGGACACGTGCTGCCACTGTTTAGGCCTCAGTGAGAACACTAAATGCCCAAATGCCAACAGAGTGAACTTTGTCCCGGTAATTAACAGATAAATGGATGAAAACATATCTATGGGCTATAAAAGAAGCTAGAGTATCTGTTGAAAGTGTAGGTTATTCCACTTACTCAACACAAAAAAATGGTGAAGGAGGATGGGCAAAGCCAATATGAAACTTAAGAAATTCAGCTTAGGGACTGGACAGATGGCTCAGCAGTTAAGAACACTTGCTGCAGAGATCCACAGCCAAGCACCAGGCTGAGCTCCAGGATTCCAGTCGAAGAGAGGGAAGAGAGATTCTGTGAGCAAGGGGCATCAAGATCATGATGGGGAAACCTACAGAGACAACCGAACCAAGCTAGTGGGAACTCAAACGTTAGACCAACACCTGTGGAGCCTCCATGGGACTGGACTAGGCCCCCTGCATAAGCTTAGTCTGCTTAAGAGGCCCTCTGGCAGTAGGATCAGAATCCATCCCTGGTGCATGAGCTGGCTTTTTGGAGCCCACTACCTATGATGGGATACCTTGCCCAGCCTTGATGCAGGGGGAGGGGCTTGGATCTACTTCTACTGAATGTACCAGGCTTTGCTAACTCCCCATGGGAGGCCTTACCTTTTTGGAGGAGGGAATGGGGTGTGGGTTGGGGGGAGTGGGAGGAGAGAAGAGAGGGGGATCTGTGGTTAGTATGTAAAATGAATAAAAAATTTCTTAATGAAAAAAAAAGAACAAAAAACAAAAAACACTTGCTGCTCTTGCAGAGGACCTAAGTTTGACTTCTCAAACCCACATGATGGCTTACAGCCAACCCTAACTCCAGTTCCAGGGGAATCCAGTGCTTTCTTCTGGCTTCTGTGGGCTCCAGATACGCCTGCAGTATACTCACACACATGTTCACAAAACACTCATACACATAAAGTAAACATAAATATATCTTTGAGGAGGGGAGAAAGCCCACTTAAACAGCATGTATTTCCTTATGCACTGCTTTGTCCATTTGATTTATCACCTAAAGAAATATGCTGATTTTCTCTCTTTGTTAGTATGAATCAAGCCTGCCTCCTCAGTGTGGCTCTGCATCTGACATATTAGAATCTAGATTAATGAAATCTTATCGAGATCGCTCCTCCATTCACTCATAATTGGAGAAGGGACTAAGACTCCACCCGAGGAAAAGGGAATTTGGGCAAGAACAGGATATTAGAAACAAAGACAGCAGGTCAACTGCTTATCCACATGCGTCCTACCCACCACCACCAAAAGGTCTCAGAACTAACCAAAAGAAACCACAAGCTTCAACCGGCCCTCTCCATTTACATGAGTATTACTAACCCCTAAGTAATGAAAACCCTTCTCTACGGAAGTCTAAAGTGCTATTCTTACTTTGGTCTAGCCCTGCAGTACTGTTTCTTCCATGAGATAGAAGACTCCTTCTTACCCGTAAAATTCTTCTTAAAAATAACTTCCCTACAAAACCAGTGTTTGATAAAAGCAAAGAAGTTTAAAATTCTTTAATATGACTCATTTGTAATAAAAATATATTGATTTTTATTTCTTTATAAGAGAAAACTATCTTCAGAATTATCTTAAGGTGGCTGATATTTGTGACCACAAAAGAGAAAACCACATCAGACAAGTCAGGATTCTGAGCTTCCCCCACTCCGCCCCCACCAAGAAAAGCAATTAATATTTAAAAGCAGAGAGTGAACATACATGTGAAATACACATTATGTACTTACATAAACTAAATTAACTTTCTAACTGGGCACAATGACTCAGCAGCATTAAACTAACAATGGACCCATTTATTCAAAGCAAGATAGTTCTCTCGTTTCAGCGTACGGGGACTGAAGGGTGTTTCAGTCTATCCTCCAGGAGAGCAACTGCAGCTGGCATGTCTGGAGAAGCATTCACTGCACGCACAGCTTAACTGGGAGTCAGTGCACTGAAAAACGACAGAAAACCTGGAGGTATTCAAATTCCATCCTTTGAGGACCATTTCAATCAATGCCTTTTGAAGAAGCCAATCCTTCCAAATACATAAGATTTACACCCATGAAAACTGAAAAACACTGGCCAACATGTTTGCCATTTTATCAGATACTGTCACGTGACAGGGTAACACACTACCCAGTACTGCAAGACTGTGCTTATTTCTTTACCATATTAAATCTATATTTCCCCAAACTTAGTGGCTTCTAGGAGGAATGCCTATAACTTTCAAGGACATGAATTCCCAGCCAAGTGCTTCACAACTGTTTTTCTGTATTCTGTGATATAGTCCCAAACTGAGTTCCATACTTGAGAAAAATGGTCTCTTTCTTATAAAAATCCAAATGAAACTGTGTCTGAGCTTATAACAATTTATTCTCCTCTAACCCTTGGAAATCAAAGTCAATAGAGTATTTTTTTTAAAAAAAAAAAATCTAACCTCATTCTGATCTCCTCAAGCAACTTCTAAAACATGTTTAATGGAAAACTGGGAGCTCACTGGAGAAATCCAAATGCTAATAATGAAGAAAGATCCTCTGGGGTCATACATCAGATCATGACACACAGCAAAGTATCTCGGCTCTGAGAGCTTGAATTGAAAGATGCTTCTATACAAAAAGTCCCTGTAACTCCACCAAGAAAAAACCAACTTGCCAAAATATAGCCTTGAATTGTGCAACTAATCTCCTATTTCTTCTTATAAAATATACTGGCAAAGACCAACAAACCCACACTGCTACAAAGAAACCCATCTCCACATTCCATGGTTTCAGGGCTATTCCCATAAACACAGGGTCATAAAAAGTCGCCTGCACACTCCAGCAGCAACACTCCACTTTCAAGAGAAAAATGAAGACCATGGCATGAATGTGCTGGTGTCATAGTCTGAGCATCATTGAGGAAGGTTAGCAGGAGCTGCTAAGCCTACCTTACATACCCACCCACAAAACTCCACACACGCAGATGACGAACCAAGTGCGGCGAAACGTTAAGTTTTTAGTTTGCGTTCTTTAAGAACCAGGCCGGGTCAGCATATTTATAAACTAGGACAACTAAATTTCAGGGAAATCGAATGTCCAAGTCCTTGCCAGTGGCTTATTAACCTCACAATTAAGTTACTACCCCAATGTTCCAGTGTTCTAAGAAATGAAAATGGCCCGTTAGAGTTCAACACATCTCATCCAAGGAAAAACTGTATGCTTCACAAGCTTCTGGGTTTCTTTTCTTTTCTTTTCTTTTTTCCTTTTTCAATTTTAGCATATGCTAAGTAAAAAAAAAAAAATAACAATATAATAATGACTGCCATATTCCCTGAAATGGAGGGATTTAATGTTTCAAGCCCCTAAATAACTTTCATTTTCATTACATATTATTACAAAAGACAACAATTGAGAGATTTTAATGTACCAAACCTTGCTAAAATTTTCATATACATCATTGCATAAGAGAATTATTAAATTACACATTTAAGGCATGCTGTCAGGTTTTAACTGCTTCTTAATTCTATTAATTAAAGATCCTGGTGATCACAGAAAAATAATCCAGCAATTCTACATAAAAGAGCAGAGTAAGCATGATCTGAGGGGTAATTAAAATAAGTAAGGCATTTGTGACATTAATAATCTTGACACAATATAAATGTTATTAGGCACAAATTTTCATTCGGCACTGTTATTGGGCATGTTGAAACTAAACCATACAAGGGGTTAAAAATAACCACTCTAAAAGGCCAAGAGCCTTGCAGCCCAGTTGAGCCAACATTCCCTTCTCTCCTCCCCTCCCCTCCCAATCCTGTCCTGTCCAGAATGAATTGCATGCCCCACTGCACAGGCCCAAAAAGGTCACCGGAGATGGCAGACACTTTTGTAAGAGAACAAAAATAACTCAGCAGCTTTGTTATCATGGTCGCTTTTAATCAGTATGTTCAAAATCCTTTAATTAGCACTCTGTCTACACAGGGAAAGCACTTTGAGCCAGGGAAGGGCATGCATGCATGTATGTATGCAGGGTTCCCTGTGTCAGCATCAAACAGAGCTAGCCCCGCAGACTGAAGCACATGAACCTCTGTAAAGTCTTGGCACCATACATAGGATATGTATGCTTTACATCTTTATTACCAAACAGCAAGGCAATGACTGAGTTTGCTTCACTTAGGTACCAAATCACTTCTGGACCTTTTCTCAGCAAAGCCTGAAATATTTTAAACTAAGGTTGGTGAGATGGCTTAGCAGGTACAGGATCCTGAGCTCAGTTCCAGGAACTCACACGTGGAAGGAGAGAAGAGACTCCTTCAAGCTGTCCTCTGACAACATGTACCCTGTACCATGGCATGCTCGTGCACACAAATGAACACAAGTACTTACATGAACGTGCACACATGTGCACACACACACACATTGACAATAAATACTGTAAGAAGCTTTTAAACTAAACAATTTTTAGTAAATTAAAATAGGAAGTGAAAAGTTAACATAAAATAATGTAAAGATAAATCCATAGGATTTCATCTTCATCACAGATCTTCAGTACAGAAATACTATCTCACGTGACTAAATTAAATCCTAACACAACACTTTCATATAGATACTCTACATTTAAAATTAAGCACAAAGTCTTAGAACTCACATATTATATTATTTAAATACACCTCCCTGAAAAATATGATTAACTAGAATCAAGAAAAATATCTGCAATAAGTTAAAGATAAGCTATTTGTAAATACGCTTCCAAGAAACAAGGTGGGAGGGAGGGAAGGAGGGAGGAAGGAAAGTAAGGTGGGAGGGAGGGAGGGAGGGAGGAAGGGAAGTAAGGAGGGAGGGAGGGAGGGAGGGAGGGAAGTAAGGAGGGAGGGAGGGAGGGAAGTAAGGAGGGAGGGAAGGAGGGAGGAAGGAAAGTAAGGTGGGAGGGAGGGAGGGAGGGAGGGAGGGAAGTAAGGAGGGAGGGAGGGAGGGAAGTAAGGAGGGAGGGAGGGGAAAGGAGATGAGAAGAATGGTGATTCTAAGGAAACACATGGAGAGAAAAGCAAGGTATGAGAACTATGTATCATATATTAACATTTTAACAAATAAAGTTCATATTTATAAGAATATGCAACAAAGCTCTAGAAAGTTATGTAAGTAGAAGGCTGGGAAGATGACTCAGTGGCTAAATATGCTTGCTCCGCAAGCCTGAGGCCCTGAGTTTGAATCCCCAGCACTCATCTAAAAAGCTAGGCATGGCTGTGTCAGTGGGCAGAGAGAGGCAGACGCCAAGAGAGCTCACTGACGAACCGGACTAGTGAATGGTGAACTTCTGGTTCAGTGAGTTCCTATCACAAAGCAATAAAGCAGACAGAGATGAGACAGATACCCAGTAACCTGTCTAGCCTGTACATGAGTGTGCACACCAACATACTCATATACATACAAACACAAACACACACACACACACACACACACACACAAAAGAAGTTATGTAAATAAATAATAATAATTCCCTTTTGGTGAGTGAAACTGTGCCTGACATAGTCTCAATTAAGTAAAAATTGTAATTACTCCTTTCTCAGAGTCATTAAGACACTTTAAGCCCAGACATGATGGTACACACCTCTACTCTCAGCACTGAGGAGTTAGAGGCAGGTCTACCTCTGTAAATTCAAGGCCAGCATAGTCTACACAGCAAGTTCCAGGACATCCCAGGCTACACAGCGAGTCTCAACCAGTCTCTCCTTTTCCTTCTCCCTTTCTCCATGTCTACACACACACACACACACACACACACACACACACACACACACACACTGCATTCAACTAAATCCCAATGAGGTAAAAAGTCAAATCTCAACTATTCACAGGCAATCTAGCTGGAGATCCACACCCTTCATTCTCTCCACACATCTAAGTAACTTTTTTCCATCATACTCATTTCTGTTACCTCCACCAGAATATGAGGTGAAGAAATAATACCAAAACCAGTCATGATCACTAGTGTTAACAGACAGTTTTTGGAGCTGAAATGAGCCATTAAAACTTAATAGTACAATGCCATAAAAGTACTTTTGAAGAAACTAAAGCCCAGAGAATTTCCAAAACTAGGGGCAATTCAAAACCTTAGAGTTGGCTCCTTGGTTAAATGTTTCCTATTTTAGGTTTGTTAATATTAGAGAAACTGAAAATAAGCTGAACTGAAATAAAGTATCCTTGTTAAGTACCTTCCCTCTTCATCTTTATTAGACAGCCAAAGCTGGTAAGAGGGAAAAACCACTCCCACAACAGTAGTAAGTGTAGCACAGATCCACAGAGAATTCAACAGTACAGTCCTGAGGGTCCCAGGACCGAACAGTGAATCAGTGTTTGTAGTGACATCTGTAAAGGTTGCTTACACTCGAGATTGTCAGGGGCATGTTGAAATCCTTGCCACCTTGGAGACGGAAGCCCCAAGGAGCTGGGCCGACCAATGACACACTGTAGTTGCTCATGGTTCCAAGGGTTCAATGTGCAGTTCCAAAATCAATGAAAGAAACTACAAAATAAAATGAGATGGTTAATAAGAATGCTTATTAGAAACCAAATTACATATATCAATGCACGGTCTATCAAGACAACAAAACTGTTCACTATTTTGGGGTGGGATGAAAGGACATATAGGCTATAGCTAGCAAATTCTTGATTAATTTCAGCAGAGAAAAAGGAATCTATAAGCCACTTAACACTCAATTTTACACTCATGCCCATTCCCAAATTGCTAACCCAAATGTTGTGGAGTCTCACATACAAACATTTTTTATTGTAGGAATTACATACCCAGACCAAAACAAGATTTTATTTCAATTGTAATTCAACATGATTTTCCCATTCCCTCCATCTTGTGCATTCTTTTTTTTTTTTTTTTTTCCCCAAGACAGGGTTTCTCTGTGTAGTTTTGGTGCCTGTCCTGGAACTCACTCTGTAGACCAGGCTGGCCTCAAACTCACAGTGATCCACCTGAGCCTTCCAAGTGTTGGGATCAAAGGCGTGCGCCACCACCGCCTGGCACTTGTGCATCCTTTTTTTACTGTAAGCAACAAGGCACTTATTTTCGTTTAATTCAATTATGTGACATATTAAAGGTACTGCAGGTCTGTTGGCTGTTTGTGTTTTCTAAATAACAAATTATTTGAAACTGAGGTGAGCACCAACTATGTTAACTAAAAAGTGTAACTCAGCTTCTTCTATAGGAATATGGTATTTTCCACAGTTAGGGAATGTAAAGTGAAGCTTTATTCTCAGAAGTGTCAGTGAGTTCTAAAAAGTGAAAAAGTATATTGAGGCAGGAAAGATAAGGTTGCTGATTTAACCGTTAAGATTTTTCTAAGCAAATGATGTGTGTCTAAAATTGGGGGTTTGTTGTTATTGTTTGCCTGTTTGTTTCTGGGGCTGGGAATTGAACCTAAGGCCTCATGTTCTTTCACATAGGCAATGCTAGGCTATATTGTAGAACAGGTAGTGTTTTAGTCTGAATCTTTGTTTTCTTTTATACTCATACATTATCCAGCAAAGCAGAGAGTAAGCCTCCAAAGCCAGTAAATGCGGCTATACTAACCACGACTGAAGTACAGGGTTAACCTGAAGGGAACCAAATTGGAGCCTTAGAAAATCACCATGATGCAGTCCTTTTTTCCCTCCTGTCTTGCTGTACTTAGGCTCATAATGACTCCAGGGTAGCTCTTTTAAAATTTACTTAAGAGTGTCCTATTGGTAATTAGGAGGCATTGGAAAGAATGAAAGCTGTTCCTTCTTTAAAAAGAATAATATTTAGGACATACAGTTCTTCCACTTAAAAAATAGGTAGGTGTATGACTTTATAACTTTGAAGACATTTGTTAAAACAAAGCTTTGAGGGTTAGAAATTATAGCTCAATGGTAGAGTTTGCCTAGCATTTATGAGACCTTAGGTCCAATTCCCAATGCAAAAACAAACAAACAAAAACATATTTCAGACTTCCTTTAGAAAGTCTTACCTGTTAAACCAACCACCTTAATATACAACTTCTTAAATCCACTCAAACATCTAGCCATCACATCAAGTTCAGCAGCACATGCAAACAGATTCCTTCTTCTCAAAAAGGGGAAATGACACAACACTTTAAAGGAAATCTAGTTCCTGAAGAAAAATGACCAGGGATAATGTGCACTGCAAAGCTTTCCAGATGCAAGGGCAGTGCAGTGACGTTACTTTAGTACTGCAGTAGTAAACAATGGCCATACAAACAAACCCAAAGGACACCAGAGTTAAACTTTGTTAAAGTGCAGGTGAAAAAAAAAATTGTAGGCAGTTAACAACATGCCACACAAAATCGCCTTCCCGTTAGAAGATCTCCACAAGGCGAGTAGAAGCAGTCTTGATATTGACATACAGTACAAATATATCTGTAAGCCAACTGATACTTCACAGGCCACTGTCCTTTCTTAATCGCTAACTGTGCCAAGGGAAGAATGTGAAAGTTATGCTGAACTTCCTGGGGCGCCATTCTCCCGGAGGAGAGAATGTACTTTATGTGTGTATTAACCCACATCCATGTAACTTCCCTCTTCCTAGGGACTCCCTTCCTGATTTCTCCCATTCCTTATTAAAATTTCTAGCACTGGCCAGGTCAGCCAGACCATAAAACCGGTCGTCTCTTCTCTAAATTCCCTTTCTGCTAGCTTCACTTGGAATTCATTTGTCTTAAATTATTCTGATCCTTAGGCAATAGCAATATTTTTATTGGTCTTTTCCAAGTCTCCCGCATGTGGTTATTAGTGCCCAAATCCTAAAATACCAACAGAACAGGCAGGAAATAACAGCTTATTCTGCTTTCAAACAAGTAAAAATGTTGGAATTTCTGCAGAGTTCTGGATTTTCTTTTAGAGACTATTTAAATCATGCCTTCCATCTAGAGCTAGTGAGGAAGGCTGGAGGTGGTTTCCCACACTTCTAAGTCAGCTAGCTTACTTAGTGAGTGAAAAGAGGGAGAGACCTACTGAGTGACAAGCCCTTCAATTAAAGAAGACTATCTAGAAATTCTTTTTCTCCTACTGAGATATAATGGTGGGAGGGCTGAAGAACTAAGTCACAGGACGAGACGTTTCCCAGCTGAGGTTCACGCCTAGCCCTGTTGGCCAAATAAGGCTCCCCAGCCAGCAGCTTCCGTGGCAGGCGGGTTCAGACGTCCTCGGGTCAAGAAGGAGGACCTGGGATAGGATCTGGCGATCACACCCTAGACCTGCCCAGCCCAGCCACGAATTTTCTTTCCAAGTTCTGCCCAGTCCATACGCCCTTCCTTTTTCCACCCATTGTCAAACCCAACTGAAGCACCGTCTGCCAAAAGCCTCAACAAGTAAACCTGTTTCAAAACTCCGGCGAGCGCGACAAATTTGTTAAATGGGCTTTACTTCTGGACGCACCGACGCTTCCCCCAACAGGTTACACAATTGCAAATATTTAAGGGAGGGGATATCAACGCTTCTCCGTAGCCTGGAAGCCAGCAAACAAAGTAGCGCCGCTTTCCCGAGTGAACGCACATTCTCCGCACGCTCGAGCCCCCGGGGGCCGGTGCACCGGCAGGCCGAGGTGCTGCCCCTGGCCGCCTGCCCTGGGTCTCGGCCGGCGCCCCCTGGCGCGCCCGGCTCTCCCGAGCGCCAGTCCCGGACAGCCCCGGCTACCGGTGCTCCATCCCGCCGCCGCGTGCCCGGCCGGCCCCGCGCCACCCTGCCTGCCGGGGACCTCTCCCACCTCCGCCAGCGCGCGCACCCAGAGCACCTGAACTCGGGGGATGCGCGCCCCGTCCTCCTCCCGCCCCGCGCCCCTCGGCGCGCAGCACCGCGCCTCCTCCTTCTCCTCCTCTCCCCGATCGGACCGGGACGCGCTCCTCCGCCGCCCGCCGCCACTCACCCCGGACCCGCGCGGCGCAGCCTCCGCCTCAAGAGTAGCGCTGACAAGTGGCTCCCAGTGCCTGCGCCGTCCCCTTCAGCCTGGCGGGGAACTTCCGCCTCCGCGCTCGCCCCGCCTCGCCCCGAGGCTGGCCACGCCCCTCCGCCCCTGGCCACACCCCAAAGCCGGGCTGGGCGGGGCCGCGCCAACCAGGCTTAGACGGCAAGCGGAGTCTCCAGGCTGGGCGCCGGGACTTGCTGGGGCTGGCTGCAAACGCCTCAAAAACAATTCCCCTGTGGAGTTTCGGTGGGTGTAGTCTCCGGGGATTTCGAATGGTCCCTGGCAGAGAGCTAGCCTTCCGCTTTTCTGTTTTGTGTTTGAGCGCTTTTTCACTCTGCAGAAACTTGAATTAACCCGCAGTTGGTCTGGCTAAAAATAGAAAGGGGCTTTGGCTGAATCTCTGTCGACGCAAGTTCAGCGACTGCCGCCTGGTTTTGTGAAGGACTTCTGCATGCTCTGGGAAGTGCAAACTCTTAAAGTTTGCTTCTGAGGAAGGTGAAAATCGCTAACCCTAATAGGCAGAAGTTAAATCTGTCGTCACGCTAGAAGACATCCATAGAAAGCAGAGGCCAAAAGTGATTCAGCCACTATCTCCTCTGCTTACTTTTCCAAGTCCAAATCAACAGCACATTTACCTAATTATATAAAGTTGTTTAACTTTGCCCAGAGAATTTATTCACAAGCAAACATTAATAATGTTCAGTGAACACTCCAAAAGAAACTTGCATTTTTCTCTTAGTCTTTGAATTAGCTTTTAAAATGTTAAAAAGACAAGTGTTAGGCAAGTCGTGTATCAAACAAAAATAAACCTCAGAGACGTCTAAGACCATCTAGAGGTACAGGCAGAATTCTAGCATAGGACCAAAGCTGATGAAATAGCAGCCTCTTGCCACATGCGGCTATTATCATTTGAAATGTTGCTACTGGGATTTTTAGAGTTGGAGTTTAACTCCCCTTGAAAGTGTTTTATATCATTCTAATGAATCTAAATTTAGAAATAAGTAGGATAGTATTTCCATTAAATATAACTTTCAGTAGGATGACATTTCACTATACTGTTGAACATTTCGTGCCTAATTTAACATATATGTACTGGGTTTTTAAAACTTTCTAAATTTAAAAATATGTATGTTGATTACATGCTGAAATTATATTATCTATTAATTTAAAACAGGAAATCATAAACAACTGTGAAGTTATCAAGTAATTCCATGGTATTACTTGATACTAATTGTATTACTTTATTGGTTCCAGGATTCCTTTCAATACCAAAGTCCTTGGATGCTCACATTCCTCTTGTTAAATGATGAAAAATTTGCATATAGACTATATATACATAGTCTGGTACTTGTAAATCATGTCTAACATGATTTACCTAACACAGAGTAAATAGTTATTATGTTGCATTTTAGAGAAAGTGACAAGAAACAAAGTCTGTACGTATTCCGTAGAGCCATGAGATCTTTTCTAATAGTTTACATCTGTATGTAGTTGAATCCTCTGATTCAAAACTCCAGCTACAGAGGGTGGGCCATATATACAAAGCAGGCTTGGCACCAAGTAGGTGCTAAATGACAGCTATCTAAAACTTGCCTAATTAAGTGATTGGACTGGTGTGTCATAAGGACAAGAAGAGAACTTCAGCACCCATTATAAATGTACTGTGTTGATGGTACTTTATGTACAGGTAGTCTTACTTAATGTTTTTCAAGCATGTATTTTTTTCAGAGAAGGAAACAGACACTTGAAGGGCATGATTAAATTTAACGGTAGCTATGGGGCTGGAGAGATAGCTTAGCAGTTAAGAGCACTGGTTGCTCTTCCATATTGCTCTCCCATAAAACTGGGGTTTGATCCCCCCCAAACCCACATGGTGGATCACAATCACTGTAATTTCAGTTCCAAGGGATCCAATACCCTCTTCTGGCCATGAGGGCACAAGACACTCATGTGGTACATAAACTTACATGCAGGCAAAACATAATGCTCTCCCCAAGAGCCATAGACTATCCAACAAAAACCTCAACACAAGGCATGAGAATCCTTTCTTGAGGGTCAGGGTTTCCAAGAGATTCCCAAAACATTCTAGGTTATTGTTGTTACATTTGGTTGCCCCCAGAAGTGGAAGGTAAGTCCTTACTGCTAAAAATACTATACATTTCTAACACAGGACCCAGAGGACCTGAGCTAGATCTGACCTTAAAGCCTCCTCCCTGAGGACTAGTTTTCATGTTACCAGACAGCACCACATGTGAAATTCTGAGGGAAACAGTCAACAGCCCTACCCTGCCATGATGCTAATGGACTACAACAACAACCAGCGTGTCATGATACCCTACAGTTACAATAGTGACACACATACCTTGATGGGAACCACCAGCTCTCTAATTGTGCTTAAGATCCATCCTACAAGATGGAGTTCCACTGGTAATGGAAACCTCACCAACTGCCCCAGTCCAGTGAAGTCATGGATCTTGGAGAAGCTTCGACCCCCACCTTACTAAAACAGCATAGGCCCTAACTACACACTATTTATCCTCATACCCACAAGGAAGTATTTCTCACCCCTGTCAAGGAAAATTCCCTTTGTGACAGATAGAGACCATTAAAGAAAACCACAACAGATCAAAACACAGAGTTGTGGAGCCTAGTCCCACTTGATACATCTACAACAGAACTTCTGCACCTAAGGCTCATGGATCATTGAAGAAGAAGAAAAAAAAAAAGAGGAGGAGGAGGAGGAAGAGGAGGAGGAGGAGGAGGAGGGAGCACAAGATTGTAAGAGCCAGAAGAACAGGAAAGATTCCTGTGAGATTGTGTCTACTAGAAATCTCAGAAAAGCTGCACCCATGAAGTCTTTCCAACATGGCTGCCTGAACATAACCTGAACAAAGATGGCAGCAATAGACTTGCTAGCATGGAAGTAGGAAAGCACTTGAGGCCCCACAACCTTAGACAAAGAAGTACAGGCAAATAAGAAATGCTCAGAGCAGGAGAACTAGCCTTCCCCAGGGAAGAGCACAATAGTCAGCTCTGAAAACATATACATACAAGTAGCATTATACAGACTGAGCATGTTATATTTATATATTTAGATATATATATATATATATGCATATATATACATATATTTGTATATGCATAACAGTAATGTCTTAGTTTGGGTTTCTGTTGCTGTGAAAAGACATGATAACCATAGCAACTCTTATAAAGGAAAGCATTAATTCTGGCTGGCTTACAGTTTCAGTTTAGTCCATTATTTTCATGGTGGCATATAGGCAGACACAGTGCTCGGGAAGGAGCTGAGAGTTCTACATCTTGATCTGCAGGCAGCAGAAGCAACTGTGTCACTGGTCACAGCATGAGCATATGAGATCCCAAAGCTCACTCCCACCAAGTGACACACTTCCTCCAACAAGGCCACACCTTCTAATTGTGCCACTCCCTGTGGGGACCATTTTCTTTCAAACCACCACAAATAATTAAAGTAAAAGAAACCATGAATCTGAATGAGACCAGGGTTCGGTATGTGGGACTGTTTGGAAGGAGGAATGAGAAGGGGGAAATGATATAAGAATCTTATCATTTCAAAAAAATGTTTAAAAAGGATACAAAATTTGGAAGAGGTAAGGAAAGAAGGAGTGAGGGGAAGGAATAGAGGGTGAATAGGATCAAAAGACATTGCATGATATATGAGAGTCTCAAAACATTAATAAACATATATTTAAAAAAATACCCCTACACGTGAAAAATAAAGTAATAAAATATTTTTAATTTAATGATAAATAGCTGCCATATAAGTAAGCCAAAGAGTCTTACACCATAAAATATATTCTTGTCATCAGAACACACTTGCTGTTGTTAAATCAAGTAAATATCTAACATAAAAAAACAAAGAAAGAAGAAAATCCATAGAAACTAACATCTGAAGTCATGCATGTACAGACTGCGGCAAAGTGGAAGAAAATAAATGTTCAGTTATTTGCATGAGGGAGAATGAACTTTCCAAACCACATCCCAGAGGACAAATGCCTTAACTTGCCTTATTGTGAACTGCCACTGACCCATCTGACTCCCCTTGTTTATCCCCTTCATTTATAAATGGTTGTGCTGTGGATAGCGCTCTGTGTAAATAAAGTCCTGATTGGACAGTGGCCAGGCAGGAAGTATAGGCGGGACAAGAGAGGAGAGAATTCTGGGAAGTAGAAGGTTGGAGAGAGACACCGCCAGCCACCGCCATGAAAAGCAACATGTAAAGACACTGGTAAGCCACAAGCCATGTGGCAAAGTATAGACTAACAGAAATGGGTTAATTTAAGATAGAAGAAGCAGATAACAAGCAGCCTGCCACGGCCATACAGTTTGTAAACAATATAAGTTTTTATGTGCTTTCTTGGTTGGGTCTGAGCGACTGTGGGACTGGCGGGTAAGAGAGATTTGTCCTGACTGGGCCAGGCAGGAAAACTCTAACTACATGGTTGGTCATAATTTGAAGGACAACCTTTGACTTAACCCTAGCAGGAAGAGAACTGAGTCATTGGGAAGCCAAACCAGCATCCCTGGGCTTCTTAACTCCCACAGGCAAAGCAATGAGGCACTGGCCAAAGATGAAACCATATTCAAAACTCCACCAAAACCAGCTGGAAGAGAAAAAGGGAGTGGGGATCAAAAGATTATCCAACTTGGCTGAAGAGTTTGTAGACTATTCTATCTAAATACAGTATTTACCTAAGTGTATAAAAGTTTGCTTTAGCATTTTATTATCCAATAGATGACTCAGAACCTCTTGCAGTCCTTCAAAAATAACAGAAACTTTTAATTGCAAGATGGCATGGCCATGATGAGTTTTTATAAACCAGCAGTCTCTTAAAAGTTTCCACATTACTCTATGTCAATTTGTCTTCTACATCTCCAAAGCACTGGCAGGGTAGGACTGTTTAATGGTTAAAATCTCTAACAGAAGACCAGTGTGATCTAGTCTCACACTTTAATATTCCATATTGAGGAGAAACTGAAAATGTTGTGTTATTCTAATAGCAGCAAAGGCACCCTGAGGAATCAGAGGAGAAGGGCAGACTTAGGGCAGGTATGAAAAGAACAAAAGGAAATAAAAGGATGAGAGTGAATATAAAACCAGACCTTCTAGGCAGCAGAGGAAATGTACAACTGAGGAGGAAGAAGTGCTTTAAATTTCCTTCAATGATCCAAGTCTCTCCTTATGTAGTGACATTAATAATTACCACCAAAGGAGAAGGAATACTCTTGAAGAGACAATGCATCTTGCTCACAGTTTCTAGTGAACAAAAAGACTGGACTGGTAAGTTATGACTAAGAATTGTGAATGAAAAAAAGTGCAGAGGAGCCCTGTGTCTGAGGTTGTGTGAGAGGAATATTCCTCATATGCTCACTGTCTTCCTCAGTGAATTTACTGAGTTGTCACGCAGTGTAGTTGAGAGGTTCAAAACCATGAAGGATTTTGGAGGTAATGTGTGAGTAGTAATTGAAAAGGCTTGGCAGAAGAAGATGTTTGGGGAGGAAGTCAAGAAAGAAAGAAAAAATAGACATGGAGCAGACCTTACTAATTGGTTGTGGCAAGAAATTAATCTACTGACTCATTAAACAATCTTTTTTAGATTTATGTACAGTGGGTTTAAAATGTCACACCTTTCCACACATTTCTCCATCAAGGGGAGAGTTATAAGGACATAATTAACAAGCTAATGGACAAATGAGGTCTTAAGTAGCATTTTGGGTAGAAAGATCCTTGGGGAAACATAATCTTACCATGCTTTATTTATAGTAAAACCTCTCCATCCAAAAAAATAGTACCTCTGCTAAGGGTGTTTAGAATCCCTTTATATGTGCGGGAAAAGCAAGGGAAACTGTTGTTTTCATTGGAAGGTATTCATGTAGGCACAGTAGAAAGAATTAAGGCATGCCATTCGTTGCCAAATCTAAGGGATAGAGTGCTGAAAGTGATCTAATAATTAATCAAAATATGATTCTAGAGTCCGGCTGCAGCCTGCCTGCAGAAGCCCTTCCTCCCTCCTCACCTCCATTCCCTAGACAATACACCCTTTGATGCAGACCCAGGGCCCCTTGGGATCTCTTTTGCCATCCATCTCAGCCTTTCCTTCTGGCCCTTGTCCACCCCTTTGTATCACCCACAGACTCTCAGAACCACTCTCTGATGGGGACCTTCATAGTCTAGGAATTAGTAGGTGACCTTTGTTGTCCTTTCTGTACTCCGCTCCAGTCTCTCCAGACTTACTCTGAGTAAGTAACTTCTGCTGTAGCCTGCCTACTGGAGCCTCTTCTCCCACCCCATCTCCATTCTCTGGACTATGCCTCCTAGTGTGGACCAAGAGTCCCTTAGTCCTTTTCCACTGCCCCTCCCAGCCTTTCCTTCTAGTCCATCTGATTCTTTGTGTAACTGCCAACCAACAGATGCATTTTCTACAAGAGACCCTATAACCACTATACTTGGTTAGCATTCAGAACAGACAACAGAAACCAAAGAATAGAATACCCAGCCAACAAAGATGAGACCAGATAGCTACTCCAAGAAACACTTCAAACACCGTAACTCCAGATACCTGGACCTCAGTGCAAAAACAAAAACATTAACAGCCAAGACAATATGCCTCATCCAGAAGCCAGCAACTCTATTGAAATAGGCCCTGAGAAAAATAATTTAGCATGAGACAAGAATTTCAAAATAGCAATTACAAATCTATTCATGGCGCTTAAAGAGAATGTAATAAATGCTTCCTGAAGACCATGAAAAGACAAACAGCTGAATGTTTGCATGTCTTGAGAGTAGAATTTAACAAAGAAACACAATCACTAAGAAAACTCAAACTAAAATAAAATTAAAAGTGAAAACATAGGATATCAAACAAAAACCTGAGAAGTAGGCCTCACCAACAAATTACAAAACATGGAAGAAGGAATTTCAGGTCTTGAAAACAAGGTAGGAGAAATGGATGGCTCAGTCAAAGAAATTTTTAATCTGAAAAATCCAGGCACAAAATAACCAAGAAATCTCGAACACTATGAAATTATTAAATCTATGAAAAATAGTGATAGAGGAAGGAGAAACCCAAGTCACAGATACAGAAAATATTTTAAATAAAATCATTGAAGAAAAATTTCCCAATCTAAAAAGGAGATGTCTATCAAAGTACAAAAAGTAGTACAGAACCCCAAATAGACAGGATACATTATAATCAAAACAAAATATATACAGAACAAAAAAGGATACTGAAAGCTGTAAGAGAAAAACACTAAGTCTCATATAAAGGCAAGCTCAAACAGACTTTCAACAGAAGGGACTGGGAAGTTGTTTTACAAGCTCTAAGGCACCACAGCTACCACCAGACTACTATACCCAGCAAAACTATCAATAATAATCAGTGGAGAAAGAAAAACATCTGAGGATAAAAACAAACAAGCAATTTCCATCTGCCAACCCAGCTCTACAGAAGGGAGTAGTAGGAAAAGTCCAGTCTCAGGAGGGATACATAAGACACAAGGGATACATAATCCCAGAATAGTAAATAAAACAGAGGAAAAATCTCATACCACAACATCAAAATAAGATGAGCCACTAAACACTGCTCATTAATAACTTGCAATATTAATGGTGTCAATTCTCCCAATAAAAAGATACAGACTAACAGATTAAATTAGAAAACAGGATCTTACCAGGTGCAGTAGAACACACCTTTAATCCTAGCACTTGGGAGGCAAGGCAGGCAGATTTCTGTGGGTTCAAGGTGAGCCAGGTCTTACATATTGAGTTCCAGAATGGCCAGAGATACATAGTGAGACCTGTTTTGAAAAACAAAAAACAAACAAAAAGAAATAGAACAATCTCTGTCTCTTTGCTGCATCAAAAAACATACTTCATCAATAAGGTTAGATATCGCCTTAGAGTAAAAGGATAGAGAAAGGTATTCCAAGTCAATGGACTCAAGAACCAATCAGATATAATTATTTTAATATCTGAAGAAATAGACTTCCAGCCAAAACTAATCTGTAGAAATAAGGAAGGACACTACTTGTTAAAGGAAAAATCCACCAAGATATTTCAATTTAAATTGTTTGTGTAACAAACACGAAGATACCCAAGTTCATAAAAGAAACAGTGCTCCAGCTAAATCACATGTTGACCCTCACACAGTACTACTTGGTGACTTTAATACCTCATTCTTGCCAATAAACAGGTCATCTTGACAAAAACCAAACAAGGAAATGCTACAGCTAAATAATATCCTAAATCAAATGGACTGAGCAGAAATCTATGGAACATTTCACTCAAACATTACAGAATATATTTTCATCTCAGCAGATCATGGAAATTTCCAAAATTAGTCACATGTTAGGACTCAAAACAAATCTTATCAGATATAAGAAAACTGACATAAAACTCTGCATCCTATCTGACCACTGGGGATTAAATCTGGCTACCAACAACAATGGAAATATTCAAATGAATGAAAACTTTTAAAAACTCACTATTGGTTAAATTGGGACAAGACAGAAATTAAGGATTTAATTTAATTAATTAAATTTGAACCTTTTTAGAGAAAGAAGAATATCCAAGGATAAAAACAAACAATTTCTATCTAAATTTGGACACTAATTAATCAAATTTGAACATTTTTAGAACTGAATGAAAATAAAAGTTGAGAAAATTCAGAGAATAATAAGAACAGACTTTCAAAATCTGTATCCTACTAAAGTGGAAAACCTAAAAGAAATGGATAAATTTCTTGGTATATACAACCTACCAAAATTAAATCAAGACAAAACAAAGAATTTAAACAGACCCATAGCTTCTATTGGAATAAAAGCAGTAATTAATAATTCCCCACCCCCAAAAAAAAGATTCCAGGACCAGATGGATTCAGTACAGAATTCTACCAGACCTTCACAAAGGAATTAATTCCAATCCTCAAATTATTCCACAAAATAGAAACAGAAGGAACATTAACAAATTCTTTTCACAAAGCCTCTATTATCCTGATATTAAAACCATACAAATACCTGACAAAGAAAGAAAATTGCAAACCAATATCTTTTATGAAAATAGATACAAAAAATTTGCAAATTGAATCTAAGAATACATGAAAAAGATCAAGATGACTTCATCCCAGAGATGTAAGGATGGTAAACATACGTAAATTGATAAATGTAGCCCACTATAAAAACAGGCTGAAAGACAAAAACCACATGATCACGACCTCATTGAATGCAGAAAAGGCTGACACCCCTTCATGATAAAAGTCCTGGGGCCGCTGGGGATATAAAGGGCATACTTCAGCATAATAAAGGCAGTTTATAGCGAGCCCATGGCCAACATCAACCTAAAAGGAGAGAACCCAAAAGCATTTCCACTAAAATCAGGAACAAGACAAGGATGTCCACTCTCAATGCCTACTCAGTATATTACTTAAAGTCTTAGCTAGAGCAAGAAACAGATAAGGGAGATCAAGAGGATACAATAAAAAATGAAGAAGTCAAAGTATTTATATTTATGATAATATAATTTTATACATAAAAAAAACTTAAATACTCCACCAGGAAACTTGTGATTAACACTTTCATGGAAATAAGATATATAAAATTAACACACACACACACACACAAATGAGTAGCCTTCCTATATACAAAGCACAAACAAACTGAGAAATCTGGCCAAGAACCTGTAGAGAGGCCATCGACACTAGGGGAGGGCTTACTACTATAATTTTGATAAATTGATTTGCTATCCGACTGCTTTCTAAATACTATCCTTACATGTATAGATAAGTCCATCTCTCATCTCTCTGCCGAGAAGCTAATTTTTATGGTGAACAGAGGTTAACACAGAGAACCATAAACAATCAAAGTGTAGAAAATGAGTGACTGAGGAGTGAACAAACATACC
The DNA here is from genome assembly GCF_903995425.1 of Onychomys torridus. Lineage (NCBI taxonomy): Eukaryota > Metazoa > Chordata > Mammalia > Rodentia > Cricetidae > Onychomys > Onychomys torridus. The sequence goes on from NC_050448.1 coordinate 117,496,126, forward strand.
CAAAGGGAATGTTTATATACTTCCTCCCCACTAGGCTCAAGGGACACCATGGAATAAGTTGTAACACCATGTTACAATAGACTGTAAGAGCCAGAAGTAAGTATCCTGCCACGGAACACTGTCTTCTAGACATAACAGACAGTTGCACTCATGAACTGTCAATAGCTCTGGTTGACTATAAAAGATCTGCACAAGGTCTACCTAGTCAATATTCTAGTATGGAATGGGTGAGTAGGCTCACAAGGCCCTACTCCTAGGTGAGAAGCTACAAAGACTCCAATGGCTCCTAGAGGAGAAAAATTAAGTTTTCAGGAGTAAATCCTGGTTGTGCAGGATGCAGTGGACAGCCCTACACCCACATGCATGCAGTCAACTCTGGTTGGACTCATTAAGGTTTTTATTTTGGTGTGTGTGAGGAGGAGAGACAGAAACAGGGAGAGGAAGAGAGAGAGACAGAGAGAGAGAGAGAGAGACACAGAGAGACAGAGAGACAGAGACAGACAGAGAGACAGACAGAGAGACAGAGACAGAGAGACAGAGACAGAGAAAGAGAGACAGAGAGAGAGAGAATTGAGAATTTCTGGTGGCTATGGAAGGTGCAACCCAGGTAAAGTTGGGGGAAAGAAGTAAGTGATGGGTTTGATCAAAATAAAATGCACAAATATATTAAGGGGGGAAGGTATTGACATTCTAAGACAATTTCTAGTTATTTTATCAAGAGAGCAGAAACATCTTCTAGGAAATTTTAAATCCTCTATCATAGATATTTCAAAATCATTGGCAAAGGCAGACAAGAATCAATCCCACCTAGAAAAGAAATGAGTTGATTCTTTACAGCTTGAACGAGAGTGTTGACAGTTACACACAGATCCAAATATAGTGCCTTCTGGCAAAGGAACAGCACAGAGCAGGAGGCAAAGTGGAGACACCTGACACCACTGCCCGTGTAACTGGAGCTGCAGTTTTCCTTGTTGTGGAGACAAAGACAAGAAGAATCTAAGCAGAGAACAAACCACATTGCCTTGATTGTAGGAATTTCTTTGAAGATGGCTTTTAAATGCCCTGGTGTGTCTTTTTGTTTGCTCTTTGTTCTTTTTTAATTTTTGCTATGGACTTAGAAAAAGAAAGAATGCTATAATGAACTTCAATGTATCCATTATCTAGACTCACTAATTACTATCATTGACATAACAAAAGAGAAAATTTTATACATAGTTTTAGTTAAATAAAGCATTATGCCTGACAAGATCTTGCAGGTTGTTTCTTATGTTACATAAAACAAGAAGGGTTTTAGTTCATTCATGTTGTGTTTAAAATTTGGTAAAGAAAGTACTTAACAGGTTCTTTGACTCTTGGGCAAATAAATGTGAAGGGGAGATGTCCTTCAGTTAAAACTAAGTATGTTCAGGAATTCATTTTCATTTAGTCCAACTAGTTATGCCAAGATCCATTCATGCTAGTAAACAAATTTGCTAGAAGGTGATGAAAACCTAGGGCATATTTTTGTTACTTCATATTAAGAAGATGTTTATAAGACAGTCTTCAATCTTTCAGGTATTTTACATGAAGAAATATGTAACTAGAAAATACAATTTAGATCAGAACATTGCTGATGTATGGATTGAATTGAAGAGAGAATAGAGCATTTCAGGAAGTCTCAAGAGACAGACTCTTCCAATGGATGTTTACTGTTGTAAGGGATGGAGTTTTCCCATTGGTGATTACTGTAGTGAGGGATGGACTCTTCCCGTTGGTGATTACTGTTGTGAGGGATGGACTCTTCCCATTGGTGATAAATGCTGTAAGGGATGGACTCTTCCCATTGGTGATTACTGTAGTGAGGGATGGACTCTTCCCATTGGTGGCTACTGTAGTGAGGGATGGACTCTTCCCATTGGTGATTACTGTAGTGAGGGATGGACTCTTCCCATTAGTGACAAATGCTGTAAGCGACAGAGTCCTCTCATGGTAAGAACCTCTGTAAGGAGTTTAGGATAGTCTTAGCACCTCCCCTCAGCCCAGTGATTGACAGCACCAAAGGGCTGAGTTTCAAATCTTCCTTTTCAACATTTCTGGTTTCTGTTTCTTTGTTACTGAAACAGAGGCATGTCACTGCTGTGACTGCAGCTTGTCTACAGGAATGTCATTTTATAGTAAAGCCCTCTATCTTGAGCAAAACTCCAAGGCACATTGCTAAACTCCAGGAAGAAACCTGATCAACTACTATTGACCTCTGAGTATACAACCTATCACCTTCATGCCATTTAGACTTGAATGCTGGCAAAACATAAAGTCAGAATTTTCCTAATGTACCAGATGTCAGAGAAAGAACTCTAGCCTATTTTCTCCTTTTTCTCCTAAAATGGCTAAAGAAAAGAGAGCTGGGGAAATGGCTCAGGGGTAAAGCACAGGCTGTACAAGTGAGAGCACATGACTATATATCACCAGAACCAACACGAGCTGAATTGTATTAGCAAGAATTGCATTTCAGACATACACCTATGCTAGATTTTAAAGATGGTGCCTCTCATCAGAGTGCTCCTGCTTCCCAGGAAAGTAGAGGACTCTTTAACGACCTATTCCTGTGGGGCATGGAGAAAGAAATTCCCGTTTCTTGTGCTTTCTAATATGCCATGGTGTCATATTTTAGGGTAAAAGGCCTGAAATTCCATTAATGCTTATTGAGGCAAATTCTTAAAAGTTAAGTCCAAGCAAAAGAAGAATGTTGGGAAAAGTTCATCACACCTCTCCTTTTTTGGTTGCTGACACCATTGGCTGTGATGCTTGCCAAAAGTGGATTTCCTCCTCCACCAATGTGGCTGGCTTGAGAACCATATAATACCAAGGCAGTGGGGAAGCTAAGACATTTTCTTGCTATAGCATATTTATATTAGTAATATTTCTGAAAGAATCACAGTTTATTATGATATGTACAAATGAAATGTTGGATGTAAATATTCTGACCAAAAGTAATTCCTTTTTTAGTTTTTAAATGTAAAGAAATCCCATGGTTAATTCTATGAAATATAAATCAAACTTTTTGTTCATATGTATTTACCTATATTTGTTTTCTTGTCTATACAATTACAACTATTGTAGATAATCTCTTTGAAGTGCACATTACAGAATGACATAAAAATGTCTTACTGTGTCAAGAGTATATTTAGTTTAGAGTGACTTATACATTGAACATAAGTATAATTCTTATTAATCTCGATACATTTTTCCTTAATTTTTTTAAGTAGCAACATATGATAGGATATTGTTTCTTGCAAGTGAGATCCTTGTCAGTACTTCTGGGGGGACATGAGCAGTGAATGGCCGTTGGGTGTTATTTGTTGGCAACTCTGCTATGTTGCCATGGTATGTTGTCAAAACACTGACTCGAAATTTTGAGGCCTTTATTATGACACATTTTTGTTTTTATTGTTTATTAAGGTTTTTAATTAATGATCATACTCTTGTGGGGTAATCAATAAAAAAAAGGAAAACAGGTTAAATAGGAAAAGAAAGCAGCAGATGAAGAAAAGGAGAAGAAATGAGGCATGAATGGAGTAAGGGAAGGCATCTAGCTTCTGGACAAAGAACAAGCTGGAGAAAATGACACTCTGAGGGAACAAGAATGGGTTTCAGAGCAGTACTCTTATTGCTGGCGAGAGCCCCCCAGAATCACTGAGGAGGTGAAAATTCCCACGTGGCTTTAAGTAGCAGTAAGCCTCCAATTCTTATTTTCTCCCCGTTGTCTGAAGTTAATTATGCTCCTATTTAATTATTCCTTATCACGACCTGCTAGAGCCTTTTTATTCTTTCCTTTCACTCTTAAGATAACAACCCCTGCCCCCCCCCAAAGTCCTTAAGCTGAAAAGGAAGAGCTATGTGACACTGAGTGAAATAAGACAGAGATCTGAGGACCCCCTGTCAATAACACATGCTGTCCTCGCCTGAGCTGGGAGCGCGGTGTTAAGCTTCTGTGACCTACGTAAGTAATACTCCTTTAATAAAACGCCTCCCTTGTGGCTTCCTAGAAGATCAACAGTCAGAAACAGAACTCAGACCTCCTGACGTCAGGTCCAGTGTTCTTCCACTCTGCAGTGATGCCTCTAAATACAAACATGTAGAGAAACTCTCCAAAGAAAACACGGCTGAATTCATCTTCATGTAAACATGCCATAGAACCTTGACTTCCTAGGCTTCATGTTGAGAATTCTAGCATCAATAACCCACAATATTAGAGTTTGTGTAAATTAATTCACTTTAATGCATTTCACTAAATAAAATTTTCTTACCTTGATTTTGAGTATGACAATTTAATGATATCTACAGTAATAGTTTCAGATTGCAGAGACAATGGAAAATAATCTTCTATCATTTTTAAATAAAAGTATCTTCAGTGGAAATGAGGTCTTTCATTATTTCACTATATTCCATCAGTACCATCCCTATAAATCTATTTTCCTGACTGTAGATTTTGATTGAATGCTACTTTTGGTGGCAGCCTTCTCAGAGAAGTTTGCACACCTGTACACAATGTATTCAGATTCATATTTTACAGAAAAACTGAAATTACTTTCCTTTATTTTTGTGTGTGGTGTGTGCTGCACATATCTGGAAGTCAAAGGACAACTTAAAATAATTGGTTCTCTTCCTCCACCATGTGGGACGTTCAGATCCCAGTCAGGTTGGCAGGTTTGGCAGAAGTGCCTTTATTGGCTAAGCCATCTTGACAGTCTTTAAGTATTTGGGTTTTGCAGCACTGTACTCTCCTCTTATAGTCTGTAATTGGAGTGATTGTTACCAATAGCATTCTTGCTTGTGAGATCCTAAGCATCGTAAGGTAAGAACTTTTCTTGTTCACCAATATGTCCCTACCAGTAAGCAAGTGCTAAGCAACATGATATATACATATGTATATATGTTAACTATATATTTAACATATTTAACAAGCAAATGTTTTAGTTCAGCTGCATGCTAAGGTTTTTGCATACTTGCTTAAGAATAATAATGACCTTTTTTTCTTTTTTTACTGTGAACAGACCATGTTCAAGATAGGAGGCAGCGTGTTTCACATATATTTCTTTTTCTAAAGCATTTTTAACTTATTCTTTGACATTTCATAATATATAAAATGTATCTTGAGCATATCTACCCTAACTCCCCAACTTCTTTTACACACACACACACACACACACACACACACACACACACACACACACGTTCCCCTCCCACCGTGATGCCCTCTCTTTGTTTAAAAATAACCCAAGTCCAACTAGCCATGTCTGCAAGTACAAGGACAACCTACCAGGAGCCATACCTCTGGAGAAAAATTACCCCCACGCCAACAGCAGCTATCAATTGCCAATAACTCATCATCTGCGTTGGAGCACCGTGAGTCCCTCCCCATTCCCACTTGGAATTAATGACAGGCTGGATCTTGTGCCTGTCGGGTACAGGTAATGGTACCAGACATGACAGCTGCATGAGTTCATGAGTGCCAGAGCCATGCCATGTCCAGAAGACAGCGTTCTCACCACTCTTCCCCTCTTCTAGCTCTTGTACTCTTCTGTTCCCTCTTACATGATGTCCCCTGAGCACTGCAGGAGCTGAGTCCCATTTAGGGCCAAGCACTCAACTGTCACTAATTCTCAGAGCTTGGACCAATTGTGAGTCTCCACATTGACTGCTGCCCACTGCAAAAAGAAGCTACTCTAACCAAAGTTGAGAGTGGTATTAATATATGGATATAAACAAATATTTAAAAGGCAGTTTGACTACACGTCCATTTAGCAAAACAACAATAGTAGGTTCCCCTACAGAGCTTATGACTTCTCCGGCCTTGAGCTTGGGTTACAAAACCAGACATGAATTCCCTTTGGTGGAGGGGGTCTCAAATCTAATCACCATTGTCACTATTGTGTAGTACATCATGCAGTGTCTGCTGCTGGGTAAATCCATTGATGACTGCTCTCTTCCAGTGACCTGCTTAGCACTTTGAAAGCTAGCCAGCAGAGAAGTTTCCAGATCAGTTCCACCTCTCTCTATGTCCTTGATGTCTCCATGCCCTGCAACCAAAAGCTGTGTTGACAAGTTCTGTGTCTTCAGCCAGAGGGTCTTACCATCTAGTTATGGTGGGCAGTTAAGAGCAATAACAATGGTTTGGGGGGGCCTCCAGGATACATTTGTATTCCAACAATAACTATGAAGCAGCTATGATTTTTATTTACATTTACAGATAAGGACACCAAAGTTTATTTTTCAAGGAGTAATTTTTCTGCCTCTCTTACTAGGGAAGAGGTGGGGGAAGGAACCACTCTTTTTCCTAATGAATGCCTAGCATCAGGTTCTTTTATATTGGACCCTGTGTATAAGATCTTATCCATACCACATTGGCATTTATGCCTATTGATAAAAGTCAATGTTTTCAAATTCTCATTCTGATTTCCTTATGCCAATGGCCATCAACTGAAATAAAATACTACTTTGATTTTGTTCTTTTTAATGTGTGTGTGTGTGTGTGTGTGTGTGTGTATGTGTATGTGTGTTGCATGTATGCAAGTGTGCAGGCATGCACATCCAAGTGTGTACATGTGGAGGCCAGAGGAAGACATTGTGCATTTCCTCTATTGTTCTCTATCTTACTGCCCTGTGACAAGTTCTGGCACTGAACCAGAAGTTCGTCATCTCAGCTTGACTGGCTGGCCAGTGAGCTCTCCAGATCTGCCTGCCTTTGCCCTCAATGCTGGGGTTATAGGCACATGCAGCCAAGACCACTAACATCTTGATTTCTGTGGCTCAAAAAGATAAATGATGTTTCTGTTGTTTGTTTTTCCTTATGGTACCAAAGGGGGTAAAGCAATAAAATGCAGTGTGGTATTAAGGACAGTGGTGAGGAGCCTAGAAAGCATCACGTAATTTTCCATAGTAACATATCTAACATGTCAGCTTGTACTTTGCCTTCTCGGAAAAAGGATCCCCAGTGTGTATGTGTGTGTGTGTGTGTGTGTGTGTGTGTGTGTGTGTGTGTGTGTGTTTGTGTGTTGGAAGTTAAACACAGAGCCTCACACATGCTAAGCATATGCTCTACCACTGAGCCAAATCCCCAGTTCCCAAATGTTGTAATGCAAAACAGTATGTGTGTGTGTCAAAATTTATATTTCTTCTGTTTATTTTGAAGTCAATTTAATTTAGTACTCTCAGGTCTTCTGTGGACATGTTATAAAGAGGCCCATGGTTTATAACTGAGGTTACTAATATGCCGTTTTGCAGAGAGGTTAACCCTAAATTCTTTTAAAATATTTTAATTTTATTTTATGTGTATATGTTTGTTTGCATGTATCCATGTGAATCTTCTGCATGCCTTGTGTCTAGGGAGATCAGAAGAGGCTGTTGAGTGCCTTGGAACTGAAGCTATGTACAGTTGTATGTGAGTGCTAGGAATTAAACTTGGGTCTTCTGAAAGAGCATCCAGTGCTCTTAACTGCTAAGCCATCTTTCCAACCCCCATCTCAGATTCTTGGTCCTCCGTTATTATTCTCTTTGGAGACAAAGATTTGCAGTTTCTTACCACTAGCCTTCTTTTGTTTCTAGACTCTGTATAAAGAGGACGTGATTGCAACGAAGTGTATCATATCATTGTATCTCTTAAATTAAGCTGCATCCAAACATTAATAGGAATCTCACTGCTATCTTCCAGGCATGTAGAAAGCAAGCATAGCTGGTAAGATCCTTATTGAAATCCTCCAGGGTGGCCTTCTGAGAGAGGCTCAAGATTAATTTTCCTTTACAAGAATGTGGGCTCCACAGGGGCCAGGACTTTGGTTCTTGCTTTCTGTGTGCCCAAGTCTTAAAAGGGTGTTGGCCACATAATGGTATTCAATTGACTAAATGGCATTGACTAAAATTTACACTTCTGTATTGAATCATTATCGAAGGTGACTTATTTTGCCTTATTCAGTAAAATTTATTTAGAAGTTAATTGCACATATTTCATGTGTATAATTTGATGACTTTGGACATCAAAGGATTTGATCATCAAAATCCAGGACATAGACATAGTCACCATGTACCAACACAAGTCCACTGGGATTTTCTACTGGTAAACATAAAATTAATGTGAGCTTTACCCTTTTAACAATTTAAATGCATAATATAAGAAGCATAATTAACTACCAGCACTCCACTGTACAGTTTATAGCCATTATAGAGCTTTACAACTTACTACCTTAGTAATTTAAACTTTATACCAATTAGAAAACTCCCTGTTTCTTCATCCCTTGATGTTTTTAAAAGGTCAATGATGGTTCTTAAAGCTCAGTAATAATTGGTTTATAAAACTACTATGAGATACAACTGTGTTCTCTCATCTAAAGAGTCCATTCTGATTTCCTTGAAAATATGGAAAGGAATACAACCGTAGATAAATTAAACTGAATTTTCCTTTTCTTTAAGAGATTCCTCTGCTGTTGTTCTTATCGTTGCCTATCTAAAAATGGCAAGTGGCACCTATGCTTAAACCCTGAAAAACTGTGAGAGCCCTTGAGATGAAAAGGAAAAGAATCTCATTGCAAGTTGAGGGAAGTGCTACCTAGTAATGGGGAGCTCTTTGTGCAAACGTAAGGGTATTTTAATATGGAATTATTATTGCTCTCCACAAACGCATTGCCAAAGATCCTTCCCTCAGCTCTACCGCTCTACCACTAACTGAGTCATTTTTTTCCTTTTTATTCCCTTTAAAGTTATAAATAATTTTTGTTTGAGACAAAGTCTCACTATGTAGCTCTGTCTGGCCTGTAACTCCAGTACGTAGACCCAGTTAGCCTCAAACACATGGAGATCCATTTGCCTCTATCTCAAGGGCTAGGATTAACATGCACACAATGTCTGACCATAAATGAAATTTCAAAGAAAGTTATAAGCTCATGCTCCTTGACTAACATCAGGCTATTTCCCAATAGACTCATTAGAAATCAAGAACATTTTAAGTTAGAAATGCACTTAGTAGTATACGTGGAATGTATTGGGCATTACAGTTTAGCAGTAGAGTAGTGCTGTGTTCCAGCTGTTCAGTCTCAGGACAAAGCTGTGGCTCATTGCTGCTGAGAATGTCATGCCACCTTTCTCTAGTTCAGGATAAAATTTAAAAGGTTAATGTTTGTACTGAATTCATAGTACTTTAATACAATCACTAAGTTAGGAAACTGCAAATTAAACACTCATCGTCTATCTGTAGGTGGTAGCAGAAGTCTAGGAATAAAACTTGTTTCTGTTTTATTTCATAGTACTTTCTAGTAAATAATAAAGATAAAAATGTGATATAACATCTAAACAAAAACTGCAAGTATCATTTTTAAAATAAGATAACATAAGAAGTGTGTTGCGGGGAGGATTTAATGACTGGTGGTTCTGTGCTAACTGAAGGCAAAGCTTAGTTTTGTTATAGTTTCAGCATGATCTTCCAAACATTTTCCTGGTTAAGGTGTGGTCTGTATACACTATCTCATTTGCTAAAACAGAATGATGGGAAAAGTGGTTAGACTCCACCTTCCTGGGTTATATAGTGAGTTCTTGTGGTGGTAATAAGTTGGAGGCATCTTTGAGCAATGGCTGGAGTTGGAAAAAGGTCATCTACATCTAGAAGAACACAAAGAAGCTCCCAGAGAACACAGCTCTGCCCTGCAATTTGAAAAAGGCCTTTGAAGACATCCATGGCTTTGGCATTGTTCCAGAACCAGCTGGACTGGAGTGTCCACCTTAATATAGAATGGCATTGCTGAAGCCTGGGGAAAGTCAGGAGACTGACTAGCTAACTAGCTAACACATGTGTGTGGTCAGCACACATGAACCCCTCTTTCTTTTGGAGACACTTAGAACTATCTAAACAGAACAGATGAAATACATTTCATAAATTGTCTTCCAAGAACAAACACTGATGTTATGGGATTTTTTTTCTTTACCTACTTTGGGATTCAGTTTTCAACACATAATTAATCACTCGTTCTAGTGTGCTGGATTGTTGGCAGTATTTTAATAACCAGGATGGAGTCAGTCCAGTTATTTTTGATTAGTGCTTTCTTTGCTCCCTTTCCAAAGAAAAACAATAGAATTTCCCAATTTTGTTTGTGCCTAGTACACAGAATAGTAGGAACCTAGGAAATAAGTGGTAGAAAATTTTCACTAAAATACCTAGTTACCATTGCTAAAGTCATTCATTCATTGGGTACTTGCTCAGATGTCACTGAAGAGATAAACAGAATCCATAACAAGGAGCTCACATTTTGATATGTCTTACGGGCAATAAAGGATACACAGACTCCATTCAAGTGACAATAAATGCCATACAAACTACTAAAGAAGGGTAAGGGGATCAAGATAATAGTGTGACCCATAAGGGTAATATTTGGGCAAGGGCTTTCTAACAGCTGATGTATAAGCAGGCAGACTACTGAGTGATACAGTAGAATGAGGCATACAAACATCTAAGACGAACATCTCAGAAAAGAATAAAAACATCTAGTATTGTGTACACGTAATGTTTTCAGCATTGCGTAGAGGTCGAGAGCACAGCAGGCCAGTGGGAGAGGAACTGGTCAGAGGGGTAAAGACCAGCTGAGGCTGGGATTGTAGGCCTGGGGGGAGGTAGGGCCACCTCATTGTGACAATCACTGAGGGGTTGGTAGCAAGGGCAGGAACAAGAGTGAGATTGGGAAGGATGTTTCAGCTTTCTTCTTTATCATTGTTTTGTTCATTCAAGTTTTGAATCTTGCTAATGACTTCCTTGTACAGAAGTCCTTCTAAATAGACTAGTAACAATGTAACAAGAATTAAGTCTTTAAATGGCAAATAAATAACCAGATGGTAAATAATGAAAGCCAAAATGAAAAAGCTTATCAGAGTACTAAAGCCATTCAAGCCTTTTGTGAGCCTTAAAGCAGACAGGTGTGCTCTCAGCTTTTTTCCCCCCCCGGTAGGAACTGTGACCTGTTCCCTAGTTTAAAGCCTCCTTTCTTTTCCCAGCTCTGCTTTCCTCAGCTGCACTTGTAGTCTGATATGCTCTGCCTCAGACTCTAAAATCGTTCCCACACATCCCTCTCGAAAATATTTGTCATCTGTCCTTCATCCAGTGGAGCCTAAGACTAGAACCAGTTGGCCTTCATTAGATCGACAAGGCCTGTTTGTTTGCTCTTCGGAGCTAGGTAGCAATTACAAGTGTTCCAGTTTGCCATATTACCTGATGCCTTCAGCATGAAGTCAGTTAGTGGACAAGCTGTGATGAATCACTCTTTCTGTTTAGGTAAGAGAGCAGCCAAAGCTGTCAGGAATATTTTAGCGGACTCCTATAGTGACTAGATTAGGTTTCTATGGGTACTCACAATCCTGGAATTCCTGCAACAGGGCGGTGTTCTACTAGAAGATCGCTTGCTTTCATGTTGTCCCAGAGAGCTACCCTGTCCCCATACAAGGATCTTGTTTCAAGGGTGGCCACCAGCTCACAATGTCACTGCAAACTATGTGAGGATGTGATTTTTCAAATCTTTGTTTCTTTTTGCTTTTGGTATGTGTGTGTGTACAATGTATATGTAATATTCCTCTATGTGTGTGGGCATATACATGCTCTGCAGGAGTGCTGGGATTACAGATGCTTTTGCTCTATGGTCTGCTTTTATATGGGTCCTTGGATTTGAACTTAGATCCTCACAGTTGCAGGCTATGTATGTGTTTTTACCCACTTTTGACCACCTCCTGGGGCAGAGATTTTTTCTTTGTTGTCTTTATCTGGTATCATTTTACTTTTGCCTGGTGAACTTCCTCTACTTTTTAATTAATTAACTCATTATTTTTATAAGGTTGGTCTGCTGACGGTGAACTTGTTTGGCTTGAACTTGCCCAGAAGGTGTCATTAGCTGACTTTCACTCTTCATATAGACTTGACAGATTTTTGTTGTGTATTAATCCAAGACTAGAAGGTTTGCACTTTCCTTTTTGGTGTTTTAAAGATATTGGTCTAGCCAGGCAGTGGTGGTGCACACCCTTAATCCCAGCACTTGGGAGGCAGAGCCAGGCGCATCTCTGTGAGTTCAAGGCCAGCCTGATCTACAGAGCGAGATCCAGGACAGGCACCAAAACTACACAGAGGAACCCTGTCTCAAAAAGAAAAAAAAAATCTTGTTCTGTGACCCCAGCACTCAGGAGGTTGATGGGAGGATCACCTAGGCTATATCAGTCTGTCTCAGACAAACAAACAAACAGAACAAATTACAATTATATCGGTCCATGTCATTTCCCTTGAAAGTGTCCACTGACGAGAAGTCTTGTTATTTTTAACTTTGTGTTTCCTTTTCTCCCCTCTCAAGCTGCCTTTAGCAGTACTGTAGTCAAACTTTCTTCTGACTACCGGCTTCTGAATAATGACATGAAGACTTATTATTAAGTATGAAAGCTTGACCTTAGCTTAGGCTTGTTCTCAACTAGTTCTTAAAACTTACACTAACCCATTAATATTAATCTACATTCTATCACTTGGCACCAGAGAATCCTGAGTGCCTCATCCTGGAAGTTCTGCCTTTCTTCCCCTACCTAGCTATTGACCATTCAACTCTTTGTTAAATCAGTCAGAAGATGCCTTATCAGAGACACATCTTCACAGTGTACAAAAATATTATCCCTTGATACAACATCTTTTTTTTCTCCCAAACACTGGGCACTTTGCACTATGTAGCCCAGGCTGGCCTGCAAACCATGATCCTTCTGCCTCAGCCTCTTGAGTGCTAGGATGACGGCCATGTGCCTCTCATACCTGCAAATAAGTGCAGGGCTTTCTCCCTGAGCTTTGCCTTCAGCTCAGCACCAGCTGGTCCCAGCAATGTATTTGTGGTGTTGACTTTATTTTGCTTAGGGTTTATTGATGCTCTGTAATCTGTGGGTTTATGTTTCTTGTTAAATTGGAATTAGTGTTGCAAATACTTTACCATATTCCTCTTCCCACTCTGGGATTCCATTTATATGTATGTCAGAACACAATGTCAGGACTAGGTACGTTGGCATGCCTGTAATTAGTTAATAGCACTCTTCAGAGGTGAAGAGAGGAAGTCAGAGGCTCATAGTCACCCCAGCCTACATAGGGAATTTGAAGCTAACCTGGGTTACACAAGACTCCTTCTTTAACACAATACAAAACAAAAAGAACATTTAATACTATATTTCATGTCAGGAAATCTGTTCATTGTAAAAAAAATTGATTGCTTATTTCATTTTGGATAATTTCTGCAGCTATGTATTTATGTTAACTTATTGATATTACTGTAGTGCTAATTACCTAATTAGTCCAGTGTATTTTCATTATATAAACTGTACTATTAATCTAAACAAACCTTGAATCTTTTTATGTCTTCTACATTTCTGTATCATTCATCTTTTCCATACTATTTTGAGCATGGAATTTGTATTTACAGTACATCTCAGTGTTATCGCCTCATTTCATCATCTTGTCAGATTTGTGTCTATGTTTGTGCATGGGATACATTCTTGACTTTTGTTAGTGTGGTTGAGCACATGTGAGTGTGTGTGTGAGTGTGTGTATGTGTTCCTCTGTCTTTGAATACCATAGTGATTTTTGCTTGTAAAGCTTGTGCTGTATTTTGCTATATCCCTTTAAACAGTACAGGCTTTTTTAAAAAGGTTAAACTATTTAGAATTGGTTTAAAGCTTTCATGCTAGTTTTAAGTTTGGGAGGATGTGTACAGAGAGGCTTTTAGACTAGATCTAAGTTATCTGTTCACTAATTAGGGGATCTCTTTCTGAGGATTGTACCTGTGTATTTAACGGCTTTTCCACTCTGGCTGGTGGAAACACAAGATCACCAGCTCAGTGTGAATTCTTAGCTTACTGTTTGCTAGAGGCCTTTCCTTCCTAAGCTATGAATGGTAGTCTCACCACATACTTAAACACATAAGAACTCAGCTGAATCCTTCAGGAGACTCCTGCAGACTTCAGCATGTTCTCTCTTCAACTGGCCCCTATCTTGTAAGAGTAAATGCATTAGCCTCCCAGGACTTTGAGCTCTGTCTTCTCAGTGTGTTGTTTTCGTCTGTGAGGATCCTGCTAGTTAGCTTCCCAGTGTGAAAAAAAAACCCACCTCAAACACAGGTCCACTTAGCTTTACAGCTTCAGGCTGTAAAGGAAGCAAAGGGGTCAGGGCACCTGGTAGTCTATAATCTTGTTTAAAGTCCACATATACTCCAGGGATCTAATATTTCCCACTAGCCCACACCATGTATAAGGTCCCACCACCTCCCAATAACACCATGTTGAGAAGTAATCACTTAAGACATGGCCTCTGGACAATTCTCCAGATCCAAACCATAGGATGGGATAATGGTACTAAGGGACAGATGTTCAGTATCTGAAAAGTATCAGTTTAAAATTATTGCTCAATGCTTAGTTGTTTAATATAGAAGGCAAATTTCTTTCTGTTATTCTACTCCAGCAGAAACATACATTTTATTAATTCTTTTATTGTTATAAAATAATATTTTGGTATGTTTATAGTTGATATATTTGTCATGTGAACAAGAAAAATAACTATAATAAAAACACAAAACAAGGGCTAGAAAGATGACTTGGTGTTGGGTACTTAGGGAGGTAGAGTGGAGAACTCGGTGGAGAGACAGAAAGATTCTAAGAGACAGAAGTAGTTACTTACTAGGAAAGCATGAGAACCAAGTTCAGCTCCCACAGTGCATGTAAAATAGGATTCAGAAGTGTCTATCTAAAATCTAAGCATTTCCAAAATAGAAACAGAATTCCAGGATGCTTATGGGTCAGCTACAAGAAACCCTGCTAAGGTGGAATGTGAAGACTTGACACCCAAGGTTGTCTTCTAACTCCACAGGTATGCTGTGGCCTGCACATGCTTTCACACACACACATGAACACACACATGAACACACACACACACACACACACACACACACACACACAGAGAGAGAGAACAAGTCTGTATTATACTCATACAACTCTAAAAAGTTCAAGTTCACAAACATGCAGACATATGAACAGCCCTTGTATAGATTGCTTTCAAACAGCTATTAGAGAAAAATCTCTCAGTAGACAGAATATAAAAAACATAGACTGGGAAGGGAAGCACCAGCAAACATACCTAAAGAAGTGAGAATCAAAAACAGTTATGATGATATTTTACTTGTACTGAAATGTGATTTTATTTTGTATGTTAATAAATAAAGTTTCCTGGGGGTCAGAGCTAATAGCAAGCCATAGCAGAAGCTGGGCAGTGGTGGGGCACATCTTTAATCCCAATCACATGACAGGCAGATCTGTGTGTGTTCAAGGATACAGCCTGCATGGAGACACAAGCCTTTAATCTCAATACCAACAATAGAAGACCTGGATGTCTGTATAGACAGGCAGTGACGAGGAGGTCATGTGGTTGGGTTTACAACCAATGAGAAGGCAGAATAGAAAGTCAGTAAAAAGACAGATACACAGGAAGTAGGTCTCTTTCTGAGGGGAAGGACGGCAGTGGCAGCGAAGGGTAAGAAAGGGTTTTTAGTCTCAGCTCTCAGCTAGTGCTCGGACCTCTTGGGCTCTCAACTCGCATTTGGCTCTGTGTTTCTATTTTAATAAGACTGTTCATCTACAGACAGTGGTCACTTAACTACGCAAAAGAGCATTTTCCCCATCGGTGCTAAATCAGTTTCTGCCTCTATAGCTGTGGTGGTATGGATTTAATTAGCCCCTGTAAGCAGGTAGGGAGTGGTGCTATTAGGAGGTGCAGCTTTGTTGGGGGAGGTGTGGCCTTGCTGGAGGAAGTGTGTCACTGTGAGGGTGGGCTATGCTCTATTTATGCTCAGTATAGACACAGTTCACTTCCTGTTGCCTGCAGATCAAAATGTAGAACTCTCAGCTTCTTCTCCAACACAATGTCTGTCTGAATGCTTCCATGACTCACCATGATGACAGTGAACTAAACCTCTGAAACCTTAAGCCACCCCAGTTAAATATTTTCCTTTATAAGAGTTGCCCTTGTCATGGCATCTCTTCACAGCAATAGAAACTCTAAGACAGTAGTTCTATTCTTCAAGACACCAAGCCAGAGTCTCAAACTCAATCCCTCTTACAGATAGTGCAGTATTTTAATGTATTCTTACTTCTTTAATGAAATATACATATATATTTTTTTTGAGCTGAGGATCAAACCCAGGGCCTTGCGCTTGCTAGGCAAGTGCTCTACCACTGAGCTAAATCCCCAACCCCATATATTTCTTTTCTTTTTTATTAAATTTTTTCAAACAATATATTTTATCATGTTTTCCCTCCCCCAAAACCTCTTTACCTCCCTAAATAACCAACTTCATGATCTTTCTCTTTCTCAAAAACAAACAAAAACACTAACATCAAATAAAAAACAATAAGACTAAAAATGCACAAACAAAACAAAAAGTCCAAAGAACCAACCAACAAACATGGAGTCTATTTTGTGTTAGCCAACTAC
Source organism: Onychomys torridus (assembly GCF_903995425.1). Taxonomy (NCBI): domain Eukaryota; kingdom Metazoa; phylum Chordata; class Mammalia; order Rodentia; family Cricetidae; genus Onychomys; species Onychomys torridus. The sequence goes on from NC_050448.1 coordinate 117,512,630, forward strand.
TCTTGAGCTCAGGGCCTGCCCTATAGTGTGGTTGATATTCGCAGTGATGCTCCGTGGAACAAATCCACTTTCTATTTCCTATCAGGTATCAATTGCAAATAGCTGCTTGGTTAGGGGTGGAACTTTGTGTTCACTTTTCCTTTTTAGTGTTGGGATTCTGTCAGTCTTGCACCTGCAGAAGCCTTGTGCATGATGCCACAGTCTCTGTGAGTTCATAGGTCCTGTTGTGTCTGGAGGACACTGTTTCCTTAGAGTCCTAACCACCTCTGGCTCTTAGAATCCTTCTGCCTCTTCTTCCACAGAGACCCCTGAGGTTTGATGGGAGGAATTTAATGAAGACATCCCTTTTAGGACTGAGGGCCCCCAAGTCTCTCTTTCTGCACATTGTCCAGTTGTGGGTCTCTGTGTTAATTCCCACCTAGTGCAAGAAGAAGCATCTCTGATGATGGTTGATCTATAGGTATGAGCTTTGTAATTTTCAAATTACAGAAATGTATCTCTCACACACAGAGGGCTGGAAAAGTCTAGATCAAAGCACCGGCAGACTCACACTCAGGGAGACTTGCATCTTCTGGCATGTCCCATTTCCACACAGCAGAAAGGGCCGAATGGTTGCATGAACAGCCCAGAGCAGGAGGGAGCTTAACGGCTGCTTGTGCTAAAGCTACCCACTTCTCAGAAATCCCTGTGTTGAATGTGACCAAGAAAACAAAACACAGCCCAAGTGAAAATAACTGGTCTAAGAATTGCCCAGTGCTTTGGCTAATCCTGCCTCCCAGCACAGTTCCTCTGCCTGTGGTACCTGGTGTTCCCCCAACCACTGACACACTAAGACACCTTCCTAAGTCAAACAGGCTTGTATTCACACATCCATCTTTGATCAGCTAGGACCAGGCAAAGTTGTAGGTAGAGAGTAAGGTGTCAGTGAGACCGTGGCTTGTCACCTGATGATGTGCTATGTAACCAACAGCCGTTTTTTCACCTCTATAGTCAGAGTACTGATTCTTAGAGACTGTTGTAAGGCTTCTTCATGGTACCATATAGAGTGCTCTGCTCTGCGACAGACGCACTGAGAGTGAATCGTAGCAATCCTACCTTATCTTCTGTATGTATTGTCTCTGGAATCTATTCGACAGTTTTAAAAGTGTTCTGGTATACCTCAGATGTTCTGCCACTGATGTACAATGTCAGTTGCAAATACTTGAATTAACCCTTCCTTCTTGACTATCTGACAGACAACAATAGTTTATTTTAGTTGAATCACTAACAGTATAGAAATAAAACGCTCCTTCCTATACAAATCTGTGTATACCATCAACTTTTTTTTTTTTTTTAAGAGAGTTCTGTGTTCTCTCAGTCCTGTGGTTTTTGGTCTGACTTGTGGCTCAATGCAGAGGAATACCAAGGCCTCAGAGGCCCCCTAATCTTGTCAGAGTAGATAACTGGAGGGAAGCAATGTGTTCTGAGTATCCCCACTAGTGCTCCTAGCAGATCTTATCTTGTAAACAGTCTATCACCCACAGCTCTTAACATTAACCTTATGTGAAATGTGTGAAGGCCTCCTCAAGTTATGCTCAAACTAAGCTAATACTTTCTCCAAACTGCTTCTCCCACTGGACTCTGAACGTGGTCAAATCACATCCTCCATTTCTACATTTTAAGATGCTTTCAACAATCAAGCAAGTCATTGCCCTGTTAAACAGAAAGTAAAATCCTGGGTTCACTCTCAATACCAGATCTAGTCTACTGTGACTTTAGGAGCACTGTGTCTCTAGGCTAATGAACTGGTGTAACTACTACATCTATTGCCCTGTTTTGATAGAACTCCATACCAAACAACTCATCAAAACCTTAGAAACCTTAGAGCTGCACACAGACACACACACAGACACACACACAGACACACACACACACACACACACACACAGTTTAAAATGATTTTGTAAGGTTAAAAAAAAAAAAACAAAAACTACCACCAACACCAACACCAAGAACAACAAAAATAACCAAAAATCCTTGTCACACAAATGAAATCAAACAAACTGAACAGAAATAACATGCTGGCTTGAAAATATGCTCCATGGTGTCTTCATTTTTTTTTCCCCCGAAGGAAGAAAGTGAAAAGAATTAAAAGGTCAATAAACAAAGATCACATCCTGGAAACTTGTGACATGGGAAATAAGAAACAATAAAAATGGAAGCCTTGATTTTGAACACAAAATCACCTGTAACTTTCATGTTAGTAGTGATAAAAGAAATTTTTATAATTTATATTCACACCTGGGACACAACAGTCAGCACAGCTTCATAAGAATCATTCTATTTCCTTCAGATACTCCCTTCCCTCCCTTAGGTGAGAAAGGGACCTAATGTTTTAAAATCTAAAAACAGACTTTGTGGTGGGAATTTGTTCTGCCAATGGCTTTAGGGGTACAATCCCTAGCATGGCTTTCTGTCTGCATATGTGACCCCTTAAGAGTAGAGGGAGTTGAATGATGCACTCTCTCGGATGGTGAAGCATCATGTAATCGGTCCCCAGCTTTCCAAGGACTCTGCAATTAGATTAACCATATCCTGTATTCGTGAGTGTTTCTCCATTTCATATCTTAATAAATCCCTGATACCTCTTAAATGACTCTCATGGATTTCACATACAGTACTTTAACTTGATTTAACATTCTTTTTTTTTTTTTTTTCGAGACAGGGTTTCTCTGTGTAGCTTTGCACCTTTCCTGGAACTCACTCTGTAGACCAGGCTGGCCTGTAACTCACAGAGATCCACGTGGCTCTGCCTCCCGAGTGCTGGGATTAAAGGCGTGTGCCACCACCGCCCAGCTGATTTAACATTTTCCATGTGGGGCTAGTGTGTAGTGATGTTTTCACATGTGTGTAAGGAGGCATGTACCTTTGTGTGCATGTGTGGAGTTAAGAGCAGGGCATGAGGTATCTTCCTCCATGGTTCTCCACCTGGTTGCCTTCAAATGGTAAGGGAATCTCTCACAGAAACAAAAGCTCACAGTTTTTCCAGGCTGGCTGGACAGTGGGCTTTCAAGATCTGCTGGACTCTCATTAAAGGGAACCTCAGTGCTGGCATTAGAGTTGGGGGTTAGAACTCAGGTCCTTATGCTTGCAGAGCAAGGGCCTTACCCACTGTACAATCTCCCCAGCTCCCTTGATTCAATTTAAAAAACACAAAGCCAAACATAATTATATCTAATGAGGCTCCAGTTTGTAAATATTATATTAGAGCAATAACAACATTAGGAAACCATAGATGTATTAGTTTATATTCTCTGGAGTTCTATTTTTAATGTTTTAAGATTCATCTAGTCTTCATGTTCTAAATAACATTTTTTAAGAGGCTGTAAAGTAAAGGAAATAGTTGACATTTATCTAATTTAGACCTCAGAACACTATGAGAGGACATGTTCCTTGTCAAAACTTGTTTATCAACAAAAGGAATAAATTATTCTGAAATAACCATATAAGGAACTAACCACAGGCTGTTGACATTTCAGATGCTATTTCAACATGAGATTATGTATTTGATCAATTAACTACATGAGTGAACAGCTCCCAAGAGTAAGATTTCTTCGTTGAAATCAAGTCCAAAAGCTCATATGGTAATCAGGCCTGCAAATAAAAACTGCAAAGTATGTGGAGATAGTTGAGACTTGTTTAAGAAGGAAGCAACAGGGTACAGCCTTTCTTCTTGAGCCTAAAAGCAAAGTCAAGTCACAGACTAGTAGATTGAGTGTTTCAGAGGAAGAATACAATCAAAAGTGGAAAACAATACTTTACCCCTTAAAATGGGCTACTACAAGCAAGATGGCTCAACAGGTAAAGGTGTTCGCTACCAAGGCTGACGACCTGAGTTTGATCCCAGAAATCCTGTGTTACTTAGAGTTTCTGTTGCTGTGAAGAGACATCATGACCACAGCAACTTTTATAAAGGAAAATATTTAATTGGATGGCTTACAGTTCAGAGGTTCAGTCCATTAATATCATGTTGGAACATAGTAGTGAATAGGCAGTTGTGGTGCTGGAGAGGTAACTTAGGCTTCTATATCTTGTACAAGAGGCAGGCAGATCTCTGTGAGTTCAAGGCCAGCCTGGTCTGTGACAAGGAAGTGAGGTAGCTGGGCTAAGATAGCCAATGAGAGGGCAGAACAGCAAGGCAATAAAGGAGTGGATAAGACAGGAAGTAACTCGCTTTTGGAAGCTGCAGAGTTGGTGAGGTGAGGTTGGCTGGTGGCTTTCCCTATTTCCCTGATCTCTCTAAGGCTTTCACCCCTATATTTGGCTGCATGTTTTTTTTTTTTTTTTATTTAATAAGGCCATTTAGAAATTCATCTACAGGTTTTCTGATGTCCACATAAGCACCATGGGGCAAGCATACATATTCTCTCCCACTCTCTCACCCACTTCTTCTCCCTCTGACTTTTTCACCAAATAAATACAATGTAGAACACAATGACATCCAAAAATCTAAATTATTCCCACATTTTAACAAACTTTCATAGGCAACAGCCCACCTTTGTTCAAATTTTATTTCTAGAGTGTTTGTGACATGACTAAATTGAGACTTGAATACTAATTACTGAATCCTTAAGTATTGAAGTTGATCATGTGGAAATTAAATTTCAAGTCAGTTTTTATATGAATATCTAAAAACTTCCAGACTTGTAAGTTATAATACAAGGTTAGGTATGTTTTTACATTTTGAAAGGATAATGATGAAATATTCGTTTGCATTTGAACAACTCCAAGGACTGCAACAAGAAACTTCCATGTCCATGACACATGTAGATGAAGTATTGTGTTCATAAGTGTTCTTCATAGAAGTGAAACTAACTGGCTGTATTCATTGTACTAACTAGTTATACTTGTCAACTTGACACCATCTAGAACTACCTGGTGTCTTAGTTAGGATTTCTATTGCTGTGAAGAGATGCCGTGACTCCAAAGCCTCTTACAAAGAAAAACATTTAATTGGGGCTGGCTTATAGTTTTAGGGGTTTAGTTCATTATCATCATGGCGGGAAGCATGGCAACACAGGTAGACATGGTGCTGGAGAAGGAGCCGACAGTTCTCCTTCTGGAACATCAGGCAGCAGGAAGAGATCATGAGCCATGGGGCATGGCTTGAGCTTCTGAAACCTCAAAGCCCACCCGCAGTAAAACACTTCTTCCAACAAGGCCATACCCACTCCAACAAGGCCCTACTTCCTAGTAGCGCCACTCCCTAGAGGCCAATGGGGACTATTTTCATTCAAACAACCACACCCGGGAAGAATCTCAGGGAGGTCTAGGTTAGTTTGGCTGGTGGCTAGACTTGTGAGAAAAATTTTTAACTGGGCCAGTTGAGGTGGGAAGCCCCAACCTGAATGTGAGTGCCATTTCATGGACTAGGATCTGCAGTGAATAAAAAGAAGAGAGCAAACTGAACACTGGGATGCACACATGCAACTGCAGATATAATGTGACCAGCTCTCTCAAGCTTCTGTGGAGAGAGAGGGGGAGGGGAAAGGGAGAAATATTATAAGGGGTAGGCTCAGAAGTTTATGCAGGCTGATGAATCCCAAAGGTGCAGGGGGACATGGCAAAGTTTGAACCCAGTAGAGTTGACTGTGTGCCTCGTTTAGTCAGAAGCCTTGGTTTCCAGAAAGCTGGTGTGCAATTCTGGTCCAGAGACTGGCAGCCTGGAGTGCCAAGCAGAGACAGTGGAGCCGAAGGAATTCTGTTGCTAGGTGAAGGATCAGCCCTTTTGTTCTCCTCAGGCCTTTCACTACTGGAGTAGGCCCCACGAAGGAGGGAGTCTGCTTTACTTAATCTACCAATTTAAATGTCACTTTTAAGTAGACACTCTCACAAAATGCCCAGAATAATGTTAGGCTGAATGAGTGGGCACCCATCGAGTCAAGCTGACACATAAAATTCTCACAGGCATGATGACTGGGATTGTTGGTTCCACTTCTCCTCCCTGTCGGTGTCTGTATTAAAGCTGTAGGAGGAAGTTCCCGACAGGCTGGGGTGTCAGGCTGCCTACCTTTGAAACCTGTCTCCCTAACTGACTTCCAAGGTGACCTTGGATAGGGTATTATATGTTTCTGATGATCCTCCCTCACACAAGCCCCCCATTCTGTGTCCTGTGTCCCCCCTTTCTTTACTGACAACCAGAAGTCAGCTGTGGGGTGGGGTGAGGTGGCTTTTTCCCTGAGGGCTTTATTTTTCTTGGAAAAAGCATTGTGAGTAATCTTTGACCAGCAAGGTATTGTGCACATCAATAACCCTGGACCCCTTGACTTTGTGGGATAGGGACTTCTGAAGGCCACTGGTGTATGTTTGCTTTCCGTTGCTCTAGCAACCAATCCTGGGATCAAGGTCTGGCCCTTGAATTTCCTTCCCCCTCTTATCAGTATCTGTGTTTCCCGCATTTACACTCCATTTTAATACGTGGGTCCGAATGATGCCAGATGAACTTCTCCGTCCTTTCTTGTGGGTTTGTTTGTATTTTTGAGACAGGGTCTCATTATGTTGCTTGGGCTGGCCTTGAATTGCCTCTTGTCTCTAATTCCCAACTGCTGGGATTATAAGTATGGAGCCCCACACCTGACTTTCAGTCCTCAGTGTGATGATCCTGAGCTTCATGGGGAGTCTAAACCGGGTTCCAGGTGCTGGGCAGGTGTCTGCCTGAGCCTGGAAAGGTGGTACCAGCAGTGAACTGAGAGATGATGTGTTCTTTTTTTTTTATTAAGAAATTTTCTACTCACTCCACATGCTATCCACTCACCTCCTTCCTCCCTCCTCCCACCCCCCAGCCCTCTTTCCCATCCCCACATCCCCCAAATCGGGGAGTCAGCAGAGCCCAGCACACTGAGCAAGGTCCAAGCCCCTTCCCACTGCACCAAGGCTGTGCAAAGTGTCACACCACAGGCACTGGATTCCAGAAGCCTGCCCATAGACCAGGGACAGATCCCGATCCCCCTGCCTGGGTGCCCCCAAACAGTTCAAGCCAAACAACCGTCTTCCATATCCAGAGGGCCTAGTCCAGTCCCATGGGGGCTCCACAGCCACCAGTCCACAGTTCATGGGCTTCCACTAGTGTGTTCTTTAGGAGTTCAGGAGCCTTCACATCTGCCACATCTCTGGAGGTGGCGGTGCATCCATCCCAGTTGGCGTCCTCGGAGCTGGTGCCAGCTGGTGCAGGGGCTGGCCTATCTGGAGAGCACCTTGCCCCTGGGTGAGGGAAATACGCTGGGTAGATGAGGCAGTGGGCCGTAGGCGGTGTGAAAAGTCACTCACACCCAGGCACTGCATCCACGTGGAAATAGGGTTTATTCGAAGTATAGAGAAAAAAATAGGGAAAGAGGGAGACAGAAAGAAGGAGAAGGGAGGGAAAGCGGAGGTTGCACACCTCATGGCGGGAAAGAGAGGAAGGGCAGAAGAGAAGAGCAAAAAAGGGGAGGAGTTTTCTTCTTAAACGTTAAGTAGGATGGCGTCAGGAGGGCAGTGGGCGGGTCCGGGGGGGCGGGTCCCGGGGGCGGGTCCGGGGGGCGGGTCCCGGGGGGCGGGCCGGAACACTAACAGTCCTTATGCTGGGAACAATGCGACTAGCCAGATGGAAACTGCAGAAATGTGGCTAGCTGTGGCAGATTCACCATGTAGACAAGATTTTTTGAACTGGGCTGGAGAGGGGCAGGGCACAGGAGGTGCTAGGGATTGAACCCAGAGCCTTACTCTCATTTAATTCTTGATTAGTAAATTGTGAATAAATAGATAATAGTAGTTTTCATCTCAAAGTTTAACATTTCAAAGAATAAATAAGCTATTGCATGCAAAGCATCTAAAGGGAGTGTGGGCATGTAACTTAGAGTCTTCAATAATACAAGAGGCCACATAAAACTCATTGGCCTAAGACTCTTTCATTTATTTATTTATTTTGAGACACTGTCTCACTACATAGCCTTGCCCAGACTGGAACTTGCTCTGTAAACGAGGTTTGTCTTCAGCTCACTGAGGTCTGCCTGTCTCTGCCTCCTGAGCCAGGTGGGGTAAGATTCTTTGTGAAATCACTGCTTCATGTATTCACTGTTTATAGTTAACTTTCAAGTTTCTCAATGAGCCACAGCTTTTCACTTTCACCTGAGTGTTTTTTTCCTAATAAGTGTGGTAAATTCTTCTAGAATATTTGAGCACATTCATAATACAAACATATCTTTTGTTTTGTTTTGTTTTTCGAGACAGGGTTTCTCTGTGTAGCTTTGCGACTTTCCTGGAACTCACTTTTTAGGCCAGGCTGGCCTTGAACTCACAGAGATCCACCTGGCTCTGCCTTCCAAGTGCTGGGATTAAAGGTGTGTGCCACCACTGCCCAGCAATACAAACGTATCTTATGTGACCATTGATCTACATTTTAAAATGGCTGGAATGTGTCTGCCATCAAGAAAACAAATAAACAAACAAGAAAAATAAGAGAATCCCAGGATGAGGACATAACTCAGCAGTAGAGAGCACTTGAGAAGGGTCCATCTCCATCATCCAGGCAAATAGAAAAGGAAAAAAAATGAAGAAAAGACATTGCTGTTCCTCTCCGAAAGAACTTTCAGCCAAAATGGCAATAAATTAACATACAGAACCTAAGAAAAGGACTCCTGTGTTATATGGGAAGCGGGTTCAGGCTTTTATTTCTGTCTGTGAAACCGGGCTTGAGGTCTTGGTTATTCAGGGTAAGGGGAATAGTAAAGCAAACAGAAGGCTAAAAACCAAATAAACAAGCACACACACACACACACACACACACACACACACACACACACAGAGAGAGAGAGAGAGAGAGAGAGAGAGAGAGAGAGAGAGAGAGAGAGAGAGAGAAAGCAGACACAAGGAGGAAGGAGAGAGGAAGTGGCTGTAACTCTGTGCGTGCACGCTTTTGAGATCTCTGTCTCAGGTGAGGGTTGTGTTGAGCTTAGATTTGGAGGAGCTGTCTACCAACAGTGAGGTAGAATCGGGATATGAGCAGTCAGTGGGCAGACTTGTTCCTTTATACTTTGTTCCATCTTCTCCAGCCTCGTGGCTCACTTCCTGCTTCATTCAATCCGATTTTGCTGAAACTCAAGAGTTCAAAGTTTCTGCCTTGAGCTCCTTGTTTTGACATTTCTTAGAGCAGATTTCGATTGCCAACTCTCCTCTGCAGTCACCGATCTGTGTCATTGAGTGAGCCTTGCTGGTGTGACCACAGAGGTAATTTCCTCATCCGATTCCTCTTAGAGAGCAGCAGAGAGCTGAAAGCTGAGGGCCCAGACCTGACCTCACATCTCTGTCCTGGATTATTGGGTGTCAGGGAATGAGAACAAAGCTCAGTTGGTGTTAATTACTTAGTCAAATTGTGTAGTAATGAGACCTTGTGTTTATTGTTAACTATGGCTTACAGTTATGATTGCTTTCTTATAGGATGATTAAAGGAGCGAGAAGCTTAAGGGCAAAGGATTATGTAAAGGGGTGAATTACTAGGACTTGTAAAAGCCTCCGCATGGAAGCTGGTGTGACCACAGAGGTGCCTATAAGTCAGCAGAGCTTCAAACTCCAGCTCTGGAAACCACAAAAGCAATGGAGGCAAAACATAGCTTTAGCAGTTGGCAGTGGCTTTGAAATTTATGATGGAGAACAGCAAGGCAGTGGTGTGGCCACCAAGTGTGATGACGGAGAGTGGAGATCTGGCAGAAATCAGCACTGGAATAATGACATTCACGCTTCCTACCATGAGTTGACTCAATCTTCCTCATGTCTCGAAGAATTGGGGGAGTGCTGGAGACAGAAAAACAAGACTAGACAGTCCATTCAAATATCCTTCTGTGTGTTCACTGAAACCATGGGGGTGAGAATCCATCCCTTAGGAGAACAGAGTGGAAAATAGTATGATTGCTTCAATGTCATGCACCAGATCAGAAGTCCCAAGAGTTCACAATGTATGGAACTACACGACATCTTTTAAAAGATACAGTGGCTTCGAAAATTCCCACAGAGGGAAGAAAGCAAAATGAACTCAAGCCAGTTGACCTTTGGTAGTTTAGGAGTCATTAAAGATGTTTCTGGAGGTCTCAGCTGAAGGCAGTTTGTTTATATAAGGGAAACAGCCGTGGATCTTCACCTACTGTGTCAGGGGATGTTTATTTTTCTGTTAAGATTTCAGAAACAAACCTTTGCTCATGTTTAATGACTTCTTCAGTGGAGTTCTGAAATCTAGGTCACAGGGAGGATCAGCTTTATAAGGTGTGACAAAAGAAAACAGGGTTTGTACTCCTGAAGCATTAGCATCCATTCTGTGGGCTAGAACCCTGGGAGTTACTGTAATATCCCTAAGAATTGGATCTTCACTCAGGTTCCAGCACTCTCGATGCGAATATGTTTATACCAGTCTAGTATCTGGGTTTAGCTTTTTTTTTTTCTTTGCACTATGTGTGGGGTTGTAAAAAGATAACTGCTTTCAAATGACATTTATTGTGTGTGCCACTGTGAAGGCTTTATGTTGGGCTCATTTGCTAAGGAGTACAGGTCTATAAATACCATTCTTTTACAGAGTAAACAGGAAAGATTTTGAGTGCATGGATTAGTCAGAGGGCAGAGCAAGGGAAAGCATTTGGGGATGGAGACTATTATGGAAGTCCTAAGTGAGTGAAATGACATTTCTTGGCTCTGTTCCCAGTATTGTTTGCTGGGCGTTTTGTGTGGGAAACAAGAGTCATTGTTCACACCTGACCCGTTTTCTAATCATCTGGTAGCTCACTTAAGTTTATGCACAAGAATGTTTTGGAAATTAAAATTCCGAAGGGCTTTATTAGCCTTAAGTACTCTTGTTCAAGGCAGACAAAGCTAGCGGGCTACACCGAAGAGTCCATGTGTTCCAAGTGTCATCGGATCAGTACTCTGTCATTCATCAATCCTCTGCTGAACTCAGGGCAGTCCCTCTTTCTTTCACTCCCAGTCATCAAATGTATCACACAGTAACTGTCAGAGAGTCATGAACCAACTTTCTGAAACAGATAATTTTCCAAGTCCTGAACCACAATCTCATTAGATTAAACTAGAGAAGAAATGAGGAAAACAAATTAAATCCATCTCTGGCCATTCTGCCTACCTCTGCATAACCCCAGAGATGTTTATGAAGCTCAGAGGTTTGGGGGGAATCCCAGTATGAAAATCATAGCAGTCTCCTCCTTTTCTTGCTTACTTTGAATTCCTGCTTTCGTTGACACATTCTCCATAGAATTTGGAGTCTCAGTGAGAGGAAAACAGGAAAACAAGCCTTGGGCTGACTTGGCTTCTTTTGTTGTTTTCAGTGGCAGAATATGATCAGAAAGGAAGCCAGGGTGGTTTGTTGGTTTGTTTGTTTTTATATGTTTAAAGTTGTTATCTGAGATTACTTCTGCTGTATTAACTAGTAAAGATCTGTGACAGTAGAGACAAAGAGAAAACTGGAATATGGGAGAACTTTTATGTTTAATGTATTAAATGTATTTTTTTTTTTTACGATAAACACAAAGGATAAGACAAGGAAGAATACTGTCTCTGTCTGAAGATAGCATAGAAAGGGTTCCCTCCCCAGTGGGAAAGGCTGGAAAGATGATTCAGACATGGTTCCTGCTTCTGGACCCTGGCCCTATCACCCTTTCCTCGTTTCTTCCCTAATGCTGTTGTAAATGGAGATCTAAAATGACTCATAAAGTCATCAGAGGAAGAAGCTAAAACATGCAAGCCTTTGATGTAGGGAGCTTTTCAGATTAAATAAAACAAGTTATATTGTGACCAATTAATTGGGTTTACAAGCAAATAGATATTTACTGTTCTGAAGAAATTAGAAGGCATCATACATAGACCATCTTTCCAAAGTGTTGCTGGCTAGCACTTCAGTTTCTGTTAAGCCCTCTTTCTCAAGCTAATGTGGGAGAAAGCTGTCAGATTGGCTGTGAAGTCTCTACCTCACCATCATGGCTGCTGTGTGTTCAGAAGAGCTGAGCATTCCTCAGCTGCCAGGAGCCAAATATCCTATTCCTTATATGGACTCTAGCAGTGTGCTATTCGCAGATCTGGGCTCTGTGGGATTGCACTAACTCAGCATTGGCTGTTCTCAAGGGAAAAAAATGTGAAACTTCACAAACCTGAATTTGGATCAGTCTAAGGCTGCCAAATAGTAGTTTATGGTTGAGTGCCGGTGGTTCACACCCAAGGAAATGTGTATCAGATGAACGACTCCTCCTTGATACAGATCCCATGTCAGAAAGTGGACATTTCCTCTTGTGACCTCACACCCACCCCACCCATATAGACTCTTTGTCCATAAAAGGAATAAAGAAGTTGACTATTAGAGATGACTTGAAATTCAGAAGGGAAAGTTGTCAGGACAGGATATACACCCTCCCCCACACACACACCCCTGCACATACACATATATACACATACCCTCAGGAACAATAACAACAAAACAATATGATGAATACAAATTAAAATCTGAGTGGAGGCACACGGGATATGAACGTGGGGAAAGAGAGAGTGAGAAACCAGCAAATGGAAACTGCGCTCCACACTTCACAATCACTACGCTTCCGTTTCTCCATATTTTTCCCCTTTAAAATACTGAGTTTGAAATATTTCTAATGATGGCTAATTTAATATTTTCACTGGCAACTTGAGTTCCTGGCCAGTCTTCCTCGGGCTATTTATGGACATTTTCCCTTGGCTTGCTACGAAAATACATCACTGGAATGTTTTTAACACCGAAGTCTGCAGGAGGCTGTCTACTCCCTTGACCTCTCGGATATTTGTGCTCACTCTTAACTAGCGTCATTTGCTTTTCTCCGACTGGCATTACTTTTTATTTAGAAAATGGTTTTATACTCACTAAGAATATACTATATATGGTTAAAGTGTCTCTTTGAAAGCTTCCAAATTACTGCCGATATTTTTGTTACTTTCAGAAATCATCGATGGATATGAGTGACCCTAACAGAAAGACCTTCTCTGTCTCTTCCGTAGAGCCAAAGCTAGTCAAATGTTCTGCACACTTAGCCGTAGAGAATAAGAGACATATATCATATGGATGTAAAGATATATTTATAATGAGCCTCTGAGGTGTTTTCAGAGGTAATTAATCATGAGTCTCTATCTCCAAACAAGAATATATTCACATATTATAAATCAGAGAAGACATCGTTTCTTTGCATGTACTGACAGGTGCTAATTAATTGCTAATGGCTACTTAAATAATATTGAGAAGGGTTCAAGCATTTAGTTCAGAAAGTATGCTCTTGTTTCAAATATGCTACATATAAAATTGTTCATGAATTAGAAGAGTTTTAGTTATGCTTGGCAGAAGGCACCAACCTAGATGATAAAATTCGAGGTGCCTATTTGTACCTATTAAGTGGATTATTTTCAATAAACTTATTTTAAAAAGATGAGAGTCTCTAGGGCATTTGAAAGAGGAATTACATTAGGTACTCAGCACAATGGTAATTAACAGAATTACCAGCTCGGAGATGAAATTGGTTGAGCTATAGGAATGAGCTGGAGCTTGGCTGGGTCAGAAGAGAAACTGGAGCAGAGGTTGTGGGCTGCAGACACTGCAAGGCTCTTACACTGTGATATTCTCATGAGAGTTTGCTCTAGATTGCCAGGGTCTTGTCACCGAGGAAGACATCTGATGGAAGCGGGCCTCGGTGTGACACCTGCTAAACATTATTTAAGTCTGAAGACTGACACCAAAGCATTTGCAACCATTCTATTTATAACTTTCCTAATAACCTTCCTGAGTTTCCAGATGGAGTCAGGAACAACATCACATTTAGCTGGTAATTTTGCCTGAACACAAGTTCCCTGGATGACTAGAGGAATTTTCTATCAATGGTTTCATCTCAGTGTACTGGCATCTATAATTTTGTGACAGTGGACGTTATACGGTACAAACCTTAAGAAGTTTGTAATCTTCTGGGTGACCTGAGATAATGGTGTAACAATGCACAAATCACTCATGTATTCTAAAACTTCAGAAAGAGATTTAATCAAATTAGAATTTCTCAGCCTAGGAGAATTGTGTCTACAGCTGTCAACGGGTCACACATGCAAATGTGACCCAGATTGTCTGTCCACATGAACAATATGGAGCTATAATGTTCACAAAGACCCTGTACTATTAGGGTAGGTGATAATTCATAGATAAGCTCCTCTCGTGTCCCCCACTCCACATGAAAACTTTCTTCTATATTTAAACAATCACTTCTTCCACTTTACAGTAAAATAACCTTGGATGGTAGGAAAATATAATTGATTTTTTCCATATTGTATGACAGCATTTTAATTGGAATTGAATGCTACCTTTTGAGGTTTGTTTTCTTAGGGTTTTACCAGATGTTGTCTTTCTTATATTTTGAAGCTTATCTTAAAAGTCACATAGCTGAGTGACTATATTACTTAATTAAACGTTTCTGTCCTCTGCTTGATAAATTTCTGTGGGAATCAGGAGCAGAGTGTAGAGATGCTAATGACTTATCCCAAAATTGAGTGTCAGAGCTTCACTGTCTAACTAACAACTAACTAACTAACCAACTAATTAACTTCACTAACACAAGCTCTGGAATCTTGGCCCTCTTCATTGCTCCATGATGCCCGATATCCTTTTAATACAGCCAGGAGATAGTTCATCTATGATGTCAAAACTTGCAGGAAACTTGAGCTAAGAATGCATGATACTAAGAGCGAAGAATGCATGATACTAGAGAAAGATGTTCAGGTCAAACAGATAACACTGTTTGGAAGTGACATCTTTGAGAGATCATACTTCCACTGATATTTAAAAGATCTTTAAGCTTGGTATACCTTCAGGGGAAAACCATGTGTAGGCAGCTACGAGCAAATTCTATCAAGTATGTTAATAAGCAAATGGCAGGAACTGTGGGCTTTCTTAGTTGTAGGCAGATGGATACACACTTTCCCATTTCTGAGAGTTGGTAAGTTTTCAAAAAAGATTTATCTAAAAAGCAAGATGTTTTCATGCCAAGAGTGGAATTTGTGATGTAATCCGTAAGGCGAATGAGTGCCTTCTTGCAGACCCCAGAACTTGCACTGTTAGTAACAGATTATGTATTTACATCTGTGGTTTACGGTCCTGTTTAAGAAAACACCCTTGCTGTTCACTAAGGAATTTGTATGTCTGTTCTGCCACCGTTTAAATACACTTGGTTGTGTGTAGTTCCCAGAATTATAACATTTTAAACAGTGTATTTTTGATGTTTCAGAATTCAAAATTATCAGATAGTCTCTGTGAGACGGGGCTTGTCGGAACTCTCACTCTGAAAAGGCTAGGAACCACTGCCCTAGTGGATTTCAGACAGAGTGACAGGCTGGTGGAGAGCTATTTTGGGCAAAGGGGCTCTCATTGCAGCTGCCTGTTTAAAATGAAGGGCAAAGTTCACCTGTAGAAGTCTAACTTTGCCAGCTCTCATGTTTAATTTTACTTGTGAAACAGTACTTTGTGCAAGAGACGATTTCCTTTGCAAATCTTAGGTGTTACCTTTTTCAGTTACTTGACTACTGATAAAAATATAGTTAATTCTGAATGTCCAACCAAGCTCACTCAAGAATTACATCTCTAAGTTACTGGGTTTTCAAACTACACTACAGATACTTTCGGTTGGAGAACAAGATAATCACATGTTTAGTGGGAAGAAACGTTTAAAAACAGCTAGAGGTCCTAGAAATTTTGCGAAGTGAAACTAGTTACTGCAAGTGAGAGGCATACCTCCCCCTAGTGGTACCTTCTTCAGCTTTCGCTTCAGATGGTTTCCTTACTTTACAGAACTGCTCTTAAACAGGTTTGCAGTCTGTTTGAGGCTGTTGTGAAGGGTACTGTTCCCCTGATTTCCTTCTCAGTCTGTTTGTCATTGGTATGTAGGAAGGCTACTGCTTTCTGCCTGCCACTGTTGCATGCTCCCCTTGGATGGATGCTGTCAGTCCCATCTTTACATGTTCCCTTGCCCTTTGTTTAAAGGCACACATTCTAACTATGTGTTTGTATCTAGATAGTCACCTACCTAGAATGGAGTTATATTCACCCTTATAAACTCACTGTATGTAAGCTGAAGACATTGGAAAACTAAAAAGACATTTAACATACTGGCCATCTGAAGGCAATAGCTTGACACGGTTCTGAAGAGTGTCACTGGATTGTCTTTGTGCTCAGGTGGCTGACCTTGGCTGTAGCTTATTGCATCTGCTCAACATTTAGAGTATAAAAATTCACAATTCAAAGTGCAGCACAGCGTGGTGGTACAGGCCTGGATTCTCAGCACTAGAAGGATGTAAGATAGAAGGACCATGAGTCTGAGGGCAACCTAGACTATAGAGTAAGTTTTGGGATGGTTTGTGCTAACAAGATCTCACCTTCAACTAATAATAGACAACAGAAAACATTTACAAAGTAGGAGTAAGTTGACCATCACAAGCCAGGAACTGCTTGTGGGTTTGTATGCTTGTGTCATAAAGACTTAAGTTTAACAAAATGTGAAAAATAGTAAGATAATTCTTACTCCTAGAAAGCTATTAACATAGGAGATGGTAATGCATGATAATGAAATTTGTGGAAAATCTTTTACCATTAAGGCCATAGGGCATGTATATGTTATCTCCTAAAACAAAAGCTCTTTGGTCTTCCATGATTGTCATGGCTATTCTTGGATGTCATCTTGACTACATCTGAAATGAACAAAAGCCCCCAAATTGAAGACATACCTATGAGGAATTTCTGCTTAATTTGTAGTAGGAAGATCTACTTCTAATCTGAATCTTTGAGGTAGGGAGACAGACCTTTAAGCCAGATCTTTAATCTACATCAGGGAAACACCTTCTGCTGGTATATAGGATATGGAAAAAGGAAGCTTTCTTTCTTTACCTGCTTGCTCTTGCCTTGCTAGTAAGTCCATTCCTTCCCTGGCATTAAAACCCAGTTTTTCAGGATTCCAGCATATGCAGAAGACCAGCTGACACAGCAAGCCTTGTTGAATCCAACTACTGGATTCTTGGACTTTCTGTTCATAGCCAGCCATTGTTGGATTAGCTGGACCACTGCCTTTGAAGATGTGACCAAGCTTGGAATCTTGGAATGAGATAGTGCTCCAAGTTTGTTCCTGCCCTGACTTCCTTCAATGATGAACTACAGTATGGAAGTAAAAGCCAAATAAACCTTTTCCTCCCCAACTTGCTTTTGGTCATGATATTTCATCGTGGCCATGGTAACCCCTAACTAGGACAATGATCATAAAGATGAAATGATTTTCAGTATTTAGAAGATTGTTTGAAAGAAAATTATAGTGCTAAATGACTTATGATGTCAAATAAAACTTACATAAATCATGACAAGGAGGATGGGAATGGAGGAGGAGAACTTCTTGCCTGAGCCATGACCCCACAATGACACTTGCTTCCTGTGCGTATTTCCTTGTTTGTAGGATGCCAAGCCATCACTGATAGTTTTCATTCGTTTTAAGGGACCATGACAGGAATAGCTAGCTGTGTAGTACTGCCATATTGAGTGTAAGCATCTTGTCATATACAGGAGTATCCATAAAATGCCTTAATTTCTGGGTGAATTTATATCTTTTTTTTCAAATATAGGTACTCCTTTTTAATTAATTCATTTTATTTTATGTTCATTAGAATTTTGCTGTGGGTTTCAGGTCCTCTGGAACTGGAGTTATAGACAGTTGTGAGCTGCCATGTGGGTGCTGGTAATTGAACCAGGGTCCTCTGGAAGAGCAGTCAGTGCTCTTAACCATTGAGCCATCTCTCTAGCCCTGTGAATTTATGTCTTAAGACTCCAAATTCCTTACTCTCTACAGATAAAGTGTATGTAAAAAGCAGAAAGAGGGATTGTAGAATTCTGTGGTCACATTAGGTGACATCTTGTCACACAAGTGAAAGAGAAAAGTGCTGAATGTGGCACTTGCGCATTAGCACATCACAGGACCACACACCAGCAGCTTACAATACTAAAGCAAGCTACTATTAGAGATTTTTAAAATTAACTTACATATAGAGTGAGGGCTTTAAATTTTAACAGGGATAAACGATAGAGGTGGAATGTCACATGTCACTACAGTGGCCCTATGTGTTGTACTTCTTGTATCCTTGTTTATGCCATTGCAATAAGCCCTTCCACAGTGACTTGGGACTTGGCCAAAGAGTTGAAAGGCAAATAAATGAGAAAACGAGACTTAGAGAATCTTGTCAAGAGATCTATAAAGTCATTGGGGCTCACTTTCTCTTGCTGGAAGCTTGAGGTACCATGTAGGAAAGTGTGGCATATCCTGATGGAGACAAGCTGACCACTAACAACTGTTCCTCTCTCTAGGGCTGGCACTAACACACAGCAAGTCCCAATCACCAGACAGATAAATGTGGCTCTCTTAGAACTCAGCTCCCCGAAACCCAGTCATCAAATTGCAGTTACATATCTGAGCCAGACCAAAAGAAAAGTCACCTGGCTGGCCCTGTCACCTTGCAGAGTTGCTAGGTAAGAACATGACTGTTATCTTAATTCACCAAGTCTAAAGAACACATTTTGCAGCAAAAACTAACTGATACAATAGTTATCCATTAGCCAGTTGTCACTTGGGTCTTAGTATTTCTTGAGTATATGTATTGTAAGATGCTCCAGACTAAAAGCTATAACATCTTTTCTAAACTCTGGAGAGTTTAGATAGTACCAGGTACTTAAGTGACAGGGAATTATAAGACAAATTGCTAATTAATCTTATTAATAAAGAAAACAACAAAAACAAAAACAAAAAAACAAACAAACAAAAAATCAGAGCCAGATATTGGGTTAAAAGCTGAAAGATCAGAGAAGCAGAAAGAAGCCAGCCACGTTCTTACCACTAGGAAATCCTCAACCCAAGAGAGAGCTACTTCCTGTATATTCGTGTCTGTATACTTTTCTGTGCCCTGACATCTTACTTTCTCTCTCTGCCCACCTACATCACTTCCTTTTCCTACCCAACTCTATCACTTCATGTCTGTCTGTACAGACCTACAGACCTCTATGGTTAACTAGTGCTGGTATTAAAGGCATGTACCACCATACCTGGCTCTGTTCCCAGTGTGGCCTTGAACTCACAGAGATCCAGATGAATCTCTGCCTCCCAAATGCTAGGATTAAAGGCATGTGCTACCATTGCCTGACTTCTATAATGTTTAATATAGTGGCTGGCTTTTCCCTCTGATCTCTAGGCAAGCTTTATTTGTTAGAGTAGGGAATGCACAATTTAATAAAAAATTCCCTCTAACATTTTAAATAATTATTTTGTTTGAGATGAGGTCTTGCAATGTAGCCCTGCCTGGCCTGGACCTGTCTATATAGGCTATTTTAATCTCAAACTTAGGAGATCTGCCTCTGCCTCCCAAGTATTGGTATTAAAGGCATGAGTAACCATGCCCAGTTTGTTTGTTTGTTTTCCTGTGAGATTAATCATTTTTGCATATAACATCACCTATATTAAAATCTTTAAGTAGGATGTCCATTAGTTAGGTATGTTAAATGCACTTTGGACTTCTAACATTTTTAGCTTAACAATGAATTTATAAGGACTAGTGTAACATCATTATAGGCTATATAATGTAAATAAAAGCATAGTCAGATGGTCCTAGAGAGGTGGTTCAGTGGTAAAGAGCACTGGCTGCTCTTCCAAAGAACCCCATTTGATCCCCAGTGTCCACATGAGGCCTACAACTATCTAAGCTCCAGTTTCTTACATCCCTTCTGCCTGTTGTATGACCACATATGTGTGGTCCACTTACATACACACAGACAAAACACTTACAGACATAAAATCTTTAGAATAAAGTCCAATCCTTCAAGTAAAGGGGATAAAAATGTTATAAAGACGAGACTTGTAAAAGAGTGGTATGCTAAGGGAGGAATCCTCCCAGGGAGTGTCTGAAGCAAGCAGCGCATGATGTGCTAGAGTGAATATCTTCTAATATAAGCTCAGTCTGCAAGTAGATTCTAAAGACACATGATTCCCGTATTAGTCTTAAAAACAGGGCAGCACTTACCTTTATCCTACTCTAATAAGATATCTCACTGTGGGGAGAGATATTTACTTTGCAATTAACTAATGATAGATGAGAGATGTTGTTCTGCAATTTTGTTATTTGGGTAGGAGGCCCAGAATTTAAACCTAAACCATTGAATGACCCCATAAATGTTCAGTTCAGCCAGCTTATCTCTGCAGACAGAGATCTGGGATCCTCAGGAATTTGGCACAAGGACCCCAGTTAAAATTTTTCTGAAGTTTTCTGACTTTGTAACTATTATATTTGTGCACAAATAAGGAAAACCACCATTTCCTGGAAAACCCTTGGGCTGTTACTTACTAACTGAAGATACGTACTATTTCAGAGAAACATTTTTATAGGAGCTTCTTTAATTAAAAACTGTTAAAGACACTATTTTATTAAAATACACAGCCACTGAAACAAGCAAAATAGCCCCAAATTAAATTCCAACTGTTTAGTTACAAATTCTGTAAAAAGAATAGTATTAAGTATTGATTTAGACATCATTTCCAAATCATTGATTTTGGTAAGGCGTACAAGTTTTTAAAAAGTAAACTATTTTGAGGGTTTTATGAGGGAGGATTCCTAATTAGCATTATCTTTTATTACTATAGATGCTTTTAAAATACTTTAAAAAATATATACTATAAGATATTAGAATATTTTGAGGGGCTGGAGAGATGGTTTAGCAGTTAAGATTGCTTGCTGTTCTTGTAGAGGACCTGAATCCAGTTTCCAGCACCCACACCAGGTAGCTACAACTGGCTATAACTCCAGTCCCAGGGCTTCTGATGACCTCTTCTGCCTCCACTGGCACTCCCACATATGGGGCATATATTTACATAAATACATACTCATACACAAAATAATAACATTTTTAAAAGAATACTTTTTTACCTATTTTACAATTTTATGCATATATACAATGTATCTTGATTTCTGCCACCAAGCGCCCCCCCCATCCCTCCATGTTGTATCTTGATTTCCACCACCAAGCCCCACCATCCACCCTTCTATTCCCTGACACATCTTCTTCCTCCTTTCATGTCCTCATCTTTATTTTTCTGAGACTCACGGAGTCCAACTTGTGCTGTACATCGGCAACCTCCCAGAAACCACACCTATAGAGAAAAATTACTCCTCCAGCAGCTACCAGCTGAGTGTAACTCCTCACTGCTTGTGGTGAGGTCTCATATTTCCCCTCTCCTTCATGATGACATGCTGACCACTTGATCTTGCATAGGTAACCACAGCAGCTCTGAGTTCATGGTAACAATGCCCAGGAGACAACATTTCTACCTCTTACAATCTTTGCATTCTCTCCCCTGTAATGTTCCCTGAGCTCTGCTGGGGATTATTACAGATGTCCCTATTATGGGCGAGCACTCAACACTAACTTATTCTCATCACTTTGACAATTTATTAGTCTCTCTATTTACTGCTCCCACTGCAGAAGAAGCTTCTCTAACAAAGGCTGAAAACAGCAATGTATAGGTCTGAACAAAAATGTTTAGAATGTAGTTTGACAACATGTCCATTTATCAAAACAATAGATTATTCCCTAAGACTTATGACCTCCCCAATGGGATCTTGACCAGATTTTTCCTGAGGAGCGGGACTCTAATCAGAAAGCAGTTGATTACCCCTATATAGGCCATGCCATTATTGCATCTGTGGCATATCTTATCTGGCATGTAGAGTCACCACTGGGTAAGACCTTTGAGGACTTTTCTCCCCAGTGGCCTACATAGCACCTTCTGACAAAGTGTGAGCTATCCAGCAGTGAGGGTATTTCCAGGTCAGTTTGAGAATAATTTCTCCCTATGCTGTAACCAAAGTATGCTGTATGTTCAGCAATAAAGTCTTACCACGGAGATAACTAAGTTTGGGGGCCTCTCTGACAGTCACCCATAGGTATCTCATGCCTAACACTGATATTTTTGTTTATTAACCTATGCACATGTGTGGAAGTCAAGGAACAACATATGGGAGTTGGTCCTCTCTTTCCATATGGGCCCCTAGGATCAAACTGAGATCATCAGGCTTGGCAGCAGGCACTTTACACACAGACCTTCTTGCCAACCCTGGTTATATATTTTTTAATTAGTGTACAGAGTGATGGTTTCCATAGGTCTTTTTTCATATATTTTTAGTTTTGGTTAACCCACACCTACTCCTTCTTATTCTTCTGGCCCTACCCCTGATTAAAACTTAACACCCAGTATTCTCCCTCCTCTCTGCTTGTATATTTTCAAATGTAAACTGGCTTTGTATTTGTGATAGAGACTGGTCTTAGTTAGAAATGGAGGGCTTCTCCCCAGATAGTGTTAAATAAAAGCCTCAAATTCAAATGTAGGAATTTGTTGCAGTTGACACAGTTTGCAGTGGGAGATAGGGAGACAGATTCATGTACAGCCTAAAAATAAAACCAACTGTTAAAGTTTACAGAAAGTGTCCTACTTAAATAGAGCTGTCATTAACTGTGGTGTGCTTTCAATTGCTCATGGAAAACATGGTCTCAGACAAGATTAAACATTATTTCTCCTTATCTGTTTGTGCAGTGTACTTAGCACAAAGACAAATAGCTTTAAAGTGTCAGAATGGTACCCACATCAGTTAACAAAATCATAATCACATCATACACTCAACATAGACAAGTCCAAAGTGTGTTCTCTAGGAAGAAAAAAAAGGAATGTAAGATTAGGTAGAAAAAGGTTAAAGCTCTGAAAGTAAAAAGTAAAACTTCTTGTGTCAATTTCAACAAATACTCTGTAATTTGAACTGGGACAGAGGTAGCAAAATGTTTTCTTTGAACCACTAGAAACAACACCCTAATTTCCTGGTGTTTGTGCAGTTTTCCCCCTTTGTATTTTTGAGATAATTGGATTGCAATGCTAGTTATTTGAGGTCAGGCTCCACACATATGGCTCTGCCTGGCTCAGCTTTATTTATTTGCACTCTACCCTTTTACTGGTTGGAAGTGAGGAGGTATGTTCTGGTTTCTTCCTATTTATAGAACAGAAGTAATAATCAGACACAAGTGGACTTATATTACTTAGGGTTGAAGTCAGTGTCTTGAGCATTGGGTTTGTGAGAACTTAAAAAAAAACCCTTCTCCTTTGTTAATCAATTTCTGTCAATTAACCATATATCTATTTAGAACTGAAAATAGCAAATTATCTGTTAGTAAATAAGAAGATGTAAATAATTGCAAACCTCTAAATAAATGAAGTTCACTACCCCTTTGTATTTATTCAAGGATGCCTCTGATCATACATTCTCAGTCAGTGGTTGAATTTTAATGTTTTATAATTATGTAAGAAGAAATAAGCAATCTATCATCACATCTAAATGCATTCATTTTCTTTCAGGCCGAGAGTGCCATCCTTTATATGAATGAATATTGGTTCTATTTATCTCAATAGATTATAAATTTTAAAAGATCAACCCTAAGTAATATAAGTCCAAGGGATCTGACAACCACTTCTAATACATGCTCACAGGTGTACATACACACAGAGTACATACACAGACACATAAATAAAAATAACTAAGTCTTTTAAACATTTAACAATGACTGGCCTGGCAAGGCATGCCTACTGGTGTAATAGTAGCACAAATGTTATAGAAGTAACCAACCACTTTCCCATTGGATTTAAGTCCCACTACTCAAGTTGAAACCCATACCTATCACCATTACTGTGGCCAAGAACTTGTGGCTAAAATAGGCCATAGGCCCCAGGGAAGAACCTACTGTTATTACTCTGCTAAGTGGACATAGTATTAATCTGCCTCCTAATGTCTTATTGTTATACCCATAGATTGGTGTATTAGTCAGCCCTCAACAGAGAAGCTTCTTTTTTTTCCCCAGTAGATAGTGGTTAACACAGAGATCCACAACAGACCAAAGTGCAAAGGACAAGAGACTTCAGAATGCTCATGCTAAACAGGACACCCATATCACACCCTTCCATCCAAGGCTCAGAGATCATGGTGGAAGAGGAGGCAGAAAGACAGTAAGAGCTGGCCACAAGCAGTGTTTTCTGGATACAACAGAGCTGTTGAAAATAAGAATTCAAAGCAGTTGAGACAATATACAGAAAATGTATTACAGCTCAAACAAGACAAATTTCCAGCATGGGGAGGGGAGATGGACATGAAGTTCTACCTTTTATCTAAAGAGTTATTGGTAGTTAATAGCTTCTGGGAGAGGGAGAGTCAGCATAGGCTGATGCTAAGACCCTGTCTGGGAAAGAAAAAAAAAATAGGATCGTATAGAATAGGTTACTATATCTTCAATGTTTTCACACCCTTAAAATAGAAAAAGCAATGTCTTGTGCATGCCAGGCAGGTGCCATACACTAACCTACATCCCCCGTCCCTCTGGCTTCATAAGGTATTTTGTCGACATTTCAATTAGAGAAAGCTCACCTAAGACAACAACAATAACACAAATCCTTCTCTCAATTCCACGGTACATTCCAACACCAGCATTTTCAGTACCATTAAATGTCACCGAGGGCCAACTATATAAGCCATGTAGGTACAACCTCATTAACATGACTTCTGTGTACACTTGAATCTGATTGCATTCTGAAATGCCTTTGAGGTTAACACCCTCTGCCAGCAGATGGCTCTGTGTTAGAAAGGAAAAGAAGTACAATCTAAAATGTGGACCAACCCATCATTAGTTATTGTAGCATGAATCATGAGAAGGTCTTATTAATAAAAACAAACCTGGAGCCAGGTATTGGGGTGAATGCTGAAAGATCAGAGAAACAGATAAGCCACGACCAACCTCACCTTGCAGATTCCTCAGCTGATCTTGTTTCCTCAGACTGAAAGCCTCTGAGTCCTTATCTGAATGGATCTCAGCTAAACTGCTGCTAAAAGCTAAAATCTTAAAAAGACTCTAGTTCCTGGTCCTCATGCCTTATATACCTTTCTGCTTCCTGCCATCACTTCTTGGGATTAAAGGCGTGTGTCACCATGCCTGGTTGTTTGTAGTGTGGCTTTGAACTCAGAGATCTGGATGGATCTCTGCCTCATGAATGCTACATTCAAAGGCATGTGCTACCACTGCCTAAAACTATGTTTAGTACAGTAGCTGTTCTGTTCTCTGACCCCAGATAAGTTTATTAGGGTGCACAATATATTAGGGGACAGAATATCACCACAAGTTATTGTATCGATTCTGTAACAATCTCTACAGGAAAAGGATCTCCACCAGGGACATACATGGAAACCAATAAAATCAACCACAGTTCCTCACGGAAAGGATGTGTACAAGACGAGGCTTTTAAAGGCTGTGTGAACAGATTTCTTCTCTTTCCACAAAGGTAACAAATACTGTTTTCATTTTTGTATTTACAATATTTTCCACTCCCTTTCTTGTCATTACAGCTTTGGCATATACACATATCTCCCTAAACATAATATTTGCTCAGTTTTAGTGTAAATATTATATCATGTGCATTATTCTGCTGCTTACTTTATCACCAGCATTTATATTTATCAATTTCATTCATTTTTAAATTTTTTTAAATAGTATCTTTAGTAAATTTTAATTTATTGTGTATATGTGGGAAGACTGGGTATGTGTAGGTCAGAGAACAAATTGCAGGAGTTAGTTGTAGTGGGTCACCATTCCAGCTTTGACCTGGAAATACTACCCTCTTTGAGGCTTCAGTAACTGTCATGCCTACAAGGCAGAGCTGAGAGAGGACCCCTAAAGACCCAAGATCCGGATGGGGGAGCTCTCTTGGTTCCTGGACCCTGGGACGCTTGAGGTAGACTGAGCAGAGTTCTCCAGAGAACACTGCCAGACTGCACTACACCTTTCCCAGGCCCTGTAACCTATCCCTTACTTGTAAGTTACCCCACAAAATAAACCTCCCTTTTAACTACGTGGAGTTGCCTTACTATTTTAACCAATAGTTAGTTCTCTCCTTCTACCCTGTGAGTTCCTAGACTTGAACTCATGTTGTCAGGCTTGGTGGCAGGTGCCTTTACCCAGCCTTTCATTCTTTTTAAAAATTATTTTTATTATCTCAAAGGTTTTCCTACAGGATTTTCATATATTTTTCATTTGGTTTATTCTTCTTCTCCATGTTACTGTCCTGTATTTCCTGCTGTACCTTTTAGTTCCCAGGAGTCTCCCTTCTGCTCAGTTTCATTCATATTGGAGCAGATGCCCATTGTCTAACTATACCATTATACATCAAAGAGTCATATTATTAGAACAATGAACAACTAAATGAAGTGAAGTGCAACCAAGGACACAGGGAATATAAAGAGGAAGTTGGGGGAAAACGTTACAAAGGTAGATTTCGGTCTTTGCTCAGTTGTAGAAAAGAGGATTGTTATCCATAAATCATTATATTCTCCTGTGTGTTATATATGTGTGTACTCCAATAGAGTTTCTTCCTTTCCTCTTTTGTTTTGGTTGGTAGTTCTTAACTCTGAGTGAGACTGTGTGGCACAGGATGTTAGTATGAGATTATGAATGAAACCAGATGAGGGATTAACTGTCAGAAACTGCAAAGGGTATAAGATTTAGCTACCTGCTAGTAAACAAGTCAAGCAGCCATATTTCCAGGCTGATGGCAGGAGGTACAGACTGCTGGGTCACAAAGGAAAGGCAGTCTGTCACTCATGCCACAGAAATGACTGAGAACAGCACTTTGGGTGTCAGTTCCCTGAGACTTGTTTCTCACAGGGTCACACAAAGTGCATCAAATGGGACCTGTGCTTGCAAAGCTTATGCCACACAATGACATTGTGAGATTTGTGTGCCTTAACACAGAATGGTGAGCAGAAAGAACACCTGCTCTTCACTCCAGAAGGGAACGTTGTATATTCTATGAACACTCACAATATAAATGGTCTAAAAAAACAATAGACACCAGAGACTAGACATGGATAAGTTCTGACCCCTAGAATTGACATATGATGCAGGTGTTCTTAGGTACCTCAAAAAAAGTATACTAATATATTTCAGGGTAGAAAAATATTCCAGAGACAAGGGGTTTTTAGAAAGCTTCTGTCTATAAAGTCTCTAAAATCCAGTTCTAACTTCAATTGTTAACCATTTTGGGCAAAATAGTTATTTATTTGGGATATATATATATAATCAAACTGCAACTCAGTAAGTTTTAAACATCGTTTGTAAGGTAACAGATATGGAAAGTTCTTATACTCAAAATCAAATATATTGTTGTTATATTAAATGAGCAAGCCCCCCATTATGCCATACATTATATAATAATCCATTCAATAAAAATAGAAAAACTATACCCAATATAATTGTCTCCTTAGAAAATTGAGAAGCAGACTTTGTGGTAGTTTTAGGTAAGCTCAGATATTTGAACACTTGGTCCCCAGTTGGTGGCATTGTTTTGGGAAGTTACAGAGCCTTGTGGTAGGAAGTCCATCACTGGGGCAGACTTGAGCGTTTATGGTCTTGCCCACTTTGCTCTCTATGCTTTGTGTTTGCTATTGGGGTGGGATCCTTTGGCTTCTTGCTCCTCTCACCATGCCTGCAGTTTATCACCGTGATAAATTCTTAGCCCTCTGGAACCGTAAGCCAAAATAAGCTCTCCCTAGTATAAGTTGCCTTGGTCATGGCATTTTATCCCAATAAAAAGTAACAAATACAGATCTTGAATGTTAATTTTCACTGCACACATATGACTAGATACCAAACCTCATTCTTATCCATCCTCCCTGATTTACTCCAATAATCAGAGCAGAGGCACCAAGCTAGATTTTTATGCTCAGGAGCACAGTTAGGTATTATCTCGTCTTTCAAGACAGCTACAAAAAATATAAATGCTTAAATACATGCAAGGTAAATATGAAACACCATGGTCCTTATTGCTAGGACTCAGATTCAAGCCTTTGTTCCACTAGAAGTTGAAATATTTTGTCACATAAAAATATACTGATGGGCTGGAGAGATGGCTCAAAGGTTAAGAGCACTGACTGTTCTTCCAGAGGTCCTGAGTTCAATTCCCAGCAACCACATGGTGGCTCACAACCATCTGTAATGAGATCTGGCACCCTTTTCTGGTATGCAGGAATACATGCAAATAGAACACTGTAAACATAATAAGTACATCTTAAAAAAATATATACTGATGTAGAGAAGTGGCCAGATGACTCAGAGAAGAAAAGTACTTGCCCTGTGTTCAATCCCTAGAGCCCATATTGTGGAAGGAGAGAACTAGAACCCACAATTGTTTTTTGGCCTTCACACATGTGTTATGCCATGCATGACCCTTCCCCCCCATAAGTATCTAATTAAAAATGTTGATCTGTTTTCCTAGAAATTGTGATTGTAATTGAGATATAGGATGGTAATATAGCATCATGTCTTCTTGAACAGTGAATAAGTCAATATTTAATTTGCTATGAAGTTTTCACAGAGTTGACCCACTTTTAAAGACCAGTAAAAATGGGCTGCAAATATTTAAAATGAGGTTGAGGATAGTGTTTTAACATTCTATAAAAAATGTATTGGTATAAGTAAAATTCCCAACCACTGGATTATGACTTCTCCCAAAATAAAAACAACAGCAGTGAAACACCCAGCTATGCAAATCTATGTGGGTAAAAAAAAAAGCCAAATTTAATTGTATTGACTCACAAAGACAGGAGTTATATTATATATTGAGTTATGATCTGTTCTCTCTTTTCACGTCTCTGCAACTCCACAGTGCACAGAGATGGAAAGCACATTATGTTCTTAAAAGATAACCAGGAAAGGACATTCTACAGTGTCTCTCGGGAATTTGCTCAGTATTTTATAGCTTGTTGTGAGGAAGCTATTCTTCATATCTAACCTAAATCTCCCAAGCTGAAGGTTGGAGCCATTTGCTTTGGTTCAGCTCTCAGTCGGGATGGAGAACAAACAGCTGGTCCCCATCTGCACACCCTCCCTTTGATAGTTAGCAGGCTACGGTTGGCCCACTCCTTTCTCTCCTACTGGATAATGATCACATCTGCTTAGCCTGTCTTTGTGTTACCTGTTTTCAAACTCTTAATCATTTTTATTCAGGCTTATGAATTCTAAATGTTTCATGTTTCTGATAAATTATATATAAGACCCTAGTATTCATAGCACACTTGACAGTAGTTTCTCTGCTGTAGCTCTGCCCATAACTCATTTCTCATTTAAATGAGGCTCATTTCTACCTTTAAACATTAGGCATTTCTAATAAATCACCATCTGCATTCTCTCTGATTACCATCTTCTTAGCCAAGCTACACGTTCTTTAATTTAATAATGTGTATTTTTCTTCATTTGTACTTGGGTCACTTTGTAAACATGAAGCTTATTGCTAAATTGAATTAAAATGGACTCTATTTTCTTTTTAACTAGTCCCAAACCCATTTACTCTCCAATGGGAATATCAGATATCTATCAACAATATCATCAAATATGAGGGAAATCACCTATAGTCAACATAACTCCTATATAATATTTCGCTTCCAGGTCCATGTTGCTTTTCATGACTTTTTTCCTAGGAGAACACCTCACTGCTCAGTAGCGTTCACTAAGCAGCCCCTGAGGATGGCACATGCATGTTCTGGGTGTGTTCAGGTGCTGCTGCATGATGCTTCTGCACTGGGTTTGTTCTTAGAACAACATTTCTTTGCCTATGTAGATACATCACAAATGACCCCGTGAGCTGTGCCATTTGGCTTAGTAGACAGTGGCTCAATCTGCAGCATGGTCTTGAAGGAGTGTCATCCTCCTTCTTTGGTAGGCCACCAAATTGTGGCTGTGAGCTGTCTCCAACATTCTTCCCACAATAACAAGAATTGGTATGTTTAGAAAGCCCGAGCACAGTCTGAGCAGCAGCTGGCTGAAGAAGGGGCTGACGTACTATATTTTTCTGGGGTCATGGTTTCGATTCCTACCATGATTCTGCTCAAGTCAGGATAAATTATACCCATTCTCAGCAGTCTGTCACTCCACTCTGCACAAATGTTAGACTGGCCTCACAGTTCTCCTTAGTCATGACGCCCATTACTCTAGTGCCTGAAGTAGTTGCCAGTTGGTTTTCTAATTTAGCTCTTCAGAGGAAGGAGAAGTAGAACTTTTCCTTTTTTTTTAAATTAAAGGGTTGAATCTTTAATTCAAGATTCATCTCCATCAAATGGCATTTCTCAAGACAAGGCCTATTAAGTTTCTGTTTTCATTTTATAAGTGAATGATTTTCTATTTTATACTCCATTCAAATCTTGTATATTTATTGGAAAATTTTTAGTTTTTTTTTTTTTTAAGTAATAAAGAATTCTGATGGCAGTGCTATGCTGTGGGATGTTCTGTATGTCAAATGTGTTGCTCTGATTGGTTAAAATAAATAAAATGCTGATTGGCCAGTAGCCAGGCAGGAAGGATAGGGTAGGCAGGACAAGGAGGAGGAGAATTCTGGGAAGTGAAGGCTGGGGCAGAGAGACACTGCCAGCTGCCGCCATGACAAGAAAGATGTAAGGTACTGGTAAGCCATGAGCCACGTGGCAACTTATAGACTAACAGAAATGGGTTAATTTAAGATATAAGAACTAGATACCAAGAAGCCTGCCATGGCCATACAGTTTATAAGTAATATAAGCGTCTGAGTGATTATTTTATACATGTGTTGTGGGACTGCAGGGGCATGGTGGCACCTGGAGAGAAGCTCTCCACGCTACAGTGCTATTATTTTTATAGTGGGATATAACCAAGCAATTGTAAGAAAAATCAACTTTTTTTTATAACTACATATTCATGTGGGAAAAAGAACACCAGAAAAGATAATGGATGTTTTAGGATGCAGTTCTATATAAACAGAAAAAGTTTATATTCACATTTATCTAAATCTAGTATCTTTTTTTAAAAATTTTTTTCTTTATTATTATTATGTGTTTTAAATTTTATACAGCAGCCATGGGTTCCCCTGTCCTCCCCCCTCCCGCACCCACCCCCACCTTCCCCCAGCCCCTCCCCTCCATTCCCATGTCCTCCAGGATCAAGGCACCCCTGGGGATTCATTTAAACCTGGTGGATTCAGTACAGGCAGGTCCTGTCCCCTCCTTCCAGGCTGAGCAAAGTGTCCCTGTGTAAGCCCAAGGTTTCAAACAGCCAGCTCATGCACTAAGGACAGATCCTGGTCCCATAGACTGGGTGCCTCCCAAACAGATCAAGCTATTCAATTGTCTCACTTATCCAGAGGGCCTGATCCAGCTGGGGGCTCCACAGCCTTTGGTTCATAATTCATGTGCTTCCTTACGTTTGGCTATTTGTCCCTGTGCTTTTTGCAATCTTGGATTCAACAATTCACGCTCTTGCAGACCCTCCTCTTTCTCGACAGTTGGACACCTGGGGCTCCACCTGGGGCCTGGCTGAGGATCTCTGCATCCACTTCCATCAGTTATTGGATGAGAGTTCCAAGACGACTGCTAGGGTGTTTAGTCATCTGATCACCAGACTAGGTCAGATCAGGCTTTCTCTCGACCATTGCCAGCAGACTACAGAGGATATATCATTGTGGATTTAAGGGGACCTCCCCAGCACTCTGCCTATTCCTGTTCTCATGTGGTCTTCATTTATCATGGTCTGTTATTCCTCATTCTCGCTTTCTGTTCTTGATCCAGCTGGGATCTCCTGCTCCCCTAAGCTTTCTTTCCCTCAAATCTTGCCCTTCATTACTCCCACTGTCATCCAGGTTGTTCATGTAGATCTCATCCATTTCTCTGTCATTGGGTGATCCTTGGGGCTTTCCTATGGTCCCGTTTTCTAGATGTAAAACAAAGATGACTAGACTGCTACACAACTCCAGGGAGACTACCTAGAAAACGGGACCCTAGTATCTTTTTTAATGGGCAAATTGAAGGCTGGCATGTTGGCACAGGCTTTTAATTCCATCACTCAGGAGGCAGGGGCAGGTGGCCTCTGTGAGTCCACGGCCAAACTGGTCTATGTGTCAAATTCTAGGCTACCCAGGGCTACACATTAAAACCCCATCTCAAAAGAAAAACAAAAATCTTGAGACAATGGAGAAATGGCATTGAGATTGTTTGCTTTAAGAAGGACTCTCCTGGATGAAACAAATCCTCCACCTCCATCACCTGTGTCTCCCTCTCTAACAACACTTACCAGTGAAAGGAGAGTGAGCTTGAAAGAGAAAAGATGGACTTTTAGTCTCTGACATTTAAGGAGCAGTCAGGAGGCGCAGGTGTCAAACCTATAACTTCAGTTTCTAAAGGGACACTTTTAAAAAGACAGGCTTTATGTTGACTTCTAACTGCG
The DNA here is from genome assembly GCF_903995425.1 of Onychomys torridus. Taxonomy (NCBI): domain Eukaryota; kingdom Metazoa; phylum Chordata; class Mammalia; order Rodentia; family Cricetidae; genus Onychomys; species Onychomys torridus. Next base: position 117,545,034 of record NC_050448.1, read on the forward strand.
AAGATTTATAGTTAACTAATAGGGATTGGCATTTAAAAAGCTAAAACAATATGCAAATTATTGAATTGGTCTTAAAAAAAACAAAACAAAACACATAAGCATGCACCATGTAACTTCTCAGTGTATTTCACCATCGTTTCCAAAACACAAAATATGGAGAATGTCCTATTTTAAAACTGGTCATAAATCAGGTACTTGTTCTTCGCTGATCTGAATTAAAACAAAATGACCTGCATAACTTAGTATTATTTCAGGAAACATCTTTAACTAGCTTCCAAACTGATTTTAAGATGGCTCAGCAGAAGGGTGATTGCTGTACAAGCCTGGCAACTTGTTTGACCCCTGGGACCTACATAAAGGTGGAAGGAGAGAACTGACTCCGGAGAGTAGTCCTCTCATCTCTGTGCACATTCTTTCGAGGACTTTTGTTTAAAATGAGGGCAAAATAGGGGTAGCAGTTTTCAGAGGAAGTGAGGGTAAAAATATGGAGGGAGTGAATGTTTGCACGTATCTCCCAAAGTTCCATGCGCCAAAGACTGGGTCTCAAGGCTGGTGCTACAGGGAGGTGGTGGAACAATCAGGAGAGAGGCCTGGTGTGAAGTATTAGGCCACTAAGGCTTGACTCAAAGGGGATTGTGCAACTCTGGCCTTTTTTCCTTTCCTGTTGCTTTTGGGTTGGTAAAGCGGACATTTCTGCTCTACTACATGCTTCTGCCATGATGTGCTTTGTTGGTGAAAGCCCAAGGCTGTGAGGCCAAAGAATCACTGACCAGAACCTCTAAAACGACATGGAGATGGGCATTCCCTCTGTGTATGATCCTTATCTGAGGTATTTAATTACCCTGAGGCTGACTAGCTCAGATACTAATAGAAAGTAGATGGTAAGATATGAAAATGTGCCCACTTAGAAAGGACAGTAGATTGGCTGTGCCCAGTTTGTGAGGGAAGGAATACAGTATGTGCCCAAATACAGCAGCTGGCTTTCATTTGTGGCATAATAATAACCTTTACCAAGAGAGTATATGGTTCTATTATTTGGGGGTGTGCCTATAATGGTGGGAGACTGTGGAGGTATCATAGTAATGACAAATAGCAAAGTCTAGTGTGAGATTCTGGATGCTAATGTCTGAGACAGGATGAAGTTAATATAGTATTGATTAGTGGAGGCTGAAATTAAAAGACTAGATAGTTGACTGGATAGAATGAGGAAACATCACATTGGGTACTTGTCATTGCACCCTCCCTCAGAATTCCATAACGACAGGGAAGATGAAAATATATGATCATTAAAATAGTCACCACTATTGCTGCTTCTACTCTGTGATAGGCATAAATCCGGGAATTACAACAGGAGTCAACATACTCTAACTCCAGGCACAGAAACAAGCATAGGAGAGAGAACCAGATAGAATCCTACAGTGGACTTACAGTTTCACTTAATGAGGCTTCACTGACAGCAATAGCTTTGAGCTTGGACTGTGCTTGGCACTCACCAACATTTTCACACCCTGGCACAATGTACATATTAAAAACAGAATGGCTGAGCCACTCACCACACATTTGTGCTGTGGAAGGAAAGGCGGTAGAGGAAAATTGGCACATCTCTTTGGACATAGTGAAATTCTCAGGAAGAGCTGCTTCAAAGTAGTCTACACATAAAAGTTATGAGTAAGGAAATTGATTCTGCTAAAACTTTCCATATTCACATGGAGAAGTCTTTAGATGCCCAGTTTGTAGATTACTGAAACAAACAACTACAAATTTAAAACAACCTTTTTAACTAAAACACTGTCTGGAAAACATAATTAAAAAACACTGTGTTGTATAGTCAAGATGAATGTTTACTTCAATTAATATGAAAGGCAAATGAAACTCAGTGTGTTATAACTCTCCAAAAATAAAGGGACATCTTTTCTAAATAATCTGTTCTAGAAAACATTTCCATTTAGCAAATTTCTGTATTTTTATGACATTGTATAGCATTTAACTGCTGAAATGATGTTTCTAGGGTGGTTATAAATCCATCCACCAGTGTAGGAGAGGCGCAAGGAAACCTGCTCTCACCAGAGTAGCTGAAGACACAGATTTAGTGAGGCAGGGGAGCTTGGCAGAAAAGGGTTTCCACTGTCTTCAAACACAGTTCAGGCATCAACTGCACTAGTGCAAACCACAGCAAACTGGTGGAGGCTGTGGCAAAGGCTGCAATGAGGCTATTTATAATTTGAGTCATGTGCAAGATTTAATTACACACACACAATTTATGGAAATGTCATAGTGAAACATTTTTTGTACTAAAATAAAATTAAAATTAATGTTAACAAAGGAAAAAATTTGAGTCATGCAGATAATTGTCAAAAGAGAAGTCTATAGATAGCAGAGACAGTCTATAATTAAATTAAGGACTTACATTTGCTGCTAGTGCCAACACACATTGACCACAGAGGTGTAAGATAACTGTCATGATAAATAGGGAAACAATTGCCTTTGATCAAAATAGTTGTTCTTAGTCACACTATCTCTTCCTTTGTCTCTGACAACAGGAATAATGTGCAATTTTTCCTGATGCTGTTTTAAAAAAAAGCCAGGTGGTGGTAGTACATGCCTTTAATCCCAGCACTTTGTAGGCAGAGCCAGGCAAGTCTCTGTGAGTTCAAGGCCAGCCTGGGCTACAGAGTGAGTTCCAGGAAAGGCACAAAGCTATACAGAGAACCCCTGTCTCGAAAAACCAAAAAGAAAAAAAAACAAAACAAAACAAAAAACAACTCTGCTGGGTAATTTACAAATAATTTACTTTTCATACTTTTAGAAGTTAGGAATCTCAAAATCAAGGACTCAGCAGGTTTTCTATGCAATGAGGGCTCACTCACTAACTCCAAGCTGGCTCCCTCTTGCTACATTCTCACATGGCAAAAGAAACAGAAGGCTAGACAGTGCTCTGGAGACTCTTTAATAAGACATTAGTTTCATTCATGAGGTGAAGCCCGATGACTTAAGAGCTTCCAGAAAGGACTTCATCCTACCATAAATGGGATTCTATTTCAACATGTACTCTGGAGAGACACATTTCAACTAGAGCAACGTTCCCACTTCAGAGTAACTGATGGAGTCCAGGTAGTGGCAAGAGCTACCAGTAGATTAGCCAACACTGACATTTACTACTGTGTGTGAGTGCATGTTTGTAGACCAGAGGTCAACTCTGTGTATCTTCGTTTATTGAGGCAGGATTTCTCACTGAACCTTTATGGCATGCACTCAGCCAGGCTGGCATCTTCTTGTTCCCACCTCTTCAGTGTTGGGATTATAGGTGAGCCTCCATGCCCAGCTTTCACTTGGATGCTGGGGATTTGAACTTAAATCTTCATGCTGGCAAGGCAAGCTCTTTGCCAACAGAGTCATCTTTTCGGTCCTCCTTTTGGTATTTTGAAGGAGCACCTTGTTCAGATGTCATGGGTGCAGCATCCCTGTCATAGCTAGAAGACAACATCTTGCAGTATGAGTCCTAGTCCTCTGACTCTCACAAATTTTCTGGTCTGCTCTCCCACAATTTTTCTTGAGCCTTAGGTGAAAGAGTTGCATTGTATCAAGTAGGTTAAAAAGTATCTATAGGCATCTGAGAATTATTCATAAATGAACGTAGAAACTCATTTTCTTAATTTTTAATGATGTACATAAAGATTCTTCACTTCAAATAATTTAATAGTCCATGCTAGAGATTAAAAATGACTATTCACACTCAATTCTTTCTTTTCTGTGTTGTATTGAATAAAGAAATACTCAGTGTCCACTGGCCACTCTCAGAGCATGTCATCTATCTTCATGGTGCTAAAACTGGGACTCCTGGTAGGATTAGAAGGAAGCCAACACTACATAGTCTGAAATACAGTAACACACACATGGTCCTTACACGTATTCCCAGGGTGTGGTGGTCTGAAAGAAAATGGCCTCAAAAGGGAGTGGTACTATTAGGAGGTGTGGCTTTGTTGGAGTGAGTGTGACCTTGTTGGAGGAAATATGTCATTGTGGAGGCAGGCTTTGAGATCTCATTTATACTCAAGCCACATCCAGTGTCTCAGTTCACTTCCTGTTGCCTGCAAGATGTAGAATTCTCAGCTACCTCTCTAGCACGTCTGCCTGCACACTGCTATGTCTCACCATGATGATAAGGGACTGAACCTCTGAAACTGTAAGCCAGACCCAATTAAATATTTTCCTTTATAAGAGTTGCTGTGGTCATGGTGTCTTTTCACAGCAATAGAAACCCTAACTAAGACATAGGATTACATGGCAAATGTTTTCTTACTTCAATTCATTTCAGAAAGAGGCACTATGAAATTTATGAAAACATGAACAATTTAAATTGTTTAAGGTTCTGTGTATAAGGTGCAATTTTTCAAGAGTTCTGAAGAAAATTTTACGGATTACCCTGACACTGAGTGCTTGGACAGTCAACAGTCCAAGCAGGTTGGAACAGTATCATACCTACAAATACTTCAGTTTCAGCTATGGTTTCATTAAAAGGTTCTTTTATAGGAAGGAGGAACGATCATAAATAAAGCACAAGGAAAATGACTACTAACATTTTCCCATCTTAAATAAAATCACCTCAAGAGAGCTGTAAATTTTCTTCTGTACTTTTCTGAGTGTGACTCAGAATGTTTACGACTGGAAAAATTCATTTCCAAGTACTTTTATGTATTTGCTTTGCCATATGTTTGAAACTGTGCTTCAAGCAACCTCCCTGGGTACATAAGTAAGCTTACAACAGCACTTATTTCCAAAGGAATCCTGAAGAAATACAAGAAAAGTAGCAATAATGAAACAATTCAAGTGTGCTCTCCAAACATACAGTGAATTCACAGAGTCAAATGTTTGGCTTATTTCCCTTTACTTAAAATAATAATAATAATTTATTTATAAAAGTGATGCTTAGTAGATAAAGGTGCTTGAGACCAGATTTGACCAGAGTTCAATCCTCAGACCCGCATGGTAGAAGGGAAGTCCTCTGGCTTCCACAGGCACACTTTGTATAAATATAAAATATTTATATGTGAGATATTAGATAGTTATGAAACATATACTTTATAGTGAGGAATATATATTTTCATGCTTATATTTTTATTGTTTCAGTATAACTGATTTTTGAAATCTTTTGGGGACCATTACTATAATCAACTGGATTAGTTATTTGTAGACAATGTGTAGTAAAGTGATATTGTAAAATTATAAAAGTGATAAAATAAAATTATATTGCTCTTTAGAAAGATTCATTTAATTGTGAATCTGAAGGAGTAAGACTGTATGCAGAAAGACCAGTTTCTAGTGATGTAACTTCATGTTCAGGACAGGTTCCTCTTCCTATGTCCTCAAATGTAGCCTGGTGGCAATTTTTTATCAGTTCCCTAGAAGTCTAATTGGCAGGTCAATTGGAATTGTCAGTAATGGCATGCTAATAGGTTGATTTTCTTACCAATTTGGAAAAAAATAACAACTAGATTCCATAATCATTACCCCAAACAATCAACTCACTAAGCACAACTCTAAAACACTGTGTACCCAATAGGCCCTACCAACAGTAAGTTCTAACAAACTGGACTTAATTTTCCTTTAAGATTATAATTGCTACAGTTTGAGTACTGTGGTCTAGAATAAGAGAATGAAGCTTCCATAGGAAGTTTAGATTGCTTTTTAGTTTGTTTGCATGTTGTATTTTCTACAAAATTAGTAATTTCACCCATTTATTTTAAGGAGAGTAAAGTCATGCCCTCCTGGCATTACAGATAAGTAAATAAATGTACGTTCAATCTCTCATTCCTGGGCCTTCTTTCATGTTATCATTTTCCCATTATTTTTCTCAGAGATGCTCCCAGGAAGCATAAGCTTGCGTGACTTTCATCACCGCAGTTGACAGAAGACTCGGGTTTGACAGATAACAGAGCAAAGGTGTGCAGGCTGGGAGGTTGCTCAGCTGGTGAAAGCATTTCTTGTCGAGCCTGACCATCTGACTATAGTGATATTTTATTTGTATGTTAATAAAGTTGCCTTGGGGTCAGAGCAAGCCATAGCAGAAGCTGGGCGGTGGTGGCACTGCAAGCCTTTAATCCCAGCACTTGGGAGGCAGAGCTAGGCAGATCCCTGTGTGTTCAAGGACACAGCCAGCATGGCGACCCATGCCTTTAATCTCAATACCAACCATAGAAGACCTGGAGGTCTGTACAGACAGGCAGTGATGAGGAGGTCATGTGGCTGGGTTTACAACGAATGAGAAAGCAGAAGAAAAAGTCTATAAAAAAGAAAAAAACACACTTGGGTGGAGAGGAAAGACAGAGCAGCAGTGAAGGGTAAAGTTTTCAGCTCTCAGTTATTGCTCTGACCTCTTGGCTTTTAACTCTGCAATTGGCTCTGTGTTTCTTATTTAACAAGACAGTTACATCTACACCTGACCTTATCCTGGGTCCCACCTTTCACCATCTAAGGTGGTAACTATCTCCTGAAACTTGTCCTCTGACTTCCTCACACGTATTTGAATGCCTGTTCTCTCCCATACATACATCACACATGTACACAACAATAATACATAATACTAGATTTTTAAAAAGAAAATAAAGATAGGAGTATATGAGTATATGATTTATTTGTATGAATGCTAAAAGATAAGGGAAGGTTATTTGGAGAGATGGCCCAGTAATTAAAGTACTTGCTGCTCTCACTAAGGACCTGAGTTGCTTCCCAGCATCTATACTGGGTGGCTCACCACTGCCAGTAACTCCAGCTCTCAGAGATTTGACACTTTCTTCTGAGCACTTCACTACTACTACTACTACTACTACTACTACTACTCACACACACACACACACACACACACTTATAAACACACTCACATTTACACATTCACACTTCTATAGACTCATACTTGCTCACACACATGTACACAGTCATACACTCTCACATACTCACACACATAAACTCACACACTTTTACACACACTCACATTCACACATACTCATACACTCATATACACTCTCACTCTCACACTTACATACACTCAAACACACACACACATGATTAAAAAGTCTTAAGCAAAAGATAAAGGATATGGTGAGGGCTGTAACAGAGGCTGGACGGAGCCTCAAGATATAAGTTCTGTGGCTATAGATGCTTGTTAGACAAAGAGTGAACCTGATGAATATGAAAAGCAGATAAAAAATGTGTCCAGCCAGGCGGTGGTGGCAAACACCTTTAATCCCAGCACTCGGGAGGCAGAGGCAGGCAGATCCTTGTGAGTTCGAGGCCAGCCTGGTCTATGGAGCGAGATCCAGGAAAGGCACAAAGCTACACAGAAAAACCCCGTCTTGAAAAACAAAAACAAAACAAAACAAAATGTGTCCAAAACACAAGTTAAGATTCATATTCTGGAATGTATAAAGTGGTCATATCCATAGATTATTGCATCACAATAGATAAAGAAAATAACATCAGACTCAGTGAACTTGGAATAAAGAAAATTTTCTGGTGTAATAAAATCCTGTCAGGCTTCTAGGGTAAAAGAGATAAGTTTATTAGGGAAGAGACCATAAACCATACACCCAAAGAAGTAAATTTTCTCATTATTTTATAAAGAAGATTCTATCATGTGATGAAGAATAAAATAATTCCATGAGCTTTGCTGTAGCATTTCCTTTAACCAGATAACCAGATGCTATGCCACTAACTTATTTGTACACTTAGAGCTGTTTGGTGTCTTTTCCCTGAGCTTCTTCTGTCTCCTTCTGATGCTGTGGTTCCCACCCTCATGACTCAATACAGAAGGAAGGATGGAATTTCTAATACATCATTAAAGGAAGTGCCAAAAGATAAGTCATCAAAGGTTTTTTGAGGGGTCAGGGAGATGAGTGGGGTCAGGATGCATGATGTAAAATCCACAAAGAATCAATAAAAAGTTTTAAAAAATGTTTTTAGCTCACTATTATTATCACTTAGTTGTTTTTTCTTTTTCCTGGAACTTTTAACTAGGCTTTAAGATTTAAATCTTAAGGGAACTCTAAATTTGACATGACTCAAAAGGGAAAAAAAATACACAAAATGAGGGGAAAGCATATAAAAACCATTAGTAGGAATCATCAAGAATGCAAGCTACTTGACAGATCCAAATCAGATTTTAGGTACATTTGGAAATGAAAACAAAAATATCAAAAGACTATTTTTGGCTTCCAACCCTTATTTCATCTTCCTCTCCAGAAACTCCCTTTCATTTTATCTGATGTATTATTTAACTTACTTCGAACTTATTCATAAGAACCAGAAAATTATGCACAAATGATATAATATAAGGTTTCAATATGTGTATGCCTTGTATAATGTTTGATCAGCTTAAAAACAGCTGTCTTCTCAAACATGTATGACATCTTTATAGTGGAAACTTCCACAATCTTTTCTCCTGGATTTCTGAAATGTGTAGTAATGTTTCTCTTCTGTAGTCGCACTGCTGTCCAATCGCACTTCAGGAGGCTGTTCTCCTTGCTTTAACTTAATGCACCCACCTCTCTCAAACCCTTTTCCTCTCACTCTCCATGCCTCGGGTCACTACCATGCTACTTTTAAGTTTATGGTATTAATTTTTCTAGATAACATATGAGTCAGGCATATAGTAGGTGTCCTGTGGCTGGCTTATTTCACTTAGCTTATCACCATCTCAATTTATATTGTTTCAAATGATCAAGTCAGTACTTTAAATCATTAATCAAAAAACTCAGGAAGATGAAAACATCAAAATATAAGTAATGATATGACCATACTTTTGTTGTTTCTTTTTGTCTCCGGCTGCAACCCAGCTGAGTTTGACTCTGCACTGCTCCGTGAATGAGTTATTGCCTAAGGTACTATGTTAGAAAGGATAGTTGGATTACTTACTGAATGCTATTTACTTTCTAGGTTGCTTGTGCTGTGTGCCCAGGTTTCCTTAGCAGATTTAACACTGGGAACAAAGGATTATGATTTTTATTTAGAGATAGGATCTCATTATGCTGCCCTGGCTAGGCAGAAATTCACTAGGTATACCAGGCTAGCCCTGAACTCAGGGCCCTACCAGTCTCTGCCTTCTGACTGCTGGAATTAAAGGCATGTGGTACCACAACTGGGAGATTATAATATTTAATATCATATACAATGTTCCATGATTATACAGAGGTGAAACCAGGTAAGTGTGAAGTTCTTACATGCATCTTTGAGAATATGTCTCTACACTCTAGAAATCCAAATTCTCAAGGCCTCTCCTTTCAAAAGATGACTTCCTCCCCCAGGGCCTTATATACCTCTAGTACTTACACCACTTAAAAACATGTATAATTCTCCTTAGTATAAAAGTGAACCAACAAATAAGATTTTTGAGGGTGTGTGTGTGTGTGTGTGTGTGTGTGTGTGTGTGTGTGTGTGTGTAGAACTTTTGTGGAGTCAGTTCTATCTTTTATATGTGTTCCAGGTATTGAACTCAGGTTGCTAGGTTCCTGTGATATGCACCTCAACCCACTGAGTAATCTCACCTGCCCTACTTTAGGACTTCTGTTCAATGGATTTCATTTTACTGAACAACATAAGGAACAAGACTTGTATCCAAAGCATGTATGATTATACTGAGAAACAGCATCTATATCTATAATCTTTACCTGTAAATCTACAAAGGTAGGAGCTGATTTATTAAAACATCGTTTATCATTAGTAGATAACATATAATCAATAGCAAGTAACTTGCCTCCTGGGTATTTCTCTCCCCTTCACTGAGGCTTGTGGCTCATACATAATCACGTGGTTTAAGCTAAAGGAATTAAAGTCAGCATACTGTAAGTGACATCCATATTTTCCACAGTACAATTCTGGGTGGTCACACTGTGGAATCAGCCTAGGTCAGCGCTGAATGCATAAAGAAAATATGACATACCAGTCAATACAGTAAAGTGTTAATCAGCACTGGAGAAAGGGGCATGCCATTGGCAGGAAAATGGATGAAGCTGAGATGCTGCTGCTAAATAGAACAAGCCAACCTTGAGAAGACAAATACTGAATGGCTCTCCTGTATATGGAAGCTAAACACAGAAACCAACAAACAAGAACAAATGGAGCCGGGTGTTTCTGTGGGACTCCTAAAAGTGGGAGCAGGTGTATTTCTGATGCCTTTCTCTGTTTTTGGGACCCTTTTCCTCCTGTTGGGTCGCCTTGTCCAGCCTTGATAGGAAGGAGTTTGCTTTATCTTACTGCATCTTGTTTTGTCCTGCTGGTTGTTGTCTCTTGGAGGTCTGCTCTTTCCTGAAAAGGAAATGGAGAGGGAGTGGATCTGGGGAGATGTGGGGTGGGAGGAGCTTGGAGGAGTGGAGAGAAGGGAAACTGTGGTCAGAATGTATGTGAGAAGAATTTATTTTCAATAAAAATAAAAAAATAGAAAAGAGACTACCAGAGGAGAGAAAGGAAATCAGTAAAAGAGCAGGGAAATACTGGGGAAGGTGAAGTGGGGGTCCATGCCCATATGAGTATGCCAAAATGAAGCCTATTTCCCCACAAAATTAATATGTTTAGGCAGAAAGAAAATCAGAGCTGTCTAGATGGCTCAGTGTATAAAGGCACGTGCTGCAAGCGCCTGGTTGAGCTCAGAACACAAGTTAGCAGAAGGAGAAAATCACCTCCACAAGTTATTGTCTGACCTCCACAGGCACGGTATCTTGCATACAAATACACACACAATAATAACAGCAATTAATAATAAGAATAATAGCTGAGCGGTGGTGGTGCACGCCTGTAATCCCAGCACTTGGGAGGCAGAGGCAGGCGGATCTCTGTGAGTTCGAGGCCAGCCTGGTCTACCAAGCGAGTTCCAGGAAAGGCACAAAGCTACACAGAGAAACCCTGTCTCAAAAACCCAAATAAATAAATAAATAAATAATCATAAACAAATAAATGTCAGTTTTCGGAAGCTATCACATAGATTTTATTTTCAGATTTGTAGCACTGATCCTTAATACTTTACCACCACAATTGAAGGCTTTTCTTGACAACTTTCTGTTTAATAGTCACTCTGAAAAAGTGAAATGATTCACTTAATGAAATTGTCTTCCTACCAAACCAGAAAATGTAGGCTCGTAATTTTATGGTTTTCAAAGATCTTGGTCATAGCTGGAAACGTAGCTCAGTAGTTCAGAGCATGTGCTCTTCTTCCAGAAGTCCTCTATTGAACTCCCAGCATCTATATTGAGGTTCATAACTGTCTGTAACTCCTGTTGCAGGGATTCTGATGTCCTCTTTTGGCCTCTGAGGGCACCATACATGCAAATAATACACAGATATACATGCAGGCAAAACAACCATACACATAATAAAATAAAATAATTAAAATTAAAAGTTAAGAATTAGGTATAACTATTTCTTCCATTGTAGGACAGGTGGACACATCTACAAGCTGAGATTCTAGAACCCAAACAGGCTCCAACAATGACCAATTTAAGATTAGGACTATGGCAAATAAAGTGCCTTTTCTTTGTCAAAATCCTCCCATTATTAATTATCATTATTACTATTATTATTATTTTGAGTATCTGTATGTGTGTGCATGCATGTGGAGGCCAGAGGTCATTGTGAGAAGTTGTTTCTCAGATTCTATTTATCTTTCTTTTTTTGAGACAAAGTCTCTCATTTAGTTTGGTACTCACTGATGGGACAGGCTGATGGGATAATAATCTCCAGGGATCAGTCTACCTCCACTGCTCAGGAACCACAATGTGGGCTACCTGACTCAGCTTGCTGTGGTGTGCCAGGGATCATTAGGTCCACAAACACTTTACTGGCTGGGCTCACTCTCTCTTCAGCTGTCTGGTTCCTTTTCCTAGCTGGTTTGTTAGCGAGCAGGTGTGAGAACCAAAATCCCAGGAGAGCAACTTTGAAAGCAGAGCCTCCAGCAGTCACAGCATGAACTCTAAAGGAGAGAAAATGACCAATGTGTGTCAAGTCATGACTCTGTGGCCTTCTGTGGTCCTGAACTTGCCAATTACTTCCAGAAACCTGTAGCACAGAACGGAGAAATGGAGAAAGTGAAGAAATTGCCTTGACAATGTTTATCCTCAGAGTCTGGGGAGGAAGTGAAAGACACACTCAAGAAAATCTATCAATAGATGCTCAAATGTCAAGAGTTGCCTGCTTGTTATTATCCTCTTCCATTTCTCACTGGGATCATTAGGGAACACTCACTAAGAATCACAATAGATTTCACTGGTTTCTAGTAATAAGGACTACTTCATTTAGTGTTTTAGCAATACTATTTTCAGCAAAAACTGTTAGATATAAGGATGAGAAACTTTAACTGACTATTAAGTTGGAGTTGAGTTTAATGCCCTAATTATGACATAATATTGATAGAGTGAAAAATGTCCTTAGTTGGTCTGGAAATTTATTGCACACTATCCACATGTGCTATGGTTAAGTGTTGCTGACATGACATCCAGTGTGAACTTTTAATCCCCATTGCTTGCTCTACTTTTTCTTCTTTTGTTCTCTCTCTCTCTCTCTCTCTCTCTCTCTCTCTCTCTCTCTCTCTCTCTCCTCCCTCTCATGTAGTAGTGTTTAATGATATACCTTATAGTCTTGGGGAAACAAGAACATGCCAAACTCAACAGCAATAGATTTAAAGAAATAACATCTAGGCAGAAATTAATGAAAGGGAAAGAAAAAAAATCAGCAAGATGAAGAGCCAGTTATATAAAAAAAATGAATGAAAATCAATGAACATTTAGACAGCATAACCAAAAGAAAAGGAGAGATGATTCAAATTAAAATTAGAAACAGGAGATAATACAACAGATACAGTGTTGTCCAAGAGACTCCCCCCAAAACATTACACACCTTTGCTATTATTCTTGTAAGAAAGTCCTACTGTAGAAGACACTGTGCACTTCAGACACAGGGTCCAAAGGACCCTGAACTGGAACTGGCCTGAGTGCCTCCTCCCTGAAGACAAACTTTTATGATACAAGAAGGTGCCATGCAAGCTTCAAAAGAGGGAAGCAACCAACAGTCCTACCCATCTATGATGCCTATGAGACACAATGATGACCAGTATGGCACAACAACCCTAATGGTGCAATAGTATATGCACACCTTGGCTGTAACCAGCAGCTCTCTAATTGGACTTATGACACTCTCAACAGTAAGGAAATCATGCCTGATACTGGAAACCTAGCCAACTACCCAGGGCACTCCAAAATAAAACCACATATATATAAGAGGAAGACTTTGATTCAGTAGAGATGATAAGAGTAGATAATGAGAGAAATGTGATTAATGTGCTATATATGTGAAAGAATAAAATTTAAATCAAAATTAATACATAAAATACTATGTTTTTTGTTTTGTTATCATCTATTGTCTGTTATTAATTTCTTTGCTTTGCGGTGAGCTCTCCGAGGGCAAAGCTTTTTGTTTGTTTTCTTTATTGATGTGCACCAAAAGCCAAGAACAGTACCTGGTTATATACTTGGTACCCAAGAAGTGGTTGAAAAACAAATGAGGAGTTCCCAAGACAAGCTACTGGGATCAGTTTCCCCAGTGTCTCTCAAAGTGATCATGGTGTCATCACACAGGGTTTAAGGGAGGACTTTGCGGACCATTTCTGAGCCTTGTGCATCAGCAGATACCTGAGAAATTCATCAGACCCCTGACTTCTACTGTGCTTGTACCCTAAAAGTGTGGGTGTCATCTGAGAGTGGGGAACTCAGGAAGGAGTCACAGCTTGATAGCTAGAGACATGCTGATGGAGGATGTGGCTCTGATCACCCTTGTAATAGCTAAAGATAGGTGTCAGAAAAATTTGTTACTGACTGGGCATGTTTGGACAGACCTAAAATCCAGTCCTAAGGAGGTTGGGACAGGATGACCAAGAATTCCAGGCCATCATTGGCAGGTTTGAAGCTAGCCTGAGGTTCTGTCCTAAAAAACAAAACAAAACAAAACAACAACAACAACAAAAAAACAACTAAAAACAAAGCAAAGACAGACCAAAACAACAACAAAAACTCCATAGTTTTTTTTTTTTTTTTTTCTGGGAAGGTTTAAGATTAGGATGAACATGAACCAGACTTAAATTGCTTTTTGAAAATAATATTTCAGTGTCCTAAGTTAATTCTCCAAATATCCTTATCCTGCCAAGCCTGCGGTTTCTACCCCTTCCTTCCTGTTAGTCTGGACCCTTGGTACCCTTCTCTAACCAGCAGCAGGGAAGGCTTTCTGGATCTTCTGAAGATATGGCTGTGTAGATAACTACCGGAAGTGGGAGGGATGTCTGTCTGTTGTGCATACCTGGCTACACAGGACATGTTAATGTGAAACTGTAGTCTTACACTGAAAAGCCAATAAAAGTTGCCCAGGCCCTAGTTCATCCAGATATTTTTCCTGAGGTGAGTAGTAGGAGTAGCTGTTTCCTCTTTAGTTCTTGAAAAAATCCAGAAAATGCCAGCTTTACTGTGAACAATAATTTACTATGAACAATAATAGTGCCCATTCCCTACTCCAGACTTTCCCCTTCACTAGATCCCTTAATTTTAAAGCAAAAATAAAAATAAACAGGTAAAACCAGTGTTGTGGCATTTAGAAGGGCAGTTGCCCCCGATAAGACAAAGTATGGGGTCTTAAGCTCTGCGTTGCCAAGGCTACCAACCCTGGCAACCATCTTACTCAGGGACCATGACTTGAGGCTCCTGGTGAAAAGTAGAGCTGAAAGTGGTACAAGATCCAGCAACTATTTGCTTTTCATACACCATGGCGGCAGTACGTGTCCTGGAGGTGTTTGATGAAGAAGATGATGTAGCATACCCGGGCATAGTGTCTGGCACTGAAGAGTGGGTGTGTAAATTCTCTTACTAATGAGCAGGTAAAACACTAGAACAGGTGCCAGAGATAGGGATGTGCTCATGCTTTGCAGAGGCTAGAGAGAGAGTGTCAGAAAATGTAATCACTCTCATAACCTGGAAGAAGTCTCTCTCTTTGCTATAAATCTGATTTTTACTAAGTTTGAGTCTTACAGACTTTGTAATTCCATAAACAGAAAATATATTAAAAGAGAGAAAATGGCACATCTGCAAACTACTAGGTGAAAAACATACAAATAAACAGCAAAGTCATTGATGGCTTATTGTTGTTGTTGTCATTATTATTATTACTGGTTTTTTTTTTTTTGAGATAGGGGCTCATATTTAGGTTATCTTGGAAGCATATAGCCCTGGCTGGCTTTGATCTTAGGGCAATTAATTTTTTTATTTATTTATTTTTTTTTTTTGGTTTTTCAAGACTGGATTTCTCTGTGTAGTTTTGGTGCCTGTCCTGGAACTCACTCTGTAGACCAGGCTGGCTTCAAACTTGCAGAGACCTGTCTGCCTCTGCCTCCTGAGTGCTGGAATTAAAGGCATGCGCTACCTCTGGGCTTAGCTTCAAGCACGGTGGGATTCCACATCCTTGTGTAGGACTTGACCTGACTAGGTTTGGCAAGGGAATAAAGACACACACATTCACACACACACACACCCCCCCCACACACACAGGTCAGGTGGTGGCCTGGGGATGGAGAAACCACGGCACCCAGGAATTAGCATGTTGATCATAGAAAGTTGAACACGAAGGAGGGTTATTGCACACAGATAAATAATGAGGTGGGGTTGTGGATATGGCTGGATCAAGGAGGCAGATTTAGCTAATCTCCCTAGGAGCAGTCTCTGTACAGGAGACATCTTCAGGCTGTAAATATAGAAGGAGGAGAGGAAGCCATGGTGGACATTTTCTACATTATCAGCATCTGCACATGGACCAGCAGAAGGCTTTGACAGTCCTCTAAGTCTCATTCTGGGTGGCGGAAGGGTTTGCCATTTCCCATGGGGCTGAGGCTAGGATCATTGCTGTGGCCTTGCTCATACCAAATAATACACATTCACTCAGGATTTCATTAACACAGGGCTTACTACAGTGGATTTTAGGTGTGAGCCATGAGGCCTGGCTCAAAAGGTATCTTCTAATTACTAAAATTTTTGGAAAATGAGTGCATGTCAGGGGGGGGTAGAGAATGAATGAATGAATGATTGCATGTGGCTGATGGTCATCACTCATGACAGTTTCCATACTTGGCTTGAATGAGACTCTGTTTTCATTACTTACAGAGTGGTGTGTAAGTCTTTAATTTCATCTCTCAAGTCATGTGGGATGGATCAGGATCTGTTTCTGGTTTTCAGTTGGCATTTCTTAACAGCAGCTCCTAGAAGATGAGGTTTCAGCTGTCAGCTTCCATCTGGTGGCTGAACTGCACCTGTCAGTACAGCCCTTGCAGGAAGGAGCCTTCTGTGAATTGGGAGCAAGCGAAGTATTGCCTAGAGTACTTATAACCAGCAACTCTTTTTTAATGGATATCTTTATTATTATTATTATTATTATTATTATTATTCTCTCATGTATTACATTCTGATATCAGTTCCCTATGGTGATATTTTATTTGTACTGAAATGTGATTTTATTTGTATGTTAATAAATAAAGTTGCCTGGGGGTCAGAGGTAATAGCAAGCCATAGCAAAAGCTGGGCGGCAGTGGCGGCAGCGGCGGCGGTGGTGGTGGTGGTGATGGTGGTGCACACCTTTAATCCAGATCACATGACAGGCAGATGTCTGTGTGTTCAAGGATACAGCCAGCATGGAGACACATGCCTTTAACCATTTAAGACCTGGAGGTCTGTATAGACAGGCAGTGACAAGGAGGTCATGTGGTTGGGTTTACAACCAATGAGAAGGCAGAACAGAAAGTCAATAAAAGGACAGACACACAGGAAGTAGGCCTCTTGCTGAGGGGAAGGACAGCAGTGGCAGTGAAGGGTTTCAAAGGGTTTTTTAGCTTTTAGCTACTGCTCTGACCTCTTGGGCTTTTAACTCTGCATTTGGCTCTGTGTTCCTTATTTTAAAAAGATTGTTACATCTACAGTCCCCCCTCTCTTCTTTCTCCCCAGTTTCTTCCCCATTTCCCCTAACTTCCAGATCCACACTTGCTCTGTCTCTCCTCAGGAAAGAGCAGGCCTCCCAGACATCACCAAACATGGCATAGCAAGCTCCAGTAAGATTAGGCACATCCCATCATATCAGGAATGAATGAAGCAACCCAGGCGGAGGAATAGGGTCCCCAAGCAGGCAAAAGAGTCAGAGACCAGCTCTGCTCCACTGTTAGGAGTCCCACAGGAACATCAAGCTCCTAAACCATAACATATATACAGAGGACCTTGGTCAGATCCTTACAGGCTCCCTGATCTCTGCAACTCCCCTTGAGTCCTGGTCAATTGATTCTGTAAACCTTGTTCTCATGGTGTCCCTGACTCCGCTAGTTCCTCTAATCCTTTCTCCCTTTCCTCTGCAGGACTTATCTGAGATCTGCCTAATGTTTAGCCACAGTCCTTTGCATCTGCTCCCATTAATTGCTCGGTGAAGTCTCTCTGGTTTCTTTGATGATGATTCTGCTAGGCTCCAGTTCCAGGACACTCTGTAGGCAGGGCACATAATAAATGGAAGGTTTTGTAGTTAGGTTGGTGTCCCAATCCCTCCAGCTTAGGCATTGCCTTGTTACAGAAGATGGCCAGTTTAGGCACCATGTCCCACATTACTAGTAGTCGTTGCTAGGGTTACTCTCACAGATTCCATGGACTTTCTATTGCACTAGGTTTCAACCTCACCCTCAAATACCCCTGAGTTCCAGTCATCTCTCCCAGTATTTTCTCCCTCCCCTACTTGATCCCTCCTGTTCCTAACCCCATCCGACCCCAGTCCACCTGTGAAATCTATTGTTTCCCTTTCCCAGTGAGATCCTTGCAGCTCCCACCCCAACCTCTCCTTGTTACTTAGCCTCTCTGGGTCTGGATCATACTTTCACTTTACAGCTAATATTCACTTACAAATTAGCACACGCCATGTTTTTCTTTCTAGGTTTGGGTTACCTCACTCCAGGTGATTTTTTTTCAAGTTCCATTCATTTGCCTGCAAATTTCATGATGCTATTGTTTTTAACAGTTGAGTAATACTCCAATGTGTAAATACAAAACGCAAGTGATATCTTATGTTGGCAAGGATGTGGAGCAAGGGGAACACTCCTCCATTGCTTGTGGGAGTGCAAACTTGTACACCCACTAAGGAAATCAATATGATGATTCCTCAGAAAATTGGGAATCAATCTACCTCAAGACCAAGCTATATCACTCTTGAGCATATACCCAAAGGATGCTCCATCCTACCACAAGGCCACTTGTTCAGCTATGTTCATAGCAGTTTTATTCATAATGTCCAGAAGCTGGAAACAACCTAGATGTCCCTCAACCAAAGAATGAATAAAGAAAATGTGGTACATTTAATCAGCAACTCTTTGAGCAAGAAAGGTCACAAAGAATGGGTGTCGCCAAAGGTTTGGATTTGGATCTTATTCTGCCACTTGCTAGCTCTGGGGCCTTGAGTAGGATCATCTGAGCCAGACTCCACATCTAGAAACTTCATCTTATCTGTGGTTAAGCACCTGCCACAGGGTCAATGCTTAAAATGTGGTAACTGACTTGTGAACTAGGATCAAAGTCAGTGCAGCTGGGGGATTGCATAACTCTACCACCAGTAACTCTACTTTCCTGTATCTAAACAGCATGTGAGTCAGTGATCTTAACTTCATGATCATGGTTCTGAACTTGTCTGGAGAACAAGGATAATATATATCCTTATATATATTACCATATACATATATGATTACAGTCAGATATCCAGTGTTTCTCGTTCTGTCTCTTGGTACAAAGGGAAGTATAGCAGGCTTTCTTTTGGTCCACCAACCAGCTCCCAAATCAAGACACAGAGACTTATTAGTTATGAATGCTCAGCCTTATCTTAGCTCTTGCTTTAATCTGTTTCTCTTTATCTACATTTTGACTTGGGGCTTTTTACCTTCCTTCCTTCCTTCCTTCCTTCCTTCCTTCCTTCCTTCCTTCCTTTCTTTCTTTCTTTCTTTCTTTCTTTCTTTCTTTCTTTCTTTCTTTCTTTCTTTCTGTATATTTTACTTTCCTGCTTTCTCCATGTTTGGCTGGCAGCTACCTGGCTTCTGGACCTGGGCATGTCCCTCTCTTTCTCCCTCATTCTCTTATCTCTCATTCTAATAAAACTCAAGATTCAAAGGCTAAGGTGAAAACCTGTGAGCTCAGAGTTAGAGTAGCAACTAACTAGCTTTCTTTCTTAGCTGTCATGCCTGGAAGCCACTCACACAATGCCCCAACTAAAAATCCCACACTAGGGATATACTCCTGTCTGCTACTTCCTGTCAATCAGTTGCTAACCCTGCCTCACTAAGCCCATGTTAATTTTCTTTAATCAACACAAATGCAACACATTTTCACATAGTTAAACAAATGCAACTCATCTTTGTCCAGTTAACTAAATATTACACAACAGAGAACCCTTCAGCTCCTCCTCACACCCTCATCGTTTGGAATTTATTGTTATGGAAGTGCCTATGAGAAGTCTTTTTTCAGTCTGTAAGAGTTTGATTCTAGGGAGGGCAGAGGAAACATGCTCAATGGCCTCAGTTGTCAATAATAAAGCCACATGATCTGACTCACTGAGGTGGGAAAAAGTTACTGTCATGCAATGATGGTGTTCAGTGCCAAGTACTGCTGTACAGTATTCTATAGGTTCCTGTGTAGGCTCCTACAACCCAGTTTTCTCTTGCTGTTAGTCAGCAGCTCTGACACCAGGGCTTAGTAAGAATTTTACAAGTACCTCCCACTAGTTATTGGAAAAAAATCATTTCTTTTCTAATTTTCTTTCCAGTCTTCTAGGAACATTTTTGAGGCCTATATCATAATATCAGTGTAATATTTTCCTATGGTATCACCAATTACTTCAACTCTGCCATTGTTTTGAAATTTGTAACAATTGGAGACATTTTTGTGCCTGTCTCATATCAGGCATTATCCTAGAAATCATGGATTCATGACATTGTCAACAAAGACAGAACACACAGAAAAAGCAATACAGAATACCAATCCACTCTGCTGGTCATCCCATCCTAGGATAGCTCTGGTTAACATTTATCTGGTGCTGAATGACAAAGTGATAATAAACTATGTTGAAGAAGTGGTAGCCATGCTCTTACTGCTAGCCACATGACCACACACATTTAAACGTCCTGAATTTCATTTGCCTCACAAACTGGGGCATGATATTAATACTATCATAGTTGGGATCACTATTGCTGTGACAAAACACCATGACCAAAAGGAACTTGGGGAGGAAAAGGTTTATGTAGCTTACATATCCAGAGTCACAATCCACTGAGGAAAGAACCCAAGGCAGGAACTCAAATTGAGCAGGAACTTGAAGGGAGGAGCTGATGTAGAGGTCACGGAGGGTGTTGCTTACTGGCTTTATCATCATGGCTTATTCATCCTGCTTTCTTATAGAACCAAGGACCACTTGTCCAGAGATAGCACCACCAACAATGGGCCGGACTCTTCCCTTTTAATAACTAATTAAGAAAATGCCCTACAGCCAGATGTCATGAAGGTATTTTCTCAATTAAGGTTCTCTCCTTTCAGATGACTCTAGCTTATGTCAAGTCGACAAAAAGTGCTTATTTTGTAGGTCACTAATGGGAATTAAATAAGGTAAAGTAGAAAGCTTAGCCCAATGCAAGATACCCAAGTCCTGAGTGAATGATACTCTACCTCTCTCTGAGTGTAGAAATGGCAACTTTGAACAACTATTCATAGCTCTTAACGCATAATATGGTTGTAATTAGTAACAGCATTGTCACAACAAATGAACACATTCCAGGAATAGAGGTAATTTTAGAGTCATTTGTATACTTCCCATAAATCCTCCATTGAAAAAAGAAGATTATTTCCTATTGTGTATACTAAGGCATCTAGGCAGAGTGGTGAAATCTAGACGGAGTAGGACACACTGGAGCACATTATTCCATAGGTCACTAGACCAGGAAAGTTCAAGTAGTCACAAAGAGGGAATCTGCACACACATTTACAAGGCCAACACCTTCCAGGGATTTCTAATGGATGAACATTTGAGATGGGCAAATGCACACACAAAATCTTTTGTCACTCTTGTAGTCCCTTCCCATCATCTTTCTAGGATATTTTCATCTTTCTGGCTAATAAATAAAATATCTAACAATACTGGCTCAAGTAAGGCAAAACTTGTTTACGATTGAGTACTAAATAAAGATTAGATGCTTTTACTGGCTACTTGGGGCTTCTGGTATACCTATTCAATTTTGTCTCCACAATCGTTTGGTTCACTCCCTGTGTACTGACTAGTTTATGTCAACTTGATACAAGCTAGAGTCATTAGAGAGGAAAGAGCCTCATTGAGAAAAATACCTCCATAAGTTCCATAGAATCAGGCTGTATGCAAGTCTGAACGATATTTTCTTAATTAGTGATTGAAAGAGGAATGGCCTATTGTGGATGATACCATCACTGTAAGAAAGCAGGCTAAGAAACTCATGAAGGGCAAGCCAATAAGCAGCACTCCTCCATGGCTTCTGCCTAAGCTCCTGTCTCCAGGTTCCTACCCTGTTTGAATTACTGTCCCCACTTCCTTTGATGATGAACTGTGATTCAGAAGCATAAACTGAATAAACCCTTTCCTTCCCAACATGCTTTGATTATGGTGTTTCATCTAAGCAATAGTAACCCCAACTAAAACACCTTGCAAGCCAGAGTGGAAGGTATGCACAGACTGTAACATGAGCCATCCTGACATTCTTATGCTAAGTCTGTGTCTGCTCTGTAATGATATCAATAGGGCTTCCTGCTTTCACCCAGATTTTACTCTGTTCTTCTTTGCCCTGCGTGAAAACCCTGTCTTCTACAGACTTCACCATATGAGATTCTTTGCCCTTTGTAGGAAGCTGCATGAAGATTAGCAGAAATTTATAAGTGGATTTTTTTTTGGGTCAGGACCACTGGCTCCCCAAATAACCACACAGAGTTTTATTGTTAATTATAAATGATAAGCAGGTAGTGTAGGCTTGTTACTAACTAGCTCTTACAACTTAAATTAATCCATATATTTTATCTATGCTCTACCACATGGTAGTACATTTTTTCAGCATAGCATGTTCATCTCCTGCTGCTTCTGCATCTGCTGGCAACTCCACACTCCTTCTTCCCCATGTTCTCTCAGTCTGGCTCTCAGTCTAACCTCTCTCTACCTAGCTATTGGCCGGTTTGCTCTTCATTAAACCAACGAGAGCAAAACATCTTCACAGGGTACAAAAAGATTATTCCACAGCAGAGGTTCCTCTAGCCAGGGCTACAACTGCTGAGAGCAGCTCTTTGCCTGTAGCCACACCCATTCCCTCCTAGAACTCCCTCCATTCTGGAGGTGCCAATCTTCCTTAAGTGCCTCATCTTTCTTGCTGGTTCCCTTACCCAGCCACATGCTTTCACTGTCTCTTATTGTCCATAGACCAATAGATAAAGACCCATCTGCCTTCCACATGTCATTCAAATCCTGTGTTGACCCCTAGACCTCATGATATGGCCCTGTCTTCAGCACTCATTGATCAAACTGACTGTGACATGAAGAAGGCAGGAAGATAATTCCAATGCTGCAATAGTCCTTTTTGCCTCTGTTACCTGGCAAATTGTTTAAGTCTGTGAAGTTCGGTTTTCTCTTCTATAGGAAGACATCATTAGCTACTCCAGAGGGTTCACTTGGTTTTTAAATAAAAATATATAATGTATATCTATTTCAGGGCCAGTTAAGATAGTGATTATTCCTCCCTAAATGAGTTGCTACACCACATCTATTACATATTTCAGATCTTTAACAAGAGCTCTTCACACTGGACTCTACAGTATATTTTATGACTTATTGATGAAATGCTTCAAAAGCAATGGGTACACCCTATATTTCTTGAAACCACAGTGTTTAATACCCAGTAAGTGATTAATACTTACCTGGTTTTCAAATAATCTTCAGGAACCATAAAATGCATATGAAGCCCTAAACAAATATCATTTAGTAACTATCTTTCCCATGGTCTTCTTCTACCTTTAAGTATATAGAATATGAAGGTTAAGAGAAGGAAGAGTGAATGATAATGGAATAAACGAAAGTGTTTGGGAATTATCCTCAAGCAATCCAATAACCCATGTGACCTATCAGAGTGAATTTGAACAATTTAGAGTATCCTCAGTGAGGCTCTCTCAACTTTCATCCTATGACTCAAAGTCTGTAGGAGAACCACAGATTTAGTCAAAGGCACCTGACCCATCACCCCCTAAATTGTACTGAATCCTAGTTAAGGGTTTTGTGCTAGTTTCGTCAACTTGACACAAGCTAGAGTAATCTGAAAGTAGGGACCCTCAATTGAGAAAATGCCTTCATAAGATGCAGCGTAGGGAATTTTCTTAATTAGTAATTGATGTGTAATGGTCCAGCCCACTGTGGGTGAGGCCATCTCTGGGCTGGTGGTCTTGGCTTCTATAAGAAAGCAGACAGCATCCCTCCATGGCCTCAGCATCAGCTCCTGTCTCCAGGCTCCTGCCCTATTTGGGTTCCTGCCCTGGCTTCCCTCAGTGGACTGTGACTCTGGATATGTAAACCAAATAAGCCCTTTCCTCCCCAATTTGCTTTTGGTCATGGTGTTTCATCACAGTAATATAAACCCTAACTAGGACCGATTTAGAATTCTCATCCTCACTCACTGAACAGGCATTTGAAAACAAAAACTGACCTACTCTCTCAGAGCAGTGCCCCCCAGGAGTGTGCTGTCTGTCTGCACAGCTCCAAAAAAATAGATAAATGTATTATGTTCTCTGCTGAGGTTCTCTGTGAATCAGAGAACTAATTGAGCACAAAGCTAACATAAAAGAGTCAGATGTGAAGGCTTTGTAAAGACAACTAAATGATTAAAATAAACTTAAATTAATATATTAAACTGTACTTGGTTGGATTGGTTAATATAGAAATTTGGGAGGCTTGTGAGTTTGTTGCGATGCTTTAAAAGGAATTCTGAAAAATAATTTAAGAATTTTCATTCCCAAATATGGTACCATTCTATATAAGTGTTTTAGTCTCATATTTTAAATATGTTTCCTGTCTTTTATTATGTTTATTGTACTTCAGACCCAAAAATGCCTTCTGTAGAAAGTTTCCGCATCTATACTGGCATGCAGGGCTTCACTCCGAAGGAAGCCAGATTCCTTTGGTTGTGTGGTGCCCTCTGCTGGACATCTACAAAAGCAATGCTTTTAGCTTTGAGGATGATGGTTAAAACAATTACCTCAATCAACAGAAACTCAGTCCCTGCCAGGCACCAGGTACTGACTGTCCCCAGTCTTGAGGACTGCTGTCCAATGTGGACAATTCCTTTTCTTTAGATAAGTCCTAGTTATGTGTCAGAACTCACAGAAATAATAAAGACAAGATCTTCCCCTAGTTATCATGGGTTGAAAGATTCTAGAGTGTGTATGCTTCTTCCCAAATTTCATCTGGATCATACAAAACTACACTCTGGAGGAAATGTTTTACAAAGGCCCCATCACAGAGGATGAATACCTGGAGAATGCCTTGGAATTGATTCTAGGTACCTGTGGTAGTTTGAATGTAATTGACCCTCATAATCTCATAGAGAGTGGCACTATTAGGAGGTGTGGTTTTGTTGAAGTGGGTATAGCCCTGTTGGAGGAACTGTAGGGGTGGGCTTTCTGGTTTCCTGTGCTCAGGATTACTACCTAGTGTTTCAGTTAACTTCCTGTGGTCTGAATATCAAGATGTAGCTGGCACCACATCTGCCTGCTAGTTGCCATGCTCCTGCCATGATAATGGATTAAACCTCTGAAATTGTAAGCAAGCCATCCCAATTAAATGTTCTCTTTATAAGGGTTGCTGTGATCATGGTGTCTCTTCACAGCAATAGAAAGCCTAACTAAGATGGTATCAGAGCACTACTAGCAACAGGATTGTTGAGTTAGAAGTGAAATGCACTTTGTACTTCTCATAATGTCTTGAAGAACTTTCACATTTGAGGGTACAGTGAGGTTCATAGAAATGGTTACTGAGTTTTGGATTATTAGACCTTCACAAATTACACTAGAACTAAGTCCACCTAGGAAGGCAGAGCCTTCATGCATACAGTTTCAAAAGCTTATATACTTAAAATCCTTAACTATAGAGGCCGCTAAATCACGGGCACGAATATGGTTAAAAGAAGTTTACAAGCGTTCCTGAAGCAGCAAACAAAAATAGAGAAATGTTAAATGGGTATGTTTCACACATGATGGAGAAACCCACAGAAACAGCTGACCCGAGCTAGTGGGAGCTCATAGACTCTGACAGCTGGGGAACCTGCAGCAGATCAAAGTATGCCACTGAATGTGAGTGACAGTTGTATGGGTTGGTCTGTTTGTGGGGACCTTGGTAGTATGACCACAATTTATCCCTGGTTTTTGGAGTCCATTCCCTATGGTGGGATACCTTGCTAAACCTTGAAGCACTGGATAAGGGCTTGGGCCTACCTCAACTTGATATGACAGCCTGTGTTGACTCCCCATGGGAGGCCTTACCCCTTCTGAGGAGTAGATGGGTAGTGGGATGGGGAAGAGGTAGTGGGGAGTAGGAGGAGGAGGGAGGGGGAACTGTGGTTAGTATGTAAAATGAAAAAAATGTAAAATAAATAAAAAAGAAAGAACCTGACCCCAGAACAAGGATTTGAGGGGAAAGAATGGCTGTTGAGTCAAACACACACACACACACACACACACACACACACACACACACACACACCAGTATATTTTACAAGAAGATGCAGGTGGCTCATCAGAACTATCACTGGTTTTGTTAAAAAAAAAAACAAACAAAAAAAAAAAACTACTCCATAGGAACTTTAGTAAAAGTCAAGATGGAACTAAATGAGTAGACAACAGTAGTGTGTTCTCACAGTATTTGAGACAGAAAGTAGGCTCACTGTGGAAGTCCTGCTTCTGCCTACTTGACTATTCATTGATTAATTCAAGATTGTTGATTTTTATGGACATCATAGTATATAGACACTCTTCACGAACTCTTCACAGCACAAAAGGAAAGAGCTGTTAAAAGTTCTTGGCATCAGTTTATAGTGCATTGCATGAAGCCAGAATATAAAGAGTTAAAATGTGGTCTGTGGAGTATTTTCATCATCCCTGAATCCCAAGACAAGAGAAGAGTGATTGTATGTGTACTACAGTTCCAACAGGGTAGGTTTGAACAATCACTCAGGGCAGTAGGAGACATGGTCCTCAGGTAGCTAGGAGAGGATCCCTTTAGCAAAAGGAAGGGAACCTGGAACCCCAAAGGTCATGCAGAAATACAAACAAATCCAGTATGGCTGGAATTGAAGGAGTTGGGAAAATAGTAGATAAGATTGATGAAAAACTCTCCCCATATCTATTCAATATAGTACTCAAAATTCTAGCTAGAGCAGTAAGACAACAAAAAGAGATGAAGGAGATACAAATTGGAAAGGAAGAAGTCTAACTTTCCCTATTTGCAGACAATATGATAGTATAGTTAAGTGATCCCAAAAATTCCACCAGGGAACTCCTACAGCTGATAAACACTTTCAGTAATGAGGCAGGATACAAGATTAACTAAAAAAAAAAAATCAGTAGCCCCCCCCCTGTACACAAATGATAAACAGGTCTAGAAGGAAATTGGAGAAACATCACCCTTTCCTGTAGCCACAAATAATATAAAATACTTCAGAGTAACGCTAACTAAGCAAGTGAAAGATCTGTATGACAAGAACTTAAAGTCTCTCAAAAAAGAAATTGAAGATATCAGAAAATGAAAAGATCTCCCATGCTCTTGGAAAGGTAGTATTAACATAGTAAAAATGGCAATCTTACCAAAAGCAATCTATAGATTCAATGCAATTCCAATCAAAATCCCAACACAATTCTTCACAGATTTGGAAAGAACAATACTCAGCTTCATATGGAAAAACAGAAAACCCAGGATAGTTAAAATACCATACAATAAAACAACTTCTGGAGGTATCACCATCCCTGGCCTCAAGCTCTATTATAAAGCTATAGTAATGAAAACAGCTTGGTATTGGCATAAAAATCAACATGTAGACCAATGGAATCAAACTGATGATCCTGACATCAATCTGAATAACTATGAACATCTGTTTGTTTGTTTTGTGTGTGTGAGTGTGTGTTTTTTGGTTTTTGTTTTTACAAAGAAGCCAAAACTGTATAATGGGAAAAAGAAAGCATCTTCAACAAATGGTGCTGGCATAAGTGGTTGTCAACATGTAGCATGTAGAAGATTGCAAATAGATCCATATCTATCACCATGCACAAAACTCAAGTCCAAGTGGATCAAAGACCTCAACATAAATCCAGTTACACTGAACCCGATAGAAAAGAAACTAGGAAGTAGTCTTGAATGCATTGGCATAGGAGACCACTTTCTAAATATAACACCAGTATCACAGACACTGAGAGCAACAATTAATAAATGGGACCTCCTAAAACTGAGAAGCTTCTGTAAGGCAAAGGATACTGTAAATAAGATAAAACAACAGCTTACAGAATGGGAAAAGATCTTCACCAACCCCACATCTGACAGAGGGCTGATCTCTAAAATATATAAAGAGCTAAAAAAAACTAGACATTAAAATACAAAACAATCCGAATAAAAAATGGGCTACAGAGCTAAACAGAGAGTTGGCAATAGAAGAATCTCAAATGGCTGAAAGACATTGAAGGAATTATTCAATATTCTTAATCATTAGGGAAATGCAAATCAAAACAACACTGAAATACCATCTTACACCTGTCTGAATGGCTAAGATCAAAAACACTGAAGACAACTTATGTTGGAGAGGATGTGGAGTAAAGGGAACACTCTTCCACTGTTGGTGGGAATGCAAACTTGTACAGCCACTTTGGAAATCAGTATGGTGACTTCTCAGAAAATTAGCCATCAATCTTCCTCAAGACCCAGCTATACCACTATTGGGCATACTCCCAAGGAATGCTCAATTATACCACAAGGATACTTGTTCAACTATGTTCATAGCAGCATTATTTGTAATAGCCAGAACCTGGAAACAATATAGATGCCCCTCAATCAAAGAATGGATTAAGAAAATGTGATACATATACACAATGGAGTACTACTCAGCAGTAAAAAACAATGGCATCATAAAATTTGCAGGCAAATGGATGGAACTAGAAAATATTATCCCAAGTGAGGTAATCCAGACTCAGAAGGACAAACATGGTATGTACTCATTCATAGGTGGATACTAAGATGTAAAAGCAAAGGATAACCAGACTGTGATCCACAGCTCCAGAGAAGCTAGCTAACAAGGAGGACCCTAAGAGAGAGGCATGGATCACCCTGGGAAAGGGAAATAGATGAGATCTTCATGAGTAAACTGAGGCTGGGAGGACAATATCAGGTAGGGGATGGGGATGAGAACATGAGGGAATGGGATGGTAGAGATGGAACAGGAATGGAGTGGGAGAGCAAGGAAAGAGATACCATGATAGAGGGAGACATCATGGGGATAGGGAGAAACTGGGTGCTAGGGAAGTTCCCAGGAATCCACAAGGATGACCCCACCTTAGACTACTAGTGATGGTGGAGAGGGTGCCTGAACTGGCTTACCCCAGAAATCAGATTGGTGAGTGCTTTAGCTGTCATCATAGAGCCTTCATCCAGTAACTGATGGAAGCTGATGCAGAGAAAAGTGGCCAAGCACCAGGCCAAGCTCCAGGAGTCCAATCGAAGAAAGAAAAGGATTCTATGAGCAAGGGGCATCAAGATCATGATGGGGAAATATACAGAGACAACAAAAGCAAGCTAGTGGGAACTCATGAACTTTAGACCAACAGCTGTGGAGCCTCCATGGAACTCATCTAGGCTCTCTGCATAAGTGAGTCAGTTGTGTATCTTGATCTGCTTAAGGGGCCCCTTGACAGTAGGATCAGGATCCATCCCTGATGCATGAGCTGGCTTTCTTGAGCCCACTACCTATGGTTGGACACCATATACAGCCTTGATGTAGAGGAAGGGGGGTTGAACCTGCCTTGGCTGAATGTACCAGGCCTTGCTGACTCTGCATGGGAGAACTTACCTTGTCAGAGGAGGGAATGGGAAGTGGGTTGGGAAAGGAAGACTGGGAGGCAGGAGGATGGAGGAGGGGGGATCAGTGGTTGGTATGTAAAATTAATAAAAAAGTTTCTTTAAAAAAAGGTTGTTAGGACAAAGAGAAGTCAATAAATACAGGACTAATTGTCACAGTGGAAAGGAAGCCCCAGGTAGATTTTGAGCAGAGGAGAGAGATAATTTGTTTTATACTTTAGAGCAGAGGTTCTCAATCTTTGGGTTGTGACCCCTCTGGGGATTGCATATAAGATATCCTGCATCTCTGATACTTATAATTCATAGCCGTAGCAATATTACAGTTATGAAGTAGCAACAAAATAATTTTATGGTTGGTGGTCATAGTGACATGAAGAACTGTATTAAAGGGCCACAGCATTAGGATGGCTGAGAACCACTCTTACAGAGTGTTCACTACACTATCACTGTGGTGGTTTGAAAGAAAATGGTCCCCAAAGGGAATGGCATTATTAGGAGGTGTGGCTTTATTGGAGGAATTGTGTCACTGTGGGGGCAGGCTTTGAGGTCTCTTTTGCTCAAACTTCCCTCAGTGTCAACTTCCTGTTGCCTCAAAGTCAAGATGTCAGAACTCTTAGCTCCAACACCACGTCTACCTGCATGCTTCCTTGCTCCCCACCATATGATAATGGACTGAACCTCTGAAACTGTGAGCCACTTCAATTAAATGTTTCCTTTATAAGAGTTGCTGTGGTCATGGAGTCTCTTCACAGCAATAAAAACCCCAACTAAGACAATCATTGTGTAATGATAAAAGGAAAATCATTGTACCACAATAATTTACAACAATGGTGATGGTGATGATGATGGAGTTGTTATTGTGGCAATGGAGACAGGTGGAAGATCTTGACTCTGGTTACATTTTGAAGGTAGAAGTAGTAGGATAGCCATATAGATTTGTCAACAGTATGCGAGGAAAAGAATTGTCAAAATAAGTTACCAGTTTCTTGCCCCTGAGGGACAGGAAGAAATAAGTTAGCACTAAGGTGGAAAGTGCAGTTAGGGGAGTAGATTGTGTGTGCTTTCATGTATGGGTAATTAGTGTGTGTGTGTGTGTGTGTGTGTGTGTGTGTGTGTGTGTAACCATGTGTCTCTGTCTGTCTCTGTGTATAGGGAACATTGCTGGAAAGAGAAGATCGGGGCTAAGTTTGAGATACCTGGAGGTGGGGGTTGATTCTGTGATGGATAGCCACAAACATAAAGTTGTAAAGAATTAAATAGTTTGTACACACACACACACACACACACACACACACACACACACACTATTTGTAAAGATATTCATCTTGATATTAAGTTGTCAAGTTTTTTTTTTTTTTCTTATTCAACTTAATGGCAGTGACAGAGAAAGGGGGAAACGGTGAAGGTGAAGGCAGGGGACAGTGACAGAGTTAGAAAGAGTCTGTGGTCCTTCCCTCTATTCCTCACTCTGAGGTTGCCACATGGAGGAGTACTGTCCCTTCCTCATAAACAGGAGCCCTGGATTCGAATAACTCCAAACACTTCCACTTCGTCCTCTATTCCAGAGCCACAGTAGTTGTGTTGTACAGTGTTTATCTTCATGCTTTCGAATTTCCTCCTCCAGCTCCAATACAAGCAATCAGTCCTTTTCTTTAAATTCTTGTTTTAAAATGCCTAGTAACCTTTATGTGCTCTGTGAGATACACTGCAAATATTAGGTGCAAACCCTTCACAATATAAAGCCTAAATATTTATTTTCATTGTTTTTAAAATACTATCCTTCAGTCTGCTCCCACTGAAACTCATCAGTAGAAATCCTGCTCAGAGCATATTGCATTCCATACTGGTAGTATAAATTTTTTGAAATATATGTAGTAGGGACTTTACAGAAAACAGTGAGAAAGCTCAGAGTGTGAGGGGAAAACATGCCTAGGAATTTGGCTTGTATTCAAATAAGCGATAGAAAGGGAAAAAGGGAAAGGTTGCGTATTTTGAATTATAACTTCAATAAAAGAGGCAGGCTTGGTAGTGAAGATGTGTGAGCAACTTCCTCAAGGGAGGGGCCTCTGGGTAGATAAACACAATATGTCATGAAGGGATAATTATTCCTCCAATCTCCTTAGCGTGTCTTCTGGTGTATTGGCTTTCCTGAAAGGTGGTTGGTTGCCTGGCATGTGATTAACAGGCTTAGTTGGATTAACTCTTAGGGGACTGGGGACTACTATGCAATGTTCTAATCTTAGGGAAGATTAGAATGTCATGTCTCTCCCCAGAGCCAGAGTTCAAACTCAGAATCCATTGTTTGACCAAGAGAAAGAAGCCTTAATTTATTGGACCTAAATATAAACTTGATATCTCTATCACAAGGTATTATAAAACTTTAGAAGAAACATTTGTAACACTTCCCATTCTAATGTTACTGTGGAAATAGGAGGTGGGATACAAGGACACTATAAAGGAAAGGTCCTTCTTCAATGAAGCCCAAGCCTGCCAGTGTCTGTTTAGCTACTAACAGTTTTAGATAGCATTCTTATAAGGAATAGATGTGATCTCTCTTTTTCACTCTTTCTTGTAAATGTAGACATTTTAAAAGGTTTTTTTCATTTTAACTTTATTATCCTGGAAGAAAATCACATTTATTTATGGATAATTAGAATTTCAATAAAGAGACATAATCAAGGAGCTTTGAAATGAGGGTATATTTATAAGTTAAATCCATAAAGCAGTTGGCAGTTACATCATTTGTTAGTCAAGAATTAAGATTGATGTGGAAATAATCCAAGCTGTTTGTTAAGAGAAGGGTTAGATGGCCTTGGTCCCTGGTATTTGGAATGAGGAGACAATAATGGGTAGAAAATAGTGTTTCAGGAAACAGTTTCATCTCAGTCACAGGACAGCTCAGGTGGGACCTAGGGTGGAATGTCTTGTGGCCCAGTTCAAAGGTCAGAGTGTAAACAGATGTTCCCTAAAGGTAACAGCAATGGTTTCTCAGATGTACTCAGAGTGCTGGCCCCCTCAAGTAACCCTCAGTTTTTGTTTTTGCCCCTAATCATTGTTACAATGACCATTTTCTTACCTTTATAAAAGCATTTTTTTCTTTAGAACACATTAAATTTACAAATACATTAGTAGGAAAGTGACAACTATATCTCGCTCGTACAACAGCTCTTCTGCGACTTTCAGGGTCATTCTTGGTCATTTCCCCCAGATAACTCTTCACTTTTACTGCAAAATTACTCTTACCCCATTCTCTTACTTATTTGTTCACAAACTTCTAAAAAGAGTCGCGAAGGAAACTATTTAGGTTTTGTGGTACACGCAGTGTTTGTTGCTCTAATTAGCTCTGTTCTTGTGTCATAAGATCAACCATGGACAACATGTACGTGAATGGAGACAGTTGTTTAACTTAAACTTTATTTACCAAACAGATAACAGAGAGGTTTGATCTATAGGCCAGAGTCTGTAAATCTCATTATAGACTGTTGTAGATGAATTTCTAAATGGTCTTATTAGATAAAAAACATAGGGGTAAAAGCCTTAGATCAGGGAAACAGGGAAAGCCACCATCCAACCTTACCTCACCAACTCCACAGCTTTCAAATTCGAGTTACTTCCTGTCTACTCACGTCTTTAATGCCTTACTGTTCTGTCCTCTCATCGGCTCTCAGCCCAGCTACCCCACTTCCTCTTTCTACATAGCTCTGTCACTTTCTGTCTGTCTGTACAGACCTCCAGGTCTCTATGGTTGGTACTGGGATTAAAGGTGTGTGTCTCCATCCTTGGCTCTGTTAACTAGTGTGACGTTGAACACACTGAGACCCTGTCTGCTAAGTAAGAGGATCAAGGGCTGCCTGACTTCTTGTTTACTTGAAATGGCTGGCCTTTCCCCTTGATCTCCAGGCAAGTTTTATTTATCAAAGCACAAATAAAGTATCACCACATTTCAGCACAAATAAAATATCACCACAGACTGACTCACTTTCTCCTTTAAACCATCTAACAAGTTTTCATTTGTTCTGTCTCAAATACCATAGGGCACACTACTGTTGTCTGCTCATTTAGTTCCATCTTGACTTTTACTAATGTTCCTATGGAGTATTATTTTTTAATAAAACCAATGGCAGTTCAAATGAACACCCTGCATCTATTTTGTACAAATATGCTGGTGTGTGTGTGTGTGTGTGTGTGTGTGTGTGTGTGTGTGTGTGTGTGTGTGTGTGTGTGTGTGTGTGTGTGTGTGTGTGTGTGTGTGTGTGTATATGTGTGTGTGTGTGTGTGTGTGTGTGTGTGTGTGTGTGTGTGTGTGTTTGACTCAACAGTCATTCTTTTTCCTCAAATCATTGTTCTGGGGTCAAGTTCTTTCTTAGTGAAACATATTCATTTAACATTTTTCTGTTTTTGTTTACTGGTTCGGCAACACCTGAAAATCTTTTTAACCATGTTCTTGGCTGTGGTTTAGCTGATTACTGTTAAGGGTTACTGTGCAAAATCTCTTGAAACTTGGAAGTGATGAATTTGCTGCATATCTCTACGTCTATGGAAAGTTCTGTAATGTCTAGTTGCCACTGTGGATAATTCAAGGCCTTTACTCTTCTGGCTTTTGAGATTTCCTGCTTGTGAATGCATATACTTCATAGAGCTGAGAGTCATACTTTTCATAATTGTATTAACTGGGGCCTTCTAGAATCATTTGGTTTTGTTGTTTTTATTAGATTGTGTTTTTTTTCCATTTCTAGTTTTCTTCCTTGGAAATTTTTATTAAATGTTTATTTTGACTTATCAAAAAAAAAAAAAAGTAAAAGTTGATGCTAGGATGTGGTGCCGTTTGTGAGCATTTGGAGATGGGGTGAGTGTACTAGGATGTGATGCCATCTGTGGGTGTTTGGGGATGAGGTGAGTGTGTTTTGTAGAAGAAAAGGACATGACCTTTGGGAAGCCAAAGTCAGGAGTGTGGTCTTCAGTTATGGCACTCTTAGCAAACTGATACATGAGGGTAAGAATGCTCATCTTAATTATTTTCATTATAATCTGCTTAGTAAGTTTTCTCATCATCTAGCTCAAAAAGTCACCAGAATTAAAAGTCTCACAATTATTTTTACTTTCTGTTCAAAACATTAAATAATTAGTATTAGATTAAAATGAAGCAAGTAGCTGACTTTTTTTTTTTTTTTAGCCATGGGTTTCTTTTGGGTTGCAGAACCCAGACCAAATTTAACACGGTGGGAAGATGTTGCACCCTGCTGATGACCACGTGGCAACAAGATCTCCCATTCAAGAAAGAGTTTCTGTTGAAACTTCAGGTGAAAAGAGCAAAATTCCTCTGAGAAAAGGAAGATGAAGCAACAAAGTAGCACTTTCCAACATGATTGTGTCCGTGAGGCACACAGCCAGGACATAATCTCAGTCAGAAAAGCCCAGTGCTGTTTTCTTTTGGTTTTTGGAAAGAAAACATTATATAGTCATGTAAATAAACTAAATATTTCAATTTCTGCTAAGCATCATAAGGGACAGGAGATAATGTCTGGAGTAAGTATAGAAAGGAGACCCTATTTGGACAGAAATACTTCCATCATAAATGCAGACTTAAGATAAACTTTTAAGAAGCACAATTTACTCAGACAACAAATATAAAAATTAGTTCTAGGCAGAAGGACTTTGTGCAAAAACTCCAGAGTTTGTTTCTGGATGCAGGTTGTGAATTGGAGGTAGGCTGGCTTTAGAAAGGGCCAGCAGGGGGCAGCCTAAGTAAGCATTTTAGATTTTTTTTTTTTTTTTTTTTTTTTTTTTTTTTTTTTTTTTTTTTTTTTTTTTTTTTTAAGCTTTTAGCTTTTAGTTTCTCTGTGTAGCCCTGGCTGCCGTCCTAGACCTCACTCTATACCACCAGACTGGCCTTAAACCTAGAGATTCACCTGCCTCTGTCTCCCTAGTGCTAGAATTAAAGGTGTGTACCACCATGCTGGGCTTTTATCCTGAGCAATAGGAAGTGTTCAAGTGATACGATTATTCAGTGGCGTGTGTGTGTGTGTGTGTGTGTGTGTGTGTGTGTGTGTGTGTGTGTGAGTTTTAAGTCACTGTGTCTCTTGCAGAGGATGAATTAAAAACAGCCCAAAATGGTGATTAGTGTTTGTGACAAGCCCTAGCATCAGGCCTATTTACAGTCTGTACATAGTCTGATCCAAGAAAGATGTTAAACAAACAAGTACCACACACCAGTTCCTAAGGAGGAGTGAGGCAGGGTGGTTCTGGGATCTGAACCTCGAGGTTTCTCCCTCCAAACTGAACGCACTTCCAGGAGGTGTGTTTGCAAGCAGCTTGGCAGGATTGTTCTCCCAGCAGGAAAATGAACTCTTGAGCCAAAGCAAAGCTCTTTGTGAAGTCATTTCCTGGAATATAATTGTGATAGAAACTGAAAGCAACTGAACTTTTACTCTAACTTGGGAATTTCTAGGAATCCGGTTGCTTTTCTCCAACAGCAAAAGGGGGATGCGATTTTTTCTTTTAAAGCATCAAAAGAGACAGCCAACTACAAAATTGAAGTTCAAGGGCAATTAAACCTCTTTTTCCTGTGGTGTTTTTCTGTCCTGTGCCTATGTTTGACCTCTTCTCTCTGTATTGTATGTTTGTGTGTGTGTATGCTTGTGTGTGGGTACAGGTGTATACACAGGCTCTTACGTGTAAGTACAGCCACAGGTGTGGCACACTCAGGTGGGAGGGTTGCTTTTCACCTTGTTTAAGGCAGGGTCCCTCTTTTGTTGTTTTCTGCTTCATAAGTGAGGCTAGTGGCCTCATAAGCTTCGGAGGCAAGCCCTAGCCACTTCCTGGATTTGTGCT
This sequence comes from Onychomys torridus, assembly GCF_903995425.1. Classification (NCBI taxonomy): domain Eukaryota; kingdom Metazoa; phylum Chordata; class Mammalia; order Rodentia; family Cricetidae; genus Onychomys; species Onychomys torridus. The sequence continues at coordinate 117,581,049 of NC_050448.1, forward strand.
AAGAATGCTGGGGTTACAGATGCACACTACAGCTCGTGGCTTTTACATAGGCTCCGGGGCTGCAAAGTCAGGTCCTCATGCTTCCATGGCAAGCACTTTATTTCCTGAGCCATGTCTTCAGAGGCCAGGGTACTTTTGAAGACAATTTTTCGACACATTCTTCCACAGGGACAATCTGTAGTTCATAGTCCAGAGAAAACGTCATGGCATGGACAGTGCTGCTGACTGGGAACTTGTCCAAAAGCTTGGAACCAGCACTGTGTCTGTTCACTGTCAATTACGCCCCTGTCCTCCATAGGGCTCCCAAAGTCAGGGTGCTTGAGCTTGCTGTTGTTCTCAGAATAGCTACTGGGAAAACAGCATAAAACAACAAAACCAGAAGCTTGTTGTTTTAAAGCATGACCTGACACTTCTTGATAAAGAGGGTTTGTACTTGTGTTTATAAACATCTTTACATACATATAGGCATAGGACGAGGGTAAGGGGTGACAGAAGATTAAAATACTGGAAGAAACATAAACAATGAAGTCCAATCAGAGAGTATTTTCTTGCTCTCCAAAGCACAATACAATAGAGAAGGGTGGGAGAATAAGGCAAAGGAAAGAGTGGAGCCAGGTGGAAGGGGAGAAGCAGAGGAGTAGCCCATGGGCTCCCTCTAAGTGAGACGGTGAAGGTCTTAAGAACAAACAACATTCTAGAACTTCACCTGAATCCCCGCACTCGCCTGAGAGTTTTGGAATCTTACCTTTAGGAATGTGGATTCCATAAAGTGCTCGGTCCAACTCTGTCTTAGGCTAAGTCACTGTCCCTAAGCCAGGGGCCACCACACTCATGAAGACAGCAGCAAGCCTGCTGCCACTACAGAACTCAGCCTAGGGTTGGACTGCACCCTAGTCTGCCTCTAAGTTCCTCATTCACCGCAGGAAAATAAAATGAGCCCTCAATCTGCCTTTTCTTTTGAGGCCATGTACTCTGAGACAACATGCTCAAGTTAGAGCTTACTCTGTCTTGGGAAGTGAGTGATTCTGTGGAAAGGAAGTCTGTTAAAGGGATCTTTTATTATTGTTATTATTATTATTATTATTAATTTTTTATTTTATTTTACACACCAACCATAGTTTCCCCTCCCTCCTCTCCTCCCATTCCCTCCCCCCACCTCATTCCTACCCCTCTCCCCATCCACTCCTCAGAAAGGGTAAGGTCTCCCATGGGAGTCAACAAAACATGGTATACCAAGTTGAGGCAGGACTAAGCTCCTCCCACCTGCATCAAGGCTGAGCGAGGTATTCCACCCTAGGAGGGTGAAATCTTAGGAAAGGAAGTGGGCATCCATTTCAGAAATGCTGGACTCTATATTTGCATTGGCTCCATAGATAAACACAGATTGAAACTGACAGCTGAAAAAACAAGTTTCTCAACAGAGCCTTGGCTCCTGGCATCATGTGACAGGTGGTGAACTCTGATATCAGAGGAGGAGCTGAGAGACCCAGCTCCTGGCATCACATCATATGTGATGAGCACTGATAAAGGAGGATGAGCTCATCCTGACACACTGTGGAAAACTGTGAGTGAGCTATACATAATGAAAAGAAAAAGATGAGGATGAGATATAAAAACAAAATAAAAACTACTGGCATTAGTTTCAAAAAGTAAATGATAATATTATTTTAATAGTAGTAAGATAATAAACACACACATAACCTATATAACACATAGAACCACATGCAAATATAATATTGAGACAGATACATGTGTATGGCATAGGACATCACTTTGTCATAACAAACAAAAAGACACAAAATAGCTAAAATATGAAATTTGCTTTATTACCTAACTATATTTTTACTACATGTGTGCTAAATGAAAAGGAGGTAGATAAAGTCCCACAAGATAACACTGAACAAAGATACTCATCATTAGACAGTCCTCATTGTATGATGCTCATAGCAAGGTTATTTCTTTTCACTGAAGGGGCAAAGCAGATGTGGTGGATACTGAATCTGGGCATGAGGGGAGCCCCTGGCATTCTCTACCTTTTTATTTCATTTCTGATAATATGTTAAGTTTGTGAAAATTCACGAAGCTGAACACTTGTGAAATGTGTACCTTGTATATGGTTAGTTGTATTTGACAAGTTTACTCAAAATTTACTCTATAATAAATCTGATAAAAATTTCCAGAACTATATGTTGACAATTATGAAAGAATCCTGGAAGACACAAAGAGAGTCACAAAATAGACAGACCTCTCTAGAAAATGGATTATAACATTCATTTATTTTTAATATGACATTTCTATGCATATTCATCTTCACTTTTAATACAATAGCAAGCAAAATTCCAATGACTATTTTGGAAGAAATTAATCAGCTTACAAAAAACATAGTTTCTCACTTTTATGTCAACTTGATACAAGCTAAAGTCAGCTGAATGGAAGGAACCTTTTACTCAGAAAATGCTTCCATAAGATGGGGCTGTAGACAAGCCTTAGGACATTTTCTTAATTAGTGATTGGCTGGGGAGGGCAGGGCCCAGCCCACTGTGGGTAGTATCATCCCTGGGCTAGTGGTCCTGGGTCCTATAAGAAGGCAGGCTAAACTAGCCATTAGGAGCAAGCCAGTAAGTAGCACCCTCCATGGCCTCTGCATCAGCTCCTGCCTCCAGGTTCCTGCCCTGTTTGAGTTCCTGCCTTGGCTTCCTCAATGGACTGTGTCTTTGGATATATAAGCCAAATAAATCTTTTCCTCTCCAATTCGCATTTTCTTCATAGTATTTCATCACAGCAATAGGAACCCTAACCAAGACAACAGGAGACTACAAGAGAGCACAAGTTGTGTTAGAGATTTCAAACAAGAACAAAGACTAGAGTAGCTAACACAGGGCATGTGGTTGTGAGCATAATGAGATAAATGCATAGGTGCAGACTCCATACAGTCCATGGAGATTCAAGACATTACAGCTGAAAGGGAAGGACGCTCTTTCCAATAAGTCATGCTAAGTCAACTGACATCTGCATTGAAGAGTGATACAATTCAGTTTAATATTACTGACATTCAGAGAAATCAGTTAAGTGGATTGTAGATTTTTAAAAATGTGAACGATGAAGCATTTCCACAAATGGTTGATATTATTTTCAGGCCTTTCAAGATGGAAAATAGGAGAGAAAAGCACTAGATGCCAACAAAGAACCCATTGGTTTAATCAGATTTAATATTAAAAACTCCTATTCATCCTAAGATGCCATTAAGAGAACGAAAAGGCACACAATAATTTGTAGAACACACACATCTCATAGTAAGAACATGTAGTTAAAATAATCTTTAAATGAAGTTAAAAAAACTTCAAAACTTACAAAAAGCATTAAAATGTCTTGAATAGACATATCAATACAATACAATAGCAAGAAAAGGGGCTTCACTTCCCTAACTATAATTCATTTTCAAAAAAGGTGAAATAAACTCTGATTAATACTATGAATTCCTCAGAGTGGTAATAGTGTAAAATTCTGGCATTTCCTAATGATATTATAGAGTGCACTGAGAATTCTTATTCATTGCTGTGGGAACATTGGCTTGGAAAAATCATGTTGTAGAATAATTTATACTATCTGCCATAATGTGAACATGTTATCTGACCATTTTATTTTATTCCTAGGTATATATGCAAAATATTTTACTGTGCCTTCAAACTTGGAATGATCCAAAAATAAAATGTTGAACAAAGTCAAACATTAAATGAAACATTGTATGTAAGGTGAGTTATACAAATACAAAAACCCAGATGATAGCCATCCACAGTATTAGAATCAGATAGCTCCTGATTAGTCACCTGTTATTTCCAAAAAAAAACCTTTTCCCAAATCCTCCAGGTTTGAACCAATGGCACTTTTGATGTCACAGTTTCTCAAGCTCATCAGAATATAGGTCTGACTCAGTGTGTGTCCTCTGCTTCAGATTCTCCCACAGGCTAGAGTCAAGATTCCAGCTAGGGCTGTCATTGTCTCCTGGATCAACCCAAGTTTGGGACTCCACTTCTTCTGTGACTGTCTCTAGGAGGCTGGTCTCCATGTTGAACTCTCTGAACTTCTCTATTAGAGAAACTTCAGGGATGTAAGAATGAGTTCAACATATGCAAATTAATAAATGCCACATGGCTTGTAAATGAACACAATGACAGAAATTACACGATCATCTCAATAGATGCACAAAAGGATTTTGACAAAATGTAACGTGATAAAACATATGATAAACTTCCTTAAGAAGCTAGGAATAGAAGGAACATACCTCAACACAGTAAAGGCTATATATTGACAAGACAAGAGTATTGACTTTCTCTTTTCTCATTATAATACTTGAAGTCTTAGCTACAGCAATAAGAGAAGGAAGTATAAGGGATTCAGGTAGAAACTGAAGAAGTCAAGTGTCCTTATTTGCCAATGATATGATTCTATACATAAGAGACCTAAAGACTCCACCGAAAACTCTTAGGATGCTAAACACTTCCAGTGAAGTGGCAGGATATAAAATCAACTTTCAAAATCCATTATCACTCCTATATGCCATTAATACAAATACTGTGAAAAAATTTAAAAATACCTTTAAAATAGTCTTAAATATGTTGGCATAGACCTAATTAAGAAAGTGAAATACCTTGCAATAAAAATTTTGAACACCAAAGAAAGAAATTAAAAGTCAAAACCCCCAGAAGCTGGAAAGACATCTCACGATAATGGACTTGCTCTGAGGACTATTGAAGAATCCTGACAGATATGTATTGTCTACTGCTCTCCCAAGTTAACACCAAGATGGACTGTATGCTTTTCATTGGCCAGTGGGAAACTTCAATGTGGTAATGTTTTATTTATGCTCTAACAAATAAAGCTTGCCTAAAAATCAAAAGGAGGAGCTAGCCACTAGTTAATCATAGAGGTCTGGAGGTCTGTACAGACAGACAGGAAGTGATAGAGCTGGGCAGAGAGAGGAAGGGATAAGGCAGGGTGGAGAGAGGAGCTTGCTCTCTTTCAGCGGAGGATTTTAGAGGTGTAAAAACTAGTGGCTTACTTTCTGCCTCTCCAATCTCTCAGCATTTACCCTAATATCTGGCTTTGGATTTTTTATTAATAAGACCTTTTAAGATTTGTGTTACAGTTCAACATGCATGGCATTTACTTAATGAGGTTCATCCTCTTAGAATATTTTATGATAGTAGTCACAAGCAGTGAGAGTGAAATCATCTTTGTTATCATTCCCAATGGAGTTATCAGAGGGAGCTACATGAATGGCCTCAGATGAGGATTAGCTGAATCTAGAACAAATTACTGAATCCTTGGGGAAAAATAGAGAGATGGTAGTGGTTAATTTTCCCCCTAGACCTTCGAAATAACAGCCAAGAATAAATTAACCCAAGAAACTGAAAATGTCTTTTCCATAGGGGGAAAAAAAAAACCATTAAAAACTGATGTAAATAAAACAACCAACAAACAAAAGAAACTGAGGAGGACATTAGACTAGAAGGACTTCCTATGTTCATGGATAAAAGAGTTAGTGTTGTGTTAATGGCTATATTACTGCAAGTTATTAATGTAGGTGGTACCAAAAATTGAAGCTGAAGATACAGAAGCACAGCCTGCTCTCTTTGGGCATAGTCCTGCTTAACCTGACATCTGGATAGAATACCTTTGTTCCATACCTTTGGAACAGGCCCAGTTGCTTACACTTCTATAGAAAGGGCTTCCTGTGTTGCTAGAGAGGGTGTAATACAGTATTATTGGCTTTTCTGACCTGTAGTTGGTTGTTTTTACTCTTTGCTCTTTACTGTTTGGGGGTCCACCACCCAGCTCCCAAATAGTCACATGGAGATTTATTCTTTCTTATGAATGCCCAGCCTTAGCTTGGCTTATTTCTAGCCAGTTTTTCTTAACTTAAATTATCTACTTTTTGCCTCTGGGCTTTTATCTTTCTCTGTTCTATATAAGTTTCTTTACTTTTTATTCCATGGCTTGCTGTGTACCTGAGTGGCAGACCCCTGGTGTCTTCTCTCCTTCTCCTTTTGTCTCACTCCCCCATCTTCTTTTTTTCTCCTTCTGTCTATTATCTCTGCCCACCAGCTTCACTTTTCCTTTTTCCTGCCTTGCTATTGGCCATTCAGCTCTTTATTAGACCAATCAGGTGTTTTAGACAGGCAAAGTAACACAGCTTTACAGAATTAAAAAAGTGCAACATAAAAGAATGCAACACGTTTGCATCATTAAACAAATATTCCTCAGCATAAACAAATGTAACACATCTTCAACTAATATTCCACAACACTGACTGCCTGGAGCCATCGCCAGCAGTGGACAGGTCCCCGCAGAGGGTAAGGAGTTGATAAGGCAAGGAGGTGAGCCAGACCACAGTGGTGGTGTGGTGGTGGTGCCAATATTGCAGCCTGACTGACTATCAGCCAGAGTGCTTCCTTATTTGCAGAATTCAGCAAGCAGTGATAGATTCGTGTTGTTCCAAAACATACATCACATCATTTTTGGTTTTGAAAGGTGTTTTACTTACCCTTGTTTATCATTTTTATGTCTTTAAATTTTTTTATTCATTCTGTATACCAACCACAGATTCCTCCCTCTTATCACTCCTTCTTACCCCTAACCCCAGTCCCACCCCATACCATCCTCCATCCCCTTCTCCAACGGGGTAAGGCCTCCCATTGGGAGTCAGCAAAGCTTGGTACATTTGGTTGAGGCAGGACCAAGCCCCTCTCCCTGCATCAAGGCTGAGCAAGGCATCCGACCATAGGCACTGGGCTTTAGAAAGCCAGCTCATGCACCAGGGATAGATCCTGATCCCACTGCCAGGGGCCCCTCAAACAGACCAAACTATACAACTGTCTCCTACAAGCAAAGTGCCTAGTCTGGTCCCATGCAGGTTCCACAGCTGTTGGTCTAAAGTTGGTGAGTTCCTATGAGCTTGGTTTAGTTGTCTCTGTAGATTTCCCTATCATGATCTTGACACCCCCTTGCTCATATAATACCTCTTCCCTCCCTTAAACTGGACTACCAGAGCTCAGCCTGGTAGTCTTTCTGCATCTGCTTCCATCAGTTACTGGATGAAGGCTCTATGATAACAGTTAAGTATTCACCAATCTGATTACTGGGGTAGGCCAGTTCCGGCAGCCTCTCCACTATGGCTAGTAGTCTAAGCTGGGGTCATCCTTGTGGATTCCTGGGAATTTCCCTAGCACCAGGTTTCTCCCTTACCCCATAATGTCTCCCTCTATCAAGGTATCTCTTACATTGCTCTCCCACTCCATCCCTCCCCCAGCTCGACCATCCCATTCCCTCATGTTCTCATCCCCCTTCCCCTCCCCTATACTCTCCCCGCTCCTCATGCCCAGTTTTCTCATGGAGATCTCATCTGTTTCCCATTCCCAAGGTGATCCATGTGTCCTTCTTAGGGTCTTTGTTTCCTAGCTTCTCTGGATCTGTGGATTATAGTATAACTATTCTTTGCTTTACATCTAGTATCCACTTATGAGTGAGTACATACCATATTTGTCTTTCCTGTTTTTTCTTTTTCTTTTTTTAAATAAGGACCACAAAATAAACTTTACTAATGGAATTTGCCACATATATCCCACACTTCAATATCTTTCTCACATGCTGCAAAATAGAAGCCACAATGGGATCTTCACATCAGTCTTTAGTGAACCTTGTTAATAATTTGTTTACTTCAAATCTACAATGAAAAGACTTAAGTTTTGTTTTTTTTTTTCTTTAAAACTGAAAACAACTGTGATGTCTGAAGTGTTAACCAAAGTTCATTCCCTGGACCAAGATCAGGTTTTGGATGACTTCCAGTAATTCTTGCAATGAGAAGCTCCAAGGGTCTAACCTTCTTGGGAACCAGAATGCACATACATATACCCAGAGGAACACACACACACACACACACACACACACACACACACACACACACACCATAATTAAAATAAAAACAAATCTTTAAACTAAATTTCAATCATGAATGTTTTTCTGTTATCATTATGGTACCATGGGTTTTGAGGCATCTAAATGATTACAGAGTTTTTCTCCATCATGAATTGGTCCATGTAACAGAAAGCAAGCATGTAGTCTTGAAGTCTGTGATATCATTTGAGAAAATTTAGAAAATGGTACCCTGCTGGAAGACATCAGTCATGAGGGTTGGCCTGAGTCTGAATATATATAAATTGTTATGATCTTCAGCCAACATACTTATATTCAATTTCAAAAAATTAATTATTTCAGAAAAAAATCTAAAATGTGTCAATAATCTGTTCAAGCATTATAATATCTCCTTTTATTTTGTTTACATATTTCAACTAATATGGACAAAAGGCCTATGAATTTAAATGATAAGTAACACTTTTAGATTTCATACTTCTGTTCAAATACATGAGATAATGAATTCTGATCTAAAATTTCATAGATATGCCTTTTCTGTTGCTTTGATAATAGATCAATATCTATGTGAACTTAGAAAAGGGTTTAATTTGGCCCTGGGTTCCACAGCAATACATGAACCTCTTAAAAGTGGCATGGAAACAAGTGTCAGATATGGCAGCTAAAACAGGCAGCTAAGAATTCACATTTTTGTCCTGCAGGATAAAGCAAAAAGTATAAATTGGAAATAGTGTCCATATTTGTCTTTCTGAGTCTGGGTTACCTCACTCAGGATGATATTTTCTAGTTCCATCCATTTGCCTGCAAATTTCATGATATCATTGTTTTTACAACTGAGTAATACTCCATTGTGTATATGTACCACATTTTCTTTATCCGTTATTCAGTTGAGATTCATCTAGGTTATTTCCAGGTTCTGGCCATTACAAATAATGCTGCTATGATCATAGTTGAGCAAGTGTCCTTGTGGTATAAGTATGTATTCTTTGGGTATATGCCCAAGAGTGATATCATTGGGTCTTGAGGTAGATTGATTCCCAATTTTCTGAAAAGTCACCATACTGATTTCCAAAGTGGCTGTTCAAGTTTGCACTCCCACCAACAGTGGAGGAAGTGTTCTCCTTACTCCACATCCTCTCCAACATAAGCTGTCATCAATGTTTTTGGTCTTAGCCATTCTGACAGGTGTAAGATGGTATCTCACTGTTGTTTTGATTTGCATCTCCCTCATGTCTAAGGATGTTGAGAAATTCCTTAAATGTTTTTCAGCCATTTGGGATTTTTCTGTTGAGAATTCTCTCTTTAGATCTGTAACCCATTTTTTATTTGGATTGCTTTGTATTTTAATGTCTAGTTTTTTTAGTTCTTTATCTATTTTGGAGATCAACCCTCTGTCAGATGTGGGGTTGGTGAAAGTCTTTTCCCATTCTGTAAGCTGTTGTTTTATCTTATTTACTGTGTACTTTGCCTTACAGAAGCTTCTCAGTTTCAGGAGGTCCCATTTATTAATTGTTGCTCTCAGTGTCTGTGATACTGGTGTTATATTTAGGAAGTGGTCTCCTGTGCCAATGGATTCTAGGCTACTTCCTACTTTCTCCTCTATCAGGTTCACTGTAACTGGATTTATACTGAGGTCTTTGATCCATTTGGACTTGAGTTTTGTGCATGGTGATAGATATGGATCTATTTGCAATCTTCTATTTGTTGACATCCTGTTATGCCAGCATCATTTATTGAAGATGCTTTCTTTTTTGCCATTATACAGTTTTGCTTCTTTGTCAAATATCAGGTATTCATAGGTGTGCAGATTGATGTCAGGATCTTTAATTTGATTCCATTGGTCGACATGTTGGTTTTTATGCTAGTTCCAACCTGTTTTTATTACTGTAGCTCTATAATAGAGCTTGAGGTCAGGGATGGTGATGCCTCCAGAAGTTGCTTTATTGTACGGGATTGTTTTAGCTATCCTGGGTTTTCTGTTTTTCCATATGAAGCTGAGTATTGTTCTTTCCAGGTCTGTGAAGAATTGTGTTGGGATTTTGATTGGTATTGCATTGAATCTGTAGATTGCTTTTGGTAAGATTGCCATTTTTACTATGTTAATACTACCTATCCTTGAGCATGGGAGATCTTTTCATTTCTTGATATCTTCTTCAATATTTTTTTTCAAGGACTTGAAGTTCTTGTCATACAGATCTTTCACTTGTTTGGTTACCCCAAGGTATTTTATATTATTTGTGGCTATTGTAAAGGGTTATGTTTCTCCGCTTTCTTTCTCAGCCTATTTATCATTTGTATTTAGGAGGGCTACTGATTTTTTTTAGTTAATCTTGTATTCTGCCACATTACTGAAGGTATTTATCAGCTGTAGGAGTTCCTTGGTAGAACTTTTGAAGGCACCTATGTATACTATCATGTCATCTGCAAATAGGGAAAGTTTGACTTCTTCCTTTCCAGTTTGAATTACCTTGATCTCCTTTTGCTGTCATATTGCTCTAGGTAGAACTTCGAGTACTATATTGAATAAACATGGGGAGAGTGGACAGCCTTGTCTTGTTCTTGAATTTAGTGGAATCACTTTGAGTTTTTCTCCATTTAATTTGATGTTGGCTGTCAGCTTGCTGTAAATTGCCTTTATTATGTTTAGGTATGTTCCTTGTGTTCCTGAACTCTCCAAGACCTTTATCATGAAAGGGCATTGGATTTTGTCAAAGACTTTTTCAGCATCTAATGAGATGATCATGTGTGTTTTTTCTTTACATGGTGGATTATATTGACAGATTTTTGTATATTGAACCATCCCTGCATCTCTGGGATGAAGCCTACTTGATTATGGTGGATGATTTTTCTTTTTATGTGTTCTTGGAATTCAGTTAGCCAGTATTTTATTGATTATTTATGCATCAATGTTCATGAGGGAAATTGATCTGTAATTCTCTTTCTTTGTTGGATCTTTGTGTGGTTTAGGTATCAGGGTAACTGTAGCCTCTTAGAAAGTTTGGCAATGTTCCTTCTGTTTCTGTTGTGTGGAACAGTTTGAGGAGTATTGGTATTAGCTCTTCTTTGAAATTCTGGTATATTTCTGCACTGAAACTATCTGGCCCTAGTCTTTATGTATTTATGTATTTATTTATTTATTTGAATAGTTTATTCATTAATTAATTAATTCATTAATTAATTTATTTATTTTGGTTGGGAGACTTTTAAGGACTGCTTCTATTTCCATAGGAGTTATGGGTCAATTTAAATTGTTTGTCTGGTTTTGACTTAATTTTGATATGTGGTACCTATCTAGAAAATTGTCCATTTCTTTTAGATTTTCCAATTTTGTGGAGTATAGGTTTTTGGAGTATGACCTGATGATTCGCTGGATTTCCTCATTGTCTATTGTTATGTCTCCCTTTTCATTTCTGATTTTGTTAATTTGGATATTCTCTCAGTGTCTTTTGGTTAGTTTGAATAAGAGTTTGTCTATTTTGTTGATTTTTTTTCAAAGAACCAACTCTTTGTTTCCTTGATTCTTTGTACTGTTCTCTTTGTTGCTATTTTATTGATTTCAGCTCTCAGTTTGATTATTTTCCGCCATCTACTTCTCCTTGGTGAGCTTGCTTCTTTTTGTTCTAGAGCTTTCAGATGTGCTGTTAAGTCACTAGTGTGAGATTTTTTTAAAAAGGTTTATTTATTTATTATGTATACAATATTCTGCCTGTATGTATGTCTACAGTTCAGAAGAGGGCACCAGATCTCATTATAGATGGTTGGGAGCCATCAATCATGTGGTTGCTGGGAATTGAACTCAGAACCCCTGGAAGAGCAGCCAGTGCTCTTAACCTCTGAACCATCCTCCCAGCCCTCCAACTTCTTTATGTAGGCATTTAGAGCTATGAACTTTGCTCTTAGTACTGCTTTCATAGCATTCCATAATTTGAGTATGTTGTACATTCATTTTCATTGAATTCTAGGAAGTCTTTCATTTCTTTCTTTATTTTTTCCTTGACTCAGTGGTGATTCAGTTGAGCATTATTCAGTTTTCATGAGTTGCAGGTTTTCTGTAATTTGTGTTGTTGAATTCTAACTTTAAGACCCAGTGGTCCAATAAAATACAGGAGATTATTCCATTTTTTTTTTTATCTGTTGAGATTTACTTTGTGACCAAGTATATGGTCAATTTTAGAGAAGGTTCCATGGGGTGCTGAAAAGAGGGTGTATTCTTTTTTGTTTAGGTGTAATGTTCTATAGATGTCTATTAAGTCCATTTGAGTCATAACATCTGTTAGATTCTTTTTTTCTCTGTTAAGTTTCTGTCTTGCAGACCTGTTCATTTATGAGAGTAGGGTGTTAAAGTCTCTCATTATTAGTGTGTGGGGTTTGATGTGTGATTTAAGCTTAGTGTTTCTTTTACATATATGGGTGCCCTTGTATTTGGGGCATAAATGTTTAGAACTGAGACTTCATCTTGATGGATTTTTCCCTGTGATGAATATGTAATGTCCTTCTAAATCTCTTTTGATTAGTTTTTGTTTGGAGTTTATTTTGTTAGATATTAGGATAGCTACACCAGCTTGCTTCTTAAGTCCATTTGGTTGAAAGTCTTTTTCCATCCTTTACTCTGAGGTAGTGTCTGTCTTTGAAGTTGAGGTGTGTTTCTTACATGCAGCAGAAGGGTGGATCCTATTTTTGTATCCATTCTGTTAGCCTGTGTCTTTTCATAGGCAAATTGAATCTATTGATATTAAGGGGTATTAATGACCAGTAATGGCTAATTCCTGTTATTTTTTGGTGGTAATGTGTGTGTGTTTCCCTTCTTTGGGATTTGTTGGTGTGGGGTTATCTATTGCCTGAGTTTTCTTGGGTGCATCTAACTTCCTTAGGTTGGATTTCTCCTTCTAGTGTTTTCTGTAGGGCTGGATTTGTGGCTAGGTATTGTTTAAATCTGATATTGTCATGGAATAGCTTGTTTACTCCATCTGTGGTGCTTCAGAGTTTTGCTGGGTATAATAGTCTGGGCTGGCATTCATGGTCTCTTAGTATTTGCATAATGTCCAGGACCTTCTGGTTTTCAGGATCTCCATTGAGAAGTCTGTTCTTCTGATGGGTCTGCCTTTTTCCTTTGTAGCTCTTAACATTCTTTCTTTATTCTGTATGTTTAGTGGTTTGACTTTTATGTGGCAAGTACACTTTTTTGGGGGGCGGGGATCTAGTCTATTTGGTGTTCTGTAAGCTTCTTGTATCTTTGTAGGCCTTTCCTTCTTTAGGTTGGGAACATTCTTCTATGATTTTGTTGAATATATTTTCGTGCCTTTGAGTTTGTATTCCTTTCTTTCTTCTATCCCTATTATTCTTAGGTCTGGCCTTTTCATGGTGTCTCACATTTGCTGGATATTTTGTGTTATGACTTTGTTGGCTTTAATGTTTTCTTTGACTGACAAATCCATGTCCTCTCTCTTTATCTCTTACATTCTGTTGGTTATGCTTGCATCTAAACTCCTGTTCATATACTTAGATTTTCCATTTCCAGCTTTCTCTTGGTTTGTGTCTTTTTTTTTTTAAAGATTTATTTATTATGTATACAGAAGAGGGTGCCAGATCTCATTACAGATGGTTGTGAGCCACCATGTGGTTGCTGGGAATTGAACTCAGGACCTCTGGAAGAGCAGCCAGTGCTCTTAACCTCTGAGCCATCTCGGATTTGGGGGATAGAGTGGGGCTTGTAGATTACAGGGTCCAGTGGGAGATTGTGGTGGTCAGGCCTGCCTGCAAGAATCTTGCCTACTGGCCTGCAACTGGGGCTACAATGGGTTGGGGTATCTCTTGCTCATCTTTTTGTTTTTGTTTTTTTTGGTAATTTTTACTAAGAATTTTTTTTTATTCATTTTATATACCAATGACAGATCTCCTTCTCTTCTTTCCTCCCATTCCCCCAGCCTTCCCTCCCAACCCATTCTCTATTCCCTCCTCTGAAAAAGTAAGGCCTCCCATGGGGAGTCAGTAGAGCCTGGTACATTCAGCTGAGGCAGGTCCAGGCCCCATTCCCTAACTCAAGGCTATGTAAGGTGTCCCACTATAGGTAATGGGCTCCAAAAATCTTGCTCATCTTTTAATCATCATTAATAAACTATGACAGAACAGAGCCATCATTTTCAATCATTTTCCCTCAAGATTTAACTTCATTAATAAACAGAGTTATCATTTTCTTCATTGACCTATAATCCATTTTTGAGAATCTAGAGGCATTTGATAACCTGTTCTCAGGTTAGAATCTTTTGTGGCTTCAAGGATGCTAGGCCAAGCCAAAATCTCAAAGCCTGCCCAGGCATATTGCCATGTCCTAAAGAGTGTATTATTAACTGGTAATGGTCAGAGTGCCTAAGATAAATACTCAGGCCAAAGCTGCTATAGTTATTATTTTAATTCTGGCATAATACAATATTTATATTTTATATCTTATGGAATTTGTTTACATGTTTAATCCTGGCATTCTGTTATTCTTTGGTCATATGACATCATAGTGACTCTGCATGTGCTAACTTTTCTAAGAAAGGGAGGTCCTGACATCTCATTTATTTTTTAAATAATTTTTCCACTCCATACTTTGCTTATCAATATAAGTCTCTGTTATGGCAGAGATAACTTCAGCTAGTCTAACTTTGTTGCTGTATATGCCACATAATTGCCTGAGTGTGTAGCAGGAAGAGGCTTGCAATCTGATCTTTGACCACTAGGCCACTAAATTTAGTTGACCTTTTTAAGTTTACTTTGTTTTGATTATCTTGCTACCAAGTAAGTACAGCGACAGATGTTTCAAGAATATCTCATAGCCTCGTAAGGAGACCTCTAGCTTCTTTATGTGTGTCACAACCTCCAAGGCCTAAGGAAGACCTTCAAGTAGATAAGGATATCTCCCTAAAAGTGGGAGGGTTAGTATTTCAGGACTTTCTTGGGGAAATACTTAGAGGCAATACTCCTTGGAGAAGATATACATGATTCATAAGAAAATTTCCATCAAGCCCAAATCCCCAAATTGTACAAATATTAAAAGTTCCCCAATTATGCAACAGGTGGAGATGAAAACCAGAAATGGCATGGTGTGCAATGGGTAGCCATTCCAGCCTTGGCCTGGAAGTTTGGTGGCCATTATGTGGCTCAGTTTTGCTGGATCTTTGTCAAGCAGCTCTGCTGACCTTATGACTTCTGCTGTTCTCATCATACATGGCTGTGTTAACTGACTTCTTCTCATTTCCACATCGACTTAGAATAGCCTCTGATAAAACATAGTCTTGAATTACTTTACTTTCGATTCCAATTTTAGAGAAGAATGGTATTGTTCTGAGCTTATATAAAGGGATACCAGACACACAGAAGGAAGTGCACCCCGTGTGGGAGGCAGCTGGGACTGTACTTGGACCCATGCTACAGGGAGCTGGTGCAGGTAAATTCACTTTCTTTTTCTGATTTTTGTTTGTTTTTCTCAAGCACTTTCGTCTTGATCTTCACTTGATTTCTGATTCAAAGAGGCAGCTGAAGAAAGGGCAGCAAGAACGGGTTAGTTTGTTCTGTTGTTTAGCGCCTGTGACTGGATCTCATTCTGGGTGAGTTTTTGGATACCAAAGTTCTCACCCTGTTGCCCTGCAGCTCTAGGCATTCTCTTTCTGTCTGAACAAACATCCCCACCCCATGCAGATGCTGACAGTCTTTCAGTGCTGAGCCTGCCTGACATCTAACACGGAAAACATGACTTCTGCTCTTTTTCTTTACCATCCCTCCCTCCTGGTTACCTGCTGAAATCTGTGCTCTGTCCCCTGTTGCTTTTTTTCTTTTGAACTGCAATTGCCCTCAAGTTTTCTTTTAAGCCTGTTTTTACTCTTTTTATATATGGGATTTAAAAACTCACAAAAGAGACCCTGTGCTTCTTGGTCAACCCACTACCAATGAAGTAAGTTTTATCCTAAGTGTATGCAGATACGATTGCAAGAAATTTGTCCTCGAATCGTATGTGAGGTTTACCCTCAAAACCAGGTAAAATATCACCCTAGTTCAAAAGGAATAAAATAAACCTTGCTTGCAATAATTACAAAAGGATGTTAAAATTCTATCAGTCCATGGCATCCAAGCCTTTGGTCAGGCAACACTGTGGGAAATCCCCTTTAACTGAACAGTCAGAACTTGTGTAGTTTCAGTTTCCAGTTTCAGTTTAGAGAGTCCTGTTAGCTTTTCCTATGCTTTGCATTTCACAAGCAAGTTCCCTGCCAGAGAGCTGAGAAGAGAAAGGCGTTTCCCAGAGCTGGTCAGTATTTATCAGAAACAATCACAGCTGCATGAGAGCACAGCAGCTTTGCACTCCTGCGAAGTTCTCTTTGAAGCAGCTTTCTTACCAGCTTTTGCTCCGGCTTGGCTCCTCAGTTTTTGTTAAGGTAGGACCTGGGCATGGGTCGAAGAGACTGTTATGGTTTCGTTTTGAAAATATTATATCCAGCCTGGGATGCTGGATCAGCCCCTACTAAACACTGAATCACAGGGTTATCAGACAAACAGAAGTGCTCATCCGACAGGCAGAGGGTTTGTTCAGGGTCACTTTTGCTTCCTGACAATGAGAGGGCATCATGAGTAGGGACTAAACTGAAAGCTAGAAATGCCTTCCAGCTGTTTGTTGTAACTTCTTGGTGCTCCTTATCAATGCTTAACTTTCCTCTGCCTTTGTTAAAATCTGATGCAGCCCTTTCAACCTGTGGCCTGGGGGTTTCTTGCCATGTCACATGCCTCATGCATGTCATATATAAACATTTCCATTGGCTGCCAAATGAGTCCTTTCCCTCTTTCTTCAAATTCAGAGTAGAAGCAACACAAAATAAGAAAAAAGCCAATAAAAATAAAAATTTGAGCTGGCCGGTGGTGGCACACACCTTTAATCCCAGCACTCAGGAGGCAGAGGCAGGTGGAGCTCTGAGAGTTCGAGGCCAGCCTGGTCTACCAAGTGAAGATCCAGGAAAAGCGCAAAGCTACACAGAGAAACCCTGTCTCGAAAAACCAAAATAAATAAAAATTTAAAACCTGAGCAAAAACCCAAGCGACAAAGATCTGTTTTCTCCCAGAAGTTTGTCCCTGCACTCCTCAGCATTTGCATTTTCTCTGATTTCTTGGTACTTTTCTTCTTTGTAGTCCCCCTACACACACACACACACACACACACACACAGAGAGACACACACACACAGACACACACACACACACACACACACAGACAGGCACACACACACACACACACACACAGCTGTGAAGTTTTCTGTCTTTTTTTTTTTTTTTAATTACTTTTATGTGTCTCTGCCTGAGTGTATTTATCTACATCAAATGGTTTCAGTTGTCCACAGAGGTAAGAAGGGCATAAGGTGACTGAGGTTAGAGGTAGTTGTGAGTCATCTGATGTAGGTTCAACCAAACCCAGGTCTTCTACAAGAGCCTCAAGCCTCTTAACCACTGAGCTATCTCTCCAACCTAATCCTCTGCTGATATAAATCATATTGATTTATTTACTTCTGGCTTGTAGGAAGCAGGCTGATCGAGTTGAGTGACATCATAATGCTAATCAGTTGCAAGGCTGAGACCTGAAATCAAGTCTAAGTTACAACAAAGCCAAATTGTGATTTAAAAAATATTTTAAAAATTATTTTATGTGTATGAGTGTTTTGCTACATGTATGTCTGTGCAACATATGTGTGCCTAGTGCCCATGGAAGCCAGAAGAAGGCATCAGATCTCTTGGAACTGGAGTTACAGACAGCTGTGAGCCAGTATGTAGGTTCTTGAAATCAAACCTGAGTCCTCTAGAACAGTCAGTGCTCTTAACCACTACACCATCTCCAGTCCCCTAAATGTTGTGGGACTCTAACTGTTACAGAGAATGTATTCCTGAGTCATAGGCTGAGCTATGCAAGGCAGAGTAATTAATTTAGGAATGTTGCTAGAGAACATTAAAAATGCAATAACAGAGATTTGGCTCCAGTAAAAGCATTTAGGATTCTATCCAGATGCCATTTGGTGCCAACATGTAAAATATTAAGATTATTAGAGATACACAGTACAAATGTTCTTTATAAAGGCTGAAAATTCACTTACATTAGTTTCTTTCTCTACTACTGACATCATTCAAAAACACAAGTGCCTCTAAGCCTCCATATTACTTGTAAATGTGACCTTTCTTATCCTAGCTAATTGTAGATCATCACTGAAAGCTTCCTACATTGATATAATCTGCAAAAAACCATTTTAATCTCTGCTGTGTATAAATAAGCAACCAGAATTCTACTGATACAGGGTAGCCATATCACACCATAAATGGTGAGAAGCGATAAGCACTTGGCTTCATATTCCTCAGTTCACTCTCCGGCACAGGCTTGTTCTAGTCCATTCCTAATGTACAAGCCTTGATGTGGTGCCATCTATGATGAGTCTTGCACTACCTGCTCCCATAAAAGCAGTTTCTGTTTCAATTTCTTGTTCACAGGCATGATTTGCCCTGTCCTAGCTCTGAGCATGAGGGGGAAATGTATTTAATGATCATGAAGACACAACAACAAAGAATCCATGCTTTTAATTGTCTGCTGGTGCAATTGATTTAGCTCTTTTCTTGTTAATATTTTGTAATGAAAAATAAATAAACTCAATGATGATCATGGCTTTTTAGCTTCTCCATTAGATAGTCAGTACTAAAATGGAAGATAGCTGTCTCCCTGATAAGTGAAGCCAAAAAGCATGTGTTGCTTTTTTCAGCTTAAACTATTTAATTAGACAATTGTTAAGGTACCAGTAATGATGTCTTTTCAATCATTTTGCCAATTACAAAATGGTCATGCTTTGAAGTTTGGGACTAATAAAGGACATTCACAACTATGTAAAAATATGGAGTGCTTTTTTTTTTAAGTACAGCTTCAAGAAGTATACAAGTGTAATTTCTTTGAAAATGATATATGTTAGAATTATGGCTTGGCAATAAAATAGTACAGTTTGGTCATACAGCTGAATAAGAGAAAAGCAGCAAATATATTGACAAATAACAGTCAATCCAAGGAGTCCAGTAGGTATAAACCAAGAAACTTTAGCAAGCCAGAAGCCAATGGAATGAGCTAGACCCAAATTGTCAGTAGGTAGGCTAAAGATATAGGTTTCCTGTGTCTATCAAGTACTTAAAAGGCTGTACAGTATGCTATGAGAGGTCTGTGAAAAGGCAGGAACTATTGTACTATTTAGTTTTCATCTCTAGTTTTCAATTTCTCAGAAACTCGGGACATGCTGACAGGTCATTTGTTCCAGGACTCAGTGGGTAAAATGTCTTTCTTTAAATACTACAAATTTCAGGTCATCCCATTCTTCCCCTGCAGACAAAGTACCATTTTAAACATGGCTGTAGAGATCCACATGCCAGAACCCATGTGCCTCATTGGGAATAATGAGGAACAGCTAGTGGCCAACCAGGAAGCCCTGGAGATCCTGTCGGCCATCACACAGCCAGTGGTGGTGGTGGCCATCGTGGGCCTCTACCGCACAGGCAAATCCTACCTGATGAACAAGCTGGCTGGGAAGGAGAAAGGTGAGAAACACCAAAAATACTTGCTGAGTCTTCTCTCTCTACCCACATTGTGAGCATCCAGCTCAGAGTGTGAGGAGAGAAAGTTGAGGACCTGTTTGGATACTGAAAGCTAATGTTTAGGCCACAGCCACTGTTTGCATCCTCTGGGAGATAAAGGGAAGCTCTCGATCTGTGATTTAGCACGTGTTTATTCCCCAACACTGTCCCAGAAAAAGCAAAATGTATTTCCCTTATAAGAAGTAAAATATAAATGAAATAAATTCAACAAAATAAATTCAAACTGTTAAGTTTTTTGAAGCATTAAATCATGTTTTTAAAAAAGAGCATCAGATCCCAACTTTAAGTCATTAGTACTATTTGCCTATTTCTCTGCTGCCATTAAGACCATCACTTGTCCTTTCTACTGTCTCGTCATCTTGTTTCCCTTACATCCTAGCTTAAATTCTCAAGGGAATTCCTGACTCTTGATCCCCTCATCCATCAATACCACTCACTTTGCTTTTCAGGATTTTCTGTTGGATCCACTGTGCAGTCTCACACCAAGGGGATCTGGATGTGGTGTGTCCCTCATCCCCTGAAGCCAGACCACACCCTAGTTCTGCTTGACACAGAGGGCCTGGGAGATGTGGAGAAGGTAAGGAGAGAGGATTCTGTTTAGATTGGATTTATCAAAGTTATCTATCTTCCTGTGTCTTTAAATAGTATGGGAAGTTCCCATCTCACCACCCATAAAATTGGTATTTTCATTTGACCTAAGTGGACTTTTCTCCCCTTCATTTTTAATAATCAGAATGTGGATGCATGGAGTGAGAAAATATCTTCATAAGGCAGAATGAGCACTGAGTACTACAGTGAAAATTAACTACTTCCTAAGTATTGAAACATAGTGGAATTAAAATACTGTTACAAGCCCAGTCCTGCAGAGAATATGGGCTAATGGTAGGCTACTGGTTAGATCAAGTTGCCTAAGTTATGTTGGAAGTGCCTATAGCTCCATGGTTTTGACCAAAAAAAGGAAGTCTCTCCAAATGTTTTTCTGTTTGTCTTTTCCAACTCATTATGTGAACAGTAGGCACACCAGCAGCATTCTCTAGTTGCACCCTGGTAAGCATTTAACACACCACTCACCACAAATAAAACACTTCAGTCTGCCCCACTTCACTTTTTCCTAAATGTTTCCATCATCATTGACTCCAAGCTTCCAATGTAGAGTCCAGTTTGGAAGATGTGTCTTTTATGAATCAGCATAAGCTGGTTCTCAGACATAGCTAGACCTTTCTCTTGAATGTCCATTGTGAAAAAGCCTTTGTTTGTGTTATCTTTGTTTAAAAAATTTTGATTTGTCAAGATTCACAGATAACAAGCCATAATTTGAACTAAATTTACTCAATTTGCAGCATGGGAAAAGTAGTTATGAACTCCTTCTTCAGCATTGTCTTGAGTGAAAAAGATTGTGGATGAGACCAGCTTATGGATAGTAATAAGTAATACAGATATATGTACCATGCATATAAGGCAGTTTCATTTTGCCCCTGTAAAACTTTAATTTTAGGTATTCTGGTTGCCTTACTAACTTTATTCATTTAACAACTACCTAAGAGTCATTAGAAGAAAGACTAGAGAGTTAGCAATGGATGAGTCAGCATAAGATTCCCAATGAGAAAAGCATGCAAAATGCATGCCTACAAATTATTTTTGTTTATTTTGTTTAATATCTGTATATCACATTTTATTTTTGGTGAAACTCATCCAAGAATGCCCTGAGACATGACTCACATTTGTTCCAGATTGATGAAAAGAATGATACTCAGATTTTTTACAAATTTGTTCTTATTTCTAGATTGATGAAAAGAGTGATACTCAGATCTTTGCACTGGCAATCCTTCTCAGTAGCACCTTTGTATACAACACCATGAACAAAATTGACCAGGGGGCTATCGACCTACTGTAGTATCCTTTTGTGGTCTAGGACAGCGCTACACTGGAGAAAACACACCACCTGTGCACCTATGAGACCTTTTGGACTCTTAACAATTACAATATAGAGGCTGAGGAGACGGCTCAGTCAATGAAATGTTTGTCACACAAGAATAAAGACCTGAGTGTGGATCCACAGCATCCACATAAAAAGCCAGGCATAGCAGTCTGTACCTGTAACTCCAAGGCTGGGTGTGGGTGTGGGAAGTCCAACACAGGAAGATTTCTGGGGCTTGCTAGCCAGCTTATATAGCCAATCAGATAGCTCCAGATTCAGTAAGAGACTCTTTCCAAAACACAAGATGGAGAGAACTAGAGGAAGATACCCAATACCAACATCTGATTTCAACAGATATATACATCTGTGCATACACACACACACACACACACACACACACACACACACACACACCCCAACCTTTTTCTTGTAGGCCACCAACCAGTTCCCAAATCATGACACAGAGACTTACTAGTTTTGAATGCTTGGCCTAGCTTAGGCTCATTTCTGGCTGGCTCTTTTAATTTATATTAACCTGTTTTTCTTTGTCTACCATTTGCCGCAGGGCTTTTTACCTTTCTTCCTTCTGTAGATCTTATTTTCACTGCTTCTCATGTCTGCTGGCTGGCAGCTGCTTGGCTTCTTGTCCCGGGCATGTCCCTCACTCTCTCCTCCTCTCTCATTCTTTCTTTCTTCTTTCTAAATTTCTCCTCCCATTTATTCTCTCTGCCTCAAATGCCCACCTGTCCCTCTCCTGCCTAGCTATTGGTCATTCAGCTTTTTATTGGACCAATCAGGATCCTTAGACAGCAAGGTGAAACAGATGCAACACATCTTTACATAATTAAACAAATGAGGCATAAACAAAAGTAACACACCTTTACAAGTTAAATATTCCACAGCATAAACAAATGTAACATATCTTTACATAGTTAAAGTTTACAACACACACACACACACATACACACACACACACACACACACACACACACACACACAAGTAAAACATGATACAGAGTAGAAACACAAGAAAACGAGCCCTCATGGATGTCACCAGTGCAGTGTTCATTTAGTTCAGTGTAGAGGGAACAGAAGAGGTTTAAGGAGCATTAGGTACAGCCACACTTCTGCCAATGTCCCTCAACTGTGTCTCAGCAATGTGACAGAATTGACAGATCTGCTCCGGAAAAGAAACTCCTCTGACCTTAGTGAAACTGAAGAACCTGCTGACATGAGCTTCTTTCCAGACTTGGTATGGACACTGAGAGATTTCTACCTGGGCTTGGAAACAAACGGGCATGCCATCACATCAGATGAATATCTGGAGAATTCATTGAAGCTGAAACAAGGTAACAGAGCTTCAGTTTGGGAAAAAGAAAAAAAATACCCAGAAACTTATTTTATAAATAGCTAAGTATATATATAATTTTCCACATTTACCCACCCATCATTTCTACAAAATAACAATGAATATTTAATTTAGATTGAACTAATAGATTCAATATTAAATTCTATTTGCCTTCAGTTACTAAACAAAACAAATTTCTCTTTTTTATGGTTTCCTTCTTAGTTTTTAATCTTTATGCTTAATGCAACATCAGGGAAAAGGTCATTTATTTAAATTAAATAGATTAAAGTGCATATAAATTATATTCTACATAAATCCTGTATTTCCTTCTCCAGGTAGTGTTGAAAGAACCCAAACATTCAATCTGCCCAGACTGTGCATCCAGAAGTTCTTTCCAGTGAAGAAATGCTTTGTTTTTGACTCCCCCACTCACAGAAATAAGCTTTCCCAGCTTCAAACACTCAGGAGTGAGGAGCTGAGTCTGGACTTTGTGCAGGAGCTGTCACAGTTCTGTTCTCATATCTTCAGCCATTCGAAGACCAAGACTCTCCCAGGTGGCATCCAGGTCAACGGACCTCGTGAGTACTTTTTAAAGGATTGTATTTCAACTCATCATAAAGAGTCAAAGACACATAGAAATTCTTTGTTGGTGAATGGAAATCCAATGTACCATGGTGACAAAATTAGAGCTTATACCAAGCACACCTCTAGTGTTGTTTTAGTAAAACCTCAAAGTTATATCAAATAAAATCCTAAGAATGAAGACATCAAGTTAGAGAAGTTTTACCCATTTACTCTTGAAACATTAACTCATGTGGGTTGACAATATTTCCATAACATATATTAATTAGATTTTTATTATGTCACACAGTATTTGATATATACAAGATAAGATAAAATAAAGTAAGATAAAAATACATACATGTTCCCTGTAGTAACAATTTTTCTGGTGAAAAAAAAACTACAGATGTTGAATATAATTCTATATTGTTTTTAGGATCCTGAAAGATGTCTATACAAACTCCTTAGTGCAGTTTATCTTGAGAACCCCATGTTTTAGAACTTGGCAAATCCGTCAAATATTGTGAAAGGAATTTGTATGACCTCCATACAGAAGCTGGCAAGGAAGAAAAACACAGGAGTTTTGATGAAGAATAAGGTCTAGATTGCTGAATCCTGTTTATAGAGGAAAGTAACTCATACCACCTTAGCCATGAAAAAATAAAACAGAAAGGAAAAAAAATTGAATGAAATAGAAAACAGAAGAAAAGGTATAGGAAGCTTAAAGAAGCAAAGACCTAAAGCATTTTAATCAGATGGATATCCATAACTTTTATATGATCATCTTATTTCTCCATAAAGAATGATAAAATACAGGTCATCACATGTATCTTGAGAACTCCTCTATTTTCTTCTTTCAACAAGGACTTTAGGGTTTGTTTGTTTAAAAGTTTTTCCTCAAAGAAAACTACTTGTCCTCTTAATCTGAGAGTTCTTTAAAAGAACTTCTCCAGGCCACTTGAATACTAGGTAGGATGCTGAAAGCTGCAAGCAATACCTAGCATTCTCAGAATGATTCCAAGAGAGCCTTTTCTGCATATGATACAAACATCTCTTCCTTCTCTGAAGGTCTAGAAAGCCTGGTGCTGACCTACGTTGATGCCATTAATAGTGGGGCTCTGCCCTGCATAGAGAATACAGTGATAACCTTGGCTCGGAGAGAGAACTCGGCTGCAGTGCAAAAGGCCACTGCCCACTATGAGCAGCAGATGAGCCAGAGGGTGCAGCTGCCCACAGAGACCCTCCAGGAGCTGCTGGACCTGCACAGGACCTGTGAGAGAGAGGCCATGGACGTCTTCAGGAAGCATTCTTTCAAGGATGACAGCCAATGCTTCCAGAAGGAATTGGAGGTCGTTATTTTCTATATTTGTTTGTAGACATCAGGTTCAACAGAAAGAAAGAATACTTCTACAACTGTTTAAATAGGCTAATTTAAAAATCAGTTCCCACCAGATTGGAAGGTGAGACAGTTACTTATGTGGCCTTGATGTGAGTTAATTTGGAAAACAGGAAAACCTGAAAAGAATCTGGCCCCAAGGATCTTGACATCTTCACACACACGAACACGAACACACAGACACACACAGACACGCGAACACACCCACGAACACACCCGCAAACACACCCGCGAACACACCCGCAAACACACCCGCGAACACACCCGCGAACACACCCGCGAACACACCCGCGAACACACCCGCGAACACACCCGCGAACACACCCGCGAACACACCCGCGAACACACCCGCGAACACACCCACACACACCCGCGAACACACCCACAAACACACCCACACACACCCACAAACACACCCACACCCACACACACCCGCGAACACACCCACACCCACACACACCCGCGAACACACCCACACCCACACACACCCGCGAACACACCCACACCCACACACACCCGCGAACACCCACACACCCACACACACCCGCGAACACCCACACACCCACACACACCCGCGAACACCCCCACACACACCCGCGAACACCCCCACACACACCCGCGAACACACCCACACACACCCGCGAACACACCCACACACACCCGCGAACACACACACACACACCCGTGAACACACACACACACACACACACCCGCGAACACACACACACACACACACACACACACACTTCACCTTATGTGTACTATGTCATACTCATGAAAAAACTTAAATTTCTATTACTTCATTCACGATCATCATTAACCGAGCATTTACTTTTTATTGGTCAAGTAGATAAAATTGCCTTCACATCCATTAAGATATAACGAATGTTGGATTAATAGAATAAGCAGACAGCACAACCAATGATTCAATTTCACACTTACCTAGAAGCAGAAAAACTCTGAAAAAAATGTTGTTAAACAGTTGGATGCATTTAAAATTATGGTGCAAGCGAGAGCTTGCAACCATAAAAATCACATCTAAGGTGGAAATAGCATATTAAGAAAAGAGTTTCAAGTAATCTCAATTCAGTGGGACACATAAACACACACACATATGAGAGTGACTTCTTCGGACTAAGGAGGGTTTTGGTAGATGGAGGGGAAAAGATGAGAGAAAATGGGGGGGCGTGGCAAACAGGGGTAAACTTCATTGCATAGATGTAGGAGAATATCAAGAAATGATGAGTAGATTAAAAATACAAACATGTTGGGTGGGTGGTGGCGCAAGCCTTTAATCCCAGCACTCAGGAAGCAGAGGCACACAGATCTCTGTGAGTTTGAGGCCAGCCTGCTTTATAGAACTAATTCCAGGACAGCTGGGGCTACACACAGAAACCCTGTCTCAAAAAAACAAAACAAGGGGCTGGAGAGATGGCTCAGAGGTTAAGAGCACTGACTGCTCTTCCAGAGGTCCTGAGTTCAATTCCCAGCAACCACATGGTGGCTCACAACCATCTGTAATGAGATCTGATGCCTTCTTCTGTATACATAATAAATAAATAAATCTTAAAAAAAAAATAACGAGAGGGTATTTCTATTCAGTTTTTTCTCACTGTTCCTTAAACACCTTAATAAATCTGCTGTTAAAAAGGAAGACATTTCTAACTGCCACATAAATGTAACTTTTCATTGAGTATTATTCTTGCTATGTTTCCAGCTTTGATAAGGATATAATCTTACATATGTTTCTAAGTTTCTAAAAAATTAAAATGCAGATCCTTTTGAGAAACAATTCCCAGAAATGCTAAAGTAGACCTAACATCTCCATTTTTTTTTCCTTTAAAGACCTTACTGAGTGCAAAGCAGGATGAGATTTATAAGAAGAATGTAGAAACCTCTGCAGACCGTTGCTCAACCCTACTTGAGAGTATTTTTAAGCCTCTGGAACAAGAAGTGGCAGAGGGCATCTATGCTAAACCAGGAGGCCACAACCTCTTCCTTCAGAAGATGGAACAGCTGAAGGCCCAGTATCGTCAGCAGCCAGGAAAGGGGACACAGGTATCCTTCATTCCCAGTACAAGTGCAGGATGTGCATTATGTCTCTGTAAGTTACCCTTTTGCTGAGATGCACTTGACATTGATATTATAGCAGAGAACTACTTTAGCAACAGCTGTAGGTGAAAACAAACCATCACTGTCATCACTAGACTTTGATTGTCGCCATGCATGTTTATGAACATCAAAGGGGCTGATTAGGATCACACAAGACAGAATCTCAATAAGTGAGGCCAATTTAGGGAAGGCCAATAACTGACTGGTTTAAAAGGTTTTTATTTCAAGTATAGATACATGCCAGAGTTCAAATGATGTCATCCATTTTCCTTCTTTTTATTTCTTTCCAACCCCTACTTAATTTTTCTATTTTGTTTTCCTGACTGTTGGCTTCATTTCCAAGCAGTGCCACCCTCCTCCCACAAAATCCAGAAGCCTATGACATGGCCCAAATTTGCCTTTAGAGACTTACATCTCAGAGGAGGGCAAGCATGTCTGATCCAGCACCCATATTAGTTTTTAAGACACCCAAGTTTCATATTTATCCACCTGTAAATTGGACTGTTGGGTATAGCATCCCTGGGTGCTCTGACTGGCCAGGCCAGCATCATTCCCATGGGTGTAGATTGATGGAAAGACCCATCATGTACAGGCTGAGTATCCCTTAGGAGGGAAAGGTAGTGGGAGAAGAAATAAAGACATTTTCCAGGTTGCAAATTAGCATTTTCTAATTCTAACAGCATGGTTTGGGGTTTCCAGGCTGAGGAAGTCCTGCAGGAATATTTGAAGGCCAAAGAACCACTGAGCAATACAATTCTACAAACAGACCAGGCTCTCACAGCCAAGGAGAATCAGAGGAAAGGTGAGCAGGAAAATGGAAGCAATGCATGATGTTCAAGAAATTCAAAATTAACACGGCCTGAATTTGCCAGGAGGGCACTGTGCTCATCCCAGAGACTTGAGACTTTCCTTTCTCCTCAGCGGAACAAGCGAGAGCAGAGGCTGCAAAGGCTGAAGCACGGAGGTTGGAGGAGCTTCGAATCCAGGAGGAGCAAAGGAGGGCAGAGCAAGAGAGACTACACCAAGAGAAACTGAGGCAAATAGAGATTGACAGAGCACAATTCCAGGCACAGCAACGGAGGATCAGGGAACAGAGGCTCCAGGTACTTGCGAACTGTTTGCTCTGGAATGTTACTCAGCTACTCCCATCTGTCAAGGTAACAGTATGATAGCCCTTAGGGAAAGGCAGGTAGCCCAGGGCAGAGACCCTGAAGCCAGACTGCTGGATGTCAGCCCTAAGAACCACTTTTCCAATGTGTGTCTATGTAAATTGTCTCTTCTCTCTACTTTAGTGCAGCTAGAGGCTGGAACAGCACGTCTTTCACAAGGTTATAATAAATGCTTTAACATTTACGTTTAGAATGATGTTTGGCACAGAGCATACATCAATTATTAAACAATGAAGGCATTTGACTAACTACTTCTGTTTGTTACTTGCTCTGGACAATCATGTGTCTTGATCATGGTTTCCTGTTCGTTTGTTTTATGTGACTGCTCATATGTGTCTTCATTCCTGTCTTGCCTTGATCATTTCTGGTTCTGTTGTTCTTTAATTTGCAGTTTGTTTCCGATTTGTTTCTTTGGTTTTATCAGCAATCAAGAAGCATCTTTGTATGCATTCTCTGATCTGACCACCATGAAGGAGAGCTGTTGTGTCCCCAGTGAATTAAATAAATTTCCGTAAAAATAACCTAAATACTGGCATCACACAGGCTTGCAAATGGTATCTCAAACATGGCTGCTTCTGCAGAGATTGTGTGACATTCCTAGCCACCACTCATAAATTTGCCAGTATATCTACAGGTAGTCACTTTAGCAGGAGCTACTCCAACATTCTTGATATCCAAAATGCTTTCTTGAAAGGCAGAGTGGACAATCACTTCTGCCAGTCAAAGTGTGTCGCTCTGGACCCTACTCTTTAGCTAGAACTCAGATGGCTGCATTTGACTCTCTGGATGGCAGGCACCTTGTCACTTTGTGTACAGCCTCTTTTTGTAGAAAAATATCTGACGATATTCCATGTGTGAATGAGAATTGAAGTAGATATGTGGCTGAGATTGCCAAGGAAAATTTTCGGCCTAAGGAAGAAGGGCATGTTGGGGTGAAATTCTAAATACAGTAACATTTCAGAGATTGAAACATGCTGTGTCTGAATGAGAGAAAAGGGTGAAAATTGATAGAAGTGGTATATGGATGAGGAGTTGTTCAGGGATTGTCTATTGCTACCATTGAGTAACATGAGTATGGACAAGTCAATGGTTTTGGAATGAGAAGAGAGTTTGATATTATTATTATTATTATTATTATTATTATTATTATTATTATTTTGCTAAGCTTTGTCATTTCTGTTTGTTTCTTAGGAACAGGCTGCAAGGATCAAGGCAGAACAAGAAGCTCAACTCAGACAACTCAATCAACAGCTTCAAAACGCAAGAGTAACGAGCCATCACTCATCGAATGAGTGTATCTTAATTTAAAACACCAAAGCCAGGACTCCGCTTTCTTACTGCTTCTTATTGAAGACTCAAAGGAGCAAGAGACCAAAGGATCTGAGACAACCCTGGTTATAAAATCCCAATGCCCCCTGTCTAACTGCCATATTTGTCTCAAGGTATTTTAAGTTACCTAGGGGGTGTTGACTTGACCAACATCTTGGACTCACATGTGTATCCTTCCTTTTGGTAGACATAGGTAGAAAATACCAATGAGGAATCAGAAACAATGTATACTTCTCAAATGGATCGAAGCCCCTAGTCTGAGGGCAGTGTGGCTCCTCAGTACTGTTAGCTGGCCATTTGCATGTTCTCTTTCCTCTTTTTCCTTTGGGAGCCCAATCACACTATAGTCAACCTTGTCACATGCCCAGATGCCACTCACTTAGAGGTAGATTTGTTTCTACTTATTGTCTTTTCTGTCAGGTTTACATTCTATCTTTTATTATGTTCATTAAAGAAATTCTTCTTCACTAAAACAGTGTTTTTGATATATAGATTTGCCATTTGGCTCTATTTCTATTTGTCTTCCTTAAAGTCTACACCTGCCCATACATATTGCTCACTTTTTTTTAATTTTAGTTTTTTGAGACAGGGTTTCTCTGTGTAGCTTTGGATCCTGTCCTGGATCTCGCTTTGTAGACCAGGCTGGCCTCAAACTCAGAGATCCAACTGGCTCTGCCTCCTGAGTGCTGGGATTAAAGGTGCACACCACCCAGCTTCTACCAGATTTTTAAACAGTATTTTAAATGGTTTCTAATCATTCTAAGTCTGTCTCTATTCATGGATTTCTTTGCTTTATCTCTTTAAAAATAAATGACTGTACTTGGTTTTACTGCATGTCTCAAAATTCTTTTAATTAAATGCTGTGCATTATTGGTAACATAGTTAAGACATAGATTTATGCTTGGAATGTGCATTCTCCTTTTGTATTAAGATGTTTCTGGTAAGCACTGGCTCAGTGTAATTTTTCAGATGGAAACAGCTGTAGTTTGTTTTGGTGGAATAGCTCTTGCTTGTATCCGTCAAGAAGACGAGAGAGAGAGAGAGAGAGAGAGAGAGAGAGAGAGAGAGAGAGAGAGAGAGAATTATTTGCTTAAGTCTCATTCTATTGCTCAATAAAATGGAATGTAAACGTAAAATGCACTAAGTTGACTCTTCTGTATGCCTCAACTTTATATACTATAATTCTTGCTCATACTGAAGTTCACATGTAAAAAATGTTTGCCCTTGAGCTTGAATAGTTACTAACTCGTTTAGAGTAGGAACTCAAATTAGCTCAGTGACATTATAGTCCAGATAGACAGTTCAGAATAAGCAGAGAAAACAATCTGTAAGAACATTCAACAAAATAAGTTATTACTTCTGGATGACAGCATTAGGAATTTTAATATAAAAACCCACAAATTTTGTATGTATGTATGAATTTATCTATTTATCTATCTGTCACCTATCTATTGTCTATCTACCTATCCTGTTTTGATAAAAGGACTAAATTATGTTAATAACACCAGTACTCTAAGAAATGGTGAGGGTGAAAAGAGGAGAGATGAACATAAATTATGGAGTCCACACTGGCTGTTGGGTAGAAACATGAGGAACCAGCTTAGGTGGCCAAAAGATGGCATGTGGTCAGATGTTGCAGGTCATGCTCATGATTCAGCCTCTCCATTTGATTCCTGCATACCCCGAATCTTAGGACACATTGCTCCTCTTTGGGCATTCACCAGGGGCTGCAGCAAAGAGCATAAGTGTGCAACCCATCATCATCTGCCTAAAGTGGGCTTACAGAATGAAAGACGAAGCCCTAGGCTGTAGAGATAGTGCTGTGCAGTGGTTTTTTTCCTAGCTGCTACCTTCAATCTCAGATGCTTCTTGACATTTTCTGTCAGGCTTTGCAAAGATAAAAAAGATGCTCATCTTACAGATGGCTTGTCTGCCAGAATTTGTACTTTGTATGTTTTTTTAAATATAGCCATACTTAATAGTCCATAGATTCCACAATGATGTGGAATATTCCAATTCCTTTGGATTAAGTATCTGTGAAAAATAACTATCAGGTTTGTTTTTATTTCTTTATCTTGTACTTTTTAAAAAATGTATGACTCATGCATACATCAACATAATATACTAGAACTAATCTCATTCTAGTTAAATTTGGGGCATTTACCCACCAACCCCACAGCTCCCCAGAGTTTTCTTGAGTGTGAGCAGCAGGAAATATTAGATAGAAGGATTTATAGTGCAAAGATAAACAGATAGAAAATACAGGATAGCCTCAAGAGGGCCTGGAACCTTTTCCAATGGGCCCTGACTGTCTGTCCCAGCGTTTTTATAGAGATGCCAAGGGGGTGGAGCAAAAGACCTCCTCCCCCAGCACAACCAAGTGCAGACCATTTCAGACACCTGCACTCAGGCCCGTGAACCTAATCATCCTCTATGTGGACCTGCTGGGTAAAGCTACAAGGAACCCGAAAACGGGCTCCCACAGGTCCCCCTTTCTTAATATATAAAAAATAACTCATTAATAGCTCACAGCAATCTCCATAGCTGTTACACCTCCCAGTATAGGAGTAGAGGATAGTATAGGTGGCGTTTCTTTTTTGAATTAGGTCCAAGGTGACTACAGCAGTCTCTAGCTGCATCAAGCCCTTTCTTAACCAAAAACTTAATTTGCAATCGCAAACTTAATCCCTTAACTTCATCATTACCATTAACAGGTTAACATAAATATTGCTATACATAGTCACAATTCTCCCAGTCTTAGAACCCAAAGCAAACTCTTTACAGAACCATTTAAATTAACATAAATGGTGCTATATATAGTTAACAATTCTCAGTCTTACAACTTTAACTGTTAATAGAATCATTTGATTTTCACTAACAGAACATAGGAAAAACTTCTGATGTATTCACAAACTTAAATATTTCCTTAACTCCACAAAACCAGGGTGCATTAATACCAATAGGTTAAACAATTTCTACAAATGTAATTCAACCTAATTCACTCTAACTCCTCCTTTTCTTCATAATTTTTTAAACAAAATCTCAAACCTGGTTAGAAAAAACCCAAACTTATACAATTCCTACAAACCCATATTGAAAAGCAATATTCTCAATCTAACCATTAACTTTGAAAACTTTTAGCAAAACATCCAAAAACAGTTTAATAAAACTTTACACAGGGCTGGAGAGATGGCTCAGCCGTTAAAGGCTAGGCTCACAACCAAAAAAACCAAAACTTTACACTTTAAAAGTAGTCTCTTAATATACCCCATTTGCATTTCTTACTAACAAAACATAACATTAATCCACTCAAACAACAAGAAAATATTTTTTAAATTAAATAGACTAAGGAATATTAATTCTTCCTTTTCTTTATAACTTTTTAAGCAAAAGTCTCAAGCCTAGTTAGAAAACCTAGACTTTCCCAGTTAAACAGTTCCATTTGTAACACAAAACCAGTTCCATAAAGTAATTCAATTTTATATAAACAGTTCCATAAAACAATTCATGAATCACTACTTAAAAAGCATATATGCATACACAAAATTGCATCTTGACTCTAGATAGAAACAATAAATTTCTTCATTTAAACAGTTCCATTTTTAACCCAAATTCCAGAAAACAGTTCCCAGGTTATTACTATAAGTAAATTTAAAATTATCCCATTGCGATGAAATCACTATTGTTCATTTCATTTCTTAAGTCCCAAAATTCAAATGATAAATTCTGGTACTAGCCTTCCAAATATAAAGAAATCCATAACAAAAAATTTGTAGTTTTATCTCTTTTAAGTTCAGAAAGTTCATAAAATTCTGGTATCAGGCTTTCACTTCCAAATACAAAGAGATGTTTTACAACCAAAACTTTGCAGTTAACAATTTTAGTTCAAACAAGCATCTCTGCAACTTGTGTTCTCACAGAGATCTTTTTACTTATAGTATTCTAAACCGCACTGTTTTTGATGTTAGCTCAGGTTTTTCTGTGTTGCATTGATTTTCTGCGGATCTCAGCTGTGGATGCCTTGTTGTGCTGGTTCTGGTGTCCACTATTCTTAGCTTCTTAGCTGCTTCTGGAGCTTTTGAAACCATTCAGACTGCCTGCTTTGCAGTCTACTAGGACACTACCTTCTGTGTCTCAGGTTCTTTCACTGTATACATTTGGAATAGACTCATACTTAACATTTACACTTTTTTACAAACTCACATCTAACATTTTGCCTTGCAAAGCATTTAGACTCACATTCACCATTTACACTTTACAAACTCACATATAACATATTAACATGAAACTATAGAACTACTTTAGCAAATATATTTCTTATTACTTATATACTTCTTATATTCATCCCATCTTATTCTTATTTAAACTTACATTTACAACTAGCATCTTTATTTTTTTACAAGCTTATTACTACATGTTTTAAGACTACCTTAGATACTTCTTGCAAGCTTATATTCTTAAAGGAACTATGGATCTATTTTACAAACTTATATAGCGCTACCATTAGCATATATTTAACTTAGCAAACACCTAAAGATTTCTTAACACAGATCTAACAAGACAGAATAATTTCTACAAACTCACATATCTTGTTTATCTTTTTCTACTTAATTATTATCACAATCTCTATTAGATTCTCTTAACTAGACAGGAAGTACATACATCATTTCTAAAGTTTAGAGTTTACAGTCAGCTTTGCTTTACAATACTGGGATTTAGTGAGTGTTGTCGTTATAGAATTGTGATACTAGTTGCTAGGGAGCTGTAACATTCTCAGGACAAGCCACACCCCAAAGTTGTGAGTTCTCTCAGCCTGTCTGGAACTGGCAGAGATGCACAGTCAGCGGTAAACATTTTTTTAACTAGAGCCTGTCCCTTCACCCAAATTCGTAATAGCTCCCCTAAGCGCTTCAATTCAGACAAACGTTTCTACTGCAGCAGTACTTTTGGTTTGTTCTACCGAAAAACTTCACTATACCCTGAGGGTGAAATTACCGTATTTAGCTGCTGTAAAGCTCTTTGCAAAATATTGCACAGCTCTTAGGTGATATAAAATATTTTTCTAAAGGAGCTAGTAAAGCCCAAAGCGGCACAGCTCCAAACTCTATTTCCAGTGACAAAACCTCAGAAACACTTTCATTCTGGTTCCTTTATAGTAAAGTCATTGGAGCTGACTTTTCTTAGTTCCATGCTCCTTACCAAATGCTCTGGTAACCACCGAAATTCATTCTCCTCTTGTGAAAAAACACTAACATGTCCTTGACCCCATATTGAAACAGGATCAGGACCCTTCCACAATCCCGAGCAGGGATTTTTCCATTTCACTTGAGCGAAAGTCGCTTGGATGCCACTGTGCCAAAATCTGTCTGCGGCAGACTGCTCACGGACATCCATATTTAAAAACAAATTCAGAACAAATTTTGAAGTTGTATTT
Source organism: Onychomys torridus (assembly GCF_903995425.1). Classification (NCBI taxonomy): domain Eukaryota; kingdom Metazoa; phylum Chordata; class Mammalia; order Rodentia; family Cricetidae; genus Onychomys; species Onychomys torridus. The sequence goes on from NC_050448.1 coordinate 117,615,881, forward strand.
TAAGACTGCTATGAGCCCTTTCTACAATACCTTGTCCCTGAGGATTATAAGGAATACCTGTTTATGTATGAGGTTTTCCCATTGGGTACAAAATTGTTGAAATGCCTTACTACTATATTAAGAACCATTATCAGTTTTAATTATTTTTGGTATACCCATATATGAAAAACACTTCAAGCAGTGCACAATTACATGTTTTGTAGCTTCCCCAGGTTGTGCACTAGCCATTAAAAATCCTGAATAAGTGTCAATGGTCACATGTACATATTTTTAATTTGTCAAATTCTGCAATATGAGTAACATCCATCTGCCATAGATAATTAGGAAGAAGACCTCAAAGGTTTACCCCTAAGTGAGAGACAGGAAAATATTTTGGACATATGCCACATCACTTAACTATTTGACAAGCTGCTTTCTTTGGTAAAATTGAATTGCTTTCTTAAGCTTTTGCTATTTTGACGATGAAAAGCATGTGACTGTTGAGCCATTTCCACTTGGGATAATGCTACTCTCTTTGTTAACTTATCAGCCATTGCATTACCCACAAGACACTATTGTGGAATAGTGTCTTGAATTTGTTGAAACATTTTGACTTGATTGTTGTTAGTTCCAGTATTTTCACCAAAATTGTTACTATTCAAAGGAGTCAAGAACATAGATGTTCTTTCATGAAACATATCCTTCATTAGCTTAATTTGAGAAAAAGCATTTTCAGGATTTAGTATTTTCACTTCATTAGCTTTAACTCCTGATATTAGCAGCTGTGATATATAGCATTGATTTCTTATAAGGAACTTTCAGGTGAAGCAACTTTTGTAAGACAGCTAGATTTTCTGAAGTTTGTTTTCCATCTATAAAGCAGTCATTTCTTTTTGAATGCCTGTTTCCTTGTCTCCTTATTAGATTTGCAAAGGAATTACTCACTGCAGGCAGCTTGTTCAAGAGGTAAAGAATTTTCAGTTTCACCATATCTAAGACAACGTTCAGTGTATAAACTGCTTTCCTTTGTTTTTAAAGATTTTAAAGTGGCTTGTTTGCTCTTTTAGTTTAGTTCTGATCTGAGTTCTCAAGAGGCAAGATTAAGCTTTCTAGCATTGCTTTGAGAAGAAACTTCATTCTGAGCTGAAAAAGTGTTTGGACAGTAGCATCATCTTTAGCTGAAATACATTTCCCAGAATGCATTTCCCTTATATCAGTCCCTTATTGCAAGCTAGCTTTTGGACTTCATTTCCCATAGGTCTTTTCAGGTCTGAGTCAGCTAGTTCTCTTTTACCAGACTGGTTCAAACCTCCCGGGCAAGATTTTGTAAGCAAGTTTTTTGCTTTTGCAATGGGAGATTTGAACAAGCATTTTACATTTTCAGCCATGGCACATTGGGAGACTTCTATTCTCTTCCTCAGCTGACTTTAGCAGGTGTCTCTCCTTCATTTGACACTGGCCCCCCGAATTAGAACTGCACCTGCCTCGTTAGTGCGCATTGAGGCTGGCATTCCTGATAGCATTTCCTCCAGGCTTGTGTTTGTTTTTCACTGACTGACTAAAGCAAACGTTTACAACAGAGCTTTTCCATAGCTCCTTCGGAGAGATTTTCTCCCACTGATTGTATTCTCATTTTGTTTGTTCCTTCCCCCCCTTCCAGATGCAGAACTTCAGGTATCTGTCTGCGGCTCTGTACCTCTGCTAGCTGCCTTTGGAGGTAGGGGCTTTTTTTTTTTCTCCCCCGAATCTACCTCAAATTCTAGCAGCTTTTTCTGGTCATGCATTTTCTGGGGAGGATGATGTCCCTTCTCTGTTTCTTCAGACTCTTTCTCCCAGACAGTTCCCAGTTTTTTGGTCTCAATTTATCCCTTCTACCCCAGAAACATTTCCCAACGCCACAGTGACCGCTTTTTGCTTCTGAAGGTAGGGGCTTTAGTCCATTTCTGTTTTCCGGGTCTGAGGTTTGTGTTCATAAATAAAGCTTAGCAAGGGAGTCCCCCCCCCCCCCCCCCCCCATATCTAAGCTCACATTAGGACAGGTGTTTTTCCCTCAGGCCTTCATCTGGCCCAGTCCCCCAGTGGGTTGCATTTGCTTGTCTGGGTGCTCAAGGACAGAGCTTATGCCAGAGGCAGTCACCCCATAGGGCTACACTTCCTCACCTCACCAGGAGTCAGTGGAAACAAAGCTTTTCTCAAAGCTTTTTTTACTTCTGGATAGTTCCGTTTTGCCCTGGCTGGGCTCTTTCCCTAGACAGCTTTCTGACTCAGCAGCACAACTGCTTCAGACATCGTTCAGCTTCACTGCTTTCCCAGAAAGGTCCTTTCTCTGGTAGGAAAGCTTTTCTCAGATTTCTTTTTGCAGCTGTGGACCTATCAACCGGGGACTTGTAGGAGAGTGGACAACTGTGCCGTTCCCACTGGCTTTAGCTGTGTTTGTTCATTAGCAATCTTCCCCTGGGTCCTGCACCTTCCTACCTCAGCTGTGCACTCCAGGAAGTTTGCAACTACTGGAACCCTAGTATCCCCGAAATGCACTCCAACTCAGACACTGGCCAGTCGCCTCTGGGTTTTTGCTCAGAAGTGAGGATACAACGCTAACAGAGTTTGTGTCACTTCAGGGGATCTTTGCGTTAGGGCAATTAGGAGCACCTTTTCATTCTGAAATGCTCACTCAGAAACAAAACCCTTGATGCCTCAGCTCTGCTGTAACTGAAAAGCTTGCCTTTTTTTGCTTTTTTCTGGTTAGGTTTTCTGCCCTTTGGGCTCCGTAGCTTTTCACCCACACTCTCCCAAGCATTTCCCCTCAGGGGACTTTGACCCACTGTCTTTTAGTAGCTTGAAGAGACAGAGCTTAGAAGAGGTTTTTGGAACTCCATCCCTGCCTCCTGCATTACAGGGAGGATTTTTAAAGCTTGAAAGAGAACTTAGAGAGGTTTTGCTGTCTTAAGAGGTTTGTTGTTTTCCGTTAGAGCTAATCACAGGTGGTCCCCATACCAATATCTTCAGGTGATTTTAATTTTTGTCCTTTTGAGAAGTTAAAGATTTAGTTTTAAAGTTTAAGAGGGAAAGATTAAGGCTTTTTAGAGAGATTTTTTTTCCCCTAAAATTTTCAAGAAAAAGCTTTTTAGTTTGAGAGATTTTTTTCCCCAGAAGAGAACGACCAACTTTTCCCAAAACTTCTCAACTTTAAATTTTGCCTTTTTACACCGTCATTTTTGCCTCAGGGAGAAATCACTTTCTCCTGTCACTTGGACTTAGCATTTCAGCTGTCCCCAGGTCAAAAGCTTCCATAGAAAATTTTTCTTCCCCATAAGCTCAAAGAAGAGCTTTTTTATTACCCGTAAAGCTCAAAGAAAGATTTTCCCCCTAGTTTGTGTTCATAGCCCCCAAAGTTAGAAAATTGAAGTTTTTCTGTCTAGTTGCTTTTAGTTAGCTTAAATTTTTCTACACGATCTTACATTTCTAACTTTTTCCTACATTATATTACTATGCTATACCTTATACTTATTTTTCACAGATAGAAATTGAGAACAGACTAGAAGATAGAAAATTTTGACAGAAGAGTTTTGCGCTGCAGCATTGGACATCCTTCCAGTCCATTTTCCTTTTCTCTCGAGGATAAAACCCCTGCCCCTCAATAATATATATATTCCATAACACTGGCATGCCACTTTCCACTGTCAGGGCTTACTCACACTTTCGCCAAGAACTCTGTAATAAAACTATTATTTTCCTTTTTCTTTAGTCCCTGTTCATTTGTCTTTAGTCCCCCCTTTTTTTCTTTAGTCCCTTTTTTTTCTTTTCCCCCTTTTTTTCTTTAGTCCCTGTTTATGGCGCCATTCTCTGGGGCATTTACCCACCAACCCCACAGCTCCCCAGAGTTATCTTGAGTGTGAGCAGCAGGAAATATTAGATAGAAGGATTTATAGTGTGGAGATAAACAGATACAAAATACAGGACAGCCTCAAAAGATCCTGGAACCTTTTCCAATGGGCCCTGACTGTCTCTGCCCCAGGGTATTTATAGAGATGCCAAGGGGGTGGAGCAAAAGACCTCCTTCCCCAGCACAGCCAAGTGCAGACCATTTCAGACACCTGCACTCAGGCCCATGGTCCTAATCATCCTCTATGCGGACCTGCTGGGTAAAGCTACAAGGAACCCGAAAACAGGCTCCCACAAATTTGGAGTGAAAATCTCTTAGATTTTATTATCTCAGCTCTCCTTTGAAGTAAGAGCAAAATCCAAAAGCAAACAAACAACAAAACCCTCACACCTCTTAACTTTGTATATATTTCATATGTTCCTTCCTTTGGAACTTAGAAATATACATCTGCAATGAAACACCTACAGCTAGGACTCAGAAAAAATTGTGGAAGAAGGTTGTAAGACACAGAGAGCCATGATCCCTGCCAGTAGATAATGTCCTCTAGACAGAATAGAGGAAATGCACACAAGAAACCACAACAATATTGTTGCCTGAACAAGATCAGTATAATGGCAACACCAGATGGGATGGTAACATGGACAGGGGAAATTCTGCATGATTTCACTCCTAGATGAAAAGCTACAGGAAACCAAAGGCTGCTTTGAGAGAGAATCAATTTCTTTCCAGGAAGGACTCCTACATGAGTTGTTCAATCCCAAGTGGTCAATCCTGGACACATGTACATATGAGCAATGCTAAATGGACTCAGTAGAATATATATATGCATATATCTCTCCTATATATTGTATGCTATATTAATCAGTATCCCTTTTGTTTACTGCTGGTTTCCAAGTGCAGAGAACCAAGCTTTGTTCCTCCCCAACTAAGATGGTATTGGATCTTACCATCAAATTTACAGCCTCATTCCTATCCGTCAACAGTCTTTTGGCTCTCAAGTTTCATAGCACTGTCTCTCTTATCTAAATTACTATTTATTTTATATAATCCTATACTCTTCTAATACTTCCACAGATGATTGTATTATTTACATTTATATTTGCATATTTGTCTCTGAAGAAGTCATATTCTTGACCTATGAAAATATTTATCTGTATAATTAATTCAATGTCTAGCTTTTTATAAATGGCTACAGTTTGCTGAATTTAGTTGAGTAACATGCATGTCCCCAATATAACCACAGTTAATACAATTTTGCTATAGAAACAATTTTTAATTCTGTACCTATTGCATTTTAATAGGTAGTACTAAACATTTCACTCACAGAGATAAAATGTCATTTTCTTCTCTACATACATAATAGTGTAACTAAGGTTCTGAAAAGATTGGTACTAAGACATAGAATTTGATTTAACATTTTTTTGTTGTCTTCAAACTTTTGTGATTTGTTTGCTATTGAATAACATTAAGCCCAGCTCAAATGGCTAATAAATGTAGAGGAAATGAAGAATGTACTTCTTGGTCCCTTGCCCTCATGTGACCCTAAGAACGACTCACGGATCTTCACCCTTGCTGTGCTCTGGGCAGTACTTGTCTACACCAGTATGAGCATCATCATCCTCTAGGCCCCGAGATCAAACTGTCATGTTTCATTGAACTTGGGTAATGGCAACTGCTACTTTTTTTTTTTTATTGTAACTTAGTTGTTCCATTAAAGGTGATAGTAGCAAAAACTAGTACTACCAATGGAGTTTAAAGTTTGATATAATGTGGGGCATTTTTTGTGACCCATCTATGTAATTGAACCAGAGATAACAGAAGCCAAAGCCACCTCTTTGATCTGAAATGTGTGTGTGTGTGTGTGTGTGTGTGTGTGTGTGTGTGTGTGTGAGAGAGAGAGAGAGAGAGAGAGAGAGAGAGAGAGAGAGAGAGAGATTTTCCCCTTTCAAAATCCTGTCCATATTTCCCATATTGCTTTACTTAAAGTCTCCTTTTCATTCTTGGTACTGCAATAATAATCAGATGCACCTCTAAGATTTAAAAATATTTTGTTTATCAACCATCCAACAAATATTTAACAAATACTCAGGGGCAGACACCACCCAACGGCTAAGTAAAGCAGGCAGAAAACAATTGGCAGAGTCAATACTACAATTCAAAGTCTGCTGTAGCGATTCAAACCACAGGGAAAGGTGGAGAACTTTCTAGGAAGGGAGACAGATGGGGGCATTGAGATGAAGGAACAATACTTGTGCTAAGGGCTAAAGGTTAGACAAGCAGCCAGGCAGAAGAGAAATGATGTGCAGATAATAAAAACAGTAAGTTAAGTGCTCCAGGAACTGCACAGCCATCCGGTTGTCTGGGACCCGGTGTGAGTTGTGAATATGTCACTGGGGCAGGAAGAGTCTAAGGCACTGAGAGAAAAGCTACTGTGGGGAGTTTTCATGTCTCACAAGAGTCTGGACTTTAGTTCATCCACGGCCAGAAAGAAAACTCGAGGTATTTCAAGTAAGGATTCGGACTTTACTGGGTCCCGTGTATGACTGTATAGAACCATGATATATTCAGAAAGAGGCTGACATTGTGCCTGCTGCTCCTTGTGCTTCCTTGGGTAATAGTGTTGCTCTGGAAATTCCGAGACAGTAAGGCAGTGATGTGAAAATCCATTCTTTAGTTAGCACTTTCCCTGATGAAAACACAAGGTGATGGGCAGAGCTCATCTCTCAGAAGGCTGGATGGGAGGAATTTCCTATAACTAAAGGCATTCCTCTCTTTCTGTGGAATGCACGCTCTGCTGAGTCTGAAAACTAACAAGTGTAGCTGTGGTTAGATGTCAGCTGAGAAGGGCCTTTCCCACCACATTGCAAAATCAGCTCTTGATGGCTCAGGAGAAAATATCCCAGGCAGTCTGTTGTCTTCTGTCTCCACGGCCTCTGCATAGCACCAAATGAGCCATGAAGGAGACACTGACAGAAACTGCAAACAAGGGAAGTGAAGCAGGAGTAGGCTGTGGGCAGCAAAAGGGGGAAGTGCAAGGTAAGTATTGACCAAAGGAAGGAGGAAATAGAGAGGAAAGGAAAACCACCCAAGAGCAGGAGACGATGCTGGAACACAATGGCTCATTGAAGTCTGAGATCAGTCTGGATTCTGCTGAAGTCCTTGAACTCACTTGATTACTGTACTTCCCACGTGCTGGGTCATTCTATTCTGGTGATTTCAGGAAGATTTCATTGAGCTCCAATTGAACAGGGTCTTAGTCTCATATTTCTGTAGTTTCTGCCATCTTGCTGCAGTAATCCAGTCAATCTGAAATAGATCCATTTGGTCTTGAAAAAAAGCATCATAAAAATAGCTTTTTAAATGAAAGCTGTAAAACTGGTATTTTTTTCCTCAGATTTGCCTAATTCACCCTGTCTTACTGCAAACAAATGCATTCATATCCTAGCCTTGTGTCTAACAACTAGTATTCTATAGAGTTCCCAGTTTCCATTGTTCGATGGGCTAATTTTACTCCAGTTAACTAACAGATGGGAATCAAACCCACATTTCCAATTGCAAGGTCACCTTAAGATATATGAAGGGACGGTTCTCATGCCTGCCCTAGCCCCATGTCCTACCTAGCTCAGTAAGGATGTCCAGGGAACCCTAGGGAGACATCAAACACAGGCACGTTACTATTCTGGTCTGAAGATATATGCTCTTCAACCCAACATGAGGTTACATCCCAATCACAAAATCACCCTAAAATGAAATGCACCAAGACACTTAACCAACCAAAGATTACATGCAGCTCACTCTGTTGTTTATTCTCAAAAAGAAATGTTAACTGCTCGAAGAGGTAACTATGTTAACTCAATCTACACCACACATCACATATGACATATACAGTTTGTATGCATGCATGGAAACATCCTTTACCCCATTAATATCTACAGTATTAATATCATGTATGGGCTGAAAACTTTTAAGTTAAAAAAAAATCCATTTGCATCATTTTCTTTGAATAAGCTAATCTCTCACTGTGGCAGGAGCTGGCATATTCCTGTTGTAACAGTTTGTTATTGCCCAATAAAAGTCAATGTTTGGAGAATCCCCAAATTGTTTTCATTTTCCTCTGACCATCTGGCAGGGAACTTTGAACTTGGCTGTCACAGATTCTGTTTTCTTTCCTGGAAACTGTGCAAATCCAGAAAGCAAGCATAAACAAGTCAATTTAGTTTCAATTTCAGTTCTTTATCACCACAACAGGATGGGTGCAATATCCTGTTTGACTCTAATGTTTTAAAGAATAGATCTTTAGGGAGGAACCAGACACAGCAGCAAACCTAAAGGTTCTGAGCCAGGCAGGGTAGCAGAGAATCGTCCAGCGGCGGCGGCGCAGTCAGGTGAGTTCCCTGCGAGACTCGGTATTCAATGTACACATTCCCAAGGGGCTACCAGCAAAGTCCCGAGGTCCCAGGGTGCAAACTCCAAGCAGAGTGCAAGGTGACTCTGGCGGGTGGGCCAAGGTGACAAGAGGCGCTCGTAGCCTCAGAGCATGCGGACAGGGCTGCTTGGCGCAGGAGGCGTGGTGGATCAGCCATAGCCAGGCATGTGGGGGAGGGATGCGCGGTTCCAACGGGAATATCAGCCCGAGCTGCGCAGTCCTGAGCAGGTCTTCCACCATAGAGGGGCGAATTCCCTTCTACTACCGAGACTTAACCCTAGGCTCCAGACAGAGCTTCTTCCTCATCCACCACAGGGCTTGGTTGCACCCTCCCTGTGTTTCGCCTGAAATTGAAGAAGCGGAAAATAGAGCCATGTCATGTCATGTCAGACAGACTGAATCCCCAACACGGGTTTGGAGCATCTCTGTGATACCAGCTGCACTTTTGCGCCCTGTGGTGTGGAATCAGTCACACTCTTCTCAGTCAAAGGTTAAAAACGGCAGTAAAATCCGACCCCCTTGTTGTCTTGTTTCAAAGGGTGTCGTCGTCCATCCAAGAACAGTTTCAGACAGCTTTGGGGACTTTGGGGACTTGTGAAAAATCTAGGGCCGAGGCGTTTTTAACTGTCTTCTGTGTGGCTCAAGCTACTTTTGGAAACTACGGACGATTTACATGATTTAATCGGAGCTATGCAGTTCTACTTATTTAGTGTGGATTCGAAGCATTGTAACTGTAATAGTAATTCAGTCCTGAATGGAAGCAGGAAGAAAAAAAATGACATGTTCATCAGTATTTTTCTAATATAGAACTAACTGATCATTAAGGTAATGTTAAATTTAAGGTGAGCTGAAATTTCTACTCTAAATTGATGTTAGGCAAAGAAACACTATAGTTTTTAAGTTGATACCTCAAGACCCACAGCACTCAGTCAGATTGCACTTTATATCGTAATGACATGTCACTAATCAATAGAGACCATTTGGTACTTCTCGATTAAGAAATTTATTAGTTTAGAAATCTGAATTGGGGAAGTTGATTCTGACAGGGAAATTTTGGAGGTAGGCTTATAAAAGGGAAATGAGAAGATTGGTGTTTCTTCTCTGCTCTACTGAGTAACTTGAAGGCTCTCTAAACATTCATTTAGCATGTGTGTATGGCCTCCAACACATGTGAAAAGAAAAGGCAACAGTTTTAACACACAGGATTCCTTAAGAGATAATACAGGTATGATACCGCCTTCACAGCTTTGTCCACAGAAGTATTTATTAATTAGAATGTATTTTCAGAGAAATTAGCCACTGGAGAGAAATAATATTCACGTGTCATCTTCAATATCATGGGCATGAAGCCAATGGGGATGACGAGTTGCCACTGTCAGGTCACAAACTTGTCACTTATTATTGTACAGAAAGTAAGTCGAAGGTCCTGGGGCTGATCTCAGTTAGGAGAGTGCTTGCCTAGTGCTTATGAAGAAGCCCTGGCAGCATACGAATGGAAGTGGAAGCAGCAGAATTGGTAGTTTAAGATCAGCCTCTGCTGCAACATAAACAAATAAATAAGTAAATCACAAATAAATAAATAAAATTAAAAAAAATAAGAAGCCATCCTGGGCTTGGTGGGATCCTACCCCCTCATAAACACCCTCCCACCAGTAACAAAAAACAAAACCTAAAATGTAAGAAAGACCCTGTCCCACAAGAAAAAAATCATAATTAGAAAGCCGGGTATGATGATGCATGCATGTAATATCAGAAGCCAAAGAGTCTGTGGCAGGACTGGGTGTTCAAGGCCAGTCTATGGTACATAGAAAGTTTGATGCTAGCCTGGGCTACATACATAACACTTTGTTGAAGTAGAATAAGGTGAAAAAGACCAATTATTAGATTGACTTAAAGCACCATGCTTGTTACCAAGCAAGACATTACTTTGCTCACAGGAATAGAATGACCTAGAGAAATAGCTAAAACACAATAGGTTGTAGCCCTTAACCTGACCACAAAAGCTTACACCTATCAAGTGTAACAATATGTTTGTAAAGCAAAAAGTAACTGCCACGTGTGCTTCTGGGGGAAAAAAATGCCCTTGCTTGCTTGGTTGCCACACCTTGTGGTCTTGGAGTATAAAATATAAATGCACACTAGACTCCAGACAGAAGCCTTCAGGACCATTCTGGCTTTGGTCCATTGGTAAATGAATACGTCTCCTTTCTTCCACTCTCATTGGTTTTGGAGTGCTTATTCCAGAGAGATTCCTGAGACATTTTTACCGAAATGCAACCACAACAAAGATAAAATAACCCCCAAACCAAAACTTAAATTGATGCACACATTGTATAAATACATGCTAATTGACCTGGCACTAGAGGTGGCCTGGAGATCTCATACTCTACTGAGAAAGTTTTTTGGGTTTGCAGGTTACCATGGCATCTGGTACCAGTATGGAGGCTCCTATCTGTCTAGTGGAAAATGAGAATGAAGAGCTGAAGGTGAATCCCAAAGCAGTAAAGATCCTTGAGAAGATTGCTCAGCCTGTGGTGGTGGTGGCCATTGTAGGACTCTACCGTACAGGAAAGTCCTACCTGATGAACCGCCTGGCAGGACAGAACCACGGTGAGTGTTGTCCTCAGCCACAAGAACAGAGGCCATTTGCCTGGCATCACTGACAATGCAAACTGATCATTCTCTCCTGCTCAGATCAATCACCATCATGTTCTCCTTTCTCTCATCTTAGTTTTGCTATGGAGTCAATGCAAATGCAATTAACTGTATATTGTTTATTAAAATAATGGAGATGGGATGGAGGGAGGAAGCAAGAAAGGAAGGGGAAAGGAAGAGTGGGTAATAGACTTTGAAAACATTACTCTGTGAGGCAGGGAAAGATGAGAGCAATGGAAGGAGAGTGGGAGGGAGAAATAAAGGAGGAAAAGGAGAGGGAGGATTTGAGTTTACGCCATATCCTATTTGAGTTGTCTTTTTATTTTTCTGCCCTATTTTATCACAACATTTTAGTAACTATATACATGTTTCTCTCCTAAGCCTTTTCAAATATGTGAAATCTAACACACACACACACACACACACACACACACACACACACACAATTACATAAAACACAGTGTATGGCATAATTAATAAAAATAATTATTTTTCTACTGACCAGGTCAAAATATAAAACTTTGTTAGCATCCAAATACTTTATTCGTATTATCTTATACTCTCCCAAAGTTCATCATTATGCTTATTTTCATGAAACTTCCCCCACTGATTTACAAAAAACAGTTATAGAATCTAAATATACATCCATAAAAATCAGTCCACTTTGGCCCACTTTTAAACTTATTAATGAGTATATATATATATATTTATATAAAGCATATATGTCTATTGTAATGTATTGGATACATGTGTGTTGGATGTATTCTGATGTCTCTAGTTTCTTTTGCTCATAAATTTATAAAATTCATCTAGCTTGTCATAGGTATTTTTAAATTACTTAAAAAGTTTCATAGTATGTCAATATGTGAAAATAACATTTGTTGTGGTGAACACTGATTTCTTTGCAGAGCTAATTTTGGAGGACAAGGCTTTCCCACACAAGCTTGTCTTTATGTTGGAACATTTTTGCACAAACGTCTCTTAGTATAACATAATCAGAAGTGAATCTAGATTTCAGGACATTTGCATGCTCAGTGTTTCCTGATGACATCAAATTACTTTTCAAACTTCATGTGTAGATGTAGTTCACTTGTTTATTAACAGCAGGAGAGAATTCTGCAACTTCCTTACAAATGTTCCATCTGATTTTAGTTTTTCCTAATGTGGTGAGTGCCTTTAGCTTATAGACAAGGTGAGACAGCTCTTAATGTCTTGCAATTTGCCTGTCTTATTTTGTAAAATGTATGCTTAAGTCTTTTAAAACCTAGTCATTCAATCTACTCTGGTCCCACTACTTTCCTCTTCCTATAAAGAACATGCAGTGGCTATTTTCCTCCTAATATCTGGTATCTGAATCAGCTCAGTACCATTGTGGTAGAACCTCTGCCTCCTAAATTCTAAGGATTCATATTGTGCTCACTTTCTTATTCCCTGTTGCAGGCTTCAGTCTGGGCACTACAGTGAGGTCTGAGACTAAGGGAATCTGGATGTGGTGTGTGCCTCACCCCACCAAGCCACAATTCAAACTCGTGCTTCTGGATACAGAAGGTCTAGGTGATGTGGAAAAGGTAAGTTGGAGAGTTAAGGGGGCTGGTCTTGATTCTTTGTGTACCATTTGATTGCAGTTTTAGTTCAACTTCTGTGTTGGTTCCAAGAATTGCAAACAAGTTATTGATGAGGAGACTAAGCTGCTTCCCTTAGGGAATGTACTCTTTTGATAAACTCAAAGACTTTGTTGTAATAGAGAATAGTCTTATCTTTGCTCTTGCTTGAATAATACAGTTCAGTAAATATGTATGGAGGAGCTGAATTCCAGGGTTTCATACTATACTGCAGTACAAGGCACAGGCTCATTAGTCCAGGAGGAAGCAGATGTACACTGTGAGATCGGCACAAGGTGCTTGCTGTAGGTTCATAGAAGTAGACAACTAATGAAGTTATCTCATGGGATAATGCTTTCTGAAGGTGAGCTGTCACTGCTGAGGCCATTGAACTGTGAATCTAATTTGTAAGTAGTAGAAATAGCCTTGGATATCTATTACTATGGATGTACGGGTAAAGATTTCATTATGGGTAATAAAATTCTCAGTAACCAACCTCATATTAAACCAAGATGAATTCTTGTAGAAGCAAGTTGCTGTCTGACCTAAGCTCTGCTTCTATTGATCCAAATTCAGCATTTTTAGAAATATCAAAATAGGGAATTGAAAAGAAGTCATCCCCAGAATATCAAACATTTCCTGCCTGCTGCATCAGGTCTAATAAGAACCAAGTCCATGTGCTGCACATGAGCAGTGGAGAGACACTAGAGCATACCTTGATGATAGAGAACAACCCAGCGACTCTGGAGTTTGTAGGTTTGGGTAGCATCTAATTCTATTTGCCTGACTTTCACGCATCACATCTTACCTTAAACCTTACTTCCAGTTTCAACTTCCAACTTCCAAATGGCCACTGCTTCAGCCAAACAAATAGGTGTGCAAGGCACTTACATGACCTGTGCTTTATAATATTTTTTTATTTACTGAGTATTTATCTTCCCACATGTGTAATTTATTTAAATCTACAACTACATCTACTAGCAAGTATTTAAAGAGAAGCTGATTTTTCTACCATAGCCATCATATTCTATTTACACAGTCACAGTACTTTGAAGTTACATAGCCCTTCTTGCACTTATTAAAATTAATCATTTTTCTTCATATACTAGAATTCTATTCTACTTTTGGTACAAATGAATCATCATGGTTGTATTTCTATATTTACAGGTCTGCCTATCCCTATTGTTATATGAAAATTTGTATTTACACAGCTCAGTGTAGTACCTGATATTTTGTAGATGTTTTATGAATAGTTGTTGAATTTGAGTGAACATTCTTGCCTCTAATATGACATAATTGATAACCTGTTAATTAAATGGCATGTTGATATATTGCATTCACTGTGCTTAATCACTATAGCAAACATTTTGCATAGTTTGACAGTGTCATTGATTTTGGTTATGGAAACTGGGAAGATCAGTTTCAATATTGAAAAGGAAATAAGATTTTTTTATTCTTCAAAACATTCTTCTTCATCCTTCTATTCTGCTGTATTACTGCTTAAGCAGCAGATAAACAAGAGAAAGACTGGAGGTCAGATTCTGAAGTCCCCTGTCCCCATGTGACTTCCAGGGGGACCCTAAGAATGACTCATGGATCTTCGCCCTGGCCGTGCTTCTAAGCAGCACCTTTGTCTACAACAGCATGAGCACCATCAACCACCAGGCCCTGGAGCAGCTGCAGTATCCTTCCCAGGACCGAAGTGCCATATTTTGTTAATTTAAGGGTGACAATTGGGAATACTGCTTATGTGACTCAGTTCTTAGGACTTAGGAAGAAGGTATGTGGAACAAAAGAGGGTGCTTGTAAGATGGGTTTGCAGGAGAAACCTGGGGAAGGTAGAATGCTGCCTTTGATTCCTTAGCTAGGGTCCCAGCTATGTCACTGAACTGACGGAGCTGATCAGGGCAAAATCCACATCAGGATCTGAAGAAATGGATGACTCCTGTGAGTTCGTGAGTTTCTTTCCAGACTTTGTCTGGACTGTTCGGGATTTTGTTCTGGAGCTGAAGTTGCATGGACGTAACATCACAGCAGATGAGTACCTGGAGAATGCCCTGAAGCTGATTCCAGGTATCAGAGCCTGGCTTGGGAGGGGAGGCTGTAACTGTCTCATTCAGTATTTGGTATAAATGTTGCTTTCATCCTGACTTGAACTCTAAGCCAGTGATAAACCAATAACTGAAATGCATTTGGTGAACATTTTCCATGGTTATTATCCTGGAAAGTTTTTACCTGCTGGAGTTTAAATGCAATGGAAACAATGAGGCATAAACATTGGACCAAATGATCTTAAATTAATTAATAGTGAAAATGTTATTTGGATGTTAATACATTCTATAATGTCCATACCCGACACGTTTTGCTCCTTATAAAGAATTTCTGTTCTCTCTCTCTCGCTCCCCACACACATACACACATGCACACAATACATGTTATAGATAATATGTAGATATATATTTTAGTTTAACCTTAACAATATATATATATATCCCAACCATATATATGAATATATATAAACTCTCTCTCTCTCTCTCTCTCTCTCTCTCTCTCTATATATATATATATATATATATATATATATATATGTATATTCACATGAAATGATCTACTCCAAATTGTAATTCTTTTGTACAGTATATCTTATTAGTATTTGGCTACTTAAGATTTTTCAGAAAAAGTATATATTATGAATAGTTAAAAAAAACATTGATTTTCCTTTCAATAAAACCCAAATCTTTTGTGTTTCTTATAACATCCTCCTCCTCTCTTGACAGCCTCACAGTTAATATATTTGTCAGTATATATATATATATATATATATATATATATATATATATATATATACAATATTTAGCTGTTGAGAGAGGTTTCTCTGTAATTTTATTCATTCCTTCCTTTTTTTCTCTCAACAAGCATTTATTGAATACCTGTTTGCCAGAGAATTGCTTTAATTCTCAGTCAAGACTAACAGATTCTGATTTAAGAAAGAGAAGAGGAGGTCCTTATATTATATTAAGTGAATATATCATAATTGTTAAGGCACAGAATTTCCTAATGTATCTATGGTTATATCTACAGGAAGCTGATATTTGTGTTTTTCTGTCCTAACCTGATATCATATGTCATCTTTCATTTTTCCGGGTTGCATCTTATTATTTATTGCATCACTTTGTTTTAAGATCCAAATTTCATTTCTCACAAGGATATAGGAAAGTCAGAAAACTTCTTCTAACACTTTGGTTTCATTAGTTAATTGTCTAGTAAATGTTTGTGAAATTCTTAATCCACTGGGGTCTGGAGCAAATGCTAGGAAGACCAAAGATTAGTTGCCCTCATCCCATGGATAACTGGTCCTTTTTCTCTTCATAATTGCTTCATTGCCCTCCCTTCACTTTCCAGCATAAATGGATTTATCATTGTCTTAGATGCTCAAATGAAGAGCCATGTGGGTGGATTGCAGGGGATGTAGGGATAGAAGACCAGCTGTTATCCTAAGCTTGCTGGAAATGAAAACACCAGATTCTTAGCCTGAAGGCTGTCCTTTCAAAGAACAAATTTCCTTTATATATTTTACAGGCAGGGGTCTCAAAGCTCAATGTTCTAACATGCCTAGGGAATGCATCAGGCATTTCTTTCCAAAACGGAAATGTTTTGTTTTTGATCGACCTACAAAAGAAAAAGAACTCTTAGTCCATGTTGAGGAAATGCCAGAAGACCAGTTGGATCAAAATTTCCAATGGCAATCGAAAGCATTCTGCTCTCACATCTTCTCCAGTGCAAAGGCCAAGACCTTGAAAGAGGGAATCATTGTCAATGGAAACCGTGAGTTACTCATGCTCCAGGGAATACCTCTCTACTTTGAAATTGTGTGTTGTAAAACTTTGATAAAACATTAGTATCTTATATGAATATAGAGAAACAGCTGTTCATGCTACTCAGAAAATTTTGTCTTTCTTAAATATTACCTCTCTACATAGGCTTTATTAAAAGTTAATACATCTTAAGAAATGTCTAATGATCAAAGAAGCAAGACTGAGGTTAAAGAGGGAAGTAATGTGCAGGGACACAAGTGCTTGTCTGGTTAGAAAAGACAGTTCTGAAGTATGTGAGATACTAAGGTTCCTAAAAGTTCGTTAGAGTTTGAGACAAAAATTCACTGGTTTTGGACTCAGGAGATAGTTTGGTCAGGAAAGTGCTTAGCTTGCAAGCAAGAGTTCAATGCCCAGAATTCACCTAAAAGTGTTTAGAGTGGTGATGCACACCTGTAACTGGAGAAGTAGAGGCAGGCGGATTATTGGGGCTTGCTGCCCAGACAGTCTTGCCTACTTCCAGCCAGTGAGAGACTTTGTCTCAGTGAAATATAAAATTAAAATGAGGCAACAATCGTTGTCATTTGGCCTCTACACACACACACACACACACACACACACACACACACACACAAATACATGCAATCATACACACACAAACCCAACACAAATTAACTATTGTCTTATATACACCTGTCCTTCAATGACATGGCTTTGTACAGTCACATGAAGCCCATACTCAAAAGAGCTGCTCCTCTTACATAATGTTCTGTTACTGTCTTGAAATTCTTGAATGCTTTTTTTTAAAAACATTATCACTTTCATTTGAGGCAGGGTCCAACAAAATAGGCTTTCCTCTCATACATGAAATTTTATTGCCTAAGTAATTTAATACTTCAT
The DNA here is from genome assembly GCF_903995425.1 of Onychomys torridus. Classification (NCBI taxonomy): domain Eukaryota; kingdom Metazoa; phylum Chordata; class Mammalia; order Rodentia; family Cricetidae; genus Onychomys; species Onychomys torridus. The sequence continues at coordinate 117,633,137 of NC_050448.1, forward strand.
TGATGATTCATGAATCATGTGAAATTAACAAAAGGTTAGCTTGATAGTAACCTTAAATTCCCTGCCTTGGTCAGGACTGGCAACTTTGGTGATGACCTATGTAAATTCCATCAATAGTGGAGCAGTTCCTTGTTTGGAGAATGCAGTGACCACTCTGGCCGAGCATGAGAACTCTGCAGCTGTGCAGAGGGCGGTTGACCACTACAGTGAACAGATGGCCCAGCAAGTGAGCCTCCCCACAGACACACTCCAGGAGCTGCTGGAGGGGCACACAGCCTGTGAGAAGGAAGCCCTTGCTGTCTTCATGGAGCACTCCTTTAAGGACGATAACCAAGAATTCCAGAAGAAGTTGGTGGTACTGTGTCTGTGTCTCTTGTTTTTTTATTCTTGATACCCACATTTAGGAGTGTTGATTTTGACCTTTTCATTCATCTGGATTCTTGTGAGTGAGAGGGTTCCACAGGATCAAAAGTGAGGGACTTGATTACTTTTTAATCAGTGCACAAGAATGTTGAATGAATGTGTCAACACAGAAAAGCACATATGCATTAACTCAGTTTTGTAGATTATAAGCATAGTGCAGGGAGGCTGGAATGCTCTGCTCAAGAGACAGAAGGAAGATGTAAACTGAGTTCACCTAAAAGCTCTGGAAAGCCTCATGACTCAAGCAGGAGAATCCCCTGGACTGTAATTTATAATTATTGTATGTCCACACACCCGTATTCTCCATGGAGGGGATGAAGGGCTCATGAACCTATACAAAGTCCCAGTCGCTGTGTGAGTTGTTCTTTTATAGATATATTTTCCTCCATATTAATTCTTGGAGGAAATGCTCCTGCCAACCATGTCCCATTTTTCAGCTGGTGAATTGTTTGCTATTAATCTCACTGTTGCTGGAAGAGCCAAAGGTCCTGCAGCTAGACTTTATTATTTCACAATGAGCCTGGCCATGGAAGGGCACGGAATTTCCATGGTTACTCATACAGTTACTCAGACATGGTACTGAACAGAGTTGCCTGATTTATGGTGTAATTTCCATATCCAAGTCTATTACTTCCCCCAGTATCATAGCTGGAACTGTTTTCTAACCGCTTCCATTTCTTGTATCTCTACAATTCCCTGGCAGGCTGTCATAGAGGAAAGGAAGGAAGATTTCATGCGACGGAATGAAGCAGCATCTCTCAGTCACTGCCAGGCTGAGCTGGAGAAGCTGGCAGAACCCCTCAGGGAGAGCATCTCACGTGGAGCTTTCTCTGTGCCTGGTGGGCACAGCCTCTACTTAGAAGCCAGGAGGAAGGTTGAGCAGGGCTATGAGAAAGTGCCCAGGAAGGGAGTAAAGGTGAGGAATGAGCAACAGGGAGGTGGGTCTCAGGGTTACCAGGAAGAATCCTTCCTCCTTAGAATTGAACTGTTCATGAGGAGATGGCTGAACATGTCTATCTATGCATTTCCAACGTTTTTGCATCCAGAGTTATTATTTTTATGTATTTATGTAAAATTTCATTGTATATATATTTCATTTTATATACTGTACTTGATACTGTGTTACATTAAGAAATTTTCATACACATACACACATATATGATATGATGAAAATATCCCCTATATCTCTCTATCCTTCTCTTTTTCAATGAAGTCATAAAATTAGTCTTTTCCTCATACTCCTCTAATCCTAACTAGAGCATAGTAACTTTTCCATTGATTAAACAAGGCAATTTTTTCTAACCTAAATAGTGAGATTTGAAGATCAAAGACATATTTGTCCATGAGATACTGATGCTGTTGCCTCACAAATAGTCAGTTGGATACATTAGAGTAAGAACTATCCTGGCACAAACAGAAAGCAGAAATAATGGTGCAATTACTATCATGGTGGTTGCAATAATAATAATGTTCACATAGCCAACACCCTCTTTTTAGATTCTATTTCCCTTTGTATTGTTTTGAAATGGATTCCTGGTATAACAAGGCCAGACTGTCACTGAACTTGCAATCTGGAAACCTTAGCTTCCCCAGTGCTGGGATTACAGAAATCAACCACCATGCCCAGATTTTAATACTTTCCATTATATGACAGATACCATCAGTAACTTGAAAGTTCATGCCACTTTGGAAGTTACAATTCAATCCTCAGAATAAGGGTATAATAAGGTACTGCTATTGTGCACATTTAAGAGTTATGAAATGGGATGGCTGAGATTCTGATATATGGTCATGCCCCAGAAGAACAGATAGGGCAGCTCAGTGTATTTAGCAGCCATGCAAACTTCAGAAGACAGCTTAGTGAAGCTTCCTCTGAAAGAAGATGCAGAGCAAAGATGGATTATCAATGGGTGCCTACCCAGACAATAAAAGCACAACAAGGACTCTAGCGGATAGGAAGTGTGTGAATGTATTAAACAACGGAGAGCGCAGTTGTGAGGATCTGCCTAGGTCTCCAGGACCGTAACCTGGGCTGAGAAATGGAACACTATCCAGAAAGAGAGATTTGAGAGAGGGTTGCCACATAAGGTTTTCAAGAGTTACAGAAGAGATCTGAACTACTACTGTGAAAGGGAAGGAAACAGGCTCTTAAGAAGGATGAGACACTGTACAGGACTTGTGACCTGAAAATTTCACTTTCTTGTTTCTCCAGGCAAATCATGTTCTTCAGAGCTTCCTACAGTCTCAGGTTACCATAGAGGACTCCATCTTGCAGTCAGACAAAGCCCTCACTGATCGACAGAAGGCCATGGAAGGTATATGGGAGGAGTTGGCTCTCACAGGGATGGGTAGGCTTCTGCTAAGCCTGCTGACTTACTGTCAGGAAGACCTTCCTACATAGATTGCACACTCTGCTAATCCAAAATTAAGAAGGCAGGATGGTGCCACTCAGCTAGTGTTGCAAGTGCCTTCTAGCATCATTCCAAAATATGCTCTGGAAATATGGGGAGTAGGATTCAGACTTCCCTCTTGCATTTTTCAAAATCAGCTGTGTCTCTGAGCCCAAGAAAGGAGAGCTCCATCCTGACTGCTGTGTTTTGGTTCTCTCAAACCCTTGTGGACAGCTGAGCGGGCTCAGAAGGAGGCGGCAGAACAGGAGCAGGAGCTGCTGAGACAGAAACAGATGGAAATGCAGCAAGTGATGGAGGCTCAGGAGAGAAGCTACAAGGAAAACATGGCCCAACTGCACGAGAAGATGGAGACTGAGAGGAAGAACCTTCTGAGAGAGCAAGAGGAGATGCTAGCACACAAGTTGAAGGTGAGACGCTGTGGGCCCCAGGACTGATCAGAGGGATAGTGTTTAGTTTCCTTGTCTGACATCTCCACTCTTGTGAATGGTGCTGAAGGAATCACAGGATACAGCTTGTTTGGGCCATTTCTCCTAAACTAGGAATCATGCAAATTCATCACGTTTTGGTAGAGTGATAGACACGTGTCCTTAACTACTTAAACTGCAAGTGTCAACCCCCGACCTTCAATATGCATGGTTTTCCAAGTGTATTTTCTTTTTATAGATCCAAGAAGACATGCTTAATGAGGGATTTAAAAGGAAATGTGAAGCAATGGATTCAGAGATAAGCCAACTACAAAAAGAGATTCAAAAAAATACGAATCAGAATAGCTCACTGGATGCTAAACTCCGTGAAGGGTTTGGAAATGTGTTACTTGAAGTATTGCCTGGTGCTGGTAAGGTACTTAGTCTAGGGATGAAAATGCTACACAATCGAATGAGAAGGGCAATGATTTCTTATTAGAAAACTGTAAATATGGCATCTTTATTCCTAAGAATTATTTTTGAACTCTGTATCAATATTAACTTCATTTATTAAGTTTCAATAACCAAGAACATTGGTCGCTCTCCACACTCTCTACTCCAGTCCAGCCACAGAGACCCTTTGGTCTACAACGGTGTCCTGACTGCAAAATATGCTGGTGCAATGTTAGCACAAAGTTTGTGGGAGTAACCAACCAATATCTGACTTGACGTAAGGTCCGCTCCACAGCATGAAACCCATAACTGACACTGCTTGGGTGACCAAGAATCAGAGACTAGATAGCTCAGAGAACCTACAGTAAAACCAAGTATTACTGTTCTATACCCTCCCAAAGGTAGCATGACACCTAATGACATTCTGCCATACTCATAGATCAGTACCTTGCTCAGCCATCATCAGAGAAGCTTCCTCCTGCAGCAGATGGGAACAAATACCCATTGCCAGAAATTATGCAGAGAGTGAGAGACCTTGGAACAGTTAGCCCTAATTCGGGTGTCTCCATCAAACCCATCTACTCAGGGCTCAGAAAAACGGTCAAAAACAAGGCAGAAAGAGTGTAACAGTCAGAGGGGATGGAGGACACCAAGAAATCAAGGCCTCTTTGGGACTACTTAAAGAATTGGTGATGTTGGGCATATAAAGACCCTACCACAGGCCTTTCAATTAAAGTATCAGAGGTTGAGAGCACTACTGCTTTTCCAGAGGACCCTGGTTCAATTCCCAGGACCTACACGGCATCTCACAACTGTCTGAAACTCTGGTTCCAGGGGATCAGACACCCACACATAGACATACATGCAAGCAGAAACACCAATGCACATAAAAGACATTAAAAATTTTTAAAAAGAAAGAAAATAAGGCCCTCCAAATCAACAGAATCAATGCACATAGGAACTCATAGAGACTGGGGGAAGCATGCAGAGGGCCTGCACAGGTCTACACCAGATGGGGTCCTAGAACTGAAAGGAGGACTGGAAACAGAACCCCATCCCTAATCCAGAATCGACTCTAATTGATAACCACTTACAAATAAAAATTTAGTTTTCTCCAATGGAGATTCATTGGGGAAACAAACTACTCCATCCTGTGGAGTGGACCTTAAGTCACTATCTGAGGGGGTGGGTCTGGATGGCAGGTGAGGTGAGGAGAAATTAAGAGGAGTAGCAGGAAATGGTGCTCATACATATATTATGTGAGAAAAAAACCTATTTTCAATAAAAGTAAATAATTAAAAGTAATCCATTACTTTTTTTTATATGGTGGGTGCTGTTCGCCAGCCCATGGATGTGTGGCAAAAACATGTCCACTACACTGCCCGCTGCCTAGAAGGCCACCACTGTGGTAATTTTCCTTCACAAAATGTGAATTACTGGGCATGGATGGGCAGAAGGCTTTGCAGGTATCAAAAGTTCCCACATGAAATGCATCTGTCCACATGTGCCTGTTATGCTTATTACATTAAATTTGAATATGGCTATGCTTTCTTGGTTTGATATTATTGGACTTTCACCAGATTCCCAGGAGGATAAATATGGAACTAAAGAGGCAGCAGAAAATGTAAAAGCTTTTATAAATCAAGAGATGAAGACTGGAATTCTTTCTAGCAGAATTATTTTGGGGGGAATGTCTCAGGGAGGCACTCTTTATACACTGCTTTTACCACACAGCAGAAACTGGCCAGCAACACTGCTCTCTCGGTCGCTGGCTTCCACTTTGGGATTCATTTCCACAGGGTCTTATCCAGAGAGCTTACAGAGATATTCCTATTCTCCAGTGCCATGAAGATGTGACCCGGTAGTTCCCTGAATGTTTGGTTCTCTTACTGTTGACAAACTAAAATCATTGGTGAGTCTAGCCAAATAAATTTTTAAAATCTATGAAGACATGATGCACAGCTCATGTCTGCAGCAATTCATTGATTAAACTCCTACCTCCAATTGATTGACATCTCTAAGAGACTTTGTGTAGACCTCCACCAACATCATTGTAGTAGAGTGTAAACCTTTTCCCATTCCTGATCATAAAACTTCTAATGTTTGCATAGTTAAAATGTTTTACAAATACACACCAATGTACAGACTAAATGATGTTTCCCTCATAGAAAATATAAGATCCTCTTAAGCTTCTATACCTGAATTTGTATTATACAATCCAGAATGTACCAGTATTAAAATAGATGAAGTGAAGCATCTAGCTTTTCCCCCTCAAATTAATTCAGCGATATAAAATACCACAGCCAGAGTTTTATTCCATTATTTAGAAATTACTGGTTTGCTCACTGATAATTTGTTCAAGTCTAAACAAGCTGTTAGGATGTAAGTGATCTGCTAATGCTCTGAATGAGGTGTCTACTTGACATTCAGTGCCTGTATTTTTACATGCGTGCATATACATATGTGACTGTAACACCAGGAATTAGATGGTATTCTGTTATACCTGATACCAGGGATAATGCTTTTAAGTGTCAAAAAAGTAATGCTGCTCTCTTCAACTAATCGCCCCTTTATTGGGGGCATCAGGCTTTTCTTTTTCTTCTATTTAATTTTTCTACTTCCAAATAAGAAAAAAAAATGGGTTCTTTCTTTCTTGATTTTCCATAGAAGACTAATATTGCCTCTCTGCCACAATAAAAACCTATCAATACACACTATAATTTCACATTTTGAAACATAGACATAGGGTATTTCAAATCTAGGTAATGTGCAAAGAAAACAAATATTACTTAAGTTTATGTATTTCAAATACAGCATCTTTTTTTGTTTTTTTAAAGTTTTTTTAATAAATAATTTTTTTCTTTATTATTATGTGTTTTAAATTTTATACAGCAGCCATGTCCTCCCCCCTCCCGCCCCCATCCCCGCCTTCCCCCCAGCCCATCCCCTCCATTCCCATGTCCTCCAGGTTCAAGGCACCCCTGGGGATTCATTTAAACCTGGTAGATTCAGTACAGGCAGGTCCTCTCACCTCCTTCCAGACTGAGCAAAGTGTCCATGTATAAGCCCAAGGTTTCAAACAGCCAGCTCATGCTCTAAGGACAAATCCTGGTCCCACAGACTGTATGCCTCCCAAACAGATCAAGCTATTCAATGGTCTCACTTATCCAGAGGGCCTGATCTAGCTGGGGGCTCCATAGCCTTTGGTTCATAATTCATGTGCTTCCATTCATTTGGCTATTTGTCCCTGTGCTTTTTGCAATCTTGGATTCAACAATTCACGCTCTTGCAGACCATCCTCTTTCTCGACAGTTGGACACCTGGAGCTCCACCTGGGGCCTGGCTGAGGATCTCTGCATCCACTTCCATCAGTTATTGGATGAGAGTTCCAAGACAACTGTTAGGATGTTTGGCCATCTGATCACCAGACTAGGTCAGATCAGGCTTTCTCTCGACCATTGCCATCAGACTACAGAAGATATATAATTGTGGATTTCTGGGGACCTCTCCAGCACTCTGCCTATTCCTGGTCTCATGTGGTCTTCATTTATCATGGTCTGTTATTCCTCATTCTCCCTTTCTGTTCTTGATCCAGCTGGGATCTCCTGCTCCCCTAAGCTTTCTTTCCCTCAAATCTTGCCCTTCATTACTCCCACTGTCGTCCAGGTTGTTCGTGTAGATCTTATCCATTTCTCTGTCATTGGGTGATCCTTGGGTCTTTCTTGGGTCCCATTTTCTAGGTAGCCTCCCTGGAGTTGTGTAGCAGTCTAGTCATCTTTGTTTTACATCTAGTATCCTCCTATGAGTGAGTACATAGCATGTTCATCCTTCTGAGTCTGGGTTACCTCACTCAGGATGATTTTTTCTAGATCCATCCATTTGCCTGCAAACCTCATGATGTCATTGTTTTTCTCTGTTGAGTAGTACTCCACTGTGTATATGTACCGTATTTTCTTTATCCATTCTTCAGTTGAAGGGCATCTAGGTTGTTTCCAGGTTCTGGCTATTACAAACAAAGCTGATACGAACATAGCTGAGCAAATGCCCTTGTGGTATGATTGAGCATACCTTGGGTATATGCCCAAGAGTGCTACAGCTGGGTCTTGGGGGAGATGGATTCCCAATTTTCTAAGGAAGCGCCATATTGATTTCCAAAGTGGCTGTACAAGCTTATATTCCCACCAGCAGTGGAGGAGAGTTCCCCTTGCTCCACATCCTCTCCAGCATAAGCTGTCTTCTGTGCTTTTGATCTTAGCCATTCTGACAGGTGTAAGATGGTATCTCAGAGTCATTTTGATTTGTATTTCCTGGATAATTAGGGATGTTGAGCAATTCCTTAAATGTCTTTCAGCCATTTGTACTTCCTCTGTGGAGAATTCTCTGTTTAGTTCTATAGCCCATTTTTTAATTGGACCGTTGGGCATTTTGATGTCTAATTTCTAAAGTTCTTTATATATTCTGGATATCAGCCCTCTGTCAGATGTGGGGTTGGTGAAGACCTTTTCCCATTCTGTAGGCTGTCGCTTTGTCTTCTTGACCATGTCCTTTGCTCTACAAAAGCTTCTCAGTTTCAACAGGTCCCATTGATTGATTGTTTCTCTCAGTGTCTGTGCTACTGGTGTTATATTTAGAAAGTGATCACTGGTGCCAATGCATTCAAGACTACTTCCTAATTTCTCTACTATCAGGTTCAGAGTAACTGGATTTATGTTGAGGTCTTTGATCCACTTGGACTTAAGTTTTGTGCACGGTGACAGATATGGATCTATTTGCAGCCGTCTACACATTGACATCCAGTTATGCCAGCACCATTTGTTGAAGATGCTTTCTTTTTTCCATTGTACATTTTTGGCTTCTTTGTCAAAAATTCTATGATCATAGGTGTGCAGGTTAATGTCAGGGTCTTCAAGTCGATTCCATTGGTCCACATGTTGGTTTTTATGCCAGGACCAAGCTGTTTTTATTACAGTAGCTCTATAGTAGAGCTTGAGGTTGGGGATTGTGATGCCTCCAGAGGTTGTTTTTTTGTTCAGGATTCTTTTGGCTATCCTGGGTTGTTTTGTTTTTCCATATGAAGTTGAGTATTATTCTTTCCAGATCTGTGAAGAATTACGTTGGTAATTTGATGGGAATTGCATTGAATCTGTAGATTGCTTTTGGTAAGATCGCCATTATTACTATGTTAATCCTGCCTATCCATGAGCATGGGAGATCTTTCCATTTTCTGACATCTTCTTTAATTTCTTTTTTCAGGGACTTAAAGTTCTTGTCATATAGGTCCTTCACATGCTTAGTTAGAGTAACCCCAAGGTATTTTATAACATTTGTGGCTATTGTAAAGGGTGATGTATCTCTGATTTCCTTCTCAGCCTATTTGTCTACTGTATATAGAAGGGCTTCTGATTTTTTTGAGTTGATCTTGTATCCTGTAATGTTGCTGAAGGTTTTTATTAGCTGTATCAGTTCTTTGGTTGAATTTTTGGGGTCACTCATGTATACTATCATGTCATCTGCAAATAGGGAGAGCTTGACTTCTTCCTTTCCAATTTGTATCCATTTAATCTCTTTATGTTGTCTTATAGCTCTGGCTAGAACTTCAAGTACTGTATTGAATAAGTGTGGGGATAGGGGGACAGCCTTGTCTTGTTCCTGATTTTAGTGGTATTGCTTTGAGTTTCTCTCCATTTAATTTGATGTTGGCTGTTGGCTTACTGTAGATTGCCTTTATTATGTTTAGGTATGTTCCCTGTATTCCTGATCGCTCCAAGACCTTTATCATGAAGGGGTGTTGGATTTTGTCAAATGCCTTTTCTGCATCTAGTGAGGTGATCATGTGGTTTTTTTCCTTGAGTTTGTTTATATGGTGTATTACATTGACAGACTTTCGTATGTTGAACCACCCTTGCATCCCTGGGATGAAGCCTACCTGATCATGGTGGATAATTGTTTTGATGTGTTTTTGGAGTCTGTTTGCCAGTATTTTATTGAGTATTTTTGCATCAATGTTCATGAGGGAGATTGGTCTGTAGTTCTCTTTCTTTGTTGCATCTTTGTTTGGTTTGGGAATCAGGGTAATTGTAGCCTCATAGAAGGAGTTTGGTAATATGCCTTCTTCTTCTATTGTGTGGAACAATTTAAAGAGTATTGGTATTAAGTCTTCTTTGAAGATCTGGTAGAATTCTGCAGTGAAACCATCAGGTCCAGGGCTTTTTTTGGTTGGGAGAATTTTAATGACTGATTCTATTTCCTTAGGGGTTATTGGACTATTTAAATGGTTTATCTGGTCTTGATTTAACTTAGGTATGTGGTACCTATCCTTAAAATTATCCATTTCTTTTAGATTTTCCAGTTTTGTGGAGCAGAGGTTTTTGAAGTATAACCTGATGATTCTCTGGATTTTCTCATTGTCTGTTGTTATGTCCCCCTTTTCATTTCTGATTTTGTTAATTTGGATGCCCTCTCTGTCTTTTGGTTAGTTTGGATAAGGGCTTGTCTATCTTGTTGATCTTCTCAAAGAACCAACTCTTTGTTTCATTAATCCTTTGTATTGTTATCTTTATTTCTGTTTTATTGATTTCAGCTCTCAATTTGATAATTTCCTGGCGTCTGTTCCTCCTGGGAGACTTTGCTTCTTCCTGTTCAAGGACTTTCAGGTGTGCTGTCAGGTCACTAGCATGAGATTTCTCCAGCTTCTTTATGTGGGCATTCAGTGCTATAAATTTCCCTCTTAGCACTGCTTTCATAGTATCCCATAAGTTTGGGTATGTGGTGTATTCATTTTCATTGATCTCCAGGAAGTCTTTAATTTCTTTCTTTATTTCTTCCTTAACCCATTGGTGATGCAGTTGAGCATTGTTCGGTTTCTATGAAATTGTAGGATTTCTGTAGTGTTTTTTTTTTGTTTGTTTGTTTGTTTTTTTGGTTTTTTTTTTTTTTAAATCTAACTTTAAACCATGGTGGTCTGATAGAACACAGTGGGTTATTCCAATTGTTTTGTATCTGTTGAGATTTGGTTTGTGGCCAAGTATGTGGTCGTTTTTAGAGAAGGTTCCATGGGGTGCTGAGAAGAAGGTATATTCTTTTTTGTTTGGATGGAATGTTCTGTAGATATCGATTAAGTCCATTTGTGCCATAACATCAGTTAAGTCCATTATGTCTCTGTTAAGTTTCAATTTGGCCGATATGTCCAGAGGTGAAAGTGGGGTGTTGAAGTCTCCCACTATTAATGTGTGGGGTTTTACATGTGATTTAAGCTTTAGTAATGTTTCTTTTACATATGTGGGTGCCCTTGTGTTTGGACCATAAATGTTCAGAACTGAAACTTCATCTTGGTGGATCTTTCCTGTGATGAGTATGTAATGTCCTTCATGTCCTTCATCATCTCTTTTGATTGATTTTATTTTGAATTCTATTTTGCTGGATATTAAGATGGCCACACCAGCTTGCTTATTAAGACCATTTGATTGGAAAGTCTTTTCCCAGCCTTTTATTCTTAGGAGGTGTCTGTCTTTGAATTTGAGGTGTGTTTCTTGTATGCAGCAGAAAGATGGGTCCTGTTTTCGTATCCATTCTGTTAATCTGTGTCTTTTTATAGGTGAATTAAGTCCATTGATATTAAGGGATATTAATGACCAGTGATTGTTCGTTCCTGTTATTATTTTTATTTTTTGGTGGTAGTGTTTGTTTACTTCTCTTCTTTGGGGTTTACTGCTGTGGTGTTATCTATTGCCTGTGTTTTCATGGGTGTATCTGCCTTCCTTAGGTTGGAATTTTCCTTCTAGTGCTTTCTGTAGGGCTGGGTTTGTGGATAAGTATTGTTTAAATCTGGTTTTGTCTTGGAAGGTCTTGTTCACTCCATCTATGATGATTGAAAGTTTTGCTGGGTATATTAGTCTAGGCTGGCATCCATGGTCTCTTAGTGTCTGCATTATATCTGTCCAGGTCCTTCTGGCTTTCAAAGTCTCCATCAAGAAATCAGGTGTTATTCGGATGGGTTTGCCTTTATAAGTCACTTCGCCTTTTTCTTTTGCTGCCCTTAATATTCTTTCTTTATTCTGTATGTTTAGTTGTTTAATTATTATGTGGCGAGGGGACTTTTTTGGGGGTCTAGTCTGTTTGGTGTTCTATAGGCTTCTTGTATCTTCATAGGCATTTCCCTCTTTAAGTTGGGAAAGTTTTCTTCTATGATCTTGTTAAATATATTTCTGTGCCTTTGAGTTGGTATTCTTCTCCTTCCTCTATCCCTATTATTCGTAGGTTTGGTCTTTTCATGGTGTCCCGAATTTCTTGGACATTTTGGGTCATGACTTTGTTGGTTTTAGTGTTTTCTTTGACTGATGAATCTATTTCTTCTACCGTATCTTCAACACCAGAGATCCTCTCTTCCATCTCTTGCATTCTCTTGGTTATACTTCCCTCTGAAGTTCCTGTTTGTTTACTCAAATTTTCTATTTCCAACATTCCTTCTGCTAGTGTCTTCTTCATTTTTTCTATTTCCCTCTTCAGGTCTTGGATTGTCTCCCTTGCTTTTTCATGATTTTCATTCAAGGATTTATTTTTTTACTTCTGCTTTAATTGTCCTTTCCTCTAGTTTTTTTTTTATAGTGTTCTTCCCATTTTTTGTTTGTCTGTTCCTCCACTTTATATTTTATTTCTTCTATATAAGGCTCTAGCCTATTCATGATGTTACTTATAAGGTTGTTTTCTCCTTCTTCTTCTTCTTCTTCTTCTTCTTCTTCTTCTTCTTCTTCTTCTTCTTCCCTTTTGTGATGTTCAGGTCTAGCTATTGGAGAAGGCCTAGATTCTGGTGATGCTCTATTGCTCTGTATTTTGTTGTATGTACTTCTGCTTTGACATCTGCCCATCTCCTCTTGTGTTTGTTCTTGATCTTATCAGTGTACTTGGTCCAGAGAGAGTTGTTAGATTTAGGGAGCCTCTCTCTGGTCCAGATGGAAGCTCTGGGCCAGATGGGAACACTGGTCCAGATGAGAATGCTGGCTGGATAGGAGCTCGGGGGTTGGACTCTTGTGTCTCCTTATTTTGTCCAGATGGGAGCTCCTCTTGTCCAGATGGGAGTTCCTCTGGTCTCTGGTCCAGATGGGAGTTCCAGGGCAGGATGGAAGCTGGGGGCTGGTCTCTGATTCTCAGGAAGTGGCTGGGGTCTTGGGCAAATGGGTGTGGGGGCAGGGTGTGGAGACTGCAGTGTCTGCCTGCAGTCTTGGAAAAGGGGAGCCTTCCCGAAGGGCCTGCCAATTGGCAGGCAACTGGGGCCAAGTTGGTCAGATCCTCCCAAGGTGGCCTGTGTCCAGCGGTGGGACCCAGGCACAGTTGCCTCTCTGACTATCACCCAGGCACTCACCTCTGGTCTAGATGGGAGTCCAAATAAAGCATCTTATTCCAACATTAGATGGTAGAGTTATTAGAATTTTCAGTCCTGGTAATAATTTTGTGGTTTCATTTTTCTTTAAAAAACTAAAAAGGTAAATAATATCTTGGCATGTTCATAAATACTTAAGACCAGTCTTGAAGTCTAATTTCTAAAAGAGTTTTATATCTTACAGAAGAGTTTAAGTTTATATTTTCTGTACATATGTTTTGTCTGAAATCAAACATCGTTCAAGATAAGTAATTGGAAACTTTTGTTTTATCTGATAACAAACTAATTTGAAATTTCATCTTAGGTAAAGGAATTTTTGAGAATTAGTCTCCTGGGCAAACATTAAAATAGCTATTACTTGATTTTAAATCATCAACTTGTCCAGAAAATTGGTGAAAACTATTTTAAATTAATATGGGTAAAAAAGACTGATTAGGACCATATATATTATGTATTACAAATAATGTGTGTGTGTGTGTGTGTGTGTGTGTGTGTGTGTGTGTGTGTATAGTTACCACACAGTTGAATATGTTGCAAAATTATGGTTATTTTTGAACTGTTGCTTTTCCTGCTATTTTCAAACTGACCAAGACCATTCTAAGAAACATCTTTATTAACTGATATGGGGATCATTTGGTATGGATTAGATAGGATGTTAATAATAAAGCCAAATGCTTATGTTTGGATTTAAAACAATTTTAAACAATAATTTGCTATTTTGCTTTACTTTGAAGAACAAAAATCTTACTTCAGTTATACTGTAGTAAAGTTTTACTTGGAGTAAGATATATTCCATTGAGTTCCTGTGCTATGATGTGGGAAAATGTCACGTTTTTCTGTTTTCATCCATGTGAAATAAAATTGAATTCTGGAGAAATCTGTATATGGTGTATGTGTGAGTGTGGGCTACTGGACACTTCTGTTGTCTGTCTTCACCTTCCAGCTTGTTTGGGACAGGGTTTCTTATTTGTTCTTCTTGTTGTTGTTGCTTGCGGTTGCTATCCCCAGGTCAATTGTCCAGGTTCTCTGAGGCTCTTTGAACCACCCCAAATCCTCTTTCACACTGTCCCTGAAAGCCACCCATTATGGCTTTCTAGCAATTCAAACTTGAATCTTCATATCCACTTCTGTTGAGGAAGCAAATGTCAGGTTCCTTGAGCAACCTTTCTACTCTCCACGGTCAGATATCAAAGAGCCAAGAATTGGACACCAAGTTTATGGTTAGAGAAAAATCCTACGTCACATTGAGTCACCGATATATGACTTCACCACAGCAAGAATTTAAGGAAGCTCTCTGAAGTCTCAGGAGGGCCCTTCATGTGAAACATGGGGAACAGGACAGTGAAGCTCTGTGAAATGAACTCTCCTTGTAAAGTATAATTTGGATCAGGTTCCCTCTGGAGTGGAGAGAAAGAAGGCAGCAGGTTCTGGCCCTGAAACAGGGCACAGCTGTTCTGAGCAACGGAGCCTGTCATTCCTTATACTTTGTTCATTTAAGAGTATGAAATCCTGTTTCTTCTCCTAACCTACCTCTTACCCCAACCCTCCCCACACCGACCTACTCACTTTCATGCTGTGACACCCCTTTGTTACTGATTCTGAAACCAGGGCTTGCTCTGTGAAGTCACCAATTCTTAAAGTAGTCCTCTCAAATGAGGGCAATTGACAAGCTCACTAAAGGCACCCACATCTACCATATTGAAATCTACTGCACAGTGATTATTGTGGCATATTTGAAGCAAAATACTACATGAGTAAAATTTAAAATTGCCCAACTTCAACCTGCTATTGACATCACATTTTATCTAATTTCTTTGTAGGAATAAGTATGCCCCCTTTTTATTTTCTTCAGTAACTCTATCCTAACTTTGGTTCCTATCTAAGTCTGCATGATGGCACAATCCCTCATTCTAAGCAGGCTCTTCTATCTAAACTGCTGGGATAACTCACCTGTGTCCAACTAACTTCGATACCACAGTTTTGTACACAATTGTTATTTATTAAATATCAGTCTACCAAACGAATATGTTGAAAAGCAATATTAAATCTGCACCCAGGGATTGTCTCTTGCAATGGGTTATTTATTTTAACCACACAATTGTTATGAATATGTGCTTCTAAAATTATAAAAACAATTATTAGTCACTGAAAGTAAATTCATAGTAAAGAAAAAAGAAAAAAAAAAAGAGTGATTAGAGCCAGAGATATCTCAACAGATATGTCACCAAGCCACATGACATGACATCCATGTTCATGATCCACATAGCAAGAAAAGATAACTTATTTCTCTAAGTTGTCCTCTGATTTCCACTGTGGTACATGGGCATTTACACCTGAACATGTGCCTGCATGTGTTCAAATGTGCACATAAGCACACACAACAAAAATAATTTTTAAAATTGCAAAAGTGAGGTAAATCTTGGGTGTCATTTCTCAAGAACCATGCACTGTTTTTGAAACCTTATTGAGTAGGCTAGGCTGTTGGGCCAGGAAGCTCCGGGGAACCTTCTGTATCCATCTGCCCAGTGTTGGGATTCCCAGCATGTGATACTCTGTCCAGATGTTTTTGTAAATGTTAGAGGATGAGTTCAAGTTCTCATGCTGGCATAGTGAGCACTTTACCAACTGAGCTGTCTCTGAAGCCTCATTTTCCTCTTTCCTTCCTTCCTTCCTTCCTTCCTTCCTTCCTTCCTTCCTTCCTTCCTTCTTTTCTTTCTTCCTTTCTTTAGAACTAAAATAAACTGGTTCTGAAGGCCATGGAGTGATAATAATATACATGAAAAGTGTAAATGAAGTCAGGCAGTAGCGGCACATGCCTTCAGTCACAGCCCCTGGAAGGCAGAGGCAGATGGATCTCTGAATTGAAGCCCAGTCTTGTCTACAGAGTGAGTTCCAGGATAGGCAGGGCTACACTGAGAAACCCTGTCTCAAAAAACAAAACAAAACAAAACAGTAAATATGTAAATGAATACCTTTACCAGCAAATTTTAATTGGTCTGTTACTAAAGTAAAAAACTCAAAAACTTCTTAGCCTGTAGTGAATTACATCTGACAAGTATTAGAGACATTTGTGCTTGAAGATTCATCACCTACTCATAAATCAGATATTACAGACCATTGAGGGAGGACAGACTATCTCTATTGGACTTTTCAAGTAGATCTTGGACCTTAGGATGAAGATATTCTCTTCAACTGTTTGCCAAGAATCTCTTACCAGGGAAATGAACAATGACAAGGCTGCCTTGAAGCAGGCTGATGTTCTGGTTATCAGCAGCAATGTGGCATGCATCCAGTGATGCTCAACCGAGGGAGGCGAAGGGGCAAGATGCCCTCCCCTGAGTGATTAATGACTAGACAACATCCACAACTGTACTTTGATATTATGTGGGCTCTCCTCAGAATTATTCCACTCTGGTTCCCACCCACTCAGCTCTATCATTCCCTCTTCATAGAACACACACACACACACACACACACACACACACACACACACACACTTCAACTATTGTGTTTTCAGTGTACACAGTCTGTTCTCTGGGAAGTTAGAGATCACAACAGGACAGGATTGTGTCCACTCATATGCAGAGAAACATAAGTGTGTGTGCAGTGTGGGAGAAAGAGTGATTGAAGTGTATCTGCACCCACACTTGGAGACAAAAATCTCATGTATCCCATAATAGCCTCAAGCTTACTACAAGCTAAAGATGGCCTTGTGTTCCTGATTCTCTGGCCTCCACCTACAACCATACATGTGCATCACCATGCCCAGTTTAAATATGCAATGTTTCAATTAACTTGTGAAAGGGAGCCTTTCATATAATAGAATTTTCTACTTGTGGTTTTATGTCAGAACTCAAAAAGTTTAGTATTGGGGGATTTGAAGTTTGGGTTTGTGGATTAGGGATGCTCAAGTGTACTAGTCAAGAAAAAAAGAACAGTCTGGGGAGTCCCCAGAACGTGAGAGGTAGCACACAGGCAACATCTTGTCAGTGGGCAGGGAAGCAACAATCCAGTGTTGTTAGCTCTCCTGACAGACCTGACTGAATCACGTGTTCTCCTTCCCAAGCAAGCTGCGCTGGGAATGTTGGCTCTCTCTGTATTCTCAGCATTTTCTATGATGAAAGCTTTGGTTAAAGAATTCAACATGGAATTGACAGCAGATAAGTATTTTAAAGAAATTGAAGACTTTTTTTAAAAAAAAAAAAAAATAAGAATAAGGCCAAAATACCCAGGGCTTGGTCTTGGGCACTTATCCTTGACTCCCTAAACATAGCAGGTTCATGTCAGGACAGTTTCAGCTTCTGTTTCCCTTGCCCCCTCCCCCCCATAAATGCAGGAAAAAAAGGAAGGAAGGGGCTGCTCTGCTGGGGGAAATCCCATCATCTGCTTTGGCAAGGATACACAGCCTGGGTTTGGGCTGTATTGTGTAGGGCTATTCTCTCCTGCTCCATCTGAGAGGAATCATTTCCCCAGTGTTCAGAAATGTGTAGAGGGGACGCAGGGGACTACAGTACAGATGCAGCTGTCTAGTTCCAAGAGGCCAAGGGGCCCAGAGCACTGAATGGCAATCACTGATTGGCAGTGCTCCCTGGGGAGGATCACAGGCAGACTTGTGTGCTGTGTGACTATGCATCCTCCTGTTTCACAGTGGTGATGGAGCATGCTTCCTGGAGAGAAACAGCAGTCTTTCCTTTCTGAATGGGACTAAAGAGGGCTTGGAGTAGGTAGTTCCCAACAATGAATGAGATTCAATTATCAAGTCACAAATTTAAAAAATTAGCTTAAAGGGGCTGAGGATGTAGCTCTGTTGTTGGTGTTCTTGCCTAGCACACATAGAGACCTGGGTTTAATTCTGAGCACCTCATACAGTCACCTGGGATGGCTAAATGCTTGTAATCCCAACACTTGGAAAGTGGAGGCAGGAGGATCAGGAGTTCAAAGCCATCCTTGCAATCTCTGCCAGGTTGGAGGACAGCTTGAGCTTCATGAGACCCTGTCTCTTATAAAACAAAAACAAAAGCCAAAACCAAAATAATAAAACCTACCATGATAATAAACATAATAAACCCCGAAAGAGCAAAAAACCCCCAAAAACCAAAAACCCCAAAGGGGGCCCATTTCCCCCTACTCCCCCCACCCCACTTCCCCCCACCCTCTCACTGCCCCCCCTCCCTGCCCCCGCAGCCATTTTCCAAGCATAGCATTAACTTACACTGGGTTTCTCTCCACCAAAGCCTGAGCCAGTCTCTGGGAGCTCCACTCACAGAATCACAGATTCTTTCTTAGATGCCAGCTGGTCTACACATACACATTTGCAAGCCAACGCATGGAGTTTCTACTAGGCTCCAGATGCACACAGGAAAGGGGTGTAACCTGAGAAGTGCCAAGATTGCATCAGTAGTGTGGCACAGGCATACTTTTATCTCATTTTTGTGTTGGTTTGCTTCTTTGAGACAGGGTCTGGAACTCATTCTCTTGCCCAGAATGGACTAGAACTCGTGGCAGTCCTCCTGCCTCAGCCTCCTGCCTGCCAGGCTTGCAGGTGTGAACCACCACTTCTCACTTAATTTTATCTGCTTTAAGTGGTGTGGAGTGTACAGAGCAATGCTGAATCTCTGAGAAGAGCCATCGTGGTAACTTTAGAAAGTCCAGAGGAATCTCGGAAATTCCTCTAGCTCAGACAGGCTCTGCTCACGTTACAAACTGGTTATTTTGCTCTGTCCCTCCCAACCACTGATTCGTCAGGAACGGAGCACAGTTTCAATTTCAGTTCTCTTTATCTCAACTTTGTGTTGGGTGCCTGTTATTTTGCAACTTCTAACAGCGGCTGTTTCAAGCAGCCTGGAGCAGGAAGTCCAGCGAATGAGCCTAGTGGGCTGAGGACTTGTCCCTGCTGCCGAGCCAGCGCCGGGTGAGTCGTCACGAGCGTTTCTCTCAACAGACTCCGTGGGAGAAAAGTCCGAGGAACACTCCACTCCGGGGTTGCACACTCTCACTGGTGGGCTAGCAAGGCAGGCAGCGGACCGCACAGTTGACTCAGTCGTGTGTGGCCCGGTGCAGAGCACCTCCTGGCGTCCCAAGGCTGCATTTGCTGCTTTTTTTTCAGACCTAACCCTTGGCTTGGGAGGCTGTGAATGAGAAATGAGTCTCACCCTTGGTGATGGGAACTTGGGAAGGTAGATCTGTCTGGGACCCAAGAGC
Organism: Onychomys torridus; assembly: GCF_903995425.1. Taxonomy (NCBI): domain Eukaryota; kingdom Metazoa; phylum Chordata; class Mammalia; order Rodentia; family Cricetidae; genus Onychomys; species Onychomys torridus. The sequence continues at coordinate 117,652,405 of NC_050448.1, forward strand.
CAAACCCGAAAGTCCCGCAGCAGCTCTCTGGTGGGTTAGCCTCTCCAGTTTCCTTCCTTGTGCCCTCAATTCTTTCCTGAAGGTAGATACCTGTCCTCAAAGATGTCACCAAGAGGCTTCATTTTATTCTGGTGGAATCGGTCCCTGTTTACAGACTTCTGAATCCAATTTCCAATGTCCCTAACTCATTCTCTATTTATTTTCTTCTAAAATGTGTGTGTGTGTGTGTGTGTGTGTGTGTGTGTGTGTGTGAGAGAGAGAGAGAGAGAGAGAGAGAGAGACAGACAGACAGAGAGACACACACAGAGAGTGTGTGTTCATTCTTTGCTGTTATCTCTCCCATTTGAATAGAGACACACCAAGGCAGGAATTTGCACACATTTTATTTACTCCTTGATAATAGCCACCTGAGGCAGTGCCCAACACACGGTCAGTACTCAGTAAACTTCACATAACTGAATGAGACTTTAAGTTCTTTTAGAATGCCAGGAAATCTTCCTACTCATTTGGCAAATTTATCATGTGCATTTTGCTCTGCTTTCTACAGAACCCAAGCTCACTCTGGGCTCATACATCAGTCTTTTGCTTTTCTCATTTTATTCTTTAAAAAGCCAGGTGATCCTTTTCTTAGTTCAAATAAAAATCATAAGATACTGTATTTTAAGTACTGTGACAGGCAACTCACTTTTTTTCCCCTTAGAAACACAGGGAAGTTGATGTAGGTGTTGCACAAAGGTTGATCTGTCTGCCTTGAGTAATAACAAGAGATGACCTTGAAATCATGTATTTCAAGTGATTTTTCTGTGATTGTTCTGAGTTACAGAGTGCTGTGGCATCTTCATCGACCATGGAGGCACCCATCTGTCTGGTGCAGAACTGGCAAGAGCAGCTGGCACTAAACCCAGAGGCTCTAAGGATTCTTGAGAAGATATCTCAGCCTCTGGTGGTGGTGGCCATTGTTGGCTTATATCGTACAGGGAAGTCCTACCTCCTGAACCGTCTTGCAGGACAGAACCATGGTGAGTGTCCTTCAGATGTGTGGGGACCATTTCCTTGGACCTCTAGTAGGTGGACTGAGCACACTTTTCTAGGCTGAGCTTATGGAAAAGTCCAATCCTTCTCATGAATTTTCATCAGATTATAGTTTATAGCCTATGGAAAAGATCACATTCTTCTGTATAGTGATTGTTCCCAACTTCATCAAAAGATCCACCTCAGCATTCCACTTGACTCCTCTACTCTGGCCCAATCAGCAACTGAACTATGTCAAGGGCCCCATTCTTCCTCCTGTACCTTCTCTGAAGCCACAAGAACATTTCAAGTATGAATATTGTTTCACCTGTCCTATTTAAATACAGATGGGCTGAAGAAGGATGTGTGGTAGGGTCTTTAATATGCCCAAGAGCCAAATTGGGCTGTTATCCAGTCTCAGGGTTTGGATTTGTTGTTTTTGTATTTCATGACATTTTTTTTAAACTTCAATTTGTTTTTGTTTGTTTGTTTTTTGTATATTGTGTTCCCTATAACACATTTTCGTGCATGGATAGAGCATGTTTGAGCAGGTCTCCCCCCATAATCTTTCCTGTTCTCTTCCCCCTCCCACTAGTCTCCTTCATTCCTCACAGTTTCCCTTTTACTTTCATATCATTCTTACACATACGGTTCAAGGTATCTGTTTAAATAAGGACCCACAAACGAGAGAAAGCATGATTATTTGTCTTTCTGAGACTGACTTGATTATCACAGCAAAGCTTCTACGAATTATTGACAATGAAGTTAATGAATATGAAGTGAGCGTTAAGATCAATATGCAGATCAAATACTGGATACTGGAAATGAAATCTGACTAAACAGGAACCTAGATCACGCTCTCTCACACGCTCTCTGAACTCTTCCATACTTTCATTCAACAGATTCAGTCTTTCTTTATGTGCAGGGGAGTATGGGAGCTTGCGTGTTGCACAGGTAGGTGCACCGTGTGCAAGTCCACAGGCCAGAAGAGGACTCTGAGTGTCCTGTAATTGTCACACATATCCATAGTTCATTTATTTCCACCACTTTACAACAATGTTGTTGTCTGAGGATGCTGTTTATCATTTATCCATTTGTTGTTGATGAGTATTGATGCTATTTCCAGCATTCCACACATCCCTCCCCCAAATTGGGAGCATAAGACACATACTTAATTTTTCTGACCTGTGTGCTGCACAGCTGTGTGCTATTTAACCCACTATAAGGTTGAGCACCTTGCCATCTTTATTTTCTATTTTGTAAAGCAGGCTGTTTTTCCCTACTAAGTTGTCTATATGTTGTTAACTGACATGTAGGCGATGCCTCTCATGATTCTGTTTGGTATTTCCATCTTCAAAAAGTCTACAGGAAGCTTTCTTCCCAATATGTTACTTAGTTTCTCCATCAGTGATTCAATACCTTTTCTGATTGAAACTTGACTGTAAAATTCTTCCATCCCAAGTTATCTCTCCAGTCTCTCTCTGTCTCTCTGTCTCTCTCTCCCTATTTTCTCCTCCTTTCTTTCCTTTCTTCTCCCTTCTCCCCTTTTTGTATCCCCTTTCTTCTTGGGCCTCCTGCACAACCCATTTGCCTTTATTTTTCTATTAGAGGAACTCTTGGCCATCAGTTGGAGAAGATATTTTTCCTTTCCTAGATAAAAACATCTTTGTAAACTTTTGAGTGGTTAGCAGTTGAGAGCCCTAAGACATAGGTGTTAGACAGGTAAGTTTCAACAGTATTGCTTTTATTTTCTACTCAAGATAACATTGGTAACTAAGGTAATTTCCCAGTGCTCTATTAAGGCAGTCCATGGTTCAAAATGCTTTAGAGCTCTGAACAATATTCCCACTTTCCCATGTTCCAGGAATAAAGAAAGAGATTAGTTTCCAACCAAGGTCCACAAACAGGTCCATGTCACTGTTTGTCTCTCTGGGTGACTCACTTTGAAATACTTTATTCCACATGACTGAGAGAAATGGTCTCCCATCACATTTACAGGCCACACAGGCAGCAGTCTGTGTGAGTCAGCAAAAGTCAGGTACAGAAGTTTGCAGAAAAGGGCAGATTTTATCTCCTGTGGTTGATATATTATATACCCTAATAAACTTACCTGGGTGTCAGAGGACAGAATAGCCACTAGATTACACCTAGAGGCCTGACAGTGTTGGCACACACGCCCTTAATCCTATCACTCAGAGGCAGAGATCCATGTGGATCTCTGTGAGTTCAAGGCCATACTGGGAACAGAGCCAAGCATGGTAACACACACCTTTAATCCCAGCATGTGAGATCTCTTGTCTTTGCTTGGGAAGGACACATGCCTTTAATCTCAGGAAGTGATGGCAGGAAGCAGAAAGGTATATAAGGTGCGAGGACCAGGAACCAGGAACTAGAGGCTTTTAGCAGCAGTTCAACTGAGACCCTCAGGAGTGAGGACTCAGAGGCTCTCAGTCTGGGGATTCATAGAAACAGGATTGGCTGAGGAGCTGTCGAGGTGAGGTTTGTTGTGGCTTGTTCTATCTCTCTGATCTTTCAGAATTTACCCCAATATCTGGCTACAGGTTTTTTATTTATAAGACCTTTTAAGATTCGTCTTACATTCTCCTGTGGAGATCACGGAGTGAGGCAATTCTGAACCATGGTGTACTAGGAATTTTATCCCATCTATTTCTCTTCTTGGTTGAAAGAAGGAAGCATTATGTACAGCAGATGGGCAAAGTCTTGAGGCAACAGAAACAACATGCTGTCCACTGGTCCCTAGGAGAAGTTCTCAATCACCTCTACTGTGGGTTTAAGCTTTAGAAAATAAAGAACAGCAGGTGTCATGTGTCTCCCATCTGCCCCTTAGGTTATTTCACACTGGTGACACAATAGCCACAGAGCTCATCAAATGAATGAACTAAGGGAGGAAGGGGCATCAAAAACAAACCAAACTAGCCAACCAAGCAAAACCAAAAGCTATTGTTCCCATCTGGCAGGATATAGGAGCCTACTGTGCCAGTCAGCTGTCCACCATCATGAACAAAGCATGGAAAAAATCAATGACAAAGACAAAGGTTTGTTTAGCTGGCACTGCTGGAGGCGTCACTTCCTGGGTAATTGGCCCAGTGCTTTTGGGCTTGGTGGGGAAGGCAGTGAATTTTAGCAAGAAGCACATGGCAGAGCCTTGCTGTTCTATGGGTTTCAAGCCAGGCATGAAGAAAATACTAATAACAACAACAACTGCAACAATAAAGAGATAGTATCCTACTGTCTTCTTCAAAGGCATGCCCCTAATCACCCAAAGACCTTCCACTTGGCCTCACCTCTTAATGTTTCCACAATTATTCACTTCACCATTCTGTGGAGCAAGCCTTGAACACATGGACCTTTGGTTGATGTTGCAGATCCAAACTATAGCATACACTCATGGGATAACTGAAGGGTATGGAATGGTGGTACTGTACACAATGATGTAGTGAGGGCAAAGGGAACCAACAGGTGTGAGCACCACTTGTGAGTCGCAATAGGAGTGGCCAGGTAGGACTTAATTGCTCTTCACTCTAAAGGAGCAGGTAAAGAATGAGTGTCAACATGTGGCAAGAGAAATATTGGATGGAGCTACCTGAAGGGAACTGTGACCAGAGGCGAGGAGTAAGTCCCAGGCACACTATAGCTCAAGCGGGTAGAAGTAAGGGAACACAATGCCAGCTAGGTGGCCATTTACTGATGTGTTTCAGTGGTTGAATTCTAACAGAGAAGTAAGAGGACACAGGATTTTTTGGACTCAGATAAAAACTTTACAATTAATAGAGTCTAAATTAATTCTACAACACAGTCCATCCTGCAGAGTTGGAATAATGAGGTAAGTAAAAGCCACAAGTGTTCCTTGGGGGGGGGGGTCTGTTATGTACGGGCTGTATTCATGGTCCTTGCTAAGATAAAAGCAAGCCTTTTTTTTTTTTTTTTTTTTTTTTTTGGCTACTTGTTAAACATTCTCAGCACTCTACAATCCTTGGTCTTCCTGCTGTGACCTTCTGCTGTTTTTCCTCTTTCCTCAGGCTTTTCCTTGGGTTCCACAGTGCAGTCTGAAACCAAGGGCATCTGGATGTGGTGTGTGCCCCACCCCACCAAGCCAACCCATACCCTGGTCCTTCTGGACACAGAGGGTCTTGGTGACATAGAAAAGGTAAGGTAGAATCTTATCTAATATAATGATTTTTTTTGCTCTAAATTCTCAGATTAACTCATCTCCTCTCTTAGCTGATTTTTGTTATTAATATTTTTTGCTCTCTTTCTGGTAGACATTGTCATTGTGATTGTATGCATATGTTGACATGTTTACTTGCTATGGTAGAAAGTCATCTCCCAGAAGACAACTATATGGAAATTGATAGCCACAAAATGTGTCTCTGCATTTTATCAGAAGCACAATTAAATGCTATTATACTTAACTGAATAGGGATTGTGTCTATAATCATGACAAATATTATAAAAGTGTAACTGCCCACTTATTACTGCCTACTGTGATCCAGGCACTTAGGAAATGTTTTATACACATTGAATATTTTTTCTTTTTAACAGCCAGTTCTGGAAATCAAACCCAGGACTTTGGGCATGCCTGCCAAGGTTCCTACCACTGAGCTATATTATATCCTAACTCTACCAGTTAACTTAAAAGCTAAACAAGCTAATGCCCTGAGAGGGGTTATTAATGAGGATTGAATGCAGAATTATCTTCAGATTTCTCTCAGATTCAGTAATAATGTATCTGAAAGTATGAGGGAACAATTAATTGAATGAATGAATGAATATTGAACTCTTACTTCCCCTGTCCCCATGTGACTTCCAGGGGGACCCTAAGAATGACTGCTGGATCTTCGCCCTGGCCGTGCTTCTGAGCAGCACCTTCGTGTACAACAGCATGAGCACCATCAACCACCAGGCCCTGGAGCAGCTGCAGTATCCTTCCCAGGACCGAACTGCTGTGTTTCGTTGAGTTTAGGAGGAAGGCAACTTACTGCTTGTCCTGGAGTCTAAGTCAGCAAGTCTTGGTTGAGGTAGAATGGACACAGGACAAAGGAGAATAGTGTTTTTAATTTATTTATTATTTATTTTTAAATAATTTTTTCATTTATTTTACATACTGGCCACCAATTCCCCTCCCTCTTCTACTCACCACCCCCCCATCCTCTCACCATCCCCCACCTCTCACCTACCCCCCCATCCTCTTCTCCATTCAGAAAGGGCTAAACCTCCCATGGGAGTCAACAAAGCATGGCATACCAAGTTAAGGCAGGACCAACCGCTCCCCTGCATCAAGACTGGAAATGCAACCTAGCCTGGGGAGTAGGTTCCCAAAAGCCAGCTCAAATGCCAGGGACAGGGCCTGGTCCCACTGCTGGGAACCTGACAGACCAAGCTATACAACTGTCACACACACATGCAGAGGGCCATAATCAGTCCCATGCAGACTCACTAGCTGTGAGTTTAGAGTCTGTGAGCTCGCATGAGCTCAGGTCATCTGTCTCCATGGGTTTCTCCTTCATGACCTTGACCCCTCTGGCTAGTACAATCCCTCTTCTCTCTTTTCAACAGGACTCCTGGAGCTCAGTCCAGTGCTTGGCTGTGGATCTCCGTATCTGCTTCCATCAGTTACTGAATGAAGGTTCTCTGATGACAATTAGGGTAGTCACCAATCTGATTACAGGAGATGGGCAGTTCAGACACCCTCTCCACTATTGCTAGGAGTCTTAGATGAACTCATCCTGTGAATCCCTTGGGAATTTCCCTGGCACCGAGTTTCTCCCTAATCCTGAAATGTCCCTTCCCCATTAAGATATCTCTTTTATTAATCTCCACCTCCATCCCATCCCCAACCCACCCAACCAAATCCCTCATGTTCCCATTACCCCCTCCCCACTCCCTCCCCCCTCCCACCCCATTTACCCAGGAGATCTCTTCTATTTCACTCTATTTTCACCTCAGAAAAATCCCTGTGTCCCACTTTGGGCCCTCCTTGTTAGCTAGCCTCTCTGGGGCTGTGGATTGTAACTTTATAACTAATATCCACTATGAGAGTGAGTGTATACCCTGTTTGTCTTTCTGGGTCTGGGTTACCTAACTCAGGATGATTTTTTCCTAGTTCCATCCATTGGCCTGCAAATTACATGATGTCATTTTTTTTCACCTCTGAGTAATACTCCATTGTGTAAATGTATCACATTTTCTTTATCCATTCTTCCTTAAGAGGCATGTAGGTTGTTTCTAGATTCTGGCTATTATGAATAACGCTGCTATGAATATAGTTGTGCAAGTGTCCCTGTGGTATGATAGGTCATGTTTGGTTATGTGCCTACAATTGGTACAGCTGGGTCTTGAGGTAGATTGGCTCCAATTTTCTGAGAAAACTTCATATTGATTTCCAAGTGGCTGTATACAAGTGTGCATTTCCACCAGCAGTGGAGGAGTGTTCAAAGGGAAATATTTTTAATAATTAATTCTATATGAGACCAGGAAGATATTTAGCTTCATATCCTTAGCTACAATCCCAGCTATGTGACTGAATTAACACAGCTAATTCGGGCAAAATCCAGGCCCAGAGAGGATGAGGTAGAGGACTCTAGTGAGTTCGTGGGTTTCTTCCCAGACTTTGTCTGGGCTGTTCGGGATTTCGTTCTGGAGCTGAAGTTGCATGGACGTGTCATCACAGCAGATGAGTACCTGGAGAATGCCCTGAAGCTGATTCCAGGTATCAGTCAGAGTGTGAGGGAAGTTTCAACAGGTACCTAGCATCAACTAAACCCTGCACAGCACTTGACATATCTGCATGAGACTGGGCTGAAACCTTGTTAATGGTCATGACAATTGACAGGCAGCCATAATTTTGGTAATCACTATTACTTGAAAATATTCTGAGGCTAAGATTTTAAACCCACTTTAATTAGGACATGTCATATATTATAATTTTATACCCATTAGTATTACAAACAAAAACAAAAGTAAGCAAGGGTTATAATCAAGGAGACTACTTCCTTAGCCTTATTTATTTGTTAATTTATATGTTCTTTATAACCTTTTTTGAGAAAAAATGGTTCATCAAATAAATGAGAAAACATAAAATCACAAGGAAATCTACTGACCTAATTTAAAAAATTTCCCACACAGAATGTTTTATTAGTTCTAATAGTTATACCTTTCAGTGGATGTATGTTTAAAACAAAGCAAGTCTCAGTAGATCAGGGTTGGGGAAGTAGATGTGTGTCTCTACTAATGTGCAATGTTTCGTTTTTTACCAAACTTTCACCTTCTAGCCTTATGCAATGTACTGGCATGTTAACATTACAAATTCATTACATGAACTATGTTAGTAGGATAAGTAAGTGCCTAGAATCAATATTTTTATTCATTCATCTATTATTTAGACAAATATTCATTTTACATAGCTAATTTATGTTACAAGTCTCTCTGAAAAAGTGTCAAGTCGAATATAATGACTAAGCAGTGAGGTCTCCTAAGGCACTGGTTCTGTAGTCATTCAGATGTATATTGGTGAAATTATTAAGGCCACTCCATGTAGTTAAAAGGGAGGTTTATTTTGTGGGGTAACTTACCAATGAAGGGATAGATTGCAGGGTCTGGGAAAGGTATGGCGAAGTCTGGCGGTGTTCTCTGGAGAACTTTGCTCGGTCTACCTCCAGCGTCCCGGGTCCCAGAACCAAGAGAAGCCTCTCCTCTGGATCCTGGGTTTTCAGCTTCCTCTCTCAGCCCCGCCTTGTGGGCGTGACCATTACCGAAGCCTCAATGGGGGTTGGAACTTCTAGGCCAAGGCTAGGATGGCTACCCACTACAGATGTACAGGGGCTACAGCCTTGAAAACATTCTTGGGTCACCTTATCTTCTAGCTGCCTCTTCAATGAGTGCTCTCTCCCTCCCCCAACCTTTTTTTTTTTTTAAACAGGAAACAATCCCAAAGTCCAAAAATCCAACATGACCAGAGAATGTATCAGATATTTCTTTCCAGTACGGAGATGCTTTGTCTTTGACCGGCCTACAAGTGACAAAAATTTATTATTACAAATTGAAAAAGTTCCAGAAAACCAACTGGAATGGAATTTCCAGGTTGAATCAAAAAAATTCTGTTCCTACATCTTCACCAGTGCAAAGACGAAGACCCTGAGAGGGGGAATTATTGTCACAGGAAATCGTGAGTTTCTTTTGTCACATGAATGTCTCTGAGGCTTTGAATATGTAATGAAGTGATGATCTTTTGTGGTCTTGAAAACTGTTGTTTGCTTATGTAAAGGAATACAGAGAAACAAATGTTCAGATCACATATACATGTTCCATACTTGAATTTTCTGTGTATGAGTCTTTATTGAGGTCTAACATGTCTCACACATCAAATACTATACAGATGTCCAGAAGACTGGACAGAAATCTGCAATGTGACTTGGAGTCCCCAAGGAAGAGTGTCTCAGTTTGATCACACAGATTATTTAAGAGGCAGCACAGTTTAGAACACAGCAGGTCAAAAGTCCAATGCAATTTGAGAAACAAGTTTAAACATGACAAGTGTCGTAGACATTCTGCCTGTGTAAACATGCTTTGTCAGCACTCACATGGGTCCATACTTGGTTCCATATTCAATATTCTGTCTTCAAATTTCTGATTTTTTTTTTTTTTTTGGATGGGACTTGAATTTTCATTTGGAACTTGGTCTCACAAAAGATGAAATTCACTTTCTCTTTCTAACAAACTTGTATTGTATTTATATGGTTGAGTGTGTGAGTGAGTGTTTTATTCCCCCAAAAAGCCTTAAAACCTCTTGGTTATAATCATTGATTATTTTTAGTGTATTGAACTAGAGAGCTACAAAGGAATGAAGTTGATTTTTATTAAATAGATGTTGATTCTGAGAGGACATGAAAAGAGGACAGAAGATATGGAAGAAGTTAGAGGAGAGGAGAAATTGAAGATAGAGTTTTGTTGCTTTTGATAATGCTAGGTCTAAAGCTTACACAAACAATGAGAATGTTCTCATTCTTGACGGTGTTTTTCTCAGGACTGGGAACTCTGGTGCAGACCTATGTGGATGCCATCAATAGTGGAACTGTGCCTTGTTTGGAGAATGCAGTGATGACCCTGGCCCAGCGTGAGAACTCTGCAGCTGTGCAGAGGTCAGTTGACCACTACAGTGAACAGATGGCCCAGCAACTGAGGCTCCCAACAGACACGCTCCAGGAGCTGCTGGATGTGCACACAGCCTGTGAGAAGGAAGCCCTTGCTGTCTTCATGGAGCACTCCTTCAAGGATGATGAGCAAGAGTTCCAGAGGAGGCTAGTGGTAATGCGTCTTAGCACTTAACTTGCCTGATCTTTGTCCTTCTGTTAAAACCCTTAGATTCCACTTTTTTGATCTCATGGTCTGAATCCTTCTCTTTGGAATTTTAAATGGGTAACTTGAGTCTTTGGACTAAAATTTGCCCTTTCTAGGAAAAATAGCATTTGCTATGAAACAAACTATCATGTGCTTAGTACATTGAAAACAGTATGCATTTTATTAGCTCTAAGTTCAAGACAGAGGTGAAGCAAGGGTGTGTGGATCTCTGCTCCATGTACTGCAAACAGAAAACATGGTGCCAGATTGACTTAGCTCTGATCTGTAGGCCTAAGGGAAGCCCTCTCACTTACCAGCACACAAGAAAGCACTGGCTATGTTTCTTGTTGCTAGATGCTCTGATTTCTCTTCCTGCCACATCTGGACAAAACTTACATTTTGAAGGGCTTGGGTGGCTAGATCACACTATGCTGTGTAATATAATGCCACCATACAATTACTGTCCACCACATTCACTAGCCCTGGGTGATAAAAACATTGACACCAAGAAATAACTCTCAGGGGAGTATCATGACCTAACAAACCAAAAGCAGCTTCCCCTGGAGTTTCTGGTCTTCCATTTCTCTGAAATTGAACCCTGAATGACAAAAATCTCTTAGCTCATACTGAGGAAATTTATCAGGATTATCACTTATGAGCACAAACAAACACATAAAGAAACAAAGCATACCTGTTCTAGCATCCTAACACTCAAGCAATCATTGCAAAATTTCATAAGGGTTCAAAACTCTACTGAGAGTACACTTACTTCAGCTCTAAAGAACTGGTTTGTCCGCCACACCAACCCCCATTCTCAGAGGAAATGGACTTATATCTTCCAGCTCAATTTCACAGCTGCTGGATATGAACCCAAAGAAGTCAACAGACTTTTCAGAAGTCACACAGAATTGACCACATTGGGACTAAAGCCAATCTCCTGATCCTCCTCCCGTCGCAGTACATTCTGGGGCTGTCTCATTGCTTCATCCAGGACAATCCCAGTGGCACCTTTTGTCTTAGTTAGGGTTTCTATTGATGTGAATAGACATCATGACCATGACAGCTCTTATAACGAAAAGCATTTACTTGAGGGTTCCTCGCAGTTTTGGACGTTAAGTCCATTATCATCATTGTGAGAAGTATGGTAGCATGCATGAAAGCATGATGCTGGAAAAGGAGCTGAGAGTTCTCCATCTTAATCTGTAGGCAACGGAAAGTGAACTGTGACACTGGAATTTGAGCATAGGAGATTTCAAAGCTTGCCTACACAGTGACACACTTCCTCCAACAAGGCAATACCTACTCCAATAAGCCACACTTCCTAATAGTGCCACTCCCTATGGAGGCCATCTACTGTCTTTCAAACTACCACACTTCTTTGAACTTCTAAGAACTTCTTTGTTTTGTCTGCCCCTCCTCACCCGGCAGGCTGCCATAGAAGAAAGGAAGGAAGCTTTCATGCGACAGAATGAATCCACATCTCTCAGTCACTGCCAGGCTAAGCTGGAGAAGCTGGCAGAGCCCCTGAGGGAGAGCATCTCACGTGGAGCTTTCTCAGTGCCTGGTGGGCACAGCCTCTACATAGAGGCCAGGGAGAAGGTTGAACAAGGCTACAAGCAAGTGCCCAGGAAGGGAGTAAAGGTGAGGGATGACAGAAGCAATGGCTGACAGAGTTTATCTAGAGGGATAATTACTATGTACTGGTAGAACTAAACCAGGTGAAAATGAGTTCATGGTGGGCAGACACTGAGCATTTAGTTCTGGAGCCAGGAGTCATTTCAGGTGATTGATTACCAGTTTAGTTTTCAGGATATAAACTAAGTGGCTGTGCTTTCCAGTCTCATGCACTGGATAAGTGTAATGCACGAGGGACCTAACGCATTGCCTAGGACCACACCACTGTTCATTGGCAGATTTGGCAGGTCAGAATCTCAGAATTCTGTTTTATGAGGAATCTTTGTGCTGTTGTGCACAATGACTGTAATCAGTTTCACTAAGAGATCTACAAAGGTTTTTGTCAACTCAACCATAACTTTTGAGCTTATTGTAATAGGCATGGCCACAAGAGTGAGATGACACCTCATTGTGGTTTTGGCTTGTTATTTCATGAAGGATTAGTAATGCTGAGTACAAATACCCTTTGGCATTTGAATTTCCTATTTTGAAAATTGTCTTTTCAGGGCAATTGCATGTTATTTTAAGCATGATAGTTTTCCTTACTGTGTTATGTGAGTTCTTCATCATCTTTATATTTTAAATCCTTATTAGTCTATGGCTTGCAAACATTTTCTCTCCTGCTATGTGTTCCCTTTCATTTTATCAAATGTTTCCTTTACTGTACAGAAAGTTTATAGTTGGCTATAGTCTCACCTATAGTCTCACGCATATATTTGCCTATGCTTTTGGTGTCCAATCTAAAACATCATCACATGGCTTTTCTTCCAACTTTTGTTTTAAGAATTTTATAGTGCCAAGTCTTAGATTTAATCCATTTTTAGTTTGTTTATGTGGGAAGTGTAATACAGAGATGTAATTTCACTATGTCTTGGCTCTCAGTTCTCTTCTATTAGTGTATATGTCCATTTTTATGCCAGTACCATGCTGGTTTGACTACTAACTAATGAAATTATGCTATATTATCTTATCTACCTATCATCTATATCTATCTATCTATCTATCTATCTATCTATCTATCTATCTATCATCTATCTCTATCTATCTATCTTCTGTCATCTATTTCATATCAGTTTGATGAATCACTATTCAGCCTTAAAAATGCTGCCAATTGTGAAAATATGAATGAATCTGGAACACATTATGTTCATGGAAATAGGCCAGGTACAGGAAGACAAATAATGCATGTCGTGGCTCACTTTCAATGGCATCCCTGAGAGAGAAAGAGAATATCAAACAAAGATAAACTAATATTATCTGTATTATTACTGTTCTATGGCTGTGAAGAGACACTATAACCAAGAGAAGTCTTGTAAAAGAAAGTATTTAACTGGGGGCTTGCTTATCATTTTAGAGAGGTAGTTCATAATTATCATGGTGGAAAGCAGACAGGCATGGCACTGGAGCAGAAGCTGAGAGCTCCCTATCTTATGCATAGGAAGCAAGCAGAGAAAGAGACAGACTGGTATGGATTTTTGAACCCCAAAGCCCACCCCCAGTAACACAGTTTGTCCAATAAGGCCACACCTCCTAAACCTTCCCAAACAGTTCTACCAACTAGGGACCAAACATATAAATATATGAGCCTAAAAGGCCCATTCTCATTTAAAATACCACATTAACATAGAGTACAATGGTGATTACTATGGCTAGGAACAGGAGAAAAGGAAGACATTGGTCAAGAGATATGAACATAGAGTTATAAGATATATTAGTTTTGAAAGTCAAATGGTGACTATACATAGAATAATCCACTATATACTTGAAAGCTAGAAAAGAGTATACCTCAAGTGTTATTACAGCACAAAGGTACCTGTTTGAGGCAACTGATACATACATTTCTTTGTTTATATTAATTACTTGACAACATATAATAGATTAAAGCATTGAAACAGGTACAATTTTCATTTATTAATAATACCACAATAAAGCTGGATAGAAGAAAACTAAGAGAAATACCAGAATAAGCCACCTGAGATACAAAGTGACATGTCTGCATGTTGTCTTATCTATAAATTCTGGAACAACCATGAAGACAGGAGACAAAATATATTCAGACATGGCAAACAATGGAGGCTATGTGTCTGTGGAACTGCGTGTAACTGTGGCTGGAGCTATAACCTGGGGCAGCTGGTAGGCAGCATCTCTGGAAAGGAGGCTGTGAAGCTAGCAAGGAGACTGAGGCAAAGGGGTTTTGTATCAATGAAGAGCTTGTACTTTTTGTTATGGTCATGAAACTGAAGGGACATTGTAAGAACAGGACTCAAAAGATTAGGAGTTTTATTAATCAGCAAATACCTCAGCAGGAGAGTTGATCCTTATTCTTTGAATTATATTTTCTCTTCTTGGGTCCCCAGGCAAAAGAAGTACTCAAGAGCTTCCTACAGTCACAGGCTACTGTAGAGAACTCCATCCTGCAGTCAGACAAAGCCCTTACAGATGGACAGAGGGCCATAGCAGGTAGGGTAGAGGGTCCAACTGTTAGAGGGGTGGGTACATTCTGCAAAGCCCCGTGTCTGATGCATAGGTAGATCCTTCTGGAACAAGGAGGTTCGTCCTGCCTGGGGTCATGACCTCTCCTAGATGTGCAAACAACTAGAGGTGTTGGTGTTGTGTTGTGTGTCCAGTCAATGGTGCGTTTCCGTTGTGTTAAGAACCATGCTGCCGCTGGCCTGGCTGATGGGAGTACTCAGAGGTTCCCCTGTGAGCCCAGGGGAGTATAGCTACATTCTGACTGTGATTTCTTCCCTCTCTCAAACATCTGTGGAACAGCTGAGCGGACAAAGAGGGAGGTGGCTGAGAAGGAACGAGAGCTGCTGAGACAGAAAGAGAAGGAGCAAGAGCAAGTGATGGAAGCTCAAGAGAGAAGCTTCCGAGAAAACATCGCTAAACTTCAGGAGAAGATGGAGAGGGAAAGGGAGACGCTGCTGAGAGAGCAAGAGAAGATGCTGGAGCACAAGCTGAAGGTGAGTATGGATGATGGGGCTTATTGGTGCCAGAAAGAAGGTGCTGTGACTCCCCAAGAAGGAAACTGTTCATCTCAAACAGGTAACTTTAACTACGAATGTTTCATTGAAGTTCACACAGGTCTTATTGAAGCTGAGAGCATAAGAGCCCAGCATCTATGCAGGGTTAGACTTTTGAGTGTACAAATAATGTCCCTAGGGTTCTGAGTTGCTCTTTGAGTTTCTAGGATGGTCTTCTTGTGCTGCAGTTGACATTTCCCACTAGTCTTGAGGACTCTAGGCTTAATCTTCAAAGAGACATGAGCTGAGCCCATCTCATATGAATGTGTCAGATCTAGTCAAGGCTAAAACAGAGGAGGAGGAGGAGGAAGAGGAGGAGGAGTATCGGGAGGAGGAGGAAGGGGTTGGGAGATGGCTCAGTCAGTGAAATTCTCATTGTGCGTGCATGAGGAACAAATTCAGATCTTCAGAATCCATGGAAAAAAACTATAAAATGTAAAAAGTGACATGTACCAGTGACCCTTGTGCATTTGGGGGAAAGAGAGGAGGACATGTGGGGCTTTCTAGCTAACCAGTCTAGTAGAATCAGCTAGCAATATAATTGAGGAGAGACTTTATCTTCAAAACGGGGCTGTAAAGTTGGCCCAGGTGTTAACAGCTCTTATTGTTTTTGCCAAGGACCAGGTTTAGTTCCCACCAAACACATGACACCTTACATTGTCCAGAACTAGAATTTCAGGGAATCCAATACCCTCTTTTGATATCTATGGGCACCAGGCACACACATGGTACACATACATGTAAGCAAAATACTCAAACACGTAAATTGATAAAAACTAAGGAGGAGGCAATTGAAGAAGATACATGACAACAACCTCTGGCCTCTGTAGACATGTACAAACACATACATGTGCACTAACATACACACACACTCACACATGTATGCACAAAGAGAGATTAATTAGATTAATTAATTAAATTGAAAAATAAAATAAAATGATACAATAAAATAAAACATGACACAATCTCATAAATTGCTCTATTTATTCCTGTGCCTGCTTGATTTATCCTGTAAGCTAGAGTAAAGGAAACCATGTGTCCCATCCTAGAGTTAATAATGAACGATCTATACAAGGTCAGCACTCCCAAAATCTTTAAATAATTAAAGAGGCACCTCCTTGGAATTGAAAGTCAGTGTCAGTTCTCCCCTGCAGTCTCTCCCAAAGAGCAAAATTTTTATGTATCAGGACAAAACTCTTCACTCTCTAGGGGAAGATGCTGAGAAGTTCTCCCTAAATATGTACAAACCATGGATATTTTTATTAGGTGATAATTTCTTGAAATATCAAAGACCCTTCTGAGGCGGCAGTAAAATAGATAAAGTATTTAAGCTAAAGTTGTTAAATACAAAATTCTGCCAATAGTGGAGGATTTTCCTTTTTACAGGTCCAAGAAGAACTGCTTGTGGAAGGATTCAGAAAGAAATCTGAAATGTTAAAGAATGAAATAAGTCAACTGAGAGAAGAGATTGAGAGAACTAGCAAGAAACCCTCACTGTTTGCACAAGTCCTTGACACAGTTGGCGATGCGTTCATGATGGTTTTACCAGGAGCTGGTAAAATATGTGGTGCAGGGCTCAAAGTTCTCAGCTCATTTATGAAGTAGTCTAAGAGTTCCTGGGGAGGAATTCATAAAAACTCGCCTTCTATTATTTTGATACCACAAGTCTATGCCTTGTTTTTAAAACACATGTGCTACTTTAATAACCAGTGTTATATAAATGAGGTTGGAATTCCCATGATTTATTAAATAATCAAAGAGACACCACCCTATTGGAGTTGAGAGTCAGTGTCTCTTCATTAGCAGTTACAATCACGATTAAAAATACAAACCGGCCGGGCAGTGGTGGCGCACACCTTTAATCCCAGCACTCGGGAGGCAGAGCCAGGTGGATCTCTGTGAGTTCAAGGCCAGCCTGGTCTACAGAGTGAGTTCCAGGAAAGGCGCAAAGCTACACAGAGAAACCCTGTCTCGAAAAACAAAACAAAACAGAACAAAAAAACAAAAACAAAAACAAAACAAAACAAAAAAAACCAAACCAATGGTTCAAGGATTATAAGGGTCTGGCATCCATAAATCCCATCAAATTTCATTGACATGATCTATGTAGTACAGAGGGAAAACAGTCAGAATATAGAGAAATTATTTCTAGAGATGATCTAACTTAAAAAGAAAAATGGCCCAATGGAGAAACATTGGCAATTATATCCGGGTCATATAGATAATTCATTGTGAAGAGCTCCTGTATAAAGTAACAAGTAGATTTTCACAGGCAAAGTATGAGAAAAATGTTAAGCTGATTGGTAATAAAAGCTGCACAGATTAAAATTATGAAGCTTTTGTGTCACTTTTGTTATGCGCAGAGAAATCTGGCTTTGACAGGACCCTGGTGCATAAGTGGCTATTTGAAAACAAGAGTGGCTACTGTTTTCTAGGGAGGCTGTGAGAATCCTAACCTTGAGCCTGTCACACTAGTTTGCAGGCATGTTGAGAGCCACCGGTGGCGAAAGTCCATTAGAGTATACAGCAGTGACAACTAGAGTTCAGAAGGTCAACCTATCAGAACTGAGGGTTCTGTTAGAGGAAACCATCATGCAAGGCGTTATGGAATTACTGCCTTTTGAATGCACTGGCTGTCTCTTGTTGTAAACTTCTTGTGTAATAACAGCTATGATTCTCCCCATTTACCGTGCATCTCCATGTTATGTGTACATGTAATCTCACCATTGCATCTCAATCTTGGGCACAACTTTCCCTATACATTTAGTGTAATTGGACAACTGTCCCCAGCTGTGTTTATCTTTCATTAACATATATCTGGCCAGGGCCATTCCCCGGCAAAAGTATTTCAGCAAAGATGCCTTTTTCCAAGGTCAAAACTGCACATTAGCTTATCTCACTCACAGATAGAGAAAAGAACCACTAACAATTAAATCCTCAACCCCTTACCTTCACCCAGGGTTATTTACACAAGACCTTAACTTAAGAGATTTACTGCTCACATTCCTGGGATGAGGTTTTAGCCATTTTCTAGTTACTAAGTTAAGGCAGTTACTTTCCACTGACCCAAGGAGATTGCCTACAAGGCCAGGCAGGTGTGCAAATCAAGTTTTAATTCCTCCTCAGCCAGGTGCTATTCCTAATTTTCTCCTCAGCAATTACTCTGAGTGAAAGTGCTTTTATTACCCAAATACTACATGCTCTGACATAGGTTGCTTAGCCACCTAGCATATGTCCTCCTCTCTATCAGAAAGCAGCTGCATCCAAAGACAGTTTACTCAAGTTCTTGTGACTTATTGACCCTTAACATTCTAACTAGCCTTTTCTAGATTATAGTTTGAGCTCACAGATTCCCTAATTGATCTTAGCCTTTAGTTGACCCTACCAGAGAACTCCCCTTTAGTCACTCCCCTTTTGGGTTGTAATTGGAAGCTGACAATTAATTGCTTTATGTGTGGATCCTTATCACCTCTCTCTGTGACCCTGAAAACTTCAAGCCTTGAATTGCTTTGCCATAGAATTATTGTGTGGGTATATAGACTGGTTCTCTGAGAGCACTGAGAGGCTGGATAGAGAAGACCAGAGATCAGGACGGAGATGGAAAGAACTAGGTAGAATGAGGATGAGGAGGGAACAGCAGGAGGGACTGAGAGCAGGAGGGACCGAGAGGAGCTAAGTAAGAGAGCAGAAAAGAAACTGTGCAGATAGAATCGCCATAGAAGAATAAAGTGAATGGACTAAAGAACTCAGTGTGCTTAGATTCATTGAATATCCCTCAGACTAGAATCCTCAGCTGGTTGGTAGACACTTCTGCAGACCCTGGGAGCAAACAATATAGGCTGGACCTAATATTGTTTGTGCTACAGGAGGGATATGGATTGGAACCTTGGAAAAGGAAAGTCTTGGAATGCTGTAAGCAGAATTTAGTTCACATTTGCTGAGACCAGAATGCTGAGAAAAAAATGTATAGTAGAGGCATGGCCCGTGGGGTTTCAGAGGAAAACAGGACTCCACTGGGAACTGTAGGTCATTCTTGCTCCATTCTGGCCACAGTCGGCTGCGTTCTCCCCAGGTATCCAGTATGTTTGTTTGTGATGTGGATTTGGAAGTAATGGCCTAAATTCCTTGGGGGAGGAAATTACAAGATACTGCAACATTCAGACTTTGCAATGACTGCTGTTGAATGCTTTTATTAAGATCTGAGAGAGGTTTTTAAAATATGGAAAACATGAAGTTTACAAAGAAAAGTTATGTAAGTAACTTTAAAATTTCAGGCAAGAACAGAAAATGAACATATCTGCACTTGTGAAAGAGACACCCCAGTCTCCTCATTAGGACAAGAGGACAGCCCCCAAAGCACAGTCTACCCCATCAAAGGCACCAACTTGTAAAAATACAAACTCATCTGAGAGATGAAAGCCTGTACTGAGAATATCTCAGAAAGGGTTTCCTGCTTTACAAAACAAAACAACAACCAAAATCAAAATAACAACAACAACAACAGAAAAACTACCCTGGAAGTTAATTTTGTAGATCCAGTCACCAAAGCATAGAGAAGTTACTCCCACTGTGGTCCAATGGAACCTGGCTACATCTCAAGTTAACAACAGATCTTGGCAGCAACAGCTATACAGCACTGGTTTTGCAGGAATGAAAGATTAAGTAGGTCTTACAGTCTCACTGCATAGTTTGAGAGAACTGCTGAGGGCAGGCAATGTGTGACAGGATCAGTCTGTGAAAGGATTGCCCCCAGAAGCCACTGCATGAGACTGTAAAGATTATGTGTAGGTTGCATTGTTGGAGATTGCAGGAAGGTGGGACATCCATTGAGGAAAGATACAGCCATGGAATGAATCCAGCCCAAGGGAAAGGCTATGTGTACTTCAGAGCTGGTGGGGCAGGACTACTCTGGTTCTTTAGAACCCAGAGAATTCCATCACAAATCCCAGATGCCTTATGCTTTGGGGGCTGTCCTCTTGTCTTAATGAGGAGACTGGGGTGTCTCTTTCACAAGTGCAGATATGTTCACTTTCTGTTCTTGCCCTCAGCGTTGTCTGTCTGCTTTCTAACTGGCTCTCAGTGTAGCCTGAACCTCAGGCTTCAGCCACCACACCTTCTTTGTCATAATTAACATCCCCTCTAACTATGAACTAAAATTAACTTCCTTAAATTGCTTTGGTTGGATATTTTGTCATGACAGGAAAACAATAATACAAGGATGTGGGAGACACGCTGCTTCCCCATCAAGTCTCTCGAGCATACATGATCAGCAACAGGAATATGAAGGTGCAGAGAAGGGACTATTGGCTTGAAATTATAGCCGATTGTGTACCAGGAGATGACAGTGAGGGAAAAACAACACACCAGCAAAAGTGCTGTGAATTCATCTCCACCCAGGCGACGTTCAGTCCCTTGTCATCTGTCGGGTGAAGTTTCCAGGCCAAAGGCTTCTCACACATTTGAAAATTCATGAAGAATTTTGTTTTGATGGAATGACAGATCAACTTCAATCACTTTCTCAGTAATTTTGAAGGAAGACAGATTTACTATTCCTGCATGGATTGCCTGGGCTATTTTCTCATTCTTCGCCTCTAGCATGACTTCCAAGTGCTACCTTCTCACCTGTTAGGGTGAATTTCAATGCCCCAGAGGGAACTGATGCATTAAAAACCTCTTCTGTGTTTTGAAGTTTGGAGGGGAAATTATTAGAAATGCAAAGAAACAGCTACAGCTCAGATGCATAGCCCAGGCTTGGAGAGGGGAGGGAGTGAATTATTGCAACCAAAAATAGGTTGCAAGCTTGTTCGAGAACACAAGAAAGAAGGAAGCAGGAAAGCTAAGGAGGCATCAGTCTCTGTGCCATCAGATTAAAATTTCCCACTTGGCAGACATTGCTTAGGGGAGGAAGGTCAGGCTTTTGATCATGTGCCCACATTGGTAAGGGACCTCCATAAAGCAAAAACCAGTCAGAGATGGGCACAGGTAGGTTTTTGCCCACTTCTCTGGTGTGGACATCAGACCAGATGTAGCATTCTTTGTAGAGTGAGTGACATGGGACAACAGCTACAGATCACAGAATGTGACGTAACTATCATGAATTATTAGGCTACTTACTATGGGCCCTGTTCATGAAAGTTTACATCTTTTTAACAACCACACCCTCCATTAAATTATTATTTCCAGCAACCTTCAGGTCAATTAGCCAACTCTTTGCTGTTAATGTAGAAAAGAATTCTCTCTGTGATGATTATTTTGTCATAATTTGGGATGAAATTAATTAACATGCTTACTAATGCTCTAGTTAAAATCGCCTTTGAAATACTTGTAAGATACTGTCTGCTCCATGCAATGGTCTGAATGTTTATAGCCACCAAACTCATATGCTGAAACCTAATCCCTGCCATGGTGATTCCTTAGAAGAGAGGCCTTGAAAATGATTAGGCCAAGACACAGGCGCCCTTATAAGGGAACCAAGAGACTGGAGTCTATCTATTCTACCATAGAAGGACACAGCTAAAAACCAACCATCTATAAACAGAAAGTAGGCTCTTGCCAGACATCTAGTCTGCCAATAACTGGATCTTGTCCTCCAAAGATTACAGAACTGTGAAAGCAATGTCTGTAGCACAAACAAAGCCAATAATTTATGGATTTATTATAGTGATTCTAACAGACTAAGACACCCTAAAATAATTTAAAGTGGATTACCATGTGGACCCACACATCCAGTTCTAGACTGCTGCTGTTCAAGAACTCTACCTTCCTATTTGCTCACTGGAGAAAACACTTTTATTATCTCCTACAATTGTGTCAAATGAAGCTATTTTCCATCCAAACCAGTGGCATGAATACAACCCATGTTTCTCAGTACAATCTGCTCTCTGTCCTTCAGTGTAAGAAGCATCAACAATTGAACATTTATGTCATGACAGTTGATACACAACCATCAATTCTTCAATGTGTATCTAATGGCTAATCTAGAGATTGTAACAATTCTTAGCAGGAAATGTTTCTTGAGGACCAGAGAAATGGCTCAGGGATTAGGGATGCTGGACACCAAGTCTGACTACCTGATCACCAGGACCCACATGGTGGAAGGAGAGAACTGACCCCCATAAGTAGTCCTCTGACCTCCGTACAGGCAATGTTGTACATTCATGTCCACAGGAATACACATTTGCACAGACACAAATAAATAAAAAATTAAATGTATTTTTAAGATACATCGTTTACTCTTTTAAAGGGAAAATTACTTTGTACAAAGCAGGTGTTTTTATATAACAAATAAATGATGGAACATATTCACTAGGCTATGCAAGTATATCATTAGTGGAAACCTCCTGCATGATCAATAAGCTACAAATATTATTAACCTTACAGTATGTATTCTTTTACAACTTTATGTTTTATTACATATTTACAAGATATTTTATCAATAGGACATGGACTCTGAAATGAATAATTCTCAACTAACACATCCAAACTTTTCTATAGGAGGCAACAGCTTTCTTCTTCAGGACAGGGCTGGAAAGCAGATAGAAAATTTACTTTTAATTCAGGGAAACTATAAATTTTACTAACAAAAACATTCCCTTCATAAACATATGAAAGAGTATTATTTTATTGTTAAGGAAGCAGAGCTGAGTATGTGCAGGCAGGAATGCTGCACGTGACTAGAGGGCTGGGATGACGCTTCCTACTGTTGACTTACCCAAACTGAAGGGATGATTTTTATCAGCAACATTCCTAGCTGGCATGTGGCATGCTGCCCCCGGCTTAAGGCTACCTTATTTTCCTACAAAGGGGGCTCAAAGAATATCATAGCCAGACACTGAGAAGGAGGGCCATGAAAAACTGTCCTATGGGTATACCATAGCCATGGCACTCATAAGCTCAAAGTGCCTGTGGTTGCCAACACAGGGTTCACACAAGACTGAGCCCATAGACATTCAGTCACAGTTGGAGGAGGGGCTCATGGGTCCAGCCCTGCCCAGGGAACCTATTGGCACTTGAGAGTTACTGGAGAGAAAGTCACTGTCTTCCGTCATGTAGCCACTGCTGAATTACTCCTCCTCCAGTGGGCAACTCCTTCCTCTCATCCATTCAGGTGACCCTGTTTAAACCCAGTGTGTCAAAAGCAGAACCAGAAACAAAACAAGACATGAAAGTGGATGTATGCTTGGGGGCAGGAGTAGGGGGTGGGATGAGAGAAAGACAAGAAGGGCTGGAGGGATATGTAACATAAAAGGTCTTATTAATAAAAAACCCAGAGCCAGATATTGGGGTCAAAGCTGAAAGATCAGAGGTATAGAACAAGCCACCCACAAGGTCCTACCATTAAGAAATCCTCAGCCCAAGAGCTACTTCCTGTATACTCATACCTATATACCATTCTGTGCCCTGCCATCTTACTTCTCTCTACCCAGTTACATCACTTCCTCTTTCCACCCAGCTCTATTACTTCCTTTCTGTCTGTATAGACCTCCAGACCTTTATGGTTAACTAGTCCTGGGATTAATGGCATGTACCACCATGCCTGGCTGTGTTCACAGTGTGGCCTTGAACTCACAGAGATCCAGATGGATCTCTGCCTCCCAAATGCTAGGATTAAAGGCGTGTGCTACCACTGCCTGATCTCTGTTTACTATAGTGGTTGACTTTTTCCTTTGATTCCCCAGGCAAGCTTTATTTGTTAAAGCACAAATAAAATATCACCACAGGGATGAGTAAGATAAGGACATATTATATAAATGTTTGAAATCGTTGAAGAATAACTTTTTAAAGGACATTAAATAAAATGACAGTGGGCTCTAACATGGCTGACTTCTCTGTGCCTTCTTTTAGACAGAGCACTAAGTGTTTAACCTTGGGAACTACTGTACTGTATGTAGCTGATGTAAAACTAGAAAACTGACTAGGAGGCATCATGAGTGAGGTTGGGAGTGCTGAGAACAGAAGGATAGATGGTATGGTCACACACAGTGAATCTCACTTATTTGTACTAATGTAATTAATAGATTTTAATATTTTCAAAATAAAATTAGCACATATGAACATAAGATGATAGAGAAAATATATGATTACAGACAGGACAGATGTGTAGCTGAAGCTTCCTAGTGACAGACAGCACTGAGCTCTGCCTGTATAGAAGTTTATAATACAGAGGGGTGTAATCTGTAGACAATATTCCAGAAATGCTGGCTCTGCTGAGCCAGAAAACAAGGCTGCTTTTGTAAACTCTGTTCAGTCTGGACTGAAAGCAAGAGCATTGCTGCCTCTGAGAGTGACAGTTATCTTCTAGAAAGAGATCATCACAACAAGCCCCAGATGCAAAATGTGATACCATTGTAGTACAAGTGGTCACACAAGTTACTTCTGACTGTTGGGACTGTTGAGACATTCATCCTCTTGGACTGAACAACTACTGTACTTGGCCTTTCCATCAGGAACCAGCCATTGTTGGACTACCTCAGGCCAATGCCTTGCTAAGCACAATGTACCCCAATTGTAATTATTCTAGGACACACAAACACTGTGAATGTGAAGTTGCCAATGGCTTTCCTTCGCCATTGGGAAATTTCATCCATACTTAGTAGTTTAGAGAAAGGTTTCCAACACACTCATCTCTCAAGAAACATGCTACAAAGAAGTCATTCAAACTTAAAAAAAAAAACAAAACAGAAGAAATTTGTTTTTATTTGCACTTAAATTCTGCAAGATTGTCAACATTCATGCATGTAAGTAATTTTGGGTTATCTAATGCAAACAGATTTTCCTGGTCTAAGAAAATAACAGCTGGATTCCCAGTATTTAGGTCTGTTTCAGAGAACCTCTGAACACTCACTTCCAGTTTGCTCTCTTCCCACTCTCAACACACGCTTGTTTCTCTCATTTGTCTTACTCATGTAATGCAGTTTTCTCTTCCTTTCGCTGTATAGAGCAGAGAAGCATTGGGTTTATTCAATCGTATTTCCAATTCTGGATCCAATTCTGGATTCCATGCAGTTTTCTGCTGTTGTAGTTTTAGGGTACCACAAAGTCCTCACTCACTCCCTCTGATCACTTTCCTCCTTGGACAAACAGAATAATGAGTAACACATACCAGCAAAGACAGAAAGTTAGCCAGTTGCTATTCTAACTCTCTGAGCTCACAGGTTTTCACCCTGGCCTTTGAATCTTGAGTTTTATTAGAATGAGAGAGATTTAGTTAGAACTACCTTTAGTAGCAGCAACAGAGCCATTGTCTGGGGCACTAGTACATTAAAGAGCAGCCACCTTAACAAAGGTAAAACAGCAGTTTGGTGCCCAGTGTGGGGCCCGAGAAAGCTAAAACAAAAAAAAAAAGAAAGAAAGAAAGAAAGAAAAAATTTCAGCTCCTTTAAGAAGCTCTGCTGTAGAACAGAACATTTAATAGCTGGCACATTAAATAGAAACAAAAAGCTAAGTAAAAATGACTGCCACAGTGTGAGGCACCAACTTCCTAGAGCTGGGGTGGTTGAATGCAGTCCCGGTTAAATGCATTATAAAAGGAAGTCAGAAAACATATTGTTTGGGGAAAAGGTTATACTTTTGTTTCCAAAAACAAAAGGCTGTGGATTTTTCAAGGTTAATAGAGATCAGGCTTAACCAAGGGAGACCTCTTGAAAATCCTGGCTACACATATAAAGAAATAAACCTAAAAAAACTACAGGACAGGTGACATATATTTTACCTGCTCAAATATAAAACTAAAAAATCATCTTCAGCTGGCTTGTGTACAACAAACAGTCCATACTTGTGTTAATGCAGATATGTATGTCACCTTTGAAAGTTTGTGTATTTTGAGAACAAGGACCAGATACCAATGAAAACCAGTGGCCCAGCCCCTTAGAGTGCCCCTATTGGAGTTTCCTTGGAGTTCTGCATCCAAAACAGCTTCAAGGCTACTGGCTGAGATGGTCCAGCCTCACAGACTATTCTAGCCAGGACTATAGATAAACCTTGCTCTTTCCCATTGCACAGAGACCGAACAACAAATGTTATAACTAGTTTTTCCAGGATTTGACCATTATTTCAATTTTCTCAGGTTCCCTAAAAAGATGCCTTTGCTCACAGACAACAAGAAGCAGCCTAGAGAACACAACACCCCCATTCCCAAGAGGTGGCATGGGTGGTTTTAGATCATTTGATGGGTTATGGATGTTTGTCATTGTTTAGGGGTAGATATAGGAATATGAGATAAAAAGAAAACTATTAATCTCAAATATTTTACATTGGTATGGGTTTTGGTATATGGATACAAATTTAAAATTGTTTTTGTTACACTCTTGCTTGGGATATTGGGCTCTTATGCAGTTCATTTAAAAATGTAATGTATGATTAAGATATGCAAGTTACTAGTTAGTCATTTATAATAAATAATCAAACTTGTAGTCACATTAGGTATGTTTTAAAGGTTAAACAGATATATTTAGATAGACATATGGTCTTCAAACACTTTAAAGATCTACAGGATATGGCATTTAAGATGTTTAATAACCTAAGGCTTTTTATGAAAGTGAGGCTGTCTGCTCCTGGCAGCATCAATTTACTTCAGAGAAGATGATGGGCATCGAAGAAACTCTATATATTTGGGCAAGAAACTGCCCTTGCCTTGACTGCTGATAGTATTGTTGTACAAACTGGATGAGCAGGACACAAAGGAAAAATACTGTTGAATTTTGCCAAGATAAGGCAGGACAGTCTTTCAAAATTCCTGCTTCATAGAAAAGTCTGCCAGACATTATGCAGGACACACAGGAATGTGACTGCTGAACTTTTCAAGACTAAGTGGGATAGTCCTTCAAAATTCTTGCTTCATTGAAGAGTCTGCCAGATATTCTAGGCCTGTAGGCCAAAGATAGATACTCCAATGTTGCAGAGGAACCTTGGGTGGCTGTCCAAGAAGCCAGATGTCTCTGTCATTTCTATAGTTTTGTAAGTGGCTTGCACTGCACTTTCTGTTTACTCAGGTAATATGTCTTTCTGGAGTCTCTGGTGAAGTTGAAGACTAAGATAGTTATAGTTTTCCTTAGTTATGATAGAAGGTAAATTAGGTACAAAATTTTGGACTTACCAAGATAGGATTAATAATGGAGCTATTTTTCTGAGTTTGCCAAATACAAATGGACTGGATATTGTAAATGTAATTCTTACTTGACAACTGTTTTTATTGTATATAGTCTTACTATGTTAAAGGTAAAACTTTCTTTACATTTAGACAAAAAGAGAAAAGTTGTGGAATATAATTTTTACTAGGCAAAGATATGTTGCATTTGCATTAATTAAATAAAATTAACCTGGGCTTAGAGAGGCAGGGATAACAACTGGTTAACAAGAAGTACCAAGGAGGAGGGAGCTTAGTGTGAGTGTGTGCGTGTGCATGTGCATGTGCGTGTGCGTGTGCGTGTGCGTGTGCGTGTGTGTGTGTGTGTGTGTGTGTGTGTATTTTTAATATGGGGTAGTGTGGGAGGGAGTGACTTCCAGGGAAGTCAGCAAAGAGAGAAAGTTAGCCGGTTGCTATTCTAACTCTCTGAGTTCTCAGGTTTTTACTCTAGTCTTTGACTCTCGAGTTTTATTACAAAGATAGAGATTTAGTTAGAATTACCTTTAAAGGTAGCAACAGATCTATTGTCTGGGGGAAAGGAATTCCCTCCAGGCTATAGTGTTAGTAGCTGGACCACTAGTAGTTTAAAGCACAGCCATTGTAACAAAGGTAAAACAGCAAAAAACAAACGAACAAACAAAAAAAAACCCAAAAATAATTAATGTATACACTGTACATGAATTGAGCAAACAGAAGAATTTTTTGTGGCATGGTAAATGGTATAGGATTTAGAATAAGACATTTTCCTTTTTAAATATTGTCCTCTGTGGCTTAAATTGCTTTAAAAAATATTAGGATTTTGCTTGAAAGTACAAATTACTAGGCTTGTTCAGCATTTTCATAAGTGTATATCATTATATGTGTTTCTATTTCTTTTCTATCGCTGTGATAAACACTGAATGAAAGCAACTTTGGGGATCAAAAGATTGACTTCATCTTATGGGTTATAGTCCTGTTTTTGAATGAAGTCACAGCATGAACTCAAGGCAGGAACAGAAGCAAAGACTGTGGAGGAATGCTCCTTCTGCTTGCTCTACTTGATTTCTCAGACCTTTCTTATACATCCCAGGACCACCAGCCTAGGGATGACACTGCTCACAGTGGGCTGACCCCTCCTATATCAATCATGAATCAAGAAAACATCTCACAAACCAATCTGCTGGAGTCAATTTCTGAGCTGAGATTCCCTCTTCTTCAGTATGTGTAGGTGTGGGTCGAGGTGACAAAAACTATGATAGTGTATTTTCTCCGCATTTATCCCTTGTCCAACCTCTTTCTTCCCAATGGTCCTCTTTCTTATTTTAAATAGTTCCCTTTTACTTCTGTGCTACCTCTCCTCCCACCCCGCCCTGTCTGTGTGAGCACGTATAAACCTAGGTTTCAACTGAACATGTGATATTTGTCTGTCTCTTGTCCCTTCTATCATCTGACCTTGATTCTCTCCCACAGCTTTATTCTCTTTCCACCTCCCATCATCTACTTCCTTTCCCTATCCTGCTTCTATGACATGTGTATCATATACATGTATATGATACTAAATATGTGAGAGGAAACAGGAGATATTTGTCTTATTTCATTTAACACAATGAGCTACAGTTCCATCCATTTTCCTATAACCCTGCTATGTGTATGTCCCATCTCCTTTACCATTCACCAGTTGGAGAACATCTTGGCTGCTTCCATAACTTGACTGCTGTGACTAGTACCTCAATAAACATGGTGTGCAAAAGTGCTTTCATGGTATGCTACTTAGAATCCTTCAGGTATATTATTATTTAGGGTAAATGTAGGAATAGGAAATGAATGCCATGAAGGGAGAAGAAAAAGAGAAAAAAATTAGATGGAAATTAAAATTTTTTAAAAGGAAAAGAAGAGAAATGTTCTGAAGGGGGAAAGAGCAAGAGATGAAAAGTATGATGACTTGGTAATGAAAATATTGTACACAGAACCAGATAACTATAAGAGGTAGGATTAAGACAAAATCTTTAAAAATTAAAGTCAAAACTCTATTAGTGTAGCACAGTAGCAAGACAAGACAAACTGTGGGGGACATGACACAAAATACAGGGACCAAGAATTGTAGCAGTTTCAAAACACTTGGAAGTCTCCTATCTTTCCTTTGATTTAGACTGGTGTTGAGCCTTTGATGGGTGATGGATACCTTCAGACAGTTCGGGGTGCTGTCTTTATCTTAATACCGTGTGTGTGTGTGTGTGTGTGTGTGTGTGTGTGTTTGTGTGTAGGTATGTTTTTTCTATGTATATAATTAGGAACAAGAGATTTTCTAGTCAAAATTTGCTTAGTGATCCCAAATTACTAAATTTATTTGTGACAAAAGTATTATTTGAGAATAAAATGGTATTATCTTTGCTAAAATATTTTTTGCATCTCACAAATGTGCATGTGGAAGCTATCATCATCATTATTATATTTTAATTCTCCAATATCAAGTTCTAGGAAATGGGTTAAGTTTGTAGAATTCAAATTTGTATAAACTTGAGCAATGTCTCAGAATACTTGCAGTCTTAGATGAGTAAACATGAGTAGTAAATCCACTGTGAGTTTAGTCTTTGAAGCAACTGAACCCAAAATACTATCAGATGAGACATTCTCATTTCTACACTTCTCAAACTAGATCCTAAACATGGGATATATGGTATTGCTTCAAATCTAGCCCCACCCCAACCCCCAACTACCAGCATCTTCTTAGCACTGTTTCAGCTGGAAAATTCTGAGAAACCTTGTGCTATCTATCTGTTAGCAAACACTCGCTGCCAGCTGTCTCTGTCTACTCTTGCAAGACTCCCAAAAAATGCTTGCATCCTTCTCCTGGTTCTCAGGTAATATTATATCCTTCTGAGGCCTTTGATATGGTTGAAGACTAGATAGTTATAATATCCTCAGTTATGATAAAAGATAAGTTAGATATATAACCTTAAACTCACAAATATAAGATAGATAGGATATCTTCTTTAATATTTAATATTGTAACTGTAATTTTTGCTTGATAATTGTTTTATTATCTGAAATTTTACTATATAAAAGTTAAAACCTTGCTTTTAAAAAAAAGAAAAGGGAAAGTGCTGTGTAATGTTCTATATGTCAAATATGTTGCTCTGATTGGTTAAAATAAATAAAGTGGGTAGGTGGGACAAGGAAGAGGAGGAGGCGGAGAACAGGAAGGCTGGGAGGAGACACTGCCAGCCGCCGCCATGAGAAGCAACATGTAAAGACACCGGTAAGCCACAAACCATGTGGCAAAGTATAGACTAACAAAAATGGGTTAATTTAAGATAGAAGAACTAGATAACAAGAATCCTGCCACGGCCATACAGTTTGTAAGCAATATAAGTTTCTGTGTGCTTTCTTGGTTGGGTCTGAGCGACTGTGTGACTGGTGAGTGAGAGAGATTTGTCCTGACTATGGGCCAGGCAGGAAAAATCTAACTACACAGACAATATGACCAGGGTAACTATTATTTTTTTAAAAGGCATTTAACTATGGGCTTGCTTATAGTCTCAGAGGCTTGGTCTATTATCATCATGGCAGCAGGCAGGCAGGGAAGGTGCTGGAATAGTAGCTGAGAGCCACATCCTGATCCATAGGCAGCAGGGGGAGAGAGAATGTGTATGTGTGTGTGTGTGTGTGTGTGTGTGTGTGTGTGTGTGTATGAGAGAGAGACAGAGACAGAGACTAGTCCTGCATTGTACTTTTGAAACCTAAAGTCCCATGCCTTATGACACAATAAGGCCATATTTCTTAGTCTTTTTAACTCTTTCAAACTTTTTAACTCCACCCATGGTGACTAAGCATTTAAACATATGAGACTATGGAGGCCATTTTCTTGCAAACCACAATTTGCAATAATGCCATTTTTCATGGAGGATCACATTACTACTCTTCCCAGTCTGACAGACACAAAACTTTATTAAAGGACCTTACTTTCCCTAGTGCTAAAATGTCCCTGTGGTTCTTTGAAAGACAATGTCTGCCTAAATGGAGTGGCACTATTAGGAAGTGTGGCTTTTGGATAAGGTGTGGCCTTCTTGGAGGAAGTGTGTCACTGTGGTGGCAGGCTTTGAGATCTTTTATATGCTCAAGTCAAATCCAGTGACAGAAACCACTTCTTGTTGCCAGAATAAGATGGAGAACTCTCAGCTACCTCTCTAGCACCATGTCTGCCTGCAAACCGCCCTGTCCCACTATGATGATAATGGACTGAACCTTGAACTGTAAGTCACCCAATTAAATCTTTTCCTTTATAAGAGTTGTCATGGTCATGAGGTCTCTTCACAGCGATAGAAACACTAACTAAGACAGTCCTTTACCATAACATGTTCTGTGAGTGAAACCCAGCATGCTTGTTTAGATTTTAGCAACTGATCAACATTAAGACCTTTAAGTGTGAATGTCCTTCATACTCTCATATTCATAGTTGCATATAATCTTATTTAAATTATAGGGCATGAATTGAACAGTTATAAAATCATTATACATGTAGAAAGTTACTATGTAGTAGAAATGACTTACCTTTGATGCCATAGCTAATGGAAGACAGACAAATGCTCATCTTTGGTTACTTGAGACTATGTACAGTGTCTTTGTCACTCACTGACCTGCAGGGAGACAACCAGAATGACTGTTGGATTTTTGCCTTGGCAATCCTCCTCAGCAGCACCTTCATCTATAACAGCATAGGAACCATCAACCAGCAGGCCATGGACCAATCCTTTTGGTGTGGTTGAAAACAGTACTAAACCTTGGAAAAGCAGCTTCTTATTTCCTCAGGTAAACCAGCAGGTAAGAACTGAGGGATTTAGACAATAATTTTCTCCTTTTCATCTGGGTTTGAACCACGAGTTCAAGCTTTCTTGGTCCATATGACCTTAATCACAGCCACACACTGCTCAGAAAATCCATATTTGGACTAATAACCCATGTATGTCCAAATCCTCAACATCAGTTAAAACTTATGTCCCTGCTAATTACCATTGCTGTCAGCACCTCTAAGTATTTCCATTTAACAACCCAATTGTGAGCTGTAGGTAACATCCCCTGAAAATTTCTCAGGTTCTCTGAGATGTTGTTTCTTTGCCTGTCTGTTTGTTTTAGCTCTCATTTTGCATGTTATGGAACTATAGAAG
Source organism: Onychomys torridus (assembly GCF_903995425.1). Lineage (NCBI taxonomy): Eukaryota > Metazoa > Chordata > Mammalia > Rodentia > Cricetidae > Onychomys > Onychomys torridus. The sequence goes on from NC_050448.1 coordinate 117,684,741, forward strand.
TGACAGGCATGCTTCTTTCTCCTGTTTAGACTGGCAGCAGTTTCTCATTCTTACATCTATTAAAAAAAAAGCAGAGTCTCTGAAGTATGAACACTCAGAGCATGGCACCTTTATGTCCAGTCTTCTTTTTCAACCCTACCCTCACCACAACATTTTTTGACAAAAACTCTAACTTTCTAAAGGCTAGAAACCAGAAGACACTCATGTACACATGGTATCCCTCTTCACTTTTTCTATTGGTTCCATCCTTACGACCTCATCTATGTCATTGTCACCTCTTGCTCCATTTGCATGACCTTAACATCAAATATTGAGCTCAATCAACTCCTTATCCAGTGGATGATTGTATTATTTGGTCCCTTAGCAGAAGATGCTGTAAACTGAGCTCTTCCTCCTTTCTGCATGGCTTGGATCTTAGATGTAGAGTTTCTAAGCTTTCTGGTGTTCTACCTACCACACCAGCCAACTTTTTCTATTTTTGTTCTCTTCTTTTTGTGGCCTCGAAGTGTGTAACTCATTAGTTGCTGTGCCCTGCTATCCTTGTGTTATTTTGTGTCTTTAGGTGTCATCATTTAGACTCAAGGACTATGAAGCACCTGTGTGTCAGTTGCCATCAAGTTTATAGTTATGAAGACATTTAATCTTTTGAATTTAGCTGCCTTCATGTAGATAACTAAGAGACAATTCAAACTTAAAATTTTCAAAATCTCTCCTTTCATGTTTCTTAATACATTATTTTCCCATCATTTGCAGAATTTCTCAGATTTAAAACAGAAATCACTTGATATAACCATTTCTTTGTATACTAGAAATCATTATTCCTCAAAAGTTTGGAGTTCTATTAGCAAACCTATTTCCTTAGACTGACATATTTTCTACATATCTTCCACAAAAAAACTTTAGTTTAAGGTTTTCTTGTCTTTTGTCTTGGACATGTCAACTGCAAAATTATTCTTTGATTATACTTTTGATTCCCATGTACATTCCCAGCCAGTGTTTTCTTCAGAATTGATGCTGTATCATATCTTCTCTACAAAAAGTCTACCAGTGCCTTCCATTTAGTGTAAATCAAACTAAAGACTTGGGTCTGTCTAACTTAAATATCCTACATGTCTGTTTTTTGGAACTTCTGTTCCTCTATACTGGCAATCATGATTTATATTCACTGTATAATCATGTTTTCCTGTTTAAGTGATTACTAGTGACGTGACCTCTGTTTGTAATGTTCTTTCACTGTACTTCCCATGGTTGGGTCTGTTGATTCATTTGGATTCCTGATAACCTAGGATCTCAGAGAGCACAAGTAGCCCTTGAAGAACTCCATGAGCAAGCTCCCCATGCAGATTCGTGCACTGATTCACTATTTCTTGGTTTAGTTCATTTTTCTGCATCATAATTCATAGCAATATCTGAGGATTCTTTTGTATTTTATTCACTTATTTATTGTCTGTCTCTTTTCAGTTAGACATAAACTCTGTGTGTTGACATTCTCTCATTTTATTTTAAAATTTTGTCCCCAAGGTGGTGCTTGCTCCACAGTAGACATTAAATAGATGTTTGTGACTGAGTGAATTTAGAAAATGAATAAGCTAACAAATAAATGTAAGTTAGTTTTGAGGAGTAGAGGTGGAATCTACATCATATAATTGGCATTTTTCCTGTAGTGGCATACCATCTATGTGATAGAGCTGAGTAATCTAATCAAATCAAAGTCATCACCTGAGCAGAGTAATGTAGATGACTCAGCTAACTCTGTGGGCTTTTTTCCAACCTTTGTGTGGATTCTGAGGGATTTCCACCTGGACCTTGAAGTTGATGGAAAACCTGTCACTGCTGATGAGTGCCTGAAGAATGCATTGGTTCTGAAATTAGGTGAATGGGCTCAAGGGAAGTTTGAGATATAATGATATCAATAGCATAAAGGTAAAGCCTGGTAAAGTTCTTAATCCTATAATTGTGCTATCCTCACTGCTGTTATGGGAAATGAAAACACATCTTGGCTGAATTTGAACTGTACCACCCACAGCTTCTTAGATAAAAGGTGTTTTCTTTCCCATTCCTTTAATATTTTATTGCTCATTCCACATTGTGATTTTTCTCCTTGTTTTGGGAAAGTTATAATATTGGAAGGATCATGTACTTTAAGTAATTTATTTGAAATTTCCTGCATCTAATTTATCCCTCCTTAAGGAACTGATGAAAAAAACTAAAAGCTTTAATGAGCCTCGGCTATGCATCAGGAAGTTCTTCCCACAGAGGAAGTACTTTGTCTTCGACAGGCCTGCTCAGAGAAAGTATCTTTCCAAAGTAGAGACACTTAGAGAGAAAGACCTGAGTGGTGAATTTGTGGAACAAGTTGCAGAATTCACCTCATACATCTTCAGCTCTTCTGGTGTCAAGACTCTGTCTGGTGGCATCATAGTCAATGGGCCGCGTAAGTCATCTTCTTGACTTCCCACCTGGGCTTCTGTTCTGCTCATTGAGGATACTGAGGGAGCCACTGCCAACCAGACCAAATGTCATTTTTTAATGCTGTTGAAAATGTAGTGTATACATCACATGATAGAATTTACTTGGGAAACTAAATCTATTTCTCACAATCTCCTGTCTATAATAGCAAGGGGGTGGTCACTAGAATCTAATGAAGCCCTAGAAACAATTTTCCCTTGCTCATGACTTCCTACTAATGAACAAGTTACATGAAAGTCACAAAAGAACAACATATAGAATTAATACAATAGATAAGGCCTAAGGCAGGACACAACTTTTCAGCTTCAGGAAAGAAAGAGTTATGTGACTGAAAGAAGAGAATGCACAAGAGTGTCTTTTATTGGAGAAGTGTGGAACCATAGCCATGATGGAGTGATGATGTCCTAACAGAACAGAAACATGACTTAAGGAATTTATAGTTGGTTCCAAGCTTTGTGGGAAGGTCTCTGATTTTTATATATATATATATACTTTTCAGTTCTAAAAGGGAGAGACTGAGAAGATGAACTCTCTGTTTAATGGAATAAAAATGGAGTAGAATTAAATAGGTTAGACTAAAATTGAAATTATCAGAGTGAGATGGGAGCTAATATATTTTGATGTCAAATCCAAATATTTTCATTATAGTGAAATAGGACAGTGTGAATGGACTAAGAAGGACCTGGAAATATGTCACCTGAGATTGAAGCTCAGCACTTCTTTAATGTTGTATTATTTCTTGAGACAGTAGTATCAGCAGGAAGAATCGTTTTTTGGAATGGGTGAGGTTGTTTGTTTTTAAATAATTCAATGTGGACTTAACCCTAGTATTTATAATAAGGAACACTATGCAGTCATGTAGCTTCCCCACCAAGAATGTAGGTCAGAGAGTAGAATGGCTTACTAGTGTTCACTAAGTTCTGGATTTGATTCCAAGAGCACATGAACTAGTATGGCTGTGAAAACCTGTAATCTTAGTTTTGCATGGTTAGATGCAGGAGGATCAGAAACAGAAATGCAAGCTCAACACTGACTATGTACTAGGGTTAAGGGAAGTCTGAGAAATTTCAGACTATTTCAATAAATAACCAAAAAAGTAAATGAACACACATACATATTCAACAAGTAAATGGAGATTTAAGAAAAAGAAGAAAAATCCATGATTCATCCTAACTATAGAAACAATAAAAAAAGTGCAGGATGGATGCATGGAGAACTCTTGCATAGGAAGGACCTAAAGCTGATCTAATTTGCCTCAGAACTGATTCCTGGGATGTGTTGCTTTTAGGCCTGCAAGCACCAAAGGTGTGAAAAACCTAGATGTCTGGTTATTCTATAGATTTGTGAAGAAAAAAAAAAAAACCTGGATAGACCCATTTACATAGTGTAGAAACAGGATTAGTAGCATGCACCACTAAAAAGAAAGAGAGAAAGGAAGGGAGGGAGGGAGGGAGGGAGGGAGGGAGGGAGGGAGGAAGGACAACAAAAAAACACCCCAAAACAACAAAAGTAGAGGAGGAGGAGTTTTTTCTTTGGTCATTTAATAAGAAAGAAAGAGAGAGGGGGGGGAATGAGAGAGAGAGAGAGAATGAGAGAGAGAGAGAATGCGAGAGAGCGAGAGAGAGAGAGAGAGAGAGAGAGAGAGAGAGAGAGAGGAGAGAATGAGAAGAACAGAAAGAGAAGAGTGACAAAATGAGTAGACATAGTGTCCCAGGCCATCCAAAGACTGCCCTGGTTGATTCAATACAAAGTCTATCTCTGGGATAAATGTACAAGCAGTAAAATGGGTTTCAATGTCCTCTGGATCTAGAGGTTAATATTTTATTCCCTTGGTGTTCTTTTTCAGAAAATATTGAAAACTATGTGCACTGTCCAGCAATTAACAGTAATTTTTGAACTCCTTTATGTAGGTCTGCAGAGCCTGGTGCTGACCTATGTCAATGCCATCAGAAGTGGAGAACTACCCTGCATGGAGATTGCTGTCCTGACTTTGGCCCAGATAGAGAACTCAGCTGCAGTGCAAAAGGCCATTGAACACTATGAAGAACAGATGAACCAGAAGGTCCAGCTACCCACAGAAACCTGCACAGGCCCATTGAGAGAGAGGCCACTGAGGTCTTCATGAAGACTTCTTTGAAGAATGTAGACCAAAAGTTCCAGAGGGAACTAAGGGTAAGTGTGGTACCCAAAATCATAAGACAAAGAAAAACATGGGCCTTTTCTGGGATGAGTATTGTCCTTAGTCTCCAAGGCAGTGACATCTAGAGATGTGCACAAGTTTGCAATGGTTATTGAAATATTAGATTCTGCTGGAATTTGATAAAAAATATAGCATTATAGTTAACCACATTTTCCACAACATTTCATTCTGTTTATTATAAAAAAATTCAGTGATGATCCTCCCTGATTAGCAAGCCCAGATTTTAATGATAGCCAGTAATGATACTTGGGGTCAAGAGTTCTAGTGAAGCTAGATGGTCAATGTCAGTAGGAAATAGGCATCTTCATATCTAAATTACTTTCAGGAAGTAACACATGTAGATATTCAATTCCATTATGCTTTCTAAATGTTGAAATGGCCATCATTATCATCTTCTTTCTTTAGCACCACAGTGACAAGAGCCATAAAAAATGTTACAATATCAAAAAGTATTTATTCTTTTACTGAGTACTTCCAGTAAAGTCTCTGGTCTTAGTACTCTGTGTTACATCATAATGTGACTAAAAAACCTCTGAAATTGGTGTTGCTTATCCTGTTTCAGAGACAAGGAATCATTGGCCCCCAAATGTTAAGATCACAAAAGAACAGAATGGTGAGTTCAGGAAGTCCACAGGTGCCTGATCTGAGCTATCCCTAAAATTAGAGACTTGACAAGACAAAGGTTTCCTATGGAGTAGTATTTGTGCTTTGATAATTACTTCCTAAATCAGGAAGGTAGGTAGTAGGAGGGGAACAGGGAGATGCCTTCAGGAAATCACAAACTAAAGTACCAATTTCTGCAAAGACACCATGAGATTTACAGTGAGGAGAAGAACATGGCCCCATTTGGACATTCTCCAGTAGTCTTTTGTGTTATCTGCCTCCTCTAAACCATTTGTGTGATTTTGTTCTTTCCCAGGACCAGCTGGATGCCAAGCTAGATGCCTTTGTTAAGAAGAACATGGACATGTCATTGGCTCATTGTTCAGATTTGCTGGAGATCTTTGGTCCTCTGGAAGAAAAAGTGAAGCATGGGACATTTTCTTTTTCTTTTTTTTAAAAATTTATTATATTTGTGTTTTAATTTTACACATCAGCCATGGGTTCCCCTGTCTTTCCCCCTCCTGCCTCCACTCCCACCTTCCCCCCAGCCCTTCCCCTCCATTCCCATCTCCTCCAGGGTCAAGACTCCCCTGGGGATTCAATTCAACCTGGTGGATTCAGCACAGGCAGGCCTAGTCCCCTCCTTCCAGGCTGAGCAAAGTGTCTCTGTGTAAGCCCAAGGTTCCAAACAGCTAGCTCATGCACTAAGGATAGGTCCGGGTCCCACTGCCTGGATGCCTCCCAAACAGTTCAAGCTATTCAATTGTCTCACTTATCCAGAGGGCCTGATCCAGCTGGGGGCTCCACAGTCTTTGGTTCATAATTTATGTGCTGACATTCGTTTGGCTATTTGTCCCTGTGCTTTTCCAATCTTGGTCTCAACAATTCACACTCTGATAGTCCCTCCTCTTTCTCGACAATTGAACTCCTGGAGATCCACCTGGGGCCTGGCCAAGGATCTCTGCATCCACTTCCATTAGTTATTGGATGAGAGTTCCAGCTCAATTGTTATGGTATTTGGCCATCTGGTCACCAGACTAGGTCAGATCAGGCTTTCTCTTGACCATTGCCAGCAGTCTACAGAGGATGTATCATTGTGGATTTCTGGGGACCTCTCCAGCACTCTGCCTATTCCTGATCTCATGTGGTCATCATTTATCATGGTCTGTTATTCCTTGTTCCCCCTTTCTGTTCTTGATCTAGCTGGGATCTCCTGCTCCCCTAAGCTTTCTTTCCCTCGAACCTTGCCCTTCATTACTCCCACTGTTGTCCAAGTTGTTCATGTAGATCTCATCCATTTCTCTGTCATTGGGTGATCCCTGTGTCTTTCCTAGGGTCCCTTTTTCTAGGTAGCCTCCCTGGAGTTGTGTAGTAGTCTAGTCATCTTTATTTTACATCTAGTATTCTCCTATGAGTGAGTACATACCATGCTTGTCTTTCTGAGTCTAGGTTACCTCACTCAGGATGATTTTTTCTAGATCCATCCATTTGCCTGCAAACCTCATGATGTCATTGTTTTTCTCTGCTGAGTAGTACTCCATTGTGTATATGTACCATATTTTCTTTATCCATTCTTCAGTTGAAGGGCATCTAGGTTGTTTCCAGGTTCTGGCTATTACAAACAATGCTGATATGAACATAGCTGAGCAAATGCCCTTGTGGTATGATTGAGGATTCCTTGGGTATATGCCCAAGAGTGCTACAGCTGGTTACTACCTCTTTCTTCAAAAGAAACAATAACTGGAGAAAAAGTATAACCAGGCTCCTGGGAAGGGGCTCCAGGTAAACTGTGGTAGTTGGTACCATTTTGGGGGTCTTGGTGTGGAATCTCTTATGGTGATATTTTATCTGTGTCTCCCAATAAAATTATCTGAGGATCAGAAGAAGAAGCCAGCAACTATCTTAAACATAGAAGTAAGGAAATGGTAGCACAGGCCTTTAATCCTATTACTCAGGAGGCAGGGCTCTGTCTAGTTTTCTTTGAATTCAAGGCCACACTGGGAACAGAGCTGGGTGTAGTGGCATATGCCTTACATTCCAACACTAGTTAACCGTAATGGTTTGGAGGTCTGTGTAGACAGGAAGTGACAGCTAGGCAGGAAGAGGAAGTCTGAGATTGATTTTAAAACCTTAAACTTGAAATACTGTTTGATCCACAAAGTATTTGTTCATAGCTGATAGCATTATTTTGAATTAAGAGATGTATGACATGATTTGTCTTTAACTCATACTCTTATTTCCTCATTCTAATTTCTTTTGACATCCAGGCTGGAGAGATGCTGAAAAAGTACTTCGAGTCCAAGGAGGATGTGACTGAAACACTTCTAAAGACAGATCAGTCACTCACAGAAAAGGAAAAGGAGATTGAAGGTGAGGACTGCTGAGAAGACTCCAGATGTTGGAAATTATTGCCAGGTGCTGCAATATTGTCCAGAGGAGGTTATCATGGTAGAAAATGACAAATGTGACAAAAAAACAAAACAAAACAAAACAAAAACTCCAGCTTCATGGTGGCTGTTTTTAAACCACTAGATGCAGCCATCTCCCTCCTTGTTAATTGGTTGATAGAGCAAAGATTCCACAGGAAAGTTCTGTCAATGACAGGATTATTTCCCTAAGGTGGTAAAGACAAAGGCAGCCAATAGATTTCACTTGTTGCGCTCTTTGCTTTTTCTTTTGTCAGTGGAACGTGTAAAGGTTGAAGCTGCAGAGGCTGCAATTGACGGAAATGCAAAGAAAGCAGGAGCTGATGATGGAAGAGAAGGAGAAGAGTTACCAGGAGCATGTGAAACAGCTGACTGAGAAGATGGAGATGGAGCGGGAGGAGATGAAGGCAGAGCAAGAAAGAATCATATCCCTTAAACTTAAGGTACCTGGCTGCACCAATTTAATTTTCAGTTTCTGCAGTCCAATCAACAACGTATATCAGGAACCTGAGGCCCTGGGTTCACAAGGCCAGGCTCAACTGGATTGAGGCTGGAGACTCTGCGCCCTGCTCCCCAAATCGCAAGGATAACAACACAAAATCCTCCAAAGTGGAGCGAATCGTCATTCACATTCTCTATTGTGTTATCATCCCCTCACTGCCTTTTCTCAAACCCACCTCTGGCTCTTTAAGGCTGCCTATTGCTGGATGAAGCCCTTTATCAGGGTATCTCTATTAAAGATCAGTTTTGAATCACAGATTCTCTTCATGTATTTTGTAGGATTTCTGTGACCAGATCTTCAACTAACCTGTCAAGGACTATTTTTCCTCATGTGCTACAGGGAGAAGTTGTACTTTCCACATGTAAAATGACTTTTTTTTTTTTTGCATCAGATTGTCTGATATACAATCCAACTCTGATTTTTTCTACTGAGTAGGACCAACAGAAAAATTTGTTCCCACTACACCTAGCATGACCTTATCTCTGGAAGCATCATAAAGAGTAGAAACAGTCCCAAACCTTCAAGAAAAATGGGTAAATGATCACATGACCAGAACATCTGTTTTCTGAGTATCCCTCTACATCTGTACCTAGGCTTGTTGTTAATAGGGTTGTTAATAGAAGTGTATGTGAACACTGAGGACCCCAGTTGCTTCAACATATTTGTCTCCTGTCTTGGACACTAAAATTTTGGGCATGTCCTAAATTCCTTGATTGAATGCCTGCCCCAATTCTGACTCAGGTAGTGACCTTCATTTGGTTCTTTGCTCATTTTTATCACTTTTTAGATGTGTTTGAGAGTCCACGCCACAGAGATCAGAGATGAGGCAATAAAGAAAAGGGTAGCTGGTGTTGATTTTGTAGAAAATTATGTTTTACCTGAGTCAAAGGACCCAAGAATTGGACCTGAGAGTTGTGGGCCACTGATATTTTAGGAACTATTAGACAACATTTCTAAAAGTGGAGAAAGGACAGGAAATGTAATGCCATATGTAGGAGATGGAGGGCAGAAAGTATGGATGTTAAGGAAGGAAAAGATTTTTAAGAAAACTATCAAATTTCCCCCAGGGTTTAGTGTAACTACCAAAGGAGAGCTTGTGAGTCACTCCGAGGAACATGGGAAGCTGTCTGAGTTCAGTCTCTATTTTAGGAACAGGAACAGCTTCTCAAGGAAGGATTTGAGAATGAGAGCAGGGAACTTCGTGAAGAGATTGAGAAAATCAAGCACAAGTGGCATACATGCCCAGACTCTAAAATTCAAACCAACAAACCTCTGTATCCAGGTCTGACTCATCAAGGAATTTTCTGCAGGGTCAACTTTGGACTGTGAGGCAATTTGATGATGAACTACCCTTGAAAGCATGGCGCTTTATTGGGAGGAGGGTGGAAATAAAATTAACAAAGTGAGGTTTAAGTATAAAAGTAGCATTTGCTTATGAAGTAATTCAATTAATGTTTATATTAGAACTAAAGAGCAATATGACATTTATTTGGATCTTACATTTGAAATTATAAACATGGACTCCATAAATATATTAAATTATATCATTGGAATATTTTATAGCACAGTGATATGGCAGGTCTCTTTGGGTAGACCTTTTTGTATCACACAAACCCTTCTAGATATTCCTAGCTACATGCTCTTAAGCAATTCAAAGATTTAGCTTTGTCCTAACCTGAGATTGGCATGCTGTAAATTAGTAAAATATGAACATACCCATAGGACACAGTGGAGCCCCACAACTATTCTGTGCTCCTGGGACTTCATGATGTCTACAGACAAGGGAAGTGTGGGCCCTGATATTTGTTCCAAGTGTAGACACTGGGCATTTCTCATTGTGGGAAGGCTGTGTGGCTGCTGGGTGAGCAGAGAAAGACCTGGACAGTGGCAGAGAAAATTTCTCTCCATGCAGGATACATGTATGAGTGGAAGTTTCCCTTCCCCTGTTTAGAGGCCTTCTTGGCTTGAATCATGTTCCAGCCAACTAAGGAAACATGCTCCAAAGAAGACTGGAGAACCCACCCAGAGCTTAGGAACATACATGCTGTGCAGACACTGGAAACCCCTAAGCTTAGAAACAAGCACAAAAATCCTTTGTGTTTACCCTTAAGCTCCACGTGGTTGACAAATATTCAAGTGGTGCTAAATTGTTTGGGGCTTGTATAACGTTAACAGTTTTTACTAGTCCAAAAGGAAAACAAAGCAGCTGATTTCCCAGCATTTGATATGTTTAAAAGAACTCAGACTCACTTTCACTTTCAGTAATTATTTTTCTCTCCTCCCTCCCTCCCTCCCTCCCTCCCTCCCTCTCTCCCTCCCTCCCTTCCTCCCTCCCTCCCTCCCTCCCCTCTCTCTCTTCCCCCTCCTCCCTCACGGTTCCTTCTAACTTTACCTTTTTATTTCTTTTCGTCTTTATTCTTTCACTGTACAGAGAAACGGGTTTAAACAAATCCATGCTCTACTCTGAACTGCACAATCTCTCGCTACCTTTGTGCAGCTCAGTGGGGCAGGCAACTCACAAAACACACACTAAAGACCAAAACAGGACAGAAGGGTCACAGGGAGTGGCTTCAGAACTTGCTCTGTCACCTTAGATTTCTAAACACCCACAAAGACCCTGGAGGTGAACTGCACCGTTTGTCATTCTCAAGTTGAGAAATCTCCTGAGGCCGCCATCAGCACGTCCCTCGCTCCTGTCAAGCAGCTGAGTCATTTCTTCCTGTTCAGTGTTTGTTACTTTCTTTTATTATTTTTATAAAGTTTTTTTTAAAAATTATTGTTATTACGAGATTTTCCATTCACTTTACACACCAACCACAGATTCCCCCCTCCTCCCTCCTCCTGCTCCTCAGCCTTCCCTTCCAAACCCCCCCCCCCCCACCTCCTCCAAGCAAGATCTCCACAGAGCCTGGTACATTCATATGAGGCAGGTCCAAGCCCCTCCTCCCTGCACTAAGGCTGGGCAAAATGTCCCACCATAGGCACTAGGCTCCAAAAAGCTGGCTCATGCATCAAGGATGGGCCCCGATCCCACTACCTGCCTCATCCCAAACAGTCCAAGCTAAACAACTGTCTGGTCTATCCAGAGAGCCTAGTCCAGTTCCACAGGGAGGCTCCTCAGCAATTGGTCCACAGTTCATGTGTTTCCACTAGTTTGGTTGGTCTTCTCTGTACATTTTCCCATTATGATCTTGATGTCCCTTGTTCATAGAATCCCTCCTATCTCTCATTGACTAGACTCCTGGAATCGGCCTTGCACCCGGCAGAGGATCTCTGCATCTGCTTTTATCAGTCATTGGATGAAGGCTCTGTGATGATAGTTAGGGTATCTGATCACCAGAGAAGGCCAGTTCATCCTGAGTGAGGTAACCCAGACTCAGAAGGACAAACATGGTATGTACTCACTCATAAGTGGATACTATATGTAAAACAAAGGATAACCAGACTGCAACCTACAACTCCAGGGAGGCTAGCTAGCAGGGAGGACCCTAGGAAGGACACATGGATCGCCCAGTGAAGGAGAAATAGATGAGACAGATCTACATGAGCAAACTGTGGGGGAGGGGTAATGTAGGGCAAGGGATGGGGGATGAGAACGTAAGGGAACAGGAGGTTCAAGCTGGAACAGGAACAGAGTGGGAGAGCAAGGAAATGAAGACATTGTGGGAACAAGGAGAAGCAGCGTGCTAGGGAAGTACCCAGGAGTCCACAAGGATGACTCCACCTTAGACTACTGGCACGGCGACAGTGTTTTTACTTTCACTTTCGTCTTCCTAAACACTGCTCTTTTAATAAGCTAACTCCTCATAAGTTCTCTGGTGAAAATCGGGAACTTCCGAGGCAGTGCCTGTGAGAGAGGACAGAGCACTCTGCAGCCAGACTCACAAGGGAAGCCAACAGCATTCAACACTTCACACGCACGGGCTGCTTTCTTTAGGACTGAAGGACTTTGCTTCAGGTAAGACAGAGGTGTGGGTGGGAAAGGCTTTACCAGCCTGCTGCTTTACCCTGAAAAGACCTCTCCAAGGGAGGATGAAACTGAGTCAGACAAGTGGGACAGATCACTGGAAATCAGGGTTGTTGACAGAGGTAGCTTTCACTTAAGAGTCTAGTTCTTTACTAAGAAGAATTAATTAGGCTCTGGTAAGGAGAGTCCACAGAGTGTGAGTTTTTGAAGGTTGACATTACTTTCTTGGTGCCATTCTATATCAACTTTACTATCTAATGAAACTCAGACAAAATCCCTCTACTTGTTGCCAATGTCTGCCTATTGGTAAAGTAAGTTAGGCTGCTTAGAGTTTCTAAAAACAGACAAATCCCCCATTGATAATTTAGGAAGTTATAAAAACCCTTGTGTATTTTTAATACATATGTGTATTTATTCTTTGAGAATTTCATATGCGTAATGTGTTTTTGACTGTGTATAATCCCTACTCTTTTCTCCATCTCCTCCACCCCGTCCCCCAGCTCTGTTCTCTTCCCAATCTCATTTCCTCATTGAGTCAAGTTATTGCAGGCCATTTGGGCATGGGAATAAGGCCATCTAGTGGAGTCTGGGTAGATGACCAGAGGCCATATCATTGAAGAAAACCAGTCCTCTCTCCCCAGCAGTCACCAACTGCCCAGAGCTCCTAAGTTGGTATAGGGCTTCCTGAGCCTCTCACCCGTCCATGGTAGAATTTTGTGTAGGTTTTCTTTTTTTGTTGTTTTTGCTTTTGAGTCAGGGTTTATCTCTGTAGCTCTAGTTGTCCTGGAACTTGTTCTGTAGTCCAGGCTGGCCTCAAACTCAGAAATCCACCTGCCTCTGAATCCCAAGGGCGGGAATTAAAGGTGTGCACCACCACCGCCCAGCTTTATGCAGGTTTTCTATAGGCAGCCACAGCTGCTGTGACTTCTTCAGTTCAAGACTCTACCATGTTCTAGAAGATACTGTTTCACCTTGAAGCAATAAGTGTACTTGGTGTGATATTTTTGTTGTAAGTACCACTGTGCACTGAAAGGAGCCAGAGCTTTAGGAGGAATGCTCAACTCTAGGGCAGCACAGGAAAAATATGAGCTGGCTCTGAAAAAAAATCTGTGGTGGAGTGCCTAGAGCCATCCCCTGAGATGGGCAGGCCCCAGCAGAGGATGTAAGAAGTTGTGGGGGATAGAGGTGAGCCAGGCCATGGTGGTGGTGAGAATCTTGAAGCCTGACAGACTAGAAGCCAGAGTGCTTCATTGTTTATGTAGAATTTAGTAAACAGGGATACATTCATAATGTTCCAAAACATAGATCATACCATTTGAACATGTGTTTTACTTTCTCTTGCTCATCTTTTAGTTATCATTAATAAACTATGACACAACAGAGTTATGATTTCCAATTGTTTTCCCTCAAGTTTTGACATCATGAATAAACAGATTTATCATTTTTACTCATTAACCTCATAACCCAATTTTTAAGAATCTGGAGGCATATGACAGCCTATTCTCAGGCCAGTAGCTTTTGTGGCTACAAGAACACTAGCCCTAATAAAAATTCCCCAAGTATGCAACAGGTGGAGACGAAAACCAAAGGTGGCATGGTGGCCATCATGTGGCTCAGCTTTGCTGGATCTTTGTCAAGCAGCTGTGCTGGCTTTATGACTTTTGCTGTTCCCATCACATATGTCTGTGGCAATGGAGGAAAGTACCACAGCACTGGGAATATGATGGACGTCTGCCAGCCAAACACAGGATCCAGCTGAAGGGGCTTCAGTGAACGAAGTGGACAAGACAGACACAAAAATAAAGAATGACCACAAAGTACTAAGGCACACAGAATACAATAAATACTTAGGAGTCCATACTGATGCAACCAAATGAATGAATGAACGTAAGGAGGAGAAATACTCCCACTCGCTGTAGACCTCCAGTTAGTAAGTATGTGGCATGTTAGGAGTAGGTAGTCATCTTAAGCTAATGTTATAGTGGTTAATTTATAAAATTAGATAATTAGTAGATGCTAAAAGTAGTTGCCAAAGCTCATGAAGTATGATAAAGTTAGATGTGCTGAGTTTTAAAAGTGTCTCTCAAAATGACAACTTTAAAATTTTCTCCATGTTATCTTTTTCACACTTAAGAACATTTTAATTAGCGTACAGTGTAATGGGCTTCATTAGGACATTTTAACCAATGTATAATATTGTTTCTCACCCATATTTGCCTTTCCAGTATACCCCATCCCTACTTACCTGAATTCCCTAGTACCTTTCCTCTCCCCAAATAGTTCCCATCAGGCTTTTATGGAACATTGTGTGTGTGTGTGTGTGTGTGTGTACACACTCATGCATCTATGAGTGAATGTGTGCTACTGTGCCTTTCTCTCTCCTGTTGTACTTTTCTCTTTTTCCATCCATCTCTCTCTCTCTTCCCTGTGGAATTCTTCCTCCTTTCTCATTCTTGCTCTTCTAACTTTCCATGTGTCTGGATGCATGTTTATAAATATATATTTAACTATATATTTAAATTTAGATTTCATGTATGAGACAAAATACACAATGCTTCTTTTGCTGAATCTGCCTTATTTTGCATAACATAGTGATCTCCAGTTCCATCCATTATCCTGCTAATGATATAACTTCATCCTTCCTTATGGCTGAATAAAACTCCATTGGGTGTATGTAGTATGCTTTCTTTTTTTCCATTCATCTCTTGATGGACAGCTAGACCAGTTCCATAATGCAGCAATAAAATGAAGATGCAAATGTCTTTGCCTTATAATCCTTCAAAGGATTAATGATTCTGACATGGCTTGCTCTGATAATACTCTTTTGAATATAATATATGTGTGTATACATATATATTTATTCATACATACATACACATACATACATATCAGAGAGTGGTAGTTCTAAGGTTTTTGAGAAAGCTCCATACTGCTTTCCACCATGGCTGCCCACTTTACATTCCCACCAGCAATATGTGGGGGTTCTCTTTCCAGTACCCTTGGAAGCAGTTGTTATTTTTTTCTTTATGCTGCACGTTCTCAGTGGCGTGAGAGGGAACCTTGATACATTTTTTAACCTGTATTTCCATGGTAACTAAAATCTTAGACATTTTTCCAAGTATCTATTTGATGTTTGAGTGGTAATTTTGATTATAAAACAGTAGCAGTTCTTGGCAGGTAGCTCCATAACCAAGAGACCACATTCAAAAGAGTATTATCAGAGCAAGGCATGTCAGAATCATTAATCCTTTGAAGACTGTAAAATATCAGTCCTATGACTTTCTTGCCCAGTGTGTACCAATATAATTTTAAACTAGCATTAAGGAAATAACTAAAAAATATAACTGAGGGGTACTCTACAATATATCTGCAATACACTCTTCCTAGATCTAAATTAATGAAGGATAAAGAAAGAATAATGATCTACTGAAGATGAGAGGAAGCTGAAGAGATGTAAAGATGAGTGAGGGACCGTGGATTAGATCACAAATCAGAAAAAGGACATTAGTAAAAATCTGATTTAAGAAAAAGAGGAGGTATAAGTTATGTGGCTTTAATAAGGGTGTTGTAGAAATGCCCAAAGCCTAGTCAGTTACTACACTGATTGTATGTAAGATACTGATACTAGGGTTGAACAAAGCAGGGGAAATTGTATATTTAGCCTTTTGAATCCACTATATAACTTTTCTGGTTATTTATAGACCTCACATTAGTTGTATTTAACTAGGGAGTAGTGGACCAACCTATAGGACAACCATAAAGAGCCCAGAATTTTTAGAAGTGTGCAAAGAACACATTTCTAAGAAGGAAAATTTTAGTGCATACTATTATTGTTCCTCTCACTGACTAGAAATTGTTGTCCAATTACCTTCTCCATAGAGACAAAAGAACACACTGGACATGGCCTCAGAGATCCACATGCTGGAGCCCATGTGCCTCATTGAGAACGCTGAGGAGCAGCTCATGGTCAACCAGGATGCCCTGGGGATCCTGTCGGCCATCAAGCAGCCAGTGGTAGTGGTGGCAATTGTGGGCCTCTACCGCACAGGCAAATCCTACTTGATGAACAGGCTGGCTGGGAAGAAAACAGGTGAGTGCCACCAACGCAGCTGTGATGGTTCCTTTCTGTTCACTCATGTAGCCCACATCCCAAAAGCAAATGTGAGGAGGGAACTCCAGAGAGAAGGAATGAATATGAAAGTGTAATGTCTATCCACTGTGGACTTTCTCTTTGTTGAATTATCCTCTACTCACTGGTTCTTAAATAGCACCTTTGTTTTCCAATTTAATGTTATAGGTATGTTTTAGAGAAAGAACAAATACATTAATTCAAAAAGTTTAAATACTTAATGATAAATTAGAAAAAATTTATTAGACTGTCCCCATAGGAGGGACAAATGTCTAGCTCTATGGAATGAATGTATTGATCAGTATTAGACATTACAAATCCCCTAATTCTAGGATAGAAATTAAAATCAATACTTGAAGTTGTTTTACTCTGTCAAATATAACTATATTAGTTTTCAACTCAACATTAGGAGCACTATTACATACTCCCCTCTGCATCTCATGCCCATTCTGTTTTGCAGGTTTCTCTCTGGGTTCCACAGTGCAGTCTCACACCAAGGGGATCTGGATGTGGTGTGTACCACATCCCCAGAATCCAGGACACACTCTAGTTCTGCTTGACACTGAGGGCCTTGAAGATGTTGAGAAGGTAAAATAAATCTTTCAGGTTCTACTTGTAGCTCATCAATAGCTTACCTTGCAGGATCTGTCCCACTCTCAGATTTATGCTTCTGAATAATTAATTGAATGTTCTATTCTTCAAGTTGGTCTAAGAGCCAAGAATAGTAGATCAGCATTTAGATGATAGCTAATGATACTTTAGTCTTTTAGCACCAAATATTTTGCTTGAAACTGCTAATGACACCCTGAACTTACCTGTACATTCTATAAACATGATTGGCTGTTCAATGTGGGACCATGATAAAAATACAATGTTTGCAGTTTCTCAAAAAAATTAATAAAATATGCTTTAAAATAATGGTCACTTCCACAAAGGACTGCCAGCAAAAGAATCACAATGTAAGATCTGCAACAACATCTTTGTTCATGGAGAATTACATGTTACTTCCCTTTCCAAGCTGAGACAAATAAAACTATTATTGAAGGACCTTACTTTCACTAGTGCTAAATGTTCCATATATGTCCTGTAAATAAAGCTTGGCATGCCTGTTTAGAGCTAGTAACTGATCAACATTATGACCTTTAAGTGTGAATGTCCTTCATGTTCTCATCTACATGGGTGTACATCATCTTATTTAAATTATAGGACATGAATTGAACATTCATGAAATCATTGTATAGGTAGAAAGTTATTATGTAGCAGAAATGACTTACCATGATGCCATAGCTAATGGGAGATAGACAAAGTCTCATTTTTGACTACTTGAGAGGATGGACAGTCTCTTAGTCACTTGTCTTCACTCACTGACCTGTAGGGAGACAACCAGAATGACTGTTGGATCTTTGCCTTGGCAATCCTCCTCAGCAGCACCTTCATCTATAACAGCATAGGAACCATCAACCAGCAGGCCATGGACCAACTGCAGTATCCTTTTGGTGTGGTTGAAAACAGTACTAAACCACGGAAGGATAGCTTCATTATTTGAGAAGGTAGATAAGCAGTTAATAACCTTAGTATTTCTAAGTCATTAACAAATCCCATTATACTCATCATGTGATTTTGCCTGTTTTTACTATAAATTCAAACTTCTCAAGTTATGCATTGCCATTGACATAGTGGCACACTGTTGAGAACATCACTATCTAGCTGAATATCCTGCATTTGTTCAAATCCTCAACATGATTTAGAATCTATGGTCTCACTATTATCATTACCTCTAAATATTACTTATCTCCTGACTACCCACTGAATGCTATAGGTAATATTTATCCTGCAATCTTACCACGGGATCTGAGATGGTGATTGCTTTTTTTTAATTTTAATTTTTTTATTATTAAAATTTTTTTCATTCATTTTACACTAATCAAAGATCCCCCTTTTGCTTCTCCTGCCCCTTTAGCCTCCCACTCCCAACCTACCCCCCACTCCCATCCACAAGAAGACAAGGCTTCCCATGGGGAGGCACATCCAATAGAGGCAAGTTCAATCCCTTCCCCTTGCCTCAATACTGCATGAGGTGTCCCATCATAGATAGTAGGCTCCAAAAAGCCTGCCCATGCACCAGAGATAGATTCTGATCCTACCACCAGGGGGTCCCCAAAGCACATCAACCTACACAACTATCTGGCCATGCAAAGAGCCTAGTCCAGTCCCATGTAGGATCCATAGCCATTGATCCAACTTTCATGAGTTCCCACTAGTTGGGTTTGGTATTCTCTGGAGGTTTTCCCATCATGATCTTGATGCACTTGCTCATAGAATCCTTCTTTTCTCTCTTTGACTGGACTCCTGGGGCTCTGCCTGGTGTTTGGCTGTGGATCTCTACATCTGCCTCCATTAGTCATTGGAGAAAAGCTCTGTGATGACAGTTAGGGTATTCACCAATCTGATCACTGGGGTAAGCCAGTTCAGTTTGGGCATTTTCTCCACCATTTCTAGAAGCCCAAGATGGGGTCATCCTTGGGGATTCCTGGCAATTTCCCTAGCCATGGGTTTCTCTCTAGGTGATGCTTTTTAGCCTGTACCTCCAGTGTCAGTCATTTATGTTTCTCCAATATATAGCTCACAGTCACTTTTTCATTCTTCTGCCATTGTAAAGATGATCGATCTCCTTCGAAGCCAATGCCCTCAGACCACATCATCTTTCTTTGTAGTCTTTTATCAGCCCCCTAGTCCACACAACCTTCTTTTGCTGAAGATTTTAACCCCTACTGTTTAGAGACTGGTAACTAATAGACACTGGTTTTCACAATTCTCTCCCAATTCTTTCTCCTTATATCCTTTACTTCTACCTTGCCAAATACCTTTCTACATCATTGTCAATGCCACCAGCATTTCCATGAACTTAACTTTGGGTATCATACTGTATTCTTTTTCATATAAAGTCATATTATCTTATCTCACAGTAGCATTTCAAAAATCAGTTCTCTTCTCTTCTGAACCACTTGATTCTTGCATCTACAACTTCATAATTTTCTAATATTCTTTTTTTTCTCTAGCAAACCATTCTATTTCATTTGTGTACTCTGAATATCACACCTCATTAGTACTGTACTTCTCTTCATTTTCTACTCTTAGTCTCTAGGCAATATCATTCTGTCTGAAGGGCTTCTGTGACCTATGTTTTAGCCACCATCAAATATCTATTTATAACTGTGACTGAATTCAAACTTTTACATCTTCACATAGATGTTTAAGAGATATTTTAATCTCTGGTATTTCCCCAATCTTTCCCATTGTAGTAAATTCCCACATGTTCCACAAAGTTGCTGTGATCAAAATCTTAGAAATCATCTTGATCTTTTCCCTCATATCCTAGAAAGCATTAGTTCACACATTTTAAACTCAATCAGCAAAGCTACTTCCCTAGACAGTCCTCCTTATCTTCTCTCCATTTTCTCTGGTCTGAGCTTTCCTTGTTCTGTCTCAAAGATGAAGCTACATTTTTCGGACAGTTTTGACAGCCATTTGGAATCCTGCCAATGTGGTCTTTTGAAATACCATCATATCTACCTCCTCTACATTCAAAATCCACCACTAGCTTCCTACTTAGTAGAGAACAAACTTGAAACTTCTTACTTTGCCCTTTAAAACTTGCATGTCCTGGCACTTATTTCTTTAACACTGTTATTGTATGCACTGGAGCTCATATATATGTCAGATACACTCATGTTTTTATATCAAAGGGTTTCTAACTATTATCTGAAATGTTCTCTAAGTAGGAGTCTCAAAGGTTTCATTTTTATGTGTTTGTGAAAAATGAAGTGTTTGCTAAGACCAGAGGTATCATGTTTCCTGAAATTTGAATCTGGAAACTGAACTCTGCAGGAACATTAACTGCTCCTAACCACTGAGACATCTCTCCAGCTTCTCCATTGGAGCTTTCATGGATGACTCCTCTAATTCTTTTAGATTTCTGCTAATCAAGGACCCCAGAAAGCACATGAAGTTCTCTGGGTAACTAGAAATAATACACAGTTATTCTCTAATTTTTAGGCTAAGGCCTTTTGCTACATCAAAATGGTAGTAAGTATCTGAGATTTTAAAATATTTTATTTACTTGTTTTTGTTTCTGTATTCATCTGTTACAGTGTGAGCTCTATGATAGTAGTGTCCTTTTATTTATTTTAAAAAATAATCTCTGGGACTGTGCCTGATTCATAGCAGAGGCTCAATAGATATTTGCATATGATTGAATTCTATGAATGATTGAACTCTGTGAATGATTGAATTCTTTGAATGATTGAAGTCTATGAATGAATGAACTAATGTTCTAGTTTCCTTTCTGTTGCTGTGGTGAACATTATGATTCAAAGCAACCTGGAGATTAAAGGGTTTGTTTGGTTTACATGTTACAGTCTAGCACCAAGGGAAGCCAAGACAGAGATAGAGAGGCAGAGACTAGAACAGAAGCCTAGAAGGATCTCCCCTCGATAGCTTGCTTCTTGTGTCTTGCTCAGCTAATTTTCTTATACAGCTAGAGACTACTTTTCTAGGGATGGCACCACACACTATGGGCTGGGCCTTCTTGCATTAATGAATGATTGAGAAAATGTCCCCCCAGACATGTCCACAGTTGAGGTAATTATTCTTCTCATGGATCTCCAGTTGTGTCAAGTTGATAAAAACTAACCACACAGCTAATAAGCAAAAACAAAACAAAAAACACGTTAATTTGGGGAGGCACTAGTTGAATATTTATCATAAAAGGATAAACCTATTTTTATTGTTTTCTTAATTTAACATCTCAGCTATGTGACAGAGCTGACTGATCTTATCAAATCAAAGTCATTACCTGAGCAGGATGGGGTAGATGACTCAGCTAACTTCGTAGGCTTCTTTCCAACATTTGTGTGGGCTCTGAGAGATTTCTCCCTGGAGCTGGAAGCTAATGGAAAACCCATCACTGCTGATGAATACCTGGAACTTTCCCTGACCCTGAAAAAAGGTACTTGGGCTTGGTGGAATGTTCTGATATAAAGAGAAAACAGTTTCATAAATGTCATTTCTGCTCTGTTGACAAAGGTCTTGATTTTGTAGCTGTGTTTTCTTGATAGTTGTTATGGAAAATGAGACACAGCTTCACTAAATCATTTAGATTCTGTGAAATTTCACAAGCTATGTCTTCTTAAAAAGGGTGTTTTCTTTCTCATTCCTTTAAGTTTGTATCGCTCATTCTGTATTAGGTGGCTTTCCAGCTTACATTGGCTTTGTGGAAGATATGGAATTGGAAGTGTCATATATTGAAGTAATTCATTTGAAGTTTACTATATCTAAATTTCATTTTTGCAGGATCTGATAAGAAAATTAAAAGCTTTAATGAGCCTCGGCTATGTATCAGGAAGTTCTTCTCAAAGAGGAAGTGCTTTGTCTTCGACAGGCCTGCTCAGAGGAAGTATCTTTCCAAACTAGAAACACTTAGAGAGGAAGACCTGAGTGGTGAATTTGTGGAACAAGTTGCAGAATTCACCTCATACATCTTCAGCTCTTCTGGTGTCAAGACTCTGTCTGGTGGCATCATAGTCAATGGGCCACGTAAGTCACCCCTCGACTTCCTATCTGGGCTTCTGTTCTGCTCATTGAGGATACTTCACTGAAAATGTAATGCATGTATCACATGATGGAATTTACTTTGGAACTAAAGCCATTTCTGACCATCTCATATCTGT
This sequence comes from Onychomys torridus, assembly GCF_903995425.1. Taxonomy (NCBI): domain Eukaryota; kingdom Metazoa; phylum Chordata; class Mammalia; order Rodentia; family Cricetidae; genus Onychomys; species Onychomys torridus. Next base: position 117,706,766 of record NC_050448.1, read on the forward strand.
AATAGCAAAAGGGAGAGAGAGAAACTAACTAGAATCTAACTCAACCCTAGAAGCCTTTCCCCTCACTCTTTTTTTTTCCACTTATAAAAAGGATTACTAAAAGTCAGGAAAACGAAAATACCATGTTTATGGAGTTTGCCACTAAGGGCTATATATAACTTTCATGTAAAAACAAAATGTTTACTAATTACTTTCAAGAGCCAAGTATTGGATCTAATGAGGGGTAAAGAGATGTGGTTTCCATCTGCCTTCCAGCACAATACAACCAAAAGACACCTTAGAAGTAAACAAAAAAAAATCATAGTGATAAGTAATATTTCACATAATTAATACAAAATAAGGAGTTGCTACATGGGAGCCGGAGGTCTAGGCAAGTGGGACATAAGTCCATGGGGGCAGAGAACATATTGGTTTTTTAAGCTGAGTAAGGTGAAAAGTTGAAATGGGTAAGAGTTACCCAGAAGGACAGAGGGTAATACCTGAGGTACTAAGGTAACAGAAGAAGGCCCAAAGCAGGACACAACTTTCTGACTTCAAGAAAGTAAGAGTCAAGTGACTGAAAGAAGAGAGTGTATGAGAGAATCCTCCATTAGAGAAGTGTGGAATGGTGATGTACTGAAAAGACAGGAATACGATTTAAGGAATTTTCAATTGGTTCTAAGCCCTATGGAGGATTTGGAAGGCAGGGATTCTGGAGGACAAGGTAAAGTTTTCTGGTTTAATGTATAACTCTCTTGAGTATTTTGTATACAATATACTGTGGTTGCTATAAAGGAGCAAAACATATTCCTGGAGTGTGATGCTTTCAATCAACCTAGATGGTTTGCTCATCTACTTACAGCTTTGTGGGAGAGTGTCTGGGTTGATTTCATTTTTTACAGACTAGAGACAGGACCAGAAAGATGCACCACTTTAAAAACAACAACAACAAAACCAGAAAAAAATCAAAGCTGACACTTGGGCTTTAAAAAAAATCAATGAAAAACAAAAGGATAAATGACTGAGAGGAAAGAAAAAGAGTGAAAAGAGAGAGAAGAAGGGTAATAAAGGAATAAGATTTGATATCACAACTCTCCTACCCTAATTCTAGAAGCCACTAAATTAAACATCTATCTTTGGAACAAATGAAGGAGAATAAAAAAGAGGATTTCGTATCCTCTGGATCTAAAAGTTAATAAGTTAGTATAATGCTATTCTTTGCTAGAGATCCTGAAAGCTATAGAGTGGTCTTTCTACCAACGGACAGCCAATTTCTTAACTTTTTATGTAGGTCTGCAGAGCCTGGTGCTGACCTATGTCAATGCCATCAGAAGTGGAGAACTACCCTGCATGGAGAATGCTGTCCTGACTTTGGCTCAAATAGAGAACTCAGCTGCAGTGCAAAAGGCCATTGAGCACTATGAAGAACAGATGAACCAGAAGGTCCAGCTGCCCACAGAAACTCTTCAGGAGCTGCTGGACCTGCACAGGCCCATTGAGAGTGAGGCCATTGAGGTCTTCATGAAGAATTCTTTCAAGGATATAGACCAAAAGTTCCAGAGGGAATTAGGGGTAAGTGTGGTACCTGATATCATAAGACAAAAAAAAAAAAATGGGCCTTTTCTTGGATGAGCATTGTTCTTAGTCTCCAAGACAGTGACACTCAGTGATGTGCACAGGTTTGCAATGATTATTGAAAGATTAGATTCTTCTGGACTTTGATAAAAAAGCATGACACTATAACTAGCCATGTTTTGCACACACACACATACACACACACACATACACACACACACTCACACTCCATTTTCATTAGTTTACTCACCTTGGAAACCATTTTCTCAGTCACTGAGGAAATTAATTACACAACTACATTTACAAAGGATTATTTCATTTACTTTTTTATAATACGATATTTTTATTCCTTGAGAATTTTAAATATAATGTGTTTTTATCATATTCACTCCTAATGTAACTCTTATTGTCAAGAAATACTACTGCTTTTGTGCTCCCCACTAGTAATAAGAAAACAATCATAAGAATGTTTATGCATTTTTGCTGTTTGATCAGCAGCAATGGTTCTCAGATTACCAAGGCTGGATTTCACAAAGGACATGTGAAGTTCTGGTAAAATAGGGGAGTCAATGCCAATAAGAAATCGACTAATCTCCAACCTAAATGATGTAAGAGAGTGGATATTTAGTTACTTGCTTGATGTCATATGGAGCGACAGTTCTTCAATTATGCTTTCCAAACACTGGCATGCTTATCATATCCTCTTCAGTACTTTCATTGGCTGTGTGGTAAGAAAATACAGGGAAATATTCCTGTGTTAAAGAGCATTACATAGTCAATTACCCTTTACTGAGTGTTTCTGTAGAGTCCTGGGGCTTAATACTCTGTTTCACCTCATACAGTCTGACAAGGAACCTCTGAGATTGGTGGAGTTACCCTCACCCTTATAGACAAGGAAACTTTAGTCTACTAATGTCATGTTCATGAAGCCACAAAAAAGTGGGTTCAGAAAGCCCACACAGGCTTGCCTAGCTCCAAGCTTTATAATCTGAAGCATTCCTTATTGGTGACTTCAGTAGATAGAGGCTTCCTGTGAAGCAGTGTCTGTGCTCTGACAATATTGCTTAAGCAGGAGAACAGAGAGCAAGGCCTCTATGAAATCAAAATTGAAGTGTCAATTTCTGTAGCCAGCACCTCCTTAGGGGTACCTTGTATCTCACAGTGAGGTGAAGAGCATGACCCCATTTAGACATTCTCCAGTACTCTGTTGTGTTATCTCCCTCTGCTCAACCATCTGTGTGATTTTGTTCTTTCCCAGGACCAGCTGGTAGCAAAGCGAGATGCCTTTGTTAAGAAGAACATGGACGTGTCATCAGCTCGTTGCTCAGATTTGCTGGAAGATATTTTTGGACCTCTGGAAGAAGAAGTGAAACAGGGGACATTTTCTAAACCGGGGGGTTACTACCTCTTTCTTCAAAAGAAACAAGAGCTGGAGAAAAAGTATAACCAGGCTCCTGGAAAGGGGCTCCAGGTAAACTGAGTGGTTGGTACCATGTGAAGGTGCTTAGTGAGGAATCTCTTCCAAATGGCAGAGAGAACAAGGAAGGTGCGGTGTTGGTGGTGGAGAGTGCCCCTGTCATACATCCATCTAGGCAGAGAGCCAACTTGGAGACAGATGTCAGCTTTCTCGTTGGAAGCACCACAGGACCTCTCAGAAATGCTTGTGGGATTCATTCTTCACTCAACCATTCAGTCATGGAATCGTCTAAAATGATTGATTTGTTTATGTGTGTTGAGGGCTTCTCAGGTTGCCAGAGACAAGAGGGTTAACAAGAAAAACAACAAAAAAACAAAAACAAACAAACAAACAAAAAAAGCTAGTTAAAAGTTATGTTCATTCAGAGCACTTCAAGAGTGTAGTACTTTTAAGCCCATGGACAAATGACATTTAGCTGTTAGCACTTAGATAGCCCTGTCCCTGCTGTGCTTCAGAAACTTATTCTCTTCATTCTCATAGCCTCACACAAACCATGCATTATTAGTGTGTCATAAAGAGAAACAGAAAACAAGGCAGAGCAGAGCACAAGGCTCACATAGGATCACCCGTCTGAGGAGCAGTAACTCTTGGATGCAATGCCAGCTAGCCTCATCTGTATCCCTCAGTTCTAGACTATTCTACACTGATAATAGAGTTGAAGATCTGGTTTGACTTTTGTTGTTCACAAACTACAATGTCTTTTAAATGGCTGAGTATTTCTTCTTTTTCTTCTGGGAAATAAGTCATGTAGGAAGAACCCAGTGCTGCTGTGGTGGATCAACCACCTATTGTTCCCTCAACTCTTCTTTGTTCTCCAGCACATTAGTTTAGGACCTCCATCTCCCAAGCTGCTTCCATGCTCAAGGATAGCTGCTAGAGAGTCAGCGTTTATTTCAAATTTATACCCCGAAACAAAAAGACAAAAGGATGGTGCATCGACTCCTTTCAAAATTTCTAAGGCACACCACAACACTTTTCTGATTATATACCTTTCATAAGAATTGAATCCCATAGGCACCCCAGAATTACAAGAGATACTGTATTTTACTGTTTTGATAAACCACGAGGTAAAGCTTTATCAAATTGTTCAAAAAAGTTAGACAAATAGATAAGTGTACATTTTGGGGATGGAAATTTCAAACAACAGAACTAGTCCGTAAGAGTAAATTAATGTACATATGAGGCATAGCAAGAAACCTGATGTTCTGAGAGATGGTAGGCAATGCAGAAATTAGCAAGAGAGAAAGAAGGTCACAATCCAGACAAGGAGCATCTTGGAGGACATTGAAAACTCCTTGATGCTCATTTGGATGAGCTATAACGTCATCTTAGAGCATTGGAATAGTATGACTGTTCTTAAAGTAACATGGCAAAGTTCTGCCTTCTCTGAGATGAATAGTGCAGCAGTCAGGAAGCAGGATCTCAGGCTGCGAGACTTGCATGCAACAGACAACAAGCAAAGGCTGAGATTATATTTTTGAAGCTAAAACCAACATGATCAGCTCATGGTTACATAAGAGACGTATGTGAAACAGATAAGAAAAGAGATCAAAGACACAACTGGTTTAAAAGATTTAGTAGATCTAAAAGATGGGGCTTTGGAAAGGATTGGATTTGGGGCAGGGTTCTCTAAGTTAGCGTTAGGTCCATTGAACATAAGAAGCTGTTTGACTTGCTACTTAGCTGGTAACACCAATGTCAGTTAACGGACACATTGGCTTGTCTTCAACTTATTCTATACAACTAGGCAGAAGAGATGCTGAAAAAGTACTTTGAGTCCAAGGAGGATGTGGCTGAAACACTTCTAAGGATGGATAAGTCACTCACAGAAGCAGCAAAGGAGATTGAAGGTGAGAGGTGCTGAAGAGACCCCCGATGTTGGAAGCTCTTGATACATTTATCAGTAGTGGCCCATAGGAAATCATCATTGCAGAGAAAGAATCACAACTATCATTCATAGTGTTTTGTTTTTGACTGGCTTATATGGTTATCTGTTTCCTTATTAATTGTTTATTTCCTATAAAAATCACCACAAGAAATCTTATCAACGACAATGAGAATTTTGTTTTTGTTTTTGTTTTTTGAGACATGGTTTCTCCTTGTAGCTTTGATGCCTGTTCTGGATCTCGCTCTGTAGACCAGACTGGCCTCGAACTCATAGAGATCCACCTGCTTCTGTTTCCTGAGTGTTGGGATTAAAGGTGTGTGCCACCCCTGCCTGCAAGAATTTTTTTTGAAGGAGAGAAAAAACAAAAGTAAGTCATAAAATTGAAACCTTGTATTCTTTGCGTCTCCTCCTCAGTGGAACGGATAAAGGCTGAAGCTGCTGAGGCTGCCAACAGAGAGTTAGAAAATAAGCAAAAGAAGCTTGAGCTGTTGATGGAACAGAAGGAAAAGAGTTACCAGGAGCACGTGAAACAGCTGACTGAGAAGATGCAGAAGGAGCGGGAACAGTTAATAGCAGAACATGATAAAATGATATCTTACAAACTTCAGGTACTTGGTCATGTCGTCTCAGTAAGTTCCTGTACCCCAGTCAAAAATAAATGTATCAGGGGGCTGAAAAAAACAGCTCAGTAGTTGAGAGCATTTATTGCTCTTACAGAGGACCCAGGTCTGTAACTCTAGTCCCTCTTCTGGCCTCTGCAGATACTGCACACATGTGGTCACATTTACATACTTTGCAAGCAAAACACTTAAAAATAACATAAATAAATCTAAAAAAATCAAACAAGAAAACCAAAATGCAAGTTTATCAGTAGGCTGAGGAGGACGATGACTGGTCCCAAGTCAGCCTGCGTTATGAGTAAGACCTTAACAATAAAGACTCCTGCAATACAGTAAATAGTTCGTATATGCTGGTACATTTCCATTCCCTCACGGCTTATCTCCAGCAGTGTCTAGTGAGTAAGAGCTGTATGAAACCCTTTATTAGACTACCCAGAGACAGTGGCTAGGAATTACTCAGTGCTGCTTCTCTGTCTCCTACTTATTTCCGTCTAATAACTCAGGACTATTACTTTGTGCTAGATGGAGACACTGTAATTTTGTGACACATGAAGTAATCGTTTTTCATTAGAATGCATGATAAAATGTCCAGCTTCTTTTCTCCACTAAATGGAACCTATGGGAATTTCATTTCTGCCACACCTAGTATGATCTTGTCTCAGGAAGCATCCTAATAGCAAGAGTCCCTGACCACCTACCCACTCAAGCACGTTGGTTAAGTACTCTCCTATTATTCGTGCATTCCTCTACATCAGTGTTGAATCTCCCTGGTGACCCAGGACATCCCGTGAGGACTGCAGACCCCAGTTGCTTCAATATATTTATTGCTGGGCGGTGGTGGCACACACCTTTCATCCCAGCACTCAGGAGGCAGAGCCAGGTGGATCTCTGTGAGTTTGAGGCCAGCCTGGTCTGCAGGGTGAGATCCAGGACAGGCACCAAAACTACACAGAGAAACCCTGTCTCGAAAAAAACCAATATATATCTCACTGTCACTAAAGTTTTGGACATGCACTAATTCCTTGATTGCACACCTGCCCTGATTCTGAGTCAAGCAGTGACCTTCCACTTGCTTTGCATTCATCTTTCTTCCCTTCTTAGATGTGTTTGAGAGTCCACACCGCACACATCAGAGAGAAGCCAAGAAAGAAGAAGGAAGCTGTTGTTTTTACAGGGAAAAGTGCATTTTACATAAGTCAAAAAACCCAAGAATTGGACCTGAGAGTTCTGGGCCACTGGTGTTTTAGGAACTGCTAGACAACATTTCTAAAGCTGGAGAAAGCATAGGAAATTTATCAGCTTGCATGGCAGACAGGAGGGAGGGAGGGAGAGAGGGAAAGGGAGAGAGAATGGAAGGCAGGAAAAGCGTCAAGGAAAACACCCCAATTCCTCCAGGACTTAATGTAACTACCACAGGAGAGTCTGTGAGCCCCTTCGAGGAATGTGGGAAGCTGTCTGATTTCATTCCTCATCTCTATTTTAGGAGCAGGAACGGCTTCTCAAGGAAGGATTCCAGAATGAGAGCAGGAAACTTCATCAGGAGATTGAGAGCATCAAGAGGAGGGGCCCACGCCAGAAATGCACCATACTCTGAAGGTCTGGGGTCCAAACCTCTCTGCCCAGATACTTTTCATCAAGGAATATGTTGGAGAGAACCTGCAGGGTTGGAAACAACTCTTATTAAACTTACAATTCACTTCAACTGAAATCACCTGTAAGTCTAGTCTGTGGTCACTGTGTGACCACTGGGCAGTGTCAGAGGAAGTTCCCCTCTGTGCAAAATGCATGTATGAGCAGAGGATCTACCTTCCATGTTTTAGAGGTCCTCTTGACCTGCACCATGCCCAGGACATATGTGTTTCTCTTTTATAATCTTAACTTTTCCTCTTTTCTACTGTATAGTGTCTACAATCACAGAGCAGGCAACTTTTAATTAACTCTCAAAATCCTTTTCATTTCTCTGAGGACTCCGATTTTTTTTAACTACTATTGCTTCAAAAACTAAACCCCAAGCTGGGCAGTGGTGGCGCACGCCTGTAATCACAGCACTTGGGAGGCAGAGGCAGGTGGATCTCTGTGAGTTCGAGGCCAGCCTGGTCTACAGAGCTAGTCCAGGACAGGCTCCAAAGCTACAGAGAAACCCTGTCTCAAAAAACCAAAGAAAAACAAAAACAAAAACAAACAAAAACCTAATCCCACCTCCATTTTCCCTTTCATTTCCCTGCTGTGACATCCTATCTTGAAGTTTCTCAGGATAAATGTCTTGTACAAGTTAATAAAAAGTATTAGCCCACTATAACTGTTTCAGAATATGTATTTTATTCATCTTCCCAATAAAGATATAACAGAATCTTCTAATAAACTAAAAAGTTACTTAATTTTAATATCGTTAGTTATCACCCAGGCACTCCAGGATGTTAGGGCACCTACTTCCTGTCTATTTCATTAAGTATAATGCCATCACTCAAAGATAATGTTGAAGTCATTGATCTCATCACACCCATGGAATGCAGAAACAAAAAACACCATTAGTATGTACATTTTTGGCTGGTACTCATATCAAACCCAGGGCTGTGACAAAGCACTTTGATTAAACATTAACTCCCAGAATAACAACCATAGGTATAAAGTTTTCTTGATATAGGTTTGAATGCAAGCTGGTAACATTATGTGTGCTCATAGAAATGGCTCAGTATCTACAGCTGGGTAATCAGGAATCCTGTCTGTTTCTGTGTTGGATCAAATACAGGGTTTTAGATGCTACTCAGTGGTTAGCACAATAGGAGAGTTAATTACTTAGCACTGGAAACCAAGTCCGGGAAGTAGAAACCTCAGTTATTTAAAGTTGACTCACATACAATGTTTAATTTTATTCAAAGTGTATATTATAGTGCTGGTGATGTAACTCAGTTGGTGGAGTGCTTAACAAGCATGTGTGAGGTCCTGAGTTCAAGTGTTACATAAACCTGTTGAGGTGGCACATGTCTATAATCTCAGCATTTGGAGAGCATATAGGAAGATGAGGAGTTTAAGGTCATCCTCGGCTACACAGTGGGTTCAAAACCAACCTGGCCTAGAGACTTGTTCCAACAAAGAACAATGTGTGTTATTGGTGAATTAATCTGACTTGTATATTTGTGTTTAAAAAATGTCCTTTTGGATCCCCTGATCCTTTTTGCAAATGAAAGGCACTAATAGAGTACTGTTTTGCCTTGTTGCTAAGGTAATAAAATAAAGCATATATATATATCCATTGTACAGTGAAGAGAGCAACCCAGGCTGTATAACCAGGTACGCAACCTCTAGATGAAATGTGAGGAGTCTTCAAATGCCAGGCAAGAGTAGATGCTACCACCATTCCACTTTCACATTCTTGATAAACATGCAGAGCCTCCTTCTTCCTCTCCCTATGAAAAGCACCTTTAGGTTGTTCACGTCTCTGTATAAGCCCCACCTACCTGCATCTATATAGCAGAACTTGAGTTACAAGCCTCTTCTTTGGCCACTCTGGGATGAGAGTGATTTGTCTTCCACTTTGGAAGTGGAGACTCACTGTGAAGTGATTCACATTATAGTAAGTTGGGTCCTTTAGGGAGATCCTCTGGAGATGTGCCCTAGCATCCTATAATAGAAAGACACATTCCCATTTTCTTCTAGATCACAGACAACACACTAATATTCCTCATGCCACCATTCAATATAATTTGTATTGTTTCATTGTATATTCAAATGCATTGTTAATGTTCTTTCATTTATTCTTAGCTTTTTAACAATGATACTTAACAAAGCTTTAAGAGGATAATGAGGCTGGGTGGCACACACTTTAATCCCAGCACTCGAGAGGCAGAGCCAGGCAGATCTCTGTGAGTTTGAGGCCAGCCTGGGCTACAGAGTTCCAGGAAAGGCGCAAAGCTACACAGAGAAACCCTGTCTCGAAAAACCAAAGAGAGAGAGAGAGATAGAGATAGATAGATAGATAGATAGATAGATAGATAGAGAATAATGAAATATGTCTCCCACTCTGTAATTACAATATAACCTAGATGTACATTTTATTTCAGAGTAATTTTTACTCCTCAACGTAGCCATTGCTTTTAGTTTTAGCATAGTTAATATTCTGTGTCTAGTCCTGTACAATAAGAAAGCAGCCTTGTTCTTTCTTAAAATGCCTCTCTAACTTTATCAAATTATTATTTCCTGTTACTTCACACTCAGTCTTTTGTTTTTCAGAATCCAACCAAAAATGTTTCCCTTAATAAAAATTAAGAACTTGCTCTGAAATTTGATTGGAAGTTTCTACTTTTCTCTCAGATGCCATTCGTTCATGTGACTTGAGAAATTCTGCCCTGTAAGTAAACAGTGGAGCAACGTGGGATTATTTCCCATCCCTGTTATATCTCCCTCCAACACACCTGCTTTTATTTATGACACTTTCAAGCTGTGTTCAATGGACATACTCTGGGAATGTTTTCAGTCCTTGAACTGCACAAAGGATCTGAATTTTCTGAAGATGCCGCAGCTGGAACCTCCCCAGACTACTCTCCCACTCTGGTCCTCTCTGACTCCCTTCCTCATACCCATTCTTCTGCACTATACTCTAGAAGATGGTGAGGATAGTGCTTCATGCCAAGCATTTCTCTCGAGAAGACCCCAGTCCAGAAAATCCCTGGAGTCTGTCCAGAAGACATGTGCACATGCTTATCCACACCTTGGAAAGAGTGTGCCCTTAAACATTCATTCCCTCCTGTTTTACCACAACCCAGTCCATCCCAATCTCTAGTGTTAGATGTTCCAGAATACTTGTGTCACCAGTGCTAGCACCCATACATTCTAGAACACATTTATCATCTTTGAATGGGATCTCTGAACCCCCCCCCAGTTCTACCTTGCTTGCAAAGAGACTGAGGAAGCATAGCCCCACATGGTCCCATCAGGAGGATGAGGAGACAGATGGGAGCATGGACTTCAATGCATCTTCATAATTATCTCCATGGAACCCCCTTGCCAATCTCTATCACTCTAATAGATTCTCGGTTGCCCATGTGGTATGCGGTGGAAATGCTACAAAAGGTTACACAATTTTTCAGTTGTGTGCTTTTAGGAAAGGAATAGTCACATCTTCAAAGTTGGAGGGTAGAGCCAGAAGCGTGTAGTACCAGAGAATTTGAGTCTCCCTTCAAAGAACAAAAGGCAGAAATTAAACCCAATTGTCTTTCCTCTCTGAACACCTGGGTTGATCATGAGGACCAAATGTCAGGGATCTTGGACATGAACTCTGTGAAAAGCCATTATAAGTCTTCAAACTCTACTTACTATAAAATGAGAGTGAGCAACTCATATTGGGAAAAACTGAATGAATTTAACATAATGTCTGTCATATAAGTTTTAAACACAACAAACTTTTTTCATGGCAGATACTTCAGATTTTATTTATTTTAAATTACAATTATTAACACATGTTAATTGCATAAATGAATAGAATTCACTGTGACATTTTTGTACATGCCTACACTGTGTATTGATTACATCACCTGCTTTCCTATGCTTGTTTACTCAATAGTCTCTCCCCACATTCAGTAGTCCTCTTTAGATTTCCTTACATTCCTATTTTCTATTTCAGTTCATCTTTGTTTATATCACACACACACACACACACACACACACACACACACACACGTGTGTGTGTGCACGCGTCATTGTTGGCAGTCACCTACTATTGAATTTCTTGGCTTTTAACCAATGCCAAATGTACATGGGTCTATAGGTGTATCTTTTATCAGCTTATTTCCTTTAGACACATACCTAGGAGTTACATAGTCAGTTTATTTGGGAGCTGTGCCTTTAGGGTTTTGAGAAGCCTTCATACTGTTTTCCATGGTGCTGTATTAATGCACAATCCCATCCATAGTGTATAAGAATTCCTTTATCTCTACATCTTCACCAGAACATAATGGTTATTTCTTCTGTAATTGTGATTCTAACTGGAAAGAGATAGAATTTCATTATAGTTTTAATTGCATCTCCCCTGAGGACTATATGAAGATTTTAAAAGTTTCTACATTTAAACTATTGGCAGTGCTACTCAGTGGGTAGCACAAGAGGAGAGTTTGTTTCTTAGCACTGGAAATCACATCTGGGAAATGGAAACTTCAGTTAATTAGGGTTGATAAGTTGACTCACTCATCAAAACTTTCCTTTATTCAAAGTGTATATTATAGCACTGGTGATGTAGCTTTTGGTGCAGTGCCTAACAAGCATGCACATTAGGGTGGGTGCTGTGGGCACAGGCAATCCCTGCTTCTCATCAGTTATTCTTCATGAGCAGAAAAGACAGTGGGCTCAGCAGCAGCTTGCTGAAACTCCTTTCAAAGAAGAGTAAGGAAGAATGCAGGATGTTCTTGGATTTTTTTTTTTAATTTCTTACTGATAGTGATGAAGTAGAATGAAGGCGTTGTGAGACATGTATTCAGTCTAGAGTCTTTTGGTCTACACTCAAAAATGTATCAAACACTGAAGCTCAGGTTGGTCCATGGTATCTCCCAGGAGGAGTGAATAAACCAAGGGTTCCATGCTATGGTTGATGCTGTCATACCACACATCACAGACTGGACAAACTGAGCAGCAAGGCAAGTAGGTGACAGCTTCTGCTTACAGGCCAGGATGTATCGCAACAGGTTGCAGAATGCCTTCGTGGGATGGCTGAGAAAAGTGCAAGTAACTGAGGACCATGCAGAGAAGATCGGTGTGTTGGTTTGTTCAGAGATTCTAGTATGGAGAGATTGGCCACCACTGGGCTTTCACAGAGCTCAGAGGCAGGTGAGGAATAGGAAAACTACACAGTGAAAGGAAACTTCAGGTATTTTGTTGTTAAAGGCTGTTGTCATGGAAATCCTGAGAGTGGGTTAACTATCAGCACAGCACCTCAGGTATTTGGTTAGGGAGTAGATGTGGGCAGTAAGTTGATAGAAAGCTTTCAGTTATTGCTCATGATGATGACTGATGTGGAATATTAGTTTAAGATGTGTTACATTCATGTTTATGTGTGGAATATTTGTTTAATGATGCAAAGATGTGTCACATTCTTTTTTTTTGTTTGTTTGTTTTTTGTTTTTTGTTTTGAGCTGAGGATCGAACTCAGGGCCTTGCACTTGCTAGGCAAGTGCTCTACCACTGAGCTAAATCCCCAACCCCTGTGTCACATTCTTTTATGTTGCATTTGTTTAACTCTGTAAAGCTGTGTTACATTGCTTGTCTGAAACACCTGGTTGGTCTAATAAAGAACTGAATGGTCAATAGCTAGGCAAGAGGGAGAAATAGGTGGGGCTGGTGGGCAGAGAGAATAAATAGGAGGAAAAGTCTAGGCTTAAGAGAAAAAAGAGTGAGGAGCAAGAAAAGGAGAGGAGGATGCTGGGGGCCAGCCAGCCAGCCACACGGCCAGCCACAGAGTAAGAAAGAAAGACGGATATATAAAATAAAGAGAGGTAAATAGCCCAGAGGTAAAACATAGTTAAAGGAAAACAGAATAATTTAAATTAGAAAAAGCTTGCTAGAAACAAGCCAAACTAAGGCCAGACATTCATAAGTAAGAATAAGTCTCCATGTATTTATTTGGTAGCTGGGTGGCAGGCCCCCAAAGAGTTAAAACAAACAACAACCTACAGTGTTCCATAATTTCCGAAGACTTTCTTCAACTTTGTCTCTGACTGGATATAATAGTTAATGTTGTTTGTCAACTTGGCAAGGTCTAGAATGACCTAGGAGGCAAACCTCTGGACATCTGTGAAAGAATTTCACAATTGGCTGATTGAGTTGAGAACATCCGCATTGATTGTGGGCAGTGCCATTGCATTGGCTGGAGTCTCAGAATGAATACAAGGGGAAGGCTGGACAGAATATCTTCTCTGCCTCCTGGCTGCAGATGCAAGGTGCCAGCAGCCTCAAGATCCTGCCACCATGACATTTCCATGGTGGACTGTACCCTATACCCATGAGCCAAAATCAACCTTCCACTCCTTAAGTTGCTTTTGTTAAGTATTTTATCCCAACAAAAAGAAAAGTAACAACATTGGTAGGGACAGGGCACCTTTTATTTGCTTTGATAAATCTGACCATGTGGTTCTTAGAGTATGTCAATTGTAAAGTGTCCTTTCAGTGCATTTAATGGCACCCTGAGTTACATATTTATGAAAGACTGTGATGAGCAATGTTAAGCCAGTGCACAGCTATTCTGTCATTTCCTACATAGTAACAGGAAGTGTATATGATCTGCTGAGAATCTGAGAGGTGCAGCCCAGGGCATCAGCACTTTCTGTTGTAGTTTTCCAGAACTAAACACAAGGAGGTCAGTCCTTTGAAAATGCAAACAGAGAAAGTGGCTATTTTAGAGGAGCTCCAGATGACTATCTAGGAAAATAGTGTGCTCACATGGAATCATTTGGGGCCCGCTCCAATCAATCTCTACAGGTTAGTTTTGTGAAGGTTACCATGTTATCACAGACATAACATAAAATGTATCTCCTGGAGTGAAGTGCTGTATGATGTCGCAGCACTTTAGTATTTTTCCAGTGTTCTACATAGAACTGAAGTCGAATAAGCTAGAAGAGACCAGTTAGTACATTTACTTACAGCACTGCTTGCGTTGCTCATTTGCAAGCATGACTTCAGTTGCTTCCTGGAACAGAACAACCTGGAGGAACAGTTGAAACAACAAGTCCTTGGTCTAGGCAATCTGACCGCAAAAGGTTCCAGCTGTCAACAGTGACAATACCTTTTAAAGACAAAAGTGCTATGTGTGCTTCTGTGAAATCTCACTGGCTTGCCTACCCCACCCTGTGGTTTTAGAATATAAAATGAGAATTCAAACTGGAGCTGATGCAGAACCCCAAACCACTGAGTCCCCCCTCCCTGCCAACTTCTGGAAAATTCTGGTATGCTTTCTGACTTTATAACTTTAGCCGATCACTATATTTTATATAGATAAAAAGATAAAAGCCACACTCTCTCCCATCTCTAAACTTAGCAGAGCTCTCTGAGTCCCACTAATGTTCACATGTACTCACTCTTTATTCTGCTGACAAACAACATTACATTTTATGAATACCACATTATATTTACCCATTTCTTAGTTCATCTTTTGCGCTGATTTTACCACTTAGCTATTAGGAATTGTCTTTCACACAGTTGTGCACGAGGGTTTATGTGCACACATGTTTATTTCTCCTCAGTACACACCTAAGAGTGCAATTGATACGTCAGTAGTAATTCTGTTTGACCATTTGAGGAACTGCAGACCAGTCTTAAAGGGCCAGTACCATTATCCATTCCTCACTGATGAATGTGTTCTTATTTCTTTGCATCTTTAGTAATATCACTGCGAGAGTTTAGATTACAGTTACCCTAATAGGGGGAAGAGAGTGCATTGTGGTTTTGACTTGAAATGCCCTAATGCCTCATATCCTAGAGTTTTAATGTGCTTCTTTGAAGCTTGCACACATAAAGAAATATCTCCTCATATGCTTTGTACACTCTAGTGGGCTTGTTTGTCTTTCCATTATGGTGCTTCACACAGCTGGCATGTATGTTTCCTACCAAAATCACCACCTCTATTTCCTCACTCTCTTTGTGTTGTGAAACACAAGTCTTCAGTTTTAATTGTGGTTTTATTTCTTGTGATTTTTTCCTAAAATCCTTTTTTTTTTTTCTTAATTTTTTTTTTTTTTTATTTTGAGACAGGCTTCCTCTGTGTAACAGCTCTGGCTATCCTGGAACTCACTTTGTAGACCAGGCTGTTTTTGAACTCACAGAGATCCACCTGCCTCTGCTTCCTGAATGTGGGGATTAAAGGTGTGTGCCACCACACTGGTGCAATTTTTTTCTATTGTGTGGGAAGCTGTTGATGAAATCTAAGCCATCAAAATATGACCGTGTTATTGTTAAAGTTTCAGTGATTATAGCCCCTATAGTTTGACCATAGTTTCATGTGGGCTCATTTTTTTGCATGGTTTATATTCAGTCAGTTATATGTGTTGGTTTCCTATGCTGGCTATAAAAAAATAAAAAATAAAGTACAGGTCTAAAGAGGAGGATCAGTGAATAAGAGCATTTGCTATATAAACATGGGGACCCAAGTTCAAATCCCAAGTACCCATGGTAAAAAAAGAAAAAGCTGAATGTGGCTGTACGCACTTGTAACCCCAGTGATGGTGGGGAACAGAGACAGGAGGATTGCTGTGACTTGCTGCCAGCCTAAGTCCAGGTCCAGTGGGAGGCACTGTCTCAAAGGAATAAGGCAGAGAACACTCAGTGTGTATATACAGCACACATGAATGTACACACACTGAATAAATAAGCAAAGAAGTAAAACATTTAGTAAAATCGTATCACAAACGTGGTGTCTTAAACCAGCAAAATCATCCTCCTACAGTTCTGCAGGGTGGATTACACTAGCCAAGATATCACAGGTTCCCCGCCTTCCATGGTTCTTGGAAAGAAAGATTCTATACCATGTTTCTTCCAGGTTCTGGGACCACCAGCATCTCTTTGCTCTCAGTTGCTCACTGGGCTCTACCTCCACCTTTGTCTGGCCACTTACCCTGTGTCTGTATCTATTCTTGTCTCTCACACAAGGACACTAATTATATCTTGGCTTACTCTGGTGAACCAGAATGATCTTCTCTCTTAACTCCCATGTCTGCAAAGATTCTTTTTAAAATATTGTGATATTCTGAAGTTGTGAGCGTTTTCAGGTAAAACTGACTTTTAGTAGGTGTTGTTAAGTTCACTACTATGGAGTTGCCTTTCATCTGCCTTTTTAAAAAAGTTTGCTCTCTGTGTTTCTCATGTATGATTTATTCTTCGAGAGTTCTTCATTCTCTCCTTTTGTCTGAAGCAGATAGTGTTTTATTTTTACATAACATCTTATTTCTTCCATAGTTTCTTTGTGATACCATTTTCAGTTATGTTCATTTTTATTTTATTTTATTTTATTATTTTTGCCAGAGCTGAGGACCAAACCGAGGGCCTTGTGCTTGCTAGGCAAGTGCTCTACCACTGAGCTAAATCCCCAACCTATATTTATTTTTAAAAATAGTTTTGTTTTTAATTTTTAATGGTGTGTGTGTGTGTGTGTGTGTGTGTGTGTGTGTGTGTGTGTGTCTACATGTGGGTATGTGTTTGTGAATGCTGTGTGAAAATGATTTCTTTTACTGTTTATTAATAAGCAAATCCCGTGCACAAATATTAATGGAGAAAGAAAACATGAGGCAAATCACAGGTGACCTCAAACCTGCTACCGCTCACTTCCTGGATTGAAAAGGCCCACACAACCTTCCTGCTCTGCATCTCCCCTCTGGGTCACTCTCTCTCTCTCTCTCTCTCTCTCTCTCTCTCTCTTCCTGGGTCTACCAAGGCTCCCTGATCCATTCTGGGCAGCTGAATGGAAACTCCACCTCTTTTCAATTGAATAATGGTTTGGCAACATAAATAGAAATTCCATAACAGCTGTGACCCTGGAAGTGAGAGGCATTGGGTGCCCTTGAACTGGAGTCACGGGTAGTTGTGATCTGCCTGTCCTAACCAAACCAAGGTCTTCTTCACCTCTGACCCACCACTCCAGCCTCTCAGCTATATTCTTACTGTTACTCTAGGCCTGCCATAGGCTTCCTGGCTTATCAACTGTTACTTTATATCCATACCAAGTTAATGTCAGTATCCACCAAGGATTACATCACCATTCTTTCTCCTACTTTGTGATCTATTTTATCCTATCAGTATCTATAAGAGTCAAAATGGGAGATTATAAATGTTTTCATCTCATACGAAGTCTCAAAACTTCAGAAACAAACAAAAAAACCTTCAGAAATATGTATACAAGTAATATACAAACTGAGCAGGTTATATTTAGGAATATATGCATAAGTATATACATAAAGATATATATATTTATATTTATATATATATTTGTAACAACAATCAATAAAAAAAGGAGACATGAATTTTAAGGAGCTGAGGAACTGTTGAGGTGAGGTAGCTGTGGCTTGTTCTGTTTCTCTGATCTTCCAGCATTCACCCCAAAAACTGGCCTCAGGCTTGATTTTATTAAGTACCTTTAAGATTCCTGCTACATCTAGTGCCCAGTGTAGTGGTATGAATTCATAAAAAAGCCGCTTGCCTGTGACCTTGCAGGCCCGAGCTACACTCGGCTGGTTGCTGTGGCTCACGCCGGTAGGATTTACTGAAGAAGGCAGAGGCAGGAAGAGCCGGAGTTTGAGGCCAGCCTGGGAAGCTTTCTAAGGAGAACCTGTGGCCGGAGCCAAGTCACAAACAGTGGTGGGACCATGGAGGCAGTGGCTGCTGCTTGGAGTTGTAGGCTCCTTCTCATCATGTTGGTGACTGTGGTGATGCTGCTTCCTGGGACAAAGGTTTTACTGCTGCTGGTTCAGAGAAGAATTGCCGGGACCATCGTGTTACAAGAAAGCATCAGCAAAGGTCAGTTTAGGAAAGTTTGGCAAGACAAATGGTGGGGAGAAATTGCTGTGAAGATTTTCTCTTCTAAGGAAAAACATTCATGGTTCTGAGAGACAGACATTTATCAGACTGTGATTGCTCCAAACCACAGAGGAGGCACACACACACACACACACACACACACACACACACACAAAAAAAAAAGTCTGCTGGGAACCATGACCACATGCCTAACAGTGACTTTGAAATCTTCAGAAAGATGACGGGATCCCACAATGATGATTCCACGTGGACTATGGTAAAGCCATTAAGCTGATTAACACCATGGAAAGATCGACTTTGGACTACAAACTGCTCAGGACAATTTCAAGATGGCTAGCAGGGATGATCCAGCCTGACAGACTATTTGAACAAGGTCTTGAAACAAGTCCTGCACTTTCTCATTATGCAGTGACTGGACTAATGATACAGGACTTGACAATTAACCTAAAAATTTTCTTTCCAAGATTCCCTAAAAATGTCTTCACCCCAAGAAATCAGGAAGTAATTTTAAGAAAACAATGCCCACATTCCCAAGAGGTGGGATGGGAGGTTTTTGGTCGTTTAATGCATTTTAGATATTGTTATTGTTTATGATGGTTGGTTACAAGTTGTTAATTGTTAATTGTCAGGAAAAAAAGCTGAATGAGGAGATTAGATTCAGAGTTTTGTTTTAAAAGAAAGAAAAAGAAAAAAGAGAATATAGATATGAGGTAGATCATTGAATCTACTCTGAGAAAAAAGATAAAGAAATAAGATAAATGGGTAGATAATTGAATCTACTCTAAAAAGAAAAAGGGGAAGATATAAAAATGATGAAAGGTAGATTATTGAATCTATTATGAAAAGAAAAAAGAGAGAATATGGTTATAAGATAAAAAATTGAATCTACTTTTAAAAAGGAACTATTTGTTTTAAATAGGATCAGTAATGAAATTTTTTTATCTGAGTTTATCAAATGTTACTGGACTAGACATTGTTAATATAATTCTTGACTGTATAAATTATATATACTTATTGGATAGTTTTTCTTGTATTAGTTATAAGCTTTTTAAAATTTTAGACAAAAAGGCGCAATGTGGTGGTATTGTGTTCCCCAAAATATTGTGCACCCTAATAAACTTATCTGGGGTCAGAGACAGAACAGCCACAATATTAAATGTGAGGATAGGCAGTGGTAGCACACACCTTTAATCCTAGCATTCCAGAGGTAGAAATCCATCTGTTCAAGGATACAGCCAACCAGGGTGACTCATGCCTTTAATTCCAGGGAGTGATGGTAGAAAACAGGACCAGAAACTAGAAGCGTTTTGGCTGGTTAAGCATTCAGGCTTTCGAACAGCAGTTCAGCTGAGATCCATTGGGATGAAGACACAGAAGCTTCCATTCTGAGGAAACAGGATCAGCTGAGAAACTGTTGAGGTGAGGTAGTTGTGGCTTGTTCTGTCTCTCTGATCTTCCAGCATTCACCCCAATAACTGGCCTCAGGTTTGATTTTATTAGTAAGACCCTCTAAGATTCATGCTACATTAAGGAGAGTAAGGAAGAATGTATGGGAAGGTTTTGAGGGAGAAGAGGGAAGGGAGAAATGGTGTGACTACATTATAAACCCAAAGTAAGAGACTATTGTAAGGGCTACATTTGTTGACTGTTCAGGAGGAATAACATAGAGAAAAACTGAAAGAGCCTAAGCTAACCTGCACGCCCCACCTGCCCAAGGACAGGGTAACTTCCTTGAATGCTGGGAGCTGTAGTTCTTAGGGAATAACAAGCCACATGTTTTCACTCCCCTAAACAAGTTTGTCTGAACCAACTACATTGGATTTGCTTGATTACATGTAGGCAGGTGGTGTGTAGGCAGAAAACACATCAGGATATATGCTTGCCCCTGATTTGACAATGGGAAATGCAATGAATTTTGGGTTTTGCCTTTTTAAGCCCCTGCAAAACATGACTCATGGGGAGGGGAGGGGAGAGGGGAGGGGAGGAGAGAGAGGAGGGGAGAGGGGAGGGGAGGAGAGAGGGGAGGGGAGGGGAGGGGAGGGGAAGGGAGGGGAGGGGAGGAGAGGAGACTGACTTGCAGGATGACTGTCTAGACATGATTTCTTGACGCAAACAGAATGTTATTTCTTTCTGTGCCTCAATTTCTATGAGGAAATGTTTGCTATGTAGTCCACATGAAGCCGCCAGAATTGAGCTGGAACACCTGTATTCTATCAGGAGCTTCTCCTAAGAAAGTAATACATACTGAGTGCCAGGTGCCCTTTTGACACTCTTGCATGTCTAACGGAACCACCCAGCCAACTTAAGTGTGTCAGTTTTGACAATTCAGTAGAAGGAGGATTGTGTCCTTTCTAGCCTTCTCAGATTTCATCAAATCTTCACTTTCTGAGGTCCCTTCCCAGACTGAAACTCTTTGAGGCAAGATATCATGGCAGGACTCTCAACAGTCTGGCAATATTTCCTGCCATCTTTTTTTTTTATAGCTATTAGATCAGATGTTGCTCTGTTTGTTTTGGTTTCCCAGAAAGGACAGTGCTTTGATTCATTCTCTGATTCAGGTCTCTGAGGGACATCAGAGTTAAAGGAAGAACAGTCAGAGGCAGACAGTAGTGGAAATCCTCCCTCTCAGTGGGAGAGAATAGCAGGTGAGAACTTCTTCCCAGCTTGCTAATGCTGTGTGCTAGAATCAGAAAAGGAACCCATGAGCTTACAGATGAGAACCACAGCACCAAGAAAACTGCACTCCTAAAATAATGGGTGAAAATGACATCCTGTTTTGTCTTCTGATTCTTCGCTTGCTGATGATTGTGGTTAACCATTCCTTCTGCTGTTGATGTGAGAGTTTGTATGGTTTGGGGGTCTCATGTTCTAATATAAGCAAACAAATCAACCTTTTCCGGTATGTTCTTCCCCCTATGAAACAGAGAAACCCCATCTGGAATCTGAATAAATAAATATTTATTTATTTAAAAATGCTAAGTAAATAATAAAGTAAGGAATTCTACTTTATCTCCAAAGCAACTCTCTCTCTCACTCCAAAGGGACCTGTATTTTGAGAGGGAGTGTGGGGATGATGAGATCTATGCATGGAGTCACCAGGCTCAGTTTATTCCTCCAAAAAATGGCAGAAATCAGTAGAGGCTATGCTAAAACAGGCGTTGAGAGCAACCCACAGCATTACCCGGCAGCAGTGTGTGCCCAGAGGCTGGGTGTTTTCCAACGGCACTCTGAGACATGTTTGGCTAAATTAAAGTTATGAAATGTCTCTGGATTGTCTTTTCTTTGAACTTGAAGTGTTTTAAGGGACATGCATTTCACTGTCATTGTCATTGAGGGAATTTGCTGCGTTCAGTCAAACTGCAAGTAAGGAACTGAAAGGAAAATGGATATGTTCTTTTAAGGAGATAAAAATAGTAAGTCAGATGCTGGGTAAACAGGCCCTTGAGTGAGAAAAGGAAAGTGAAACACAGAGAGAGGAGAGAGGTGTCAGGTGTCAGGTCCAAAAGAAAGCTGGACAAATGGCTAACTGTGGTACCAATTAGAGTACCAAAGTGTCTGCTGGCCTTCAGCTCACTCAGTACCTGTGGCTCTACTCAGCTCTCTCATCCTGATCCCCTACCCTAAACTTCTCCAGCTCATGGGCTTCTCTTTTCCAGCTTCTCATTCCCTGTAATGCTGCCATTTCATGGCCCCTCTTGGTTCCCTTTCTCTTGCTCCTCTCTCCTGCTCTGCTGGTCCCCTCTCTCTTGGCTGTCTCTCTCTCTTTTCCTCTCCCTCTCTGTCTCCTCTTCCTCTCTTCCTCCCCCTACCCCCAAACCCCTGGCATAGCCTGGTTCAGTCTACTGGACATGTTTAGTCTGCTACTTTCTGTCTCTGCTCTGGACTCCTCCAGATGTGTCTGGCTGTTCTCTCCATCATATCGACAATAAAACCTTCCCTTCAACCATACCTTGGAGTGATTGTCCTCACTTTATACTCTGGTGTCAAAACCCACTGGGTGGTACATAAATGGACCCCTTTCAGTGGGCCAGCTTCTTAACCAAACCAAGCTACTAATTTGACTCTCCTAAGCTATGTATTGATCCTTTGTTTCTGCTGTCTTCTGCCACCCACCATATTCTACTCCAGATCTCCAGATTCTAGAGTCTAGCCGCTTTCCCCCTCTGTCTGCTATGTTTTTCCACTGTGATTCAGGGCGTCTCTTAGTCTCACTGGCTCCTGGAACCTTCAACTCCCTCTTGAGCACTCACCATGTGGGCATTTGTCTGATAAAACTCCTCCCCTCTCCCTCTTTTGGAACCCTGCCACGGTAGTCTGTCTGTGGCCCTTTTCCTTTCCTCCTCATACTCAAAGCTTTTGTTAAAGACCTGCTGTCCTCCTGCAAATGGCTTGGCCTCTGAACAGCTCAGTGAATGGCCAAAAATTTGTACACTTGGTTTTCAAAATCTCTCCTATGGTAACAAGTTCTACCACTACACAAACAAATGACCTCCAAATCTTCTTTGAGTAAACTTCCTCTGCTCTGCACTTCCAAAAGTCTACAAGCTCTAATCTTTTTCTACTTTTCACTCTTGAAAAAAACATTTATATCTATGATTTTTTTTGTACCTTGTTCTGAAGAAATCTTTTAAGACTATTGCATAAAATCTTTACCTTAGGGTTTGTAAGTTCATTGGGTATGTTTTAAAAATCTGTAAAGTTTCTAACAAAAGTTAATTTAAAACTTATAACAAAAGGCAGGTAATTTAAAAATCTCCACATAGGTAATCTTAATTTACTACAGCATCACTAAATAACTTAGATTCAAGTCTTGTTTGGAAAAATAAATCAACTACAGCTTGGATTAGACCTCAGTATGTGTCTCTTGGATTCAATTCTTGTTTGAAAAATAGATGTTTGAAAATAGCAACTATGTGACTTTCCTGTCTTAGCTGATGTCCTTTTCAGGATGGAAGCAACCATGTGACTGGTTAATAATAAGCCTGATGCCAGGAAAACAGGCCCTTGAGTGAGAAAAGGAAAGTGAAACCCAGAGAGAGGAGAGAGGTTTCAGGTGTCAGGTCCAAAAGAAAGCTGGACAAATGGCTAACTGTGGTACCAATTAGCATATCAAAGTGTCTGCCGACCTCTAGCTCAGTACCTGTGGCTCCAACCATACTCCAAGGTACGGTTGAGGGGAAGGTTTTATTATAGATATGATGGAGAGAACAGCCAGATGCATCTGGAAGAATCCAGAGCCGGGAGAGAAAGTAGTAGCCTAAAGAGGTCCAGTAGACTCAACCAGGCCATGCCATGAGTTTGGGGGTGGAGAGAGGAAGAGAAGAGAGAGAGAAATTGGGAAAAATAAGTCACATTGCTGGATAAACAACTTACTAGTAAAGCAATCATCTTTGCTAAAGTTAAAAAAGCATACTTGTGCTGTGCAGTGGTGGTGCACGCCTTTAATCCCAGCACTCAGGAGGCAGAGCCAGGCGGATCTCTGTGAGTTCCAGGCCAGCCTGGGCTACAGAGTGAGTTCCAGGAAAGGTGCAAAGCTACCTGTCTTGAAAACAAAAACAAAAACAAAAACAAAAACAACAACAAAAAAAACAAAACCAAAAAAAAAAAAAAAAGCAGCATACTTGCCATGTAATTTCATCATCAACTTGATTAAGATGACCCCATGCTATAAACCAACTAAGCCAACATTCACAAAACTTCTTAGTCCTACTGAGCCCGTAGCTTATTGTTGTATCTTCCCTTTAAACTAAGGAGGCAACAGCAGGTCTCCAACATATTTTGCATTAGGATGGTATCTTGCGGTTACTAGTGTGGTGATAAAACACCATCACCAAAGCAATTTGAGGAGAAAGGAGCTTATTCAGCTTATACTTCCACATTACAGTCCATCATTGAAGGAACTCAGGACAGGAACTCAAACAAGACAGGAAACTGGAGGCAGGAGCAGATGCAGCAGCTGTGGAAAATGCTTCTTACTGGCGGCTAGCTCAATGTGGCTTGCTCAGTCTGCTTTCTTTCTTCTTCTTTTCATATATGTTCCTTATTATTGTAGTATGCTCACCTTAAAGTTCATTTCATCGTCACTTACACCTCAAATTCTTCAATCACTCAGTTTTTCCCAAATATAAAATGGTGTCTCCAAAAGTGCTCTTTTTTTTATTTTTGTAGTATTTGAATATTTTATTTCAGCCTGCATTCTTATAGAAACTAGGACTACCTGCCCAGGGATGATACTGCCAATAATAGCTGGGCAGGCCCTCCCTCATCAATCACTAAGAAAATGCCTTACAGGCCTGCCTACAATCCAATCTTATGGTGGCATTTTCTTTCCTTCTTTCTTTCCTTCTTTCTTCCTTTCTTTTTCTCTTTCTTTCTTTCTTCCTTCCTTCCTTTCTTTCTTTCCTTCTTTCTTTCTTCCTTTCTTTTTTGTTCTTTCTCCTTCCTCCCTTCTTTCTTCCCTTTTTTATTTACCTTCTCTCATATTATATCCTGATCATAGTTTCCCCTCCCTCCTTTCCTCTTAGTCCCTCCCCATCTCTCTTCTCCCCCAGACCCACTCCTTCTTAGTTTCCCTTCAGAAGAGAGCAGGCCTCTCAGGCATATCAACCAAACGTGGCATAACAAGTTACAATAAGACTAGGCACACCCCTTCATATCAAGGCTGGGCAAGGAAATCCAGGATGAGGAAAAGGGTCCCAAGAGCAGGCAAAAGAGTCAGAGACACTCTCTACTCCCACTGTTAGGAGTGCCACAAGAATACCAAGTTACACAACCATAACATATATGTAGAGGACCTAGCTCAGACTCATAGAGGCTCCATGATTGCTGCTTCAGTTTCTGTGAGTCCAATGAGTCCTGCTTACTTGATTCTTTAGGCCATGTTCTCTTAGTGTCCTTGACCCCTCTAGCTCTTACAATCCTTCCTGGCCCCCTCTTCCATGAGATTCCCCAAGATCTGCCTGATGTCTGCATCTGCTCCCACCAGTTGCTGGATGAAGCCTCTCTAGTGATGGTTGGGCTAGGCTCAGATCTACTAGTACAGCAGAATATCATTGGGAATCATCTCATTGACTTTTTTTTTTGCCAGTCATGTTTGGTCCTATGCTAGGTCTTTGGGCTGTCCAACCTCTGGTTCCTGGCACTCAAAGCAGTGTCAGGTGTGGGCTCCCACTCATAGTGTGGGTCTCAAGTTGGACCACTCATTGGTTGGCCACTCCCACAAGTTCTGCATCAACTTTTCCCTAGCATATATTGCAAGGACAAACTGCAGGCTGAAGGTTTTGTGGCTGGGTTGGAGCCCCAGTTCCTCTAGTGGAAGCCTTGCCTGTTTACAGAAGATGGCCAGTTCAGGATTCATATCTGTGTGCATGTGGGGGTGGGGGCTTTTGCTTAATTGAGGTTCCTTCCTCTCAGATGACTTTATTTTCATGCCAAATTGACAAAAAACTATCCAGCACATATGGATTTCTGTATGATGATAAATTCCTAAGGTGATAAAGGTATACTCAGGTTAACAAAAGCTGTCTTAGAGATGTACATATAACCACTATGTCTTGGCTGACAGTGTTCAACACCAGGCTTCTAGAAATTTTTAAGTAAGGAACAATATAACTTTTAATGAATAAGGTATTTTGATAAATAAGATTTATAAATTTCTAAATACTACTC
This sequence comes from Onychomys torridus, assembly GCF_903995425.1. Taxonomy (NCBI): domain Eukaryota; kingdom Metazoa; phylum Chordata; class Mammalia; order Rodentia; family Cricetidae; genus Onychomys; species Onychomys torridus. The sequence continues at coordinate 117,732,480 of NC_050448.1, forward strand.
AGGTTAACAGTAACTGATTTGAAGATATATGCCTAACCTTTTTGTCTTTGTTAACTTTGTTAAGCTTTAGCTATTTAGATAAACTGAGCTGCACAAGAAACTGTAATTTTCTATAATGGTGCACTATAATAGGACCAGGAAAGTAAAGTTCTATCTCCCTATGGACTGTATTTATGGTTTAAAGTTTACTGTATTTATTCTTTAAATTTTAATGCTAATAATTCTTCAAATCATTTGTTGTTTTTGTTTTGTTTGGCAGGTTTTCCCTGTGTATCCTTGTCTGTCCTGGAACTCTCCTCTCTAATCGAGGCTGGCCTCAGACTCAGAGATCCCTCTGCCTCTGCATCCTAAGTGTCAGAATTAAAGGCTTGCACTGCCACCACCTGGCAATTCAATTAAAAAATTTAAGGCTACAACTTAACAGGGTTAAATGTTAAATATTCTAATACTATAAAAGCTACTAATTTGTTGTAAACTGTTAAAGATAAGATATGCAAGTTAATGATCAATCACCTTATAAATGATTGAATTCTTTAATGTACTCAGAACTATGCTTGAAGTCATACTAAGTGCAAATGTAATTCATTTATAAGGACAAGCTTCTTTTAGCCTTCTGTGTATGTTTTCAATGCTAAGCCTGAAGCAAGTAACTAAAAATAAGTAAATTTTATTTAAAATCAGGTATACTTAATTGATAGTGGCTCTGAAACTCCTCAGAGATCTGCTGAATATGGCATTTAAAATGTTTAACAAAAATGCTTCCTTTGGTAGAGAGAAATGTCATTTCTTAGCAGTGACCAAAGTGCTGGAGTCCAGCTCCAGCAGGTCAGAGAAACCAAAGAGGACATGTGGAGTCTGTGGCTATACAGACACACAGGAAACTTGTCTGAGCAGGCCAAACTTGATGCTTCTGTTTCCTCCTGTTTATTTCTCTTTTCACCCCCATCTTTTTTTTTTTTTTTTAACCACCTAAGACAATCTCTATGCAAGAAGGAAATCACCTCACAACTGTAGCTTGGAGACCTTACCTCCAGCCCCCACCAAGCCCTGTTAGTCCGACAGCCCACTTATAAAATAAACACACAGACACTTATATTATTTAAAGTACTTGGCCATTAGCTCAGGCCTACCATTGTCTAGCTCATATTTTTATATTCAGCCCATTTCTATTAATCTATACTTTGCCACATGGCTTGTGGCTTACCAATACCTTACATCTTCCATGTCATGGCGGCAGCTGGCAGTATCTCTCCACCCAGCCTTCCACTTCCCACAATTCTCCTTCTCCTTGTCCCACCTACCCTATCCTTCCTACCTGGCTACTGGCCAATCAGCACTTTATTTATTTTAACCAATCAGAGCAACACATTTGACATGCAGAACATCCCACAGCACACAAACACAAGTTACATATTTTCCAAAAAACAAATTAAAGTCTTAAATGGAGAAATCACATTATGATCACAAGTAGCATGTTTTTGTTTGTTTGTTTGTTTGTTTGTTTGTTTGTTTGTTTTTTGCTTTGGTTTTTCAAGACAGGGTTTCCCTGTGTAGCTTTGTGCCTGTCCTGGAACTCACTTGGTAGCCCAGGCTGGCCTCAAACTCACAGAGATCCGCCTGGCTCTGCCTCCCAAGTGCTGGGATTAAAGGCGTGCGCCACCACTGCCCGGCTTGCATGTTTTTCTTAGAGGTCCACAAGTAGTTAAACATTTTCCTTTGTAATTGTTTTCCCACCATAACATCTCCACCCAAAGCAATGATTCTTTTATTATTGACTAACAAAGTTTTAAGCAAGCCAGTTCCTTTGTACTGGCAGACAGCTGTTTGTGGTTTCAGTGTAGCAGATTCCTAGCCTGTTTCTACTCTACAAAACCTTATACAAGTGCACTAGGTAACCACCTATTTTTCTTTTATCTTTACACACAGTAGGGTTGATGGCTAACTCTAGATTTATCAGTTTAACAGCAGCGAGCACCCAGCTCCTCCCACAAGCCTTCAGCTTCCTGGTCAGTTCATTTCACTTGTAAAAATCAGACTGACAGTTTACCTTGCTGGTGGACCTCACACTAAAAGAGATAAACTCGCGAAATAAATTTCAGCATAACTTCACACTTTCTCTGTTTAAAGGAATTTGCTTTGCAATGACTGCTGTTATAAACAATCACTTGTGTCTCACAGTAGATGATTGGAAGGAAAAGGAAAAGGGTGGAAGTTTATGGAAGTTGTAAGGGTCAAAGGAAGTAATGTAAGGTATGCAAAGGCAAGTGATAAAGGTTTGAGGAAGTGACTTAAAGTAACTAAAACATAAGACATATTTTAGATTTCTTTTCCTCTCACTATGTTATTATTACATTAATACTTCACAAGTTCAGTTTTAACATTATCAATTCTGACAATTTATTAATCTAATAGTAGAGCACTGATTACTATTATCATGGTCACAAGCTCAAAAACTTAAATTTCCTTTGGTTGTCTTCTAAGTATAGATGTAAAAGTGCTTCTCAAAAAAAGTATTGACTCCTGTCAATAACAGCCTAAGCCTCGCTACCTACTGTCTATTCCTTAGGATGGGTCTCTCTGTCTCTCTCTCTGTCTCTGTCTCTCTCTCTGTCTGTCTGTCTGTCTCTCTCTCTCTCTCTCCTTCCCCTAGTCTTGGAACAACTTATATACCTGCAACTACCAGGACCACAGTCCTGGAAGTTTGAAGTATACACTCCAGATAAAGTTTTTCTCTCCCAATCTATCTTAACTCCACCCTCTGTCCCTAGTCTATACCTGTCCTGAAAGATTCTCAGTCAACTGAAGCCTGAAAACTCCAAGTCAGAAACAGTGAACCTTGGACTTTCTGAAAGCCGATGTAAACTAAATGCTTCTGAGGGAATTTCCAGCCAGCCTGAAACCCTGCATGCCATACTGCTCTTCTTCTCCCCCACCCTGTGTGGGTCAGCATGGATGGATGCACACCACAGAGCACCTGTGTGTGTCAGTGTGGATGTATGCACACCATGGAGCATCTATGTGTGTCAGTGTGGATGGATGCATACCATGGAGCACCTGTGGCGGTCAAGGACAACTTTGTGCAGTCAGTTCTCTCCTCTCTCTTTCATGTGGGTTCCAAGGCTTGAATCAATATTAGACTTGCATTAGACTTGCATTAAAGTAAGTGCCTTTATCCCATGAGTTGTTTTGCCAGCCCCACCAATACTAACTCTTAAATATCCCAGTACTACTGCCTCTGAACCTTTGGATATTATTTCTTCAGCCACAACTAGTTTCTTTAGACACCCACACTCAATGCTCATTAGGTTCCAGCTGAATCCTGCCATTCAGGACTTCTCACTTTTTCCATGTACACAGCTGACTTCTCCCAGTAACCGTACAACATTCTAGTCTCTTCTGTCTCAGTAGATTTTCAATTTCATGTTCTAAAATCAGAGTCCACAGCACCAAGAGTTCTCTACCAGAAACAGTGTTTGGAATCTCTAAATCAGCAAGACAGAGCAATCACAGGCTTTCTCCCTGCCTCCCAACTTTCATAGTTGTTTAACTTTGTGGTTTGTGGTTTATATCTGATGTTTCACATTTGTGTTCCTTTTGTCCCCTTTTCTATGGTTTAAAAATAAGCATAGGTCTATGCATGCTGTCCTTTTGCACAAAAGCAAACATCTCAGTGTATGAGAATTTTATTGTAGAGGAAAGGGAGAAAGGAACTTCTAAGTAAAACCTGACTCACACAGAGAGCAAATTGATAGTTACCACAAGGTTATCCAGATGCAGCGATTATGAAACGTATGAAGCAAAGCAAACAGGGATACAAGTTATAGCTCTACTAGTAGAGGCCCTTGCTCATTTCTCATGTTCTACAATTTCAGAAGCACTTAGAGCTACATTAATGTAGCAGTAACATATTCATAAACATTGTTTTTAACAGAATGATGTGTAGAGAAGATGAGAGCCGTGGTTTACCAGAAACCACCTCATTAGAACCTTTGAGAAAACAAAGCAATATCTCTAAACAGAGATCCCTGGTGTGAATTAATCAGACTGGTTTGGTGAATGTGTTTAAAGCCAGGGTTACAAATGACCCAGGTTAGCCTCATACTTGTCATACCATCAATGATGGCCTTGAAACACTTGGTCTTTCTGCCTCTACCTTCCAAGTGTTTATATCACAGGTGTGTGCCGGTGTGTCTGTTTTCTGTTTGGTTTTAAAGTAAAGTTTAAATGCTCTCAATAAAGAAGAATTAATCTGGAAACACGGGAATGTGGATGAAGTGGCAAGCTCTCAGCACAAACAGAAAACAGTTCAATCTGAAAGTGTGTGTGGAAGGGAACATAGACAATGAGAAGTCTATTGCAGGGCAGAGATATACACTGTACTGATGTGCACCGCTGAGCAAAGGGCCAGGCATCATAACTGAAATAGAATTCAGGAGTGTAGGATCGAGGATAGAAAAAGGAGGGTTTGGGAGATAGCTTGGGTGGTAAAGTGCTCACTGCATAAGCATGAAAACCCGAGTTCAAATCCCCAATACTCAGGTAAAATTTTAAAAAGTCAGCTGACATAGCATATGTCTATAACTCAGCACTAGAGAACCAGAGACAGCAGAATCCCTGGTGAGTTTGGTTCAGAGGGAGGCTTTCTCTAAATAAATAAATAAATAAATAAATAAATAAGTAAGTAAGTAAGTAAGTAAGTAAGTAAGTAAGTAAGTAAGTAAATAAGGTTAAGAGCAATTGAGAAAGATACCTGGCACAGACCTAATAAGTGTACCTTCTGCTCATATTTTTGGTAGAGTGTGTCTCTATAAAGCCTAGGAGGATCAAAACCAACTAATAACACAGCATTACCATGTCTCCACACAGTTGCAAGGACTATTTCTTAGAAGCAGTTTGAAAAAAATCAAGAGAAAGCTAAATGGGAACACATGCAAATATAAACTTAGAATATAAAATCCAAACATGTAACGTTTTTCATCTGTTCTCTAATGAGCAGTCTCTGTACCTTAACTGAGCTTCAGGGACTTGTGCAAGTACTCATCCACTGTGAGATTTCATCCATCTGCTTCCAGCCTAGGACCACATCCCTCAGAGTCCACACGAAGTCAACAAAGAAGTTCACTCATACACACAAATGTATCTCCCCACACATTCACACATATACAATGGATAGAATATAAGTAAAAGCATTATTGGCCAAGCAATATAAAAGAATGCATTAAATAATTAGTAGCAGAATGTACAATGACTATAAACAGAATAGTGTTTATGAGTTAATTTTCTCATAATGAATCTAAAAAGTTCGTTGAAGTCAGAAATCAAGTGTCTAGCCTTAGCCCATATAATGACAAACAAAAACAATTTGCAGGGGCTGGATTGTTGACTCAGTGGTTAAGAGTACTTGTTGATCTTCCAGAGGACTTGGGTTCACTTTCCAGTACCTACATGGCAGTTTGAAACAATCTGAAACTCCAATTCCAGAGGAACTGAGATCTTCTTCTGGCGTCTGCTGCCATCAGGCACCCAAGTGGTATGTATACAGGCAAACATGCACACAAAACACTCATATGTACAGAATTAAAATTTAAAACAAATACATTTTAATTCCATGAATGTACAAACACACATATATCTTACATATACATATACATATATATATATATGTAGATGGATAGATGATAGATAGATAAATAAGAATTTTACTAAAAGATAGTCTAATTTCTGCTTAATGACTATGACTATTGTAAACTGTTCAGTGAGAAAGCTCAAAGAAAAAAATTATTTTTTTATCATAAGTTACCTGAATATTTTTGGCTATCACAATTATTCCCATAAAATTATTTAGTTCTTGAATACTTTTGAAGTATCCTATGACATTATGAAATCACCCAAGTATTCATCTCATTTCCTTCCCTGATGCGCAGCTTCTGGCATGGTGAGTCTCTTAACATTCAGAAGGCAGGCAGACTGGTGGAAGTTCTCTCTCAGCAGGAAGCAAGGAATTCTCCTAACACCATCTTTTCCTCTGCAGTCAAGGACCCCAGTGTAGATGGCATCAGAAGTCCCTATGTGTCTATTGAGAATGTGAAAGGACAACTGAGGCCTAATCAGAAGGCCCTGAAGGTCCTGTCATCCATCACACAGCCTATGGTGGTGGTGGCAGCAATTGTGGGTCTCTACCGCACAGGCAAATCCTACCTGATGAACAAGCTGGCTGGGAAGAACATGGGTGAGTGCCATCAATGCAGCTGAGCTGAGTCCCCTGAGTCTACCCACACTGTTAAATTGCAGCACAGGGTATTAGAATAGAAAGTTAAAGACAAGGATGAATACTGAAAGGTAATTGTTAATCCATAATGAAAAAAAAGAGAAATCATGTTTAAGATTTATTTATCTTAAAGAGATTTATGTACTGGCTATATCTAAAAATCCAAATCAATTTTGTGCACTTTGATATATTCAGAAAAAGAAGAGCCAGATGCTGTTTCCTCAATTTATTTTAATTTCCTGTTTAAAAAGTGTAATGTTCTTTCTGCTTTGTAGAATAAAGAAGATAATAGAGACTATTACTATATATACATTTCAAAGTCACAGAATATTTAGTAAGCTATTCATGTGTCAACAGTGAGTAAGCATTGTCCATGGAGGTGATAGAAAACCTTTCAAATCAAGTGGAACATTCCATTTTCTCTTTTTCTTTACTCATCTTTCTTTTTAGTTTATGTATTTAGTATTATTCATTTTTTCTTTTTTTACAACTTCACCTGTATACACCAATTCTGGCTATGATGATACAATTGTTTTTACTTTGATTTTCATTAACTCTTGTTTATATTTCCAGAAACACCTGCTCAATCTCTACCCTTGTCCCTCCTCTGCTCTTTGCAGGTTTCTCCCTGGGTTCCACAATACAGTCTCACACCAAGGGGATCTGGATGTGGTGTAGGCCTCATCCCCAGAAGCCAGGACACACCCTAGTTATGCTTGACACAGAAGGCCTGGGAGATGTGGAGAAAGTAAGGAAGGCGGCGCGGGGGGGGGGGGGTATTTTGGATTAAGCTCTTTAACTATCATTGGCCTCTGGTGTACCAAGATTTTCCTTAAATAAGAACTCCCTCCTAGTCACAATATATCTTTTGTTTCTGTCTACTGGTGAGAAGTTTGATAACTAATTTGGAAGAAGATAGCCAGAAGCCATTATTCTAGGAGACTATGAGCATCTGGGGATCATTGTCATTAAGGGAGCTAGTCCAGTTAATGCAGATGTATAAAGGTGCTTTCAGTAGAATTTTTCCCATGAGTGATTCTCCACAGAGAATGCTGGTTCAGGATTGAGGTACTAAAGCACTGAGACTTTATGTTCAACAAATAGTCCTGTCCCTTATAAATTCTGTGGTTTCAGCAAGGCATATGAGTTCTGTGTACCCTGTGCTATTGAGTAAAATGATTGTGATAGGTCTGTATCTGACTTTCAGCACTGTGCGTTTACTAAGACTAGCAATATAGTATAGCCAGGTGCTAAATCATTCTATATCCTCACTACTGCAAATGAGATTAATTAAGCAGTGGGAAACATATACTCATGTACCCCTTCAATATAAAAGGGGCCAATTGGGAAGAAGTTGGTTGGTGGGTTAGGGACAAGAGAGGGTAAAGGAGACAAATATGCCCCAAACAGATTCTATTTATGGATGAAAACTGAGTTAAATTTAAAACTTTAAATATGTAATAATTTCTCAAAAATGTAAGTATTATTACTCTTACATGGGACAATTAAACCTTATGTGAAGGGAAGCCTTTAAGAATCTATTAGAGTTTGGAATCTCCACCAACATGGACTGCTTATCAAAATTATCCACTAATGGACATAAAAGACCTATTAAGTTGACAAAGTATGAGTCAGTTCTAACCAGTGATCTTAATCAGAAACCACATATTCTTTGAGTTCTACTAACAAGCTCTATATTTTGCTTTTGCCTTTTCTAACAATCTGTAGTAGTAGTTCATTCTTAAAAAAAATAATAATAATTTTGGAGCACTTCATCTAGAAAAAGCTTTTATGACTTCCAGGGCAGCAACCAGAATGACTGCTGGATCTTTGCCCTGTCTGTACTTCTGAGCATCACCTTTATGTACAACAGCATGGGAGCCATCAACCAGCAGGCCATGGACAGCTGCAGTATCCTTTCCGTGATGGAGAACATCCCAGCCTGGAATGCTGCAGAGTCAAGTGTTGACAGACAAGAGGCAGAATAATCCCAGCATAAGGGGAGATTTCATACACCGACTAATGAGTCCACACTGAGTCAGAGCATGGCAAAACCATGTGTGGGGATGGATGAGACCAATGGGAGGAAGAAGACTGGGGACCCTGTTCGTTCAACCACTTCTCCTTAGCTACCCAGCTACGTGACAGAGCTGACAGATCGAATCAGAGCAAGGACCTCACCTGACCAGGAAGATGAGATGGAGGACTCAGCAGAGTTTGTAAGCTTCTTCCCTGACTTCGTGTGGGCTCTGAGGGATGTGACTTGAAGCAGATGGACAAAGTCTCCCAGCAGATGAGTACCTGAAGAATTCCCTGACACTCAAGAGAGGCACACAGAATGGTGACTGTAGAACAGAAGGAAATTCCGTGAATTTAAACTTCATGTAGGTGTTTAGATTTGCTTTTCTCTTTTGGATTTTCAGGCTGTTTCTAAGAAGTGATTCCTGTTTAGTATCTGTCTCAATATATCAATTTCAATTGAAATGTTCCCTGGTAATGTAGACACATTCATTCTGCTCTGTGATTATATTGTTTTAATCTCCCTTTTAGGTTGTTTGAGATGCACACTGCCAAAGACATGGAGCAAAAAAACAATTATTAGGAGAAATCCACAAGTAATACATTAACACCCAACTAGCTGTATGGCTATATTTTCTTTACTTTCTCCAGGTACCAGCAAAGAAGCTAAAAATTACAACCTGCCCCGATTCTGTATTCGAAAGTTCTTCCCCAAGAAGAAATGCTTTGTCTTCTGTCCACCCACTGGGTGGAAGAAGCTTTCTAAACTTGAGAACCTGCACAGTGATGAGTTGGATTCTGACTTTGTGCAGCAGGCAGCTGAGTTCTGTTCCTTCATCCTCAGCAATTCCTAGGCTAAAGCTCTCCCAGGAGGCATTGGGGTCACTGGAACTCATGAGTGTCTTGCCCAGTCCTTCTTGATAGCTTTAGAGAGGCCACTCTTTGGGGCATGTTATAATATCCACCTAACTCCAGTTTTAACAATTTTGCCAAATTCCACATGGTCTCAGTTCATACTTAATGTCTTTGTAAGTCTATCTCTGACTGGGAAAATTTTATAATGATCAGGGAAGAGAGACTTTATCATCAATATTTCTGTGCTTACCTGTAGTAAGTATTGGGTATTTAAACTATCCAATTTGGCATCAAAAGACACATGTATGTCTATTTAGCTTAAATGTCATTTAATTAAAATAGATCTGAATTAAAATAAAAATTCAGATCATGTACCCACTTTGATTGTTCAGTAACTATGTAAAACTGATGCCAATAATAATGAGAATCATAGGCATAAAATATATTCTTAAATTTAAGGCCCTGCTTGACACCACTGAGCTTGTTCAAACCAAGTAACACACTCCATTTTACTTGAACTGTATCATGTGTTGCTCACACAATGACTGAATCCTACCAGAACTAATGTTCAAAGTATAGATAACACACACATTAAGACTAACTAGATACATATTCAATAAATCCAGCCTTATTTTATACAAAAGAGAGATTTTTCCCATTGATGGGCCATAAATCACCTGAGTGGCTTGCTAAAGTGAAGGTTCTGAGGTAGAACAGGTCATTAGAATAGACAAGAACCTGATTCAACCCCCAGAACTGCAAACACCAATTAAGTAATACGAAAATTAATTAAATTAACAATTTAATACAAAACAGACCTGCAGTGCACTTCAACTGGTGATCACTTGCCCTGCATGCATGTAAGAACCTGGCTTTGGTCACCAACAAAACAATCAACACAGAGATATTTTGTTATTTTTGCATCCTTCAGAATTTAAACAGCAGGCCATGAGTGCTCTGCAAGTTCAGTGAAGGTTTGAGACTCGAATGTAGAGTCACTCTTCTGCCCAGAGCTGGATTTGTAGACGTTGGGTTCCTGTGGTATCCCAGTGACCATAGTGAAGTGGGTCTTGATAAAGTGCTTCATTGGTAAAACAGGACTCCTATGAAATTACCAGTGGCATTGCATGGAAAGGAGTGTTGGTGGATACAACCTGTCTCCCAAGACAGTCCATCTCACCCTAGGCAAAGGAAAGACTGAAGTAGAGAAAAGGAGTTTATGGCTGCAACAATTTGCTCACTCCCAGGCCCCCCACTGCACCTCTTTAAAAGCTCCTCACTGCACCCCTGTAAAGGGTCACAGGAAGTTTTTTTCCTTGGAAGACTCCTCAATTTCCCTTGATGAGAGAGAGGCTACACCTTACTATGTATGCTACTAAAAACAGTTCTGTCTATTGAAGGTCAAATTATGGTCTCTGTGTGCCCCTTATCACTTTATTCTGGGTCATGCATCTAACAAGCTCATTCTGCACTAACCTTTGCCTCAATGCCTTGAAATTAAAGACATTTTTTGGCATAGGCTCTGCTTGGAAAAGGGCTTCACAAATTAAAGCATTTAGTGTATATGTTAGGCCACTTCATTTAGTTTCAGTGGCAAAGTATACTTCCAGAGGACATCTGAACATAATGCTTGAATTATTAATTTACTTTCTGTAGTTGGAGATTTCTCCAGTCCGGCTGGGCTGGAGCCACTCAGATCCAAGTAAACACACAGAGACTTATATTCCTTATAAATTGCATGGCCATGGTAGGCTTCTTGCTATCTAGTTCTTATATCTTAAATTAACCCATTTCTATTAATCTATAAGTTACCACATGGCTTGTAGCTTACAGGTACTTTACATCTTACTTCTCATGGTGGTGGTGGTTGGCAGCATCTCCTGACTCAGGCTTCCTGTTCCCAGCATTCTCCTCTCTACTTGTCCTGCCTATACTATCCTTCCTGCCTGGCTGCTGACCAATCAGCGTTTTATTTATCAACCAAATCAGAGCAGCACAATTACAGCATACAGAGCAATCAATATCCACAGCAAATTTCATAATGTAATTAATTAAAGAACAATAAAAAGCAAATGAACAAGAGAAATGTTATGATATTACATAAAAAGGGACTCATAGAATCAGGGTGTATGTGGGCACAAAGAGGAAGATAAAGAGATAAAAAGAAAAAAGTCATTTTCAGTATAATGTACCCGTTAAGAATGCAGACCATGAAATAGAAAGAGAAATGTGACTTCTACCTGTTGTGTCTCATCAGAACTGGGGATTCTAGTGCAGACCTACTAGAATGCCATCAACAGTGGGACTCTGCCTTGTTTGGAGAAAGTAATGATGACCTTGGCCCAACATAAGAACTCAACTGTTGTGCAGAAGGCAATTGACTACTACAACGAGCAGATGGCCCAGCAACTGAGGCTCCCAAGAGACACACTCCAAGACCTGCTGAAAGTACATGCAGCCTGTGAGATGGAAGCCATTGCTGTCTTCACAGAGCACTCCTGCAAGGATGATGAGCGAGAGTACCAGAGGCAGCTTGCGGTAACATGCCTTAGCATTTATCTTTATTGTTGCCTGCCTTTCTTCATGTGGCTCTGACCCTGCATTTTAAAGTTTCTATTATTTAATTAATTTTTCCAGCCCAATCACAGTTCCCTCTCCTTCCCTCCTCTCATCCCACGCCCTCTCCCAATCTCCCCCCACATCCACTCCTCCTCCTTTTGCTTTAGAAAAGGTATGTCAGGTATGTCAGTAGCCACGGTATATCAAGTTGCTGTAAGACTAGGCACCTCCTCCCCTATTGAGGCTGGACAAGGCAAACCAGTAGGAGGAAAGGGTTCCAAAAGCAGGTAACAGAGTTGGAAACAGCCCCTGCTCCCACTGTTAGGAGTCCCACAAGAAGACCAAGCTACACAGAGGGCCTAGGTCAGTCCCATGCAAGCTCTCTGGTTGGTGGTTTAGTATCTGTGAGCCCAGGTTAGTTGATTCTGTGGTTTTCTTGGGGTATTCTTGGCCCCTCTGGCTCCCACAATCCTTCCTCCCCCTCTTCCACAGGATTCTCCAAGGTCCACCTAATGTTTGGCTGTGGGTCTCTGTAACTGTTTCCATCAGTTGCTAGATAAAGACTCTGATGAAATTGGGCTAGGCATCAATCTACAAGTATAGCAGAATATTATTAGGAATCATTTCATTTACTTTTATTTTTTTTGGCAGTCATGATTGGTTCTATCCTAGGTTTCTGGGCTGCCCAAGCTCTGGGCCCTGACCTTCCAGGCAGTGTCAGGGTGGGATTCCTCTCATGATATGGGTCTCAAGCTGGGCCATTCACTGGTTGGCCCTCCCTATAATTTCTGTGCCATCTTTACCCCAACATATCTTGTAGGCAGGGCAAATTGTAGGTTATAGGTAATGTGGCTGGGTTGGGGTCCCAGTTCCTCTACTGGAAGTCTTCCTGATTACAGGAGATGGCTGCTTCAGGCTTCATATACCATTGCTAGGAGTCTTGGTTAGAGTCACCATCCTAGACCCTGCATTTTGATCTTATGCTGTGTCCTTCTTATCATGGAAGGAGTGAGGGTTCTTACAAGCAACCAAGTTCCTCAGGAAACTTAGGGAAGGTGAAGAGGTTGAGGAGTTAAAATACAGCACTTGATTTTCATCAGCAGCTTGAAACAATGAGCATCTTTTGGGTCATGCTATTGAGATGCAGCACAAGGTATGCAGGATTCTGCTCAGTGTACACCAAGCCAAAGCAAGAGGTCAAATGGGCTTTCACCTAGAGTCTCTAAGAACTCATTCAATATTCAAAATACAAAGGATGTATTCTGTCTTTCCTTGCTTCTCATCTCTCTGGTTTTCCTTGTCTATAATCAATTATAGATAACTGATTTTCAAGGACCAGTGTAATTAAATAAGCTCCATGTTTTCAGGTCAGCTGGAGTTTATAAGACAATGAGTATCTTTCATTTACAGCAATGTTTCTCGACCTGTGGGTTGCAAACCCTTTAGGGGTCAAATGACCCTTTTCCAGGAATCGCATATCAGATATCCTGCATTTCAGATATTTACACTATTATTCATAACAGTGGCAAAATTACAGTTATAAAGTAGCAACAAAAATAATTTTATGCCTGGAGCTCACCAAATCATGTGGAACTGTACTAAAGGGTTCCAGCATTAGGAAGGTTGAGATGCACTGCTTATGGGACGTTATAGTACAGAGACACCAAGGAAAAGAACTCTAGGGTTTCCTCTTAATTATAATGATCAGAGATGCTATCCCTGAAAGGTTGTCTTTCAGTCTTCCTTTGACCATCTTACAAGTGACAAAAATATATTAATTCATCCTGAAGAAGACAATCCAATTGTAGTTTACAAGTGTCCACTTTAAAATTTTTTTAAATTTTATAAATAATTTAATTTTACATATCAGCCACGGATTCCTCTGTCCTCCCTCCTCCCCCCATCCCCCCAATCCACCCCCCATTCCCTTTTCCTCCAGGGCAAGGAACCCCCTGGGGATTCAGCTCAGCTTGGTAGATTCAGTTGAGGCAGGTCCAGTCCCCTCCTCCCTTCACCTAGGCTGAGCAAAGTGTCCTAGCATCAGCCCTAGGGTCCAAAAAGCCAGCTCAAGCACTAAGGACAGGTCCTGGTCCCACTGCCTGGGGGCCTCCTAAATAGTTCAAGCTAATCAACTGTCTCACTTATCTAGAGGGCCTGATCCTGTTCCATGGGGCCTCCTCAGTCATTGCTTCATAGTTCATGTGTTTCCACTAAATCCTTTAACTTCACACCCTTATTCTCCTTGAAAAATTCCATGAAGTACTCACTACTCTGTTCATCATGAACCCACTCTGAACTGACAGGTGAATTTTCTGTGCAGATATTTTCACCCACACCAAAGCACAATCTCCAAGGAAGCTGTGTTCTCTCCTGGTTGAATATTTGTTCTTTATTGATGTGTGGAAACCTGTTCTTCCAAAGAACAGAGATTCCATGCCCACTCACCTCACTTTCTTAGCCTTTGAGCTTGAGGCTAAGGAAATTAGGAAGTTTTCCAGAAGTCACTCAGAGTTGACCAGACCAGGGCTAAAGCAAGTCTCCCAATCCTCCTCCTGCCCCAGTCCACTGTGGGGTCCTCACAGTGCTTCATCCAGGAATATCACAGTGGCACCTTCCTTCCTTCTAACAGCTTCTTTGTTTTGTCTTCCCAACTCATCTGGCAGGCTGCATAGAGGAAAGGAAGGAAGATTTCATGCGACAGAACGAAGCAGCATCTCTCAGTCACTGCCAGGCTGAGCTGGAGAAGTTGTCAGAGGCCTTGAGGGAGAGCATCTCACGTGGAGCTTTCTCTGTGCCTGGTGGGCACAGCCTCTACTTAGAAGCCAGGAAGAAGGTTGAGCAAGTGTGCAGGAAGGGAGTGAGGTGAGGAATGAGGGCAGGTATGGTCAGGCAGCTAGAGCAGTAAGTGCTGCTTCTAGAATCTAAGAACCTTCTCTGGAGAAAAATCAGAGTATCTTGTATCTTGGTCATTCTAGTCTTTACATCCAAAAAATTCTGGATGATACTAAATAACTAATAAATATTCATGCCAGGCAGTGGTGGCGTATGCCTTTAATCCCAGTAATTAGGAGGCAGAGCCAGGTGGATCTCTGTGAGTTCAAGGCCAGCCTGGTCTACCAAGTGAGTTCCAGGAAAGACGCAAAGCTACACAGAGAAACCCTGTCTCGAAAAACAAACAAATAAATAAATAAATATTCATTTCCTCAGAAGAGATTTAGAATATAAATTCAAATGAAAAAAAAAACATTGTTTTATAATGTGATTTTTATTCATTTTTTGAAATTTTAATTATTTTTTTATTGAAAACTGTATTGAATGCTAAATTTCCACCTTTACAGTAAACAAATACAGAAATGGTAACTTACTCTAAAACAAACATACTTCTGATAGCCATTATTTTCCTGTTTGGTACAGCTTATTGTTTTCCTTTGTCACAAAAATGGAAATGTAACTACAGAAAGGCTCGGTATAAGCCATCTTGAAACACAAAAAGGCATTGATTCATAAAAGACGATGAATACAGCAAGAACTAGCTCATATAACTCTAGTAGAACTTGTTAAAATAATTCACATCTAATAGCACATCTGAAGTGTATAAAATACCATGTGAAGAAAAGAATTTATCAGTGTCTAAAAGAGTAGACTTGCACATCGTTAGTCTGACAAGCTATTAAAAGGTGTTTCCTGAGACATAAGGAACGGCAACATTATTCTTCTAGAACCCTTCTAGTTCAAGACTTTCAACTCAATAGCATAGCTGAGGATCTGATACTGAGAAAATATATTTGAGTACAAACCACTTGTGAACCTTAATACTTTTTTCTCTTTATTCACTCCCTTTTTAAATTGGTTTTTGTTTGGTTTTGTTTTCATCATCAGAGGGTTTTACTGAACTTACAACTTGCCTGCTCAGAGGTGAGACACTTCTGTACAGGAGCTTTCACTTCTTAAATCTCATGCTTGTAAGTGTCTAGACAGGCAATGTCCTCATGTCTGGTCATAATTTAATCATCCTATCAGCAAAAAGGGGTAACCACTCCTGTAGGCCAAAAGGACTAGTTCCAGTGGGGATTCCCTTTCAGTTTTTAAAATTTTGATATTTGTAGCTCTTGATATAACAGTCTAGAGCAGGTTACTCAGGAGCTTTTGTGCCCAAGGGACTGATAATGGAAAGCTGTTTGTTTGTTTGTTTGTTTTTTGTTTGTTTACAGTGGCTGCCCCTTAAGCAAAGGCTATCCTAAATAGCAAATGCAACTCCCCTGTTATCAGCAGCAGTTAGGTGATCAGCGCCACAGGCTCAGGCACAGACTCCTTGAAAATTACTAAGGGAAACTTTATCTAAATCTAAAGAACTGCTGATACAAATGGG